>NC_090944.1:114036737-114636737 GCF_040807025.1 Struthio camelus
CCGCCTCCTCCTCAATTTTTTTTCCCTGGGAGGCAGAGAAGGGTGAGTTTTAAAAATAGTACTGTGAGCTTAATGCTGCTAAGCGGAGCTTACTCGATCGCAGGTGGAGCTGTAACTCCCTGCTTAGTCCCAGCAAGAGGGAGCTAAGGACGCAAGTCCTTCGTTGCTCTTATGCAAAGAGACAATTTCTACGGCAGCTGAGGGCAGCGTTAGTATTCATGCCTTGGCCGGTCTGGCAGCAAGGCGGCTAACTTGATATCAACTGTGGCACAATGACTGGTTTTTATGCAGCTTGTTTTAATATATATCACAAGTAGCCGACCGAGTGGCTCCTTATCCTCATTTCCTTGGGATATGAGACAGGACAGGAGTCCTCTCCATTTCGCTTGCAGTGGTGATTTTATCGAGAGCCACGGGCAGGTTCAGTGCTTGGTTGATTTGTTGTCATGTCGTAATACTATATTGGTTTATTTTTCAGCTGACCAAAGTTCCTGCTACCTTCCAGTCACCTGTGTTTACTAATACTTTATTGTGTAATATACTAAAGCTTTTTCCCGGTGTTTGAGCAGGACCAAGGACTGGCAGCTGAGGAATTTCCACATTACATACGTTACAAAAGTGTTACCCTAAATGGGGAATGGAAATTGTTTCTGCTCCAGGAAGCCAAATGATGCTGAATGAAAGAGAGGAAGAGAGAAGACGGTTTATATGGAAACACGAGGACGTTCCCTTTTGCCTGGGCCAGCCGAAACGGTCCCTGCCCTTCCCCTCGGTTGTGTGTCTCAGCACAACGCGTGGCTGTGCCAGCACATGTTCCCACAACCTTTCAACCCGTTCAGCGCAGGGCCTGCCGCTTTCCTGGCCACTTTAGCGTATTCCACTCAACGACGAAGCGCTGCGGACAGTGATAATACATCCTTTCACCGAGCACACGCAGCAGAATGCAGCCTCACCTGCTCACAGGCTGTTTTTCCACTTGCTCTTCCTAAAAACTGGATTATCAATATTTTATCCTTCTTATCATGAGGGTATAAACTTGAAGATGTGTTGTTCCTGGCCAGGACTCCGTCTCTTAGTAATCACGTATTATTCTTGTTGACAATATGATCTCTTCATCTAAGCAAAGCCCTTTGCAGCCTGCTTTTGCCTATTACATAAATAAAGAGGCTCATCTACTGCTGAGGATTAACCACCTCTGGGTTGGAATAACACAGCTATTTAATTATACGAAGCTAGAGCACACAGTGGTTTCTGTGACACCTCCAGCTGTATAGCGGTATTTTAACTTTGCTTCAAGTCTGTTCACTGGATATGCTATAACACTGGTAATGATTTGTGCTTTGTAGAAAATCCCCTTTTTGCTATGACATCTCCCAGCTTTTTTATTGCTCAGCAACCCTCAGGTGCTGCCAGCCACAGCTATCGCAGAGAGCGTAATTTGGTCTCACAGTGACCAGGTGTAAGAGTTAGCATCAAATCACTGTGGTTTGCCAAACTTGGTGACCCTGGTACACAGTCTCCTTTCCTGAGTTGCGCACTGCAAAACAGCGTAAATAAACCACCACAAACGGTCCTGTAATATTAGCTGACAGCAACCAAGGCACACACATCCTTTGCGACCGATCAGCAGCCAACTGACGCCGCATAACCCAAATTGCCTTTGTTTCAGCTTGTCTCCTGGTGATGAAAGAGAAACAAAACCAAGAAAAAAGGTGGCGTTACCACTGAGTAGAGCAGAGGGGCATCACCCGCTGCAATGTGGGCACGAGCCCTCACCCCCTGGACTGCCAGGCAGGTGCTGACCTGATATTTGAAAGCAAGAGTTAGTCTTTCAACAGCCTTTGACACTGACAAACATTTCCTCAGTAAGGCGTAAGCCACAGGCTAGAGAAGGAGTAGTTGTAGCTGGCCAAAATCTGGAAGTGGCCCTGCGGCATCCCGCAGAGAAGGCAAGGAAGGGGCATTTTTCAGGTCAAGGTGACCTGCTAAGGACAAAGTCACGCACAATGGGAAAGCGCTCACTGGTGGGTGAGCGCTAGGTTTGCAAGATACATCCACCAAGTCTCCCAAGGCAGCCAGGGGAGACTTTCTATTGAGGAGAAGAAAATGAGGCGGTTTGGGGAGCTGCAACCCATGCCTGATGTGAATTACATGGACGAAGGCCAGGCTCCGGCAGCTGTGCACCAGCAAACCTCTGCCGACTCTGGAGCTCTGCTGGTTTGCACTAACTGAAGGTCTGGCCCACTGTGTTACAAGTTTTACGTTCTAATTGCTTTTTGCTCCCTGTTTCCCTACAAGGCAAATCTCACCTATCGCCAGGCTGAAGAGAGAGTTGCATTATGTCTCCGGTTTCACTTTAAAAAGTAAAAGCAAAACTTGAACATAGTCCTTCCAAATTGCGGTGTCAAAACACATACCAAAACTGTGCTGTAAAAATATTTGGAATGCTAAAAATAGGCTGGCATTTGAGTAACTGTCGAAAAGGGAAGCATTCCTATCCAAAGCCAGCATGACCAAAGCTGTTTATTTTACATACTCTTATTTCCAAGCAGGTTTAGCAAATAGAACTGTCATCTCCCTGTAGGTTTTTGTAAGTACCAGCCCAAGTACCACCTGATGGCAGTTCCCAGTGTAATTGAAACCGAGTTTCCGCTGCTGTCACCTGTTTTCCTGGCTAGACCTCCGACTCGGGCATCATCGTCATCAAATTGGAAAATTTTTTCAGTGAAGGAAACTATGAAGGGTGAGTTAATGAGAATACGAATCACAATTCAGTTCAGCCCCAGGAAAGAAAAGGCTAGTATCTTCATATTGAAGCCTCTGATATTCTTCTGTATTATTTTAAAGGCAGAACTCACTGATTTATCTAAACATCAGAGAGAACAGTGCATGAAAATATTCGCTGCTCTCTCGGTGCCCTGTGTTGACGCACTTGTGCTTTGCTCATTTTCCATCACTGGAGGCATGCTGTGGCAAATCAAACATTAATACGTAAGTCTCTGCAGCATCCCATCACAGCAAAATAATGATACCTCAGAAGCATTTTTTCCAACTGAACTGTAAGTACCACTGTATTTTTTATACCTCTTCAATCAATATCCGTCTTTGAATATGACAGAGCTACAGCACTTCTTACGAAAGCATTGCAAAGAGGCAGAGCACAGGGGAAGGAGAAGTCCCACGTTACGGAGAGGGGAACTAACGCCGAAAGGAGCGATGAAGACAGTGCTGCGCGAACCCAGTGGAGAGGCGAAAAAGCAGCAGATTAATTTTCTTCTCTTTTTCTTGACTGCTTTAAATCTCAGACCTTTTGTACCGCATTACTAACAGGAAAGGGATCTGCTGCCAGTAGAGCTTGAATGTCTTCTGTGGTACTTCGCATGACCGTATGTGCTGCTTCTAAATAAAATCACCTTTGCAGCAGATGACTGCAACAGCCGGATTGACGCTTTTTCGAGGCAAAAAGCTTCACCTTTGTTCTTTCTTGCCAGCATGCCTCACTTAAATTGAGCCTGGCTTTTTGATGACTGCCTGAGGTGGTTTCTCTGTGTGCTAGGAGAATCATTTCAAAAGGCTTACTTGTTCTGAAGTGCACCGGAGGAAGAAGGTGGGGAAGTGCACTGGCAGGGGAAAAGATAAACAGCGCAAACAAAAGGAGCGGTTCAATCTTTTTCGGCTGTATCTCTCCTCAGCTGCAGTTCTGCGTTCCCTGTGCAGCTTTGACAGAATCGCGACGCAAGCAGTCAAGTGGGAAGTGCAGCGTGCACACGGCCCCGCTTTGAAGCAGAAAGGCCGGAGCAGCCACGGAAAAAAGAAAAAGGTGCGCTCCCTTGGCCGTAATACACAAAAGATTTTCCTCTGCTGTGTTTGCGATTTTTCAGTAGCCTATTACATTCCTCTCTCTATCACTTACAGCAGGAAGCTGCAGTCGTTGTTCAGACTTAACCACAGATATGTTTTCTGCTTAGCAAGCCTGCGGATGAGTCACGAGATAAACCAGATCAAGCTCTCTGTGCTGGTTCACAGCAGGCACACCCCGAGGGGCAAGGGCAGCAGGCTGCTCGCCTACCTGCCGGCGTCTGCAGGACGAGACCTGAAGGCCGCTGAGCACTCTTCCTGCCGGCAGGGCGGACGTAGCATGGTCCTCGGCGGGTCGTTTCACGTTTTTGTGCTTGTGAGGCCATACCTCTCTATTTAGCCTCATGCTGGTGGAATCTGACCCTTGCAAAATGCTTTAAAATCACCCGGCAGAAGGCCATGCTGCCTCTGGAGATGCGCATTACCAGGCCAGGGTCCCGGGTGGAAAGAGGAGAGAGGATATATATATCCCCCAAAGCCAAAGAGTTAATGTAGCCACAAGCTTCCTGGCTCAGAGCTGGGGATGCCAAGAAAGGCTCGCTCACTGGGGAACCCCCACCCGTCCTGCCGCCTCGCTGCCGGAGAGGTGAGGGCAAACCCGGGGAAGGATCACTGCAGCAGAGCCTTCAAGTGGTACTTCATCCAAGCAACCTCTTAGGACAGTAAAAAGGAGTCTGTTTTGCAGCGTGGTGGCTGCATGGCGAACGTGTGATTCAGGGTTGCTGCAGCTACCCGGAAAAAGTCATCAGGTCCAAACGAGCAGAGTCACTAAGAAAGTTCTCTCGCTCTTGGGGCGCTGCCGCCAAGCGCCCCGGGGCAGAGCGCGGCGCTTAGACGGTGCTCTCGCCTCCGGCGGCGCCAGGCCGGGCGCCGACGAGGAGCCCAGCTGGCCCCCAGGGCCTGGTGCCATGCTGGCGGGGGGCTCCCGCCCCGGCGGGTCTCGTCCTCGGCCCCTCTGCGGCAGCAGGTTTCCCAGGAGCGGGGAGAGCGCGCCCACCGGCTTGGCTCTCGGAAAGCGCTTTCCTTGCCGGGAGCCCCGCTCGCTCGCCGGCCCGTTTCCCGCCCGGCGCTGCCGTGGGGCTGCTGTGCCCGCGAGCCGTGCAACCTTCTCCTGTCTTGCTTTTACCCTCGGGACTATTACGGGAAGCCACGTGCTGAGCCAAACAGGACGTTTCCTTCCCGCGGCGCAGCAGCTTGGAAAAGCGGGGACTCACTTCGCAAAAACCGCACAGAGGCGCGTGAGGGAGCTGAGGCGGGTGGCAGCTGAGCGCAGCCCTGGCCCGTGACAGCGCCTCTTCCCTGGGCAGTAACCCCTAGCGCCGGCGTCACTCGGGCTCCAGGACACCACAACGCAAAGCAGACAGGGCGCAAAGGCTCCTTCCCCTGCTCTTGTACCTCCTGTCTGTGCTTGTCTTTCTTTTTTTCTTTATGATTAGGCATTGGCGTTTTCAAGTGAGACAGGGAGGAAGACAGCACAGCGCCGCTCGCACGGGTGGCCGTCTTTCCTCAGCAGGACGCTTGCCGCCCGCGCCCGAGGGGAGCTCCTTCCCGGGAGGAAGGGACGCGAGCGACGAGGGCAGGCAGCGCGAGGGCGGCCGGCGCGCGCACGAGGAGCTCAGCCGCCCCAGCGAGCAGAGGACGGCAGGGGAGCTGAGGGGAAGGTTTTCTCCACCCAGAAGCCCCCCACCTCCCCACCACTTCCTCCTGGCCTCTTGGGAAGCCAGCAGAGAGAGCAGAGGCTCTCTCCTCACCAAAACACGTCCCGGGGCGGTGGGTATTTCCTTGAAGCGTGAGGGCGAGGAAGGCCTGGCTGGCCCCTAGCCGGACCGGCGCTGCAGCCTCCCATCTGCCTGGGGGCAGGTGGGAGCGCGGGGGACATCGCTACCACCCGCCCGTGGGCTGACGGGGGCGCGAGCGGGGCCGGGGGACGCCGCTGGGGGCCGGGGCGCCGTGCCCGCCCTGCGGGCAGCCGGCGACGGTCAGTCTTCCCGTTCCGTAAATACGGCAACGGGGGTTTGCGCGAGGTCAGAGCCGGGAATAAATTCCGCTGCTCAAAGAGGAGCGAGCTAAGTTTCATTCACCCGCGGCCCTTCCAGCTCCACGTCAACGCTGTTTGTTAAGGGTGACCTGTTACGGGTGACCTCCAAGCTGCCCTGGAAACCACGTTCACTTGCTGCCTCTCTTGCAAGCTTGCAAAAATACCTGAAGTACAGCGAGCGCTCGCGCACGCCCGGCACGTTCGCTCCCGGCCAGGCACGCTCGCACCCGCCGCGCGTGGCCCGTCTTTGGGCAGCAGCGTGGGCGAAAGCAGAGCGCAGCATGCTCGGGACCTGCAGGGAAGCTGCCCCTTCGTGGTGGCACAGGTCTAACCAAAGCGTCCAGCCCCTGGACTTGGCTGACTCGTCTGCCTCCGTAAATCTACTGCTTACTTCAGCCACCGCTCTGCCGGCCAAAGCAGAGCTGGGGGGGGGGGGGGGGGTGAGCACTGGCACCCAGGGGCTGTGCAGCCCCGGCAGCACGCAGCACGTTCCCTTTCGGAAAGCAGGAAACCGTCAAAACGCCCCTCTGCCTCAAACAGGAAAACTCTGTTTCACGCACCTGGAAGTTGCAGACGGGTTCAAGCGCTGGCCCAGACCCAGCAAGCAGAGACTATGCGAATACATGCGCAGAAGGGGCAGAATTACGGCGTCGTAGGCAGTTTTTTAAATTTGGCGTTTCAGCAGCTCTGAGCACTTGCCTTTGCAACTTAAAAGAGGGAGTGAAAGAACATTAACTACTCTCTGCGTGTGGGTATGTTCGCTCTGGCAATCATATGTTAAAGGAACATTCATCTCTCTCGGCTACTCATCTTTCCCAGACCACACGGAAAAGATATAGAAAGACGTAGAAACATAGAAGACATAGGAAATACCCGAAATATGCAACGTTAGTAAATTATGGGCCAATCAACTGTCTATATGCATGTATAGCAACAGTTTGCTGAACGCGGGGGCGCAGGAAAGGGAGAAGCAAAAACCTCTGTTGCCCAGAGTTGCTGGTCTTTGTGCAGTTCTGAGAGGGAAGTTACCTGACAAATACACATCTTATCTGAATGAGGAATCTGCCTCACTTCTGTGCGGCAGTGTTTGAGGTCTGCTAGGAATAGCCCTGCAGTCGAAGCTAAGTTAGTATTTACACACATTTATCTCTGGTGGAACAGCTGAGAGTGTCAGTTGAGGTCATGAGGTTTTAACTAAGGAGAACACACACACCGAAATAGTGAAACGGCTTTCTGCATTGCTGGGTAACAGATCGTGTTGGACAAAGCGAGTTCATAATCTTAAAGCTGTTTGGGTGAAAGAGAATTAGGTGGCTTCATCTTCATACTGGTTTGGATACCTCAAAAAACCCATTCTCTGTCTTTGCTATAGAGAAGCCTGGTCTCGGTAAAACTTAGGTTACTCCTTCCTAAATTCTTTGCTGTTCATCACTTTAATTGCAATGAAAGGTGAGAATGTATGTATATATTCTTTATAACAACAGCGTAGAACGTCTATATGCCAGGCCGTGTGCTACTCAGAAACCCCTCAGATTTGGCTGCTGGTATGGTGATAGGTGGATAGGTGGCTTTCCTCTGTCTTTGGAGTAATTTGGGTGCTTTTCACATCTACAAGACAGAATTTCTCAAACTCTCTAGCTAATAATCCTCTCAGAGAATAATGTCATTCTTCTGCTGTGATACATGGATAAAAAGGAAGAAGTTGTTTTCAGAATGGAAAGTGGTGTAATTTACAGGAGGAAACTGTAACATTGAAAACTGACCTCTGAAATCTGATAGCTCGCTACTGTGCAAATGTAGAGCTACTGTAGTCTCAGCCTGCAGAAGCAAATTCTGAAACGCTTCAGAAAAATTAAGCAAATGACATCCATTTCCAGTTCTCCTCACATACACTACTGAATTTTTAATTGTTGTCCATACGTGCACCACAAAGATATTTCCTGCTGTAAGGAACTGCCAAGCCTAGGTAAAGACTGATGAAAGCATAATACATTTTAGGTAAGCCACTTACGTATTTTGAAAGTATCCAGTTAAACTTTAAAACATACCTGCAGAATTAGCAGGTACCTAGTATTTATACTGATACAATATCTCTAACTGCTTTGAGCAAGAATATGCATGTCCAGTGCACATTAAGGATACCTACCGATAGCTTTGCACTGTATTCCTTCTATATCTCTTTGGGAGGGCCTCAGGCCAACTGGAAATCTGTATGCTGTTTATTTTGGTCTCAGGCTCCCTCAGTGACCGCATCATTTGTTCATTGACGGTGCACTTTGAAGGCTCTGTCAATATAGTTGTTTTTACTTACAGACTACCCAAATCTTGTTAGACATCGAGATGATAAGCATCACAGACAGCTTGTAAAGTAGGCTAGCAGTGCTCACCTCTGCTGAAAGTGGTGAGATGGGAGGAGCTAAGGCTATCTTCATACCGCATAAACACAGTTATCTTCAAGGGGAGTAAACATCCATCTCTCGGCATGGACGAAGGATAGAAATTACGGTGAATTAACTTTCTCTGTTTGCATCACTGTGGACTTAATGTGTTTGTACAATGAGTTTATAAAGAGACGTTCAGACTTTTACAAAGCGTTTTCTTCTTCTATTTTCTGTTCCAAATATGTTCTCATTTGAAAGAGTGAGCTTTAGCCAGACCCTGAAATCTTCTATGAGAATTTGGCCTAAGTAATAAAATAATAATGACTTCAGGTTTTGGCCCTGGATAAAAACAAATGTTCTTCCTGTGGCCGAAAAAAATAATCCATTGATATGAAGTATCTAAGTGGTCACTGACACAATAAATCATTTCAGAAATCCCTGACCACTGATCTTTCCATTGCTGCTTCTGAGAGCACCAAACAGAGCCTTATAGTTTGAAACGGGCATAATACATGCTTTTAGAAAACCCTTAATTACACAGTTTTTCCAGTGCAACTTTTCAAACCTCTCATATGACCTCATGTTTTTAAGAGAAAGCCTCATATCGGGACTCTCTCGTGTGAGCCATCTGCGAACAAGCAGCAGTGAGGCTCGCAGCAATGCTGGCTGGCTCACCTGCAGAGAGCAGGAGAAAGTGGGAGCACACAAGGACATGGAGAAGCAGGGATGCCACTTTGCACCCAGGAGTGCTTCCCAGTACCCTCTCCTATAGAGCAGATATTCCCCACAGTTAGGGAACACAGCCACTAACATTTCTCAGCCTCAGCAGAGCAGTATCCCTTTTTGGGAGAGGGACAGGTTAGCAGGCCTGTGATGTGGTGGCTCTCTCCTGGGCGGATGTGCTGGAAGAGCAAAGGGCGCTTCTAACACGTCTGTCCAGAGGCAGCAACAATTTGGTCTCCTCGTCGAATAATGCCACAAAATTATTCATGTTGCATCATTCACTGCAATAAGTCATCTTTCTTCCTCCTGTCGTATCAAGTGATATTATTGCGTTTATATAAAGCATAATCAATGCAACTGACTCGAACTGACAGTTCCTAGTCTAGTATAACAGAAAGATAACCTTGTAATTATAATGATCAGGACTCAGTCCATACACATAAATACCGCTCAGCTAGAATACTACGTTGTAACTTCTGTCAATGACCGCACATAGTTAATTATCTGGTCTACTATTCTCTTTCAGAAACCTCTTCAGGGGTGACTTCTTTTCTCCTGGATGCTGTATACCTACATAAATAGAAGTGACCAGCACAGGAGAGGAAAAAAATCCCAGAATAATCTGCTGAATTTGTTTGCTTTGCTGAGTTTGATATTCTGTTCCCTAGTTGTTTTGGCATCTCTGTACTATGGCAGACTTGCTTCCTGTAGGTGGGCGAGGTGGAACAACTTCCTACACGTTTTCTAGCTCCTCTGGAGAATATGGAGTGAGGCACCTCCTCCAGAAATGCAGGAACGGCCAGCTCCACAGAGATGCTGGGTAGCTTTGCCTTTGTCAGCTCAGCTGTGCATCGTCTGGTCATGCATGTGCACACGCTTTCGGGAACATGGATGAACCAATGGGAGATGCAAACAGGACAAAACATCAGGATCGGCCAAGTTATGCTGTATAGTTGCCTCGCTGAGGTATTCAGAGAAGAAGCACAAGGTGCATCTTCTCCCTACCAGGGAGGACAAGCAGACACTTCACTACACTAAAATCTACTCTTCTTCCCACGCTGCTGAAGGAAAAGACACTGATAAGTGGATATTTCCGTAAGCTAGCCTTGTGTTAGGAAATGTGATACATTGTGAAAGACCAATTTTTTGAGGTTTTTAAGCAGTTTGGGAAAGTGCTATCACTCCATCGGTACCTCCAGTCAGTAAATTCACCCATTATCGCTGTGCAAGGTCTAGCATTTTAACAGCAGGGCATTTTGCTGCCCAGGAGAACCGAGATTCCTTTTGAAAAAGACTGAAATAATTTATTTCTCAAATACATTGGAGAACAAAAGAAAAGAGATGGGTCGCTGTATTTCTGTAAATGTTGTAAAAAGAACAATTCTTAAATTACACCATCTGCACACTCAGACATCTCTCTCTCTCCCCCATGCACTCTGTAAGGGAACAAATCTCTTATCCTAGATGTTTTAAATCCCACAAACCCACCAACAATGCAGTGCTCAGTGCTGTGACATCTAAATCTCCCCTGTGGCTCAAGTCTCTCGCTGGTGAGATGCCCTTTATTATAGTGCAGCCGCTTTTGAAGTTGCAAGAAATCCCTCTACACACATGCGATTCTTTCTACATCGCTACCGAAATCTGTCAGTCTAATCTCCATCCTGAGGAGAACAGTGAGAGGTGGGGAAGGGACTGGCTGTATCTCCTGCTTTGCCCGGGTGCCGCAGCCCGGCAGCCCCTCCGCGAGGCCGCTGGAATATCCCACGCGGCGGGAGCTGAGAAGCCGTGCAACTGAAGCACAGCTCTGCTGCATCCAGGAATAACCTTGACAAAGCCTTTAAAAAGAAGAAAAAAAAATATATGTGCTATTTTTTCTTCTTTGCTGGTGACCACAACTTTACACAACAGTGAAGGAAGGAAGTGAAGAAAGCGGGTTGTCTTGCTCTATCTTACCAACAACTTTCTGCGGCTGCTTCAGCCGCAGAAGAGGGGATCTCCTGAAACGACTGCTGTGGCACTCAGGTAAACACAGCACTAGGCATATCAAAAATATCATGGGCAACACCAATCATATCTCAGGGTATCTCTTTGCCCTTTTAAATTCAGACCCTATATACAAACATTAGGCATATTGACAGATAAATACGTCACGTAAAAGTGCCATGACTAAGCTTCCAAATGGGATGAAGCAGGATAGGGCCTTGCCAAGTGGCTGCCCAAAGTTCTGTTTGTTTTAGGAACCAGATTTATCTGTGCACAGCTCATATGGAGATAAGAGTAAGATTTACTTGCCGTATACCACAGCTAAATTAATTGCACATGCTTATCAGCTAAGTAGTTTGCAGACATTTTTTTCTTCTGTCTTAAAACGCGTCTATAGTCAGAGGGGAGATGATGCATAGATGCCATTTTCTTAATCAATGTATCTGTTCCTTGAAGGCAGTCCAGTTTGATGGGTTTTGTGGAGAAATCCTAATGTCACCTGCTCATATAGGATGTTTTTCTGCAGTACTGAGGTACGTTTCCCCACAGCCTTTCCACGAGCTCTCTCAAGGCACTGGCACAGGTGTCTCCTCATTGCAATCTGCACAGCTAAATCCTTCCTGTAGGCAATTTTTTTTCCTTTCCACAGAGGGATTAAATTCCATCCTAAACACCCGTCAGGCACGAGCTTCTAATTCAACATCCAGATCTCCATTTTCAGAAGTTTCCACCTTCTGTGTGCCATAAACCTCGCTCTTCCTCACCGTCAGCACTGCTGAGTTTCACCTCAGCCAGCTTCCCCGTGGCCATAAGAGGGGGGAAAGAAACGGAGAGAGACTCGTGAGGGTCCCCCCAGCGCTGGCGTGTTTTGGCTGTTCCCATTTTAAGTTCAAAGCCTTCTGCATGGCAGCTGAGCGGGAGAATTTCCAAAACCTACAGGAGGCTGGGAAAGAATCCAACATAACATGGAGTATCCTGACGGAGACAGAAGAGCTGGCAAGCAAGCATATGTGGAAGGGACCCCTTTTGTCACCGCCAGTCACAGCTTCCCAAACAAACACCCTACCCATTTGTAAAAGATCATTCACTACCTAGCTGTGCACGTACGAGGCTCTCTACCCAGCCAAAGACAGCTGGAAACCCTTTTTAACAGACAATATTTTCTAAGATCTGGTAGCTACAAACCATACTAGAGTCTCGCAAATAGACGTATTTGCAGGGATAAAGACTTATCACGAGTCTGAATTTTATAGGACTGGGCCTTATATTTCTCCTTGAAGTCCTTGCAACCATTTTGTTCCTGCCAAATCCCTCTCTGTCTAGATCTTGCTCTTACATTCAAACTCCATTTCCTGTGGCTTTGGCTTGGCTGGGTTTCATGCTCTTTTTTCCTTCTTAATCCCTCAACTTTCTTTTGCTGTTTTTTTTTCCTTTTTTTTTACCTCTCAAGCTTGTAACAGAGTTTGCTGAGCAGACGTCTGCGTAGCACTTAAAGGGCAGCACTGTGGGTCTGTGCAGAGCTGACAGCATTAGTTTGCAGGCATGGGAAGAGGCTGAGAGAAACCTCCTATGTTTAAATCTGAGTACTGAAGTCATTATAGTGCACAGCGTTTGCAGAAGCTACTTTAAATGCTTTGGTTTTTTTTACAGTGACGATATCTCAAATCACCTACAAGATTTCAAGCACAGACTTTGTATGTCTCTGATATGCATTAAAATCAGTTCCTCCTAAACTTTCTTCCTAAGCAGAGAGCTTAAGCCTTTACTTTTCTTCACTTCTCTCTCTATAATGGCTGTAATAACATCCAGCTTAGAGGAGCAAAGGGCTCCTGCTTATATCTAGCAGTAAAAAACCAAAGGACAGAGAGGGCCAGTGTTTCTGGCAGCACAGACACATGATAATTAAATAGCACTGGTTACATAGCTGTCAGTGCAGGAATGGCATACTTTCCTGGTGAGTTGGCAGTGGCAGGTAACAAAGCGTGCATGCTTACACTTACATTATGAACAGACCTATTAAGAGCCTCTCCTCCCAGAGGAATGCTGTAGAATACATTGAAATGAGTCTGTGGTCACCCAGCGTTTCGCAGGTATCCAGCTGCGCGCTCAGCACACCCTGAGCGTGCGAAGGCTTACTGCACCTCCCAGGCAGGATTCGAAGATTCTTGCTTAGAGAAGCAGGATCCTCCCCGCTAGAGCAAAGAGAAGGTCCACTCGCTTTTAGCAGGATTTGGACCACGGAACAAAGCCATCTCTCATTCTCTTCAAGGGAAGATGGTTGCACATACACACGCACAAGCCCCTACCGGGTTTTTTTGCTCAACTTAAAACCCTCCCAATTACTTCGCTGATCTCTTAACTAATATCTCATTGATTATTGTTGCTAGAACTCCTCCTGAATGGATCAAATATTTCAAGTGCCTCAGAGAAGAGTATGTCCCCTCTCCGTGCTGACGCGTGTAGAAATGAATGCCTCTCATACTTTCTGGATCTAGCTTATCTTTCCCAAGGGTTGGGGCATGACAGTTCTTGGTTGTTCTTTTCCCTGATATGTAGGACTGTACTTCTGCCTTACTCCAGAGAAGAGGGAGGGCAGAATCTTTCCCCATTCGTTCTGCTGAAGTTACAGGACTTCAGATAAGTTATTAATCTTAGTGTTATTAATTGTTTTAGAACATATTTTTACTGCCTTATGATATTTATAGACTTTATTGTGAATCATCTAACTTACTCCCTTCAGGCAGATTTCCTCTGAAGTCCGAGATACATTGTAAATGCTCGAAATCTCAGGAGCTGCTAGGTTTTAGGATGTATGTGATGATGATTAGCATTTCCTTCAGGAACTTCATGTTTCTGGGATATTCTTGACATCAAATTCTTGCGTCCCTTGGACATTCAAAACTCCCAGGAGACCTAGGGAAGTTACAATCCAGCCAAGCCCAGATATTCCCACAGTCCACTTTCTACACCTCATTAAGAAAGTGATCCAGGATTTCTCTTCAAAGCTTCAGCAGCCCTACAAATGAAGAAGAAGCGTTTTAGAACAAAACTAGCACACACAGTTAAGTACATACAGTACTATGAGAAGGATTATACTGCAATAGGGAAATACTTCTGCATAAAAACTGTAACAGAGAAAATATTTTTTAAAAGTGACACAAAGCAAACGAGACCAGAAGCTCTGACTGACTCCAGACAAGATTCCAAGGTCGGCAAGGATTCATCTGTGCTTATAAGTTCTGCTACTTTAATTGTGCTAACACAGAGCAGTGAGCCTTTCTGGCATAGCTGCAATTACACTGGTATGGCTTAGTCCAGTTACATAAAGCAAAGCAGGGTATACTGGCATAAAATATTTTATAGCTCTATGCATAGTGCCCATATCAGCAGAAAAATCATACCCTTGGCAATAAAATCTGGGTGTAGACTAGGTATAAATCCCAACTAAAGTCATGCTTACTTGAACCTGCTTATTTCATTCTCTACCAGCTCTCCCAGGGGATCTCTTTGTCACGGCTCTCCTTTACCCTCCCTGCTGCACTTCTGTGTGTGCTTCCGCAGCTTCCACACCTCTTGCCAGGTTTGATTCCAGGTTGGACTCCTCCCAATCCTCTTGCGACACTTTCAGATCGAACCAGTCCATTTAAATTCCAGATTTCTTTCCAACAGCTACTTCCTCTTCTCTCCTATCAGATGAGTTAACAAACCAGCTGCAATAGGAGGCCAACACAAGCCCAGTTAATCCAGCAGGACAGGTGGGCGTTAGGCAATACTGTTCCCTGCTTATTCCTGCCTTTTGTATACAGGAAGAGACAAAATGAATATAATATGAGGGAGGTATAATTTTTATTCTTGGCGTCAGACTGCCCGCCAGCCTATTTTCCATTGCAAAGAGGCTTCCCTAAGCATAGACTATTTTTCCCAATATAAATCTTCTCTAAGGCTCTTGCACATTTAGATTTATCAGATGTTTGAATTGGGAATTAACAGCCGCCCCACAAAACTGCATAAGGTAGCTGCCCGTGTACCTTCCCTACCAGTGTTAGTGACGTGATTACTCCAAACCACCGGAGATCACTGTTGGTGTAACGCCTCTGCGCTGCCTAAAGGGGGTCGGCACCCCCTCACCCTCCCTGCGCACGCACCAAGTAAGTCCTTCTCTGAGGGGAAGACAAGCTGGAAGCAAAAAGGGAGAAAGTCATCGATCTGAAGTGAAGACCGCCGCCGGGCTACCTCTGAGGACATCTCGTGGCACAGTTGATGCCAGTAGCTCGAAGAGGTGTAACTTTTGAAAAATGAGTATGCTGCAGAACTGTCTCTTTATGTTACTACAGCCTCATTCCCTGGGGAGATCTTCGGCAGCTCTTCGTAGCGGTAAACTTCAGAATTATTTCTCTGCCGGTTGCGTCAGCTGCAGAAGCAGGTTGCTTTTCAGATGGGAAGTGAGGGGAAACTACCAGCACTTCAGTAATGTCCTCCCTGCAGACATGGTACCTTCCCGGCTGCTTCACAACAGGGCTCAGGGAACCAACCCATAACCCCAGCCAAGAAAACCTGCTTTTGCCTGAAGCACCTTCCAGCTTATATCTTTGGCAGCTGGAGAAGCAAAAGGCCATGCAGTGTTGAGCACACCGTGGGGTTATGATCCCTGATTACTTGGTGTTGGTCATATAAATAACCTAACAGCAAACGAAGAAAAGAGTCCGACAAAACTGACATAACTATTAAAGAAAAAAAGCCCAGCTTCAAAATTTTTCTTCCTCCCACTTTACTCAAGTTGAGCGAGAGCAGGCAGAGTGCAAAACCCACAGTGACAGAGGCAGGGAACTGAAGCACTGTGTTGATTCAAGCATGAACCAGGACCCTGTGATGACCCAGCTCATAAAGATTAAAAGCACCCTGATCCTTGAGCTAATGAAATAGGTGAGTGGATAGCACTTAAGATTGGTGAATACTTCAGTTACCGTTTCTGTACATTTTGCAGTAAGGAGAAACTCTTTGGCTAACTGACAAACTTATTTTTCCTCCTTTTTCCTAGCCTATCTGGAACGGGCAGTTATCCTCTCATAAGGTCTTGATCCTGCCAACAATTTTGAGAGGGTCACTAAATGCTACTGTACAGAAGTGGTTTAGCTTTCTCCCATCAGTTACTCATCTTTTTATTTACACTGTAAGCTGTTCGATTAGGGCAGGGACAACTTCTTCCTGCGGATTTGCCCATTGGATTCAAAGCACAGTTCCTGTATTTCACTGGGACCACTGGCTGCTGCTGTAATAAAGGTAAAAAAAACCAACAATACAAGGATATGCAGAGAGAAAGTCTAATGGTTACCTGAGAAGACCATAGAGGAATGGCAGTAGTCCAATGATAAGTGACATCTCGGAAAGTTACGCGACAGCGATAGAGAAAGAAGCCAGACACCAACAGCACTCACTATCAAAGGAAAAATTACAGTGCTACCAGTTGCAGGCACATATGAAAACGAGAAAAGTAGAAAGCTGGTTGCTAACTGTAACTCTTCCAGCTCTCCTTATAGACTTAATACTTGGGGCATCCCCTCTGAACGCTGCAGGAAAGTACATCATCCTAGACATTAATATGGCTCCCAGCCTTGAACGTACGGGTGTTTTGTAATCAAAGTAGCAAAGACTGCAATTACTCGCTCATCTTTCCAGTCTTTATTCTGAAGAAGGTAACACTCCCAGCTATAACCAAAATGATTAAGACGGTAGAAACTGCGGAGCAGATGAGTAAGTAATAGCCAGCTGACTCATTTCCAAATTCAGAGATGTCTGAAAATGTAAATTGGCAAGTCACAGAGCAAAAGGCTTTATCTTTCAGCAATTTCACCCTTTCTTTTTGTTCTGCACGAAGAGAGACGTCTGCAGTGAATGGGCCTTATGGCAGTGTCTCACTACAGCCATTTATGGAGGATCCTGCATTTTGTGAGATTTACAGGCATACCCTGTCTTGGTATGACAGTGCCTGGCTAGGGGATCGGCAATACACCTTCCTCAGCTGTTGGCACCACCTGGCTCTGTACTTCTGGGCCCTTTTTACTCTCACAGCTGCAGGTTGCCTGTGCTTTGGGTTGTTGTTTTTGATAGCGATCAGCGGGATCAGGATTGAGTTTAAAGCAAAATTGCCTTGCTGCAAGGACGGTTGAGCTTTAATGAGTGAACCGATTGTGTATTAGAAGAACTCACAAACGCAGAAGATCCTGCTTATGTTCATGAGGGAACTTACTGTCTGAAGGTGGACCAGCTGAAATGCTCAGGTGTTTATTTGCATCAGATTCGTCAAGGGTTTTAGTAATACAGTATTACATATGGAGGTTTCTGTTAAATTGGTCTACGGAACTTGAGCTGGACATTTCACAGCAGGGACGGGAGAAAGTTATTAAGGAGTCTTCCAAGGTAACCATCAAAACCAGGTATTCTTCCCATGTACTGATGGAGGTGCACGCTGACATATGAATTTTACTGGCTTATAACTGGAAGTGAGCCACTAAAAGCTCACTAAAGCCCACTAACATCCAGAAACACAGAATTCTTATTAACTGTAAGAAACAGGCCAAGATATCTGCAGCCCACAGGGATCATGATAACGTGAGGTGTCCCAGATGCTGCGATAAATGGTTTCACAGTGAAGATATCAGGTATGTTAAAGAGTGACAGGCACTTTCTCTTAAGTGTAAGCCAGTATGGAACAACTAGAATCTCTGAAAGAATTTGTGTATCCTCCAGACATGATGCTAGAAACCTGGAGAAAACACTGACTATATAATTCACACGGGTCATCTTCTGGGAAACCCCTCAGGAGCCAACCACGAACAAATAAAGGACAAGACTGATAATAAGGCTCAGTCAGCAGGCACAATGCTGACATAACTAGGAGAGGGGCTGGGGTCAGAGCGTGCTGGCTGGCCTCCTTAAATATGAGACTACCTAGAAAAGGCAGACTTTACTGAAAGCAGGCCTGCTCCCCCATGGTCATTTCAAGCCTCATAGCTTGCTCGATGGAAATTACATTTTTGCTTAACCTCTGGTAATCTCAGTTTACCTTCAAAAGTATAGAACTGCCACATTTTTCAGAAACAAACTTATCCTACAGAATATACTGATCTCTACCAGCCACTGCTAACACCAGTCTGCTTTTCTCTGCAAACACGTTGATTCAAAAATGCAGTTCAAGGAGTCAAAGACTAATTCCGTCACCCTTTGCAAATCCTAAGTATCCCTTAAGTTGCACAGAAGCCTAATTTTGAGGGTCTAAGTAGAACATAAGCACTACAGGGTCTCTATTCATCCTTGAACAGGGGAATTTTTATTAGAATATTTAAAATAACCTGACATTCTAGAGGGAAGCTTTATCTTCGATGTACCCACGGAATACATTACAAGGGTAAATACATGATACAGAAATGGTTCACCTCACCTTGACAATTTGCAGTCTGGATTTAGGAGGGTAAGAGGTAAAATGTTAAGGCATATATAAAAACTACTTCATTTGAATGTAATTTGAATGTCCAGTATAATATCCTTAGTAGTCCCAAATCACCAGGATAAATGACTTCACTCAGAAATGAGACCGAAGGAACATTATGCAGAGTTTCAAATTAAGGAATGCAAAAAATGGAGCTAGTCTGCATTATTCATAAAGGCTGGCCCAGTGAAAGACCTGAAGAGGCTGAGCTGTCTGGAAGTTCAGTCAGTGATGTTCCCCAGTCTCAAGCAATTCGATCCCATATATTGCTCTTTGACGGTGGACTTCAACACCTACAGCAGAGAAATGCAGATAAAAAGAGGAAATATTTAATGGCATAAACAATCAATAACAGACCGGAGGAGAGGAAGATAATTTCCAGATCTATGAATTAGTTGCTTCATTGTTATATTTATATATTACTCATTTCTTCTCAAGAGTTTATTAAACATAGCATCATTTCAAATTTGAGTATAACAAATCATACCAAAATCATCACCAAAACATATGGACTACCTATAATTTTGGCAATTCTAGAGTGTGCTATCTTGAGTAAATTCAATTAATAGCAATGTTTTGCAAACATTGAGGATGCCTTAGTAATTCGAAACAGGACTAATCTGTATTTGCCTGTTGCTGCAGTAGAAGCAAAGCCACACGTAGGTGCTGCTGGCCTGGCTGCCAGCGCTCGAGAGCTGCCCAGCAAGCTTGAGACTCCTCACCTGCCCCAGCAGCTTCCGCACAGGCAGCGGTGGGAGGCTTCCTGCCTTCACATCCTCTCCCTCTGGCAAGACCTGATTTGTGTCTCTCTGTGCTGTCTCCAGCTGGCTGTCTCCTGTAAGCCCTTCTTCTCCTGTCACAGACTTTATTTCCATCCCTGTTACTCAGCTTCTGTCCTCCCATTTTTCAGTTATTACCGGTCAAGCTCGGGGAAGAGCAGCAACAAAGAGAAAGTTTCTAGCTCAAAAATGATGCCTACCGAACAACTTAGATGGCACTTTTGTTTAGCTCATCATCCCTTCCTCTGAGCTGTATGCTTAGGCCATGACTCTGGAAGGTCCCTTACACAACTATGTCCCCATTCATCCTACCTTTGTTGCTTCTTGCCTGGCTTTCCTGTGAAATTCCTGTGAAATTCCTGGTTGTCATTAGCATGACTGTGCATACACAGCCTGCTCAGTGTGAGTGCAATGGCCTTTCATCCAAGGTGACACATTCACCTTTCTTCCGCCCTCTTTATTTCAGAGGTGGAAACTTTTAACGCCATCTGACTGCAAACATCTCTTAAGCCTCAATGCCTAGTTTTCCCCTGTTTGCTGAGAGATAGGCACTGGAAGACTGTAGTTCAGCCCATCTATAAACTCTCTCTCTGCTGACTGTAGAGGGAGCATAGATCCCTAATTCGGGCACCTTAGTTACATGCCCAAAATTAGTTTGCACAAATCCAGGCGATCATACGTGTTGATTCACATGTGTTTGGGGTTCTAATATTAAATCTCATTTGGAGTAATTACTGTGTTTCTGTAGGTTTACGTAGGGCAATGGACCTGGAGCTATACTGGAATATAGATAAAAAGAAGCATGTGCAGGAGTTGTGTATAAGGTGTGGAAGTACAGTCTCTTAATCCTTTGTAGAAAAACTGCCCAGCAAAGGATCCTTTGTGGACTGCTCTCCATTCTGCATCCCAGAACCCCCTGGTCAGATCTGGGCTTCATGAAAAACAAACATGCTAGGTTGTTAGACAGGGCCGGTTCAGATCCGGAATTCTCCTATCTGCGCTGACGCACAAGTGAGGCCTCAATTAGGAGTGTTCTCTACAGACTACTATCAATAGCAGGAAGACATTGATATTCAGTATAACGGGGTGTCTGCACCGCTGTGGATAGGAGCAGCACTTTCATCTGTATTTCTTCTGAGTCCTGGAACCACATCTGATTCTCTTCTGTATAATTACGCTACACTAAGCCAGTGAGCACAGCCCAAGGATTTTGTTTTATTTGTTTAAAACACGTTTGCAGCCATGACTTTTTGAAAATCACACTCCTTTTCAACAGCTGAAGGAACACTCTGGGATGACATATTACAAAAGCTAGTCCAGCTGCTTTCCAGAAGGAGATAGATCATAAAACTAAATAAATGACAAAGAAAAATGGGCCACTAGAAAAAAGCAGAAAGAAAATAGTGCAAGGTAATAACACAAGCAATCAGGAAAAGCAGGCAGCAAGACCTATGAGGAGAGCTCACAGCACTCTTTCAGTGCACAAAGTACTCGGCTAAGGGCAGCAGTAGTCAAAGGAACCTGCTCCATAATAGTACCATTGTCCAGCCGCTTTGTTCTTCTGTTGTGAACGCGATTCTAATATCAAACACTGCGGTTCCTTGTTGGAGCATGAGGAACTAATACTGGCCACACACTGAAAAATAGTGAGTTTCTATCCATATTTAAATTTGCTGGACTTTGAACGAACTGACCTAACAACTGAAAAAACAGTTCAGTCCTATTTCTGAAATCCCATTTCTGCCCATCCTAGTAGTTCACAGCAGGTGATGACTGGCTGTGAAGACACCAGTGCCTTCTTCTTGCAAAAGAGATGTGATACAAGCTCTTATTGATTGGCATGAATATGCATTCAAATAGATAGTTTCTCTGAGCTACCAAAAGTTCTTACTTCCGTGTGGTCCAGACAGGGTGGCAGAAATAGAAAAGTTAATTACCTTGCAATTTTTCTTCTTTAAAAATATTCTCCAAGATTCTAACTTCTGGATCCTGGCACAAGGCTGTGGGAATACTACTAGCTATGTTTGGTCCTGAATGGCACTGGTAGTAGTAAACAGCAAAAGCTGTTTCTTCCTACTGGCCACAGAGATAAATCAGGAAAAAGAATAAAGGGTTTATTTTAACAGCAGATATATTACAGCTTATCTAAAAGATGTCCTGACCTTCCATACTAGAAATCCACTCCAACTTAGTAAAAATATCACTGAGAGCTAAACCGTAAATTATGAATAAGTGCCTGAATCTAATTTTGAATAGGTAGCTGCATATTACCATGCAGACAAGGCTGAGTAGTCGTGAAAGAGTTTCTACAGGGCACATGGACCAACTCCATGCAATATGGAATTCAGGTCTTCTGCCATGCATAAAGCCGAATTCAAACATCTAAGATCCATGGGCCAAGTTGAGAAAATGAAATGGAGAAATGGAGAAAATGTGTTTCTCACATTTTCTTGTTTTTCTCTGCAAACATAAAACTTAAAAGAAATTTTTAAGCTCTAATTCTTACGTAGTTATGCAACTCCATAATTTAGAACTAAAAGCTTCACCAAGTACTGCTAATCTTACAACCTCTTTGGCATTGCCAAATGGTGAAAATAAAGCAGCTCCATAAATCAGGGTTATGTGGGGCATCCAGCATATATATCACCCTAAATTAGCTGGATTTGTTTCAGATAACTAGCAGGTCCTGTTTAAGACACACATTCCTTGAAAGTGAAGTAGGTCTTGTTTTCAGAGGGGTTGTGCCCCTCTACTTGTGCATAAGGTAAAAATCCCATTTAGCTGGCAGCTTTATCTCAACACAAAGTATGTACAACTATATTTTTACAATTCTTGGACCATGAGAAAAAAAAGCCCTATTAAAACAAATGATGCACATAAACCTTCTGCAGAAATCTCAGTGGTAAAAAGAATATTTGCATTATAAATTGAATACTTTACCCACTGCATAAGAGTCATAGGAATTTATAAAGAATGAAAGACCTTTAATGGCAAATTTGAAAAAGATATTTGTTCTGATAAATTAAATTAACTCTGTGAATCAAGCATCAGGCTCCATTTATTCTGCAAACTATATTACATACGTTTTCACATACAGCATGCATTGTTTACAGCTCTTATGTTCACTTTCTTCTCTCCACAGACCAGGAGCACTGGTACAGCAAAGCAGCCAAATTATGAGCCGTCATCGCTAACTCCCTTCCATTTTCAAAAAATAATCATTCACAGCAATGCTCATGTGCTGGAGCACAGGGTTATGCGCTCCATCGAGGGGCCGGTCTGGGGCCATCCCCAAGAGCCGGGGTGTCGTGGAGCGCCAGCCCCCATGGCACTCCTGAGCCAGGGGGAGGCATGGGCAGGTCCTGCACGCCCGGGGCCAGGCCCCATGGTGCTGGGAAGGTCATAAGGACACGCAGGGGACCTTTGCGGTAAGTAAAGTCCTGTAGGATATAGGACACACACCACAGGAAACCAGGCTCCGTTAACTCTGCTGCTCCGCTTGCTGTTCATTTCTTTAAATTAATCTGCAGCAGAAAGATTCTGTTCGAAAGTCTCAACTACAGAGATCAAGTTTGCAAGAAAGCGTTGCCAAGGAGCCCCTATTTTAAGTCTGATAGTTTCAAATGCATCATGTTGTGACATTGCAGTATGGCGATACCGATACTTTTCTAAAACAGTTTCTGATGTTCACATGGTCTGTGGCTTCTGCATTCTGAGACTCAGACAGAATTCCTACTGCCTTCTTACTGGGAGCTTTGCACTGAACGCGACCTTAAGCGCCTCTCTCACATGCAGCAATCAAGGACAACTGGAGAGCATAAGGAGCGTTCAGCTGCTTTCTCTGCTCCCCCAGTGGAAGGGAAGCTACTGCCCCCCCAAACAGAAATGAACAAGCAGTTTCTGCAGCCATTAATCCTTAGCGCTCAAGGGAACAGTAAGAGGAATACGGTGAACATGCTAGCATCACGGTTTGTAGTCCGTTGGCAACGCCTTCTACTTTTGAGCGCGTTATAAAACTGTGCATTTCCTCGCCTCCCCCTCCTCCCCCCAGCCTCCGCTGCGTAAAACTGCTCTAATCATCAGGAAAGCAGCACACCTATGGTACCAGCCACAGGAAGATGTGGTCTGTACTCTTGCTTAAACCCAGAATCACCAGTTCCTGTGAGACTGGTTGAGGAAGAAGCAAAATAGGAAGTTTCGGAATCTAGATAGTAACCATGAGAAAGGCATTCTGATTTGTTTTAACCATTTGCTAAGGAGAGTTTGGGAACCTATGATTTACTTTCCTGTTGAGGAAGAAATTAGTGACAATTGTTACTTTGTTCAATTCTCTTTATAAAGAGGGAAAGCAACCTTTGAACACAGAGGAGACAAGTGCTGCTCACAAATCCCATTACCTCTGTAGCTAGCATTCTGCCCAAAGGTCCTCATTTCTTTTATTATTTTTAACGTTGCCAGACTATTGGCTTTTCTGTGGCTGTGGCCATTGCTTTTCTACTGCCTTATCTCAATTTCTCCGTTTTTTCCTCCCTTCCTTCACAGAGCCATGAACATTTACCAAACAGCACCCAGTAAAACCTCTTTACCCGTGTATGCTTGCGTTTTAGAAGAGTTACTACTGTTTCTGTTATCTGCTCCAGAAAAGAACCCAGTTCTTACATCTATCTTAAATATTAACACTGGCTACTTTCAAAATGGTTTTATCGAACCCGAGAAATACTCAGCAAAATCACATGCAATTCATGTTTGTGACAACATCAGCAATGATACTTAACTATATAGCAAGTTAGAGAACAATGTCCTAACTTAGGACAAAGAACTGGGAACTCCTTAATGCTCATTTCAGCTCAGAACAGTGTGCTTGTGAGCTTGCCTTAGTTCTCTTCTCTAAAAAAATACCTGCCAGCTTATTAACACTTACTCCTCTGAAGGGCTAATTAATGCTTAGATGCAGCAAAATGATAGCAGCAGGCAATCGGACTAAAGACACTCAGCATGACATGACAAAGTAAGGCAAAAAGCTTCAGCTCTGGTCTGCAGAGCTAACAGCAACATTAAATCACACAGTGCTTCAAATTCCTGCAGTGACAGATTGCTTGCAGTTAAGAGATCAGTGGCCAGTGAAAACAGCAAATGTAACACAATAAATATGGGTTAGAGATAGAGGGGACAGAAAGAAGCTTTTTAAGGAAAGACTGAAGATATTGCCAGATCTTCAACAGATGTAAATCAGTATATCTCCAGCCAAAGTGAGAAAATTACATATTTAATGTAATGGAGCTAAAAAATTGGCCCAAAACAGTTATTAGAAAGTGGGGTGCTAATAAAACAACAACAACAAAAAACAAATTTCACCTTGAATTATCTAGTGAAAAAACAATCCTTTAAACAGTATGCTTATTATTACTCAGGTGGACAGAGCATTACAAAGTTACGGTTATGCACTCAGTGCCCCACTCCTCCAAGTGCTGCTGGCAGTCTCCTCTTGCAGTCTGCACAGACTTCCAAGTACCTTGAGAGCCACAGTACTGCTCCTTGAAGGCATAAAGCAGCTGAGCTGGGGTACCCAGTTTCTGAGGGGTGACAAATGAAGAGCCAGGGCCTGGGAAGCGTTCCTTCCTACAGGAGTAACAGTCAGACAAAGGGAAGCAAAACATCTATAGCTCCTGCAGTTGGGGACTGCCTGGGTGAGGGGTAACTGCGGGCTGTAATATATGTATAACGCAAATGAGTCTGAACTGATTTCCAAGTGCTTCAGACATTAAGGATACTTCTGTACTGTTGAACCGAATATTTCTGAAACCAGCTCCTGGCACTGAGGCCAACAAGCATGGAAGAACCTGTCTTCACGCCAGTGAGCTCCCTCCCCCTCCCGACCAGGGTGCCACGTGTGCCCTCTGCAGTGGCAAGGGTCCCTGGGCGAGCAGTGTCTGGGGAGGGCTGGGGAGGGCCAGTAGGGGCCGGGTGCTGCTGCAGCAAAATCACCACAGCGGTGGTGGAGAGCCAGCGCCTGGGAACAGTCCCTGCACCGTTTCATTTACTCGTACAGGTGTAGCCTCGGGTTTGCAGCGATCTACACGATGCTTTCCCCTAGCTCCAGCCCCGTGGGTGTTCTGGCCTTCAGAAGTCGAAGGTCTGGCCACACCCAGCACCTACGCTGGGAGACTGTCTTGGGAAGCTACTTCCACAGGCAGCGTAGAGAGATGGGCCGCTCCAGAGGCCCTTCAGGCCCGCTGAGAAGTGACGTCCCACCACAGAGTGCCCCTCTCGCCCCGCTGGGTCTGGAGGGAGCTTTGGCTTCCCAGCGCAGTATCCTCTAGTGCGCCTGCAGCGATCTTCTTGCAGTCCTCACAGTTTCTTTGACATCATAGGGTCTCATATTTAAACAAGATCCCTTTCCTCCTGCTTTAAAAATAAGCTTTTCTTTGACTTCATAAATCTTCTTTGTTCCCTCTGTGAGTCCTTTTGAAACCCCCATATTTTAAATTTCTGTTCCTTTTTCCTGTTTGAGACATTTCCACTTTATCTGGTACAGTCATTAAAGTTAATGACTCTCTGTCACTCTGACAAGTATGTGGTATAGACCCAGTTAGCAAATGGTCTGTTCCACATTAAAAATATAGCATATTCATAATAACACTGTCCAAAATTCATAAGCTGTATGTAGAACATATTGGACACCCCATACGCATGGGATCAGATAGTGTTTAAATGTTATTTAAAAAGAATGTTTTAGTCTTTTTCAGAGACAGACTGCAGGACGCATTTTGTAACCTGCTTTAGTCTCATAAACAACAGCTAACTGGCCAAGTCAATTAGCTCGGATATTTAAGTAAGACTTTGGTGACAGTGATTTTGAAATTTCACCTTTTTTTCCTACAGAAGAGGTAGTTAATGGTACTGATACAACTGCTAAAACAAATATTGATGTTTGAAATCCCCACTGCATTGTTGGACAAGAAAATATTAAAGACATTTAAACAACAATATAGCTTGGTAACATTTAGCAATTATATGTGTAGACAGCAGTATAGTCAACACAAGACTAGAATGAAGACATTTCTTAAAAAGTCAAGACCTTATACATCTTCTAAAATACCTCTGTAGTAAAAATTGCTGAAGACAGAAAGCAATTTATAATGTAAAACATATATTCAAAGGTATGAATGGATTACTTCCAATCACAGAAATCAGACATATAAGGTTATTTTAGCAATTTGTCTTTGTCATTTTGGATATGCAGTGAATATTAATGGAAGCTGTCAGATGAAATGGTTCCATTTTCTACCCATTAGAGCAGTCTACAAGAGTAGTCAAGTATGTGTGCATTTGATTAAACAGGAAGACACCTTTGAACCATATCCCCCTTTTTTATGAACACTTTAAACTTAACACAATGGAAAAACAGGCATAGACTTCACAGCATGACACCCGACACATGGCCTAATACAGCTGTCGACGGGACGGAATATAAAAATACTACACAAGAAATTCAGGCCACGGCAACAGTACTCGTAAAAACTCTGCTCTCGCTCAGCAAACTTACTAGTGATGCTTCTTAGCAGGGAGAAAGTCCAAAAGTAAGAGTAATCTTTCTCAGGCTTAAGAGCAGAAACCAAGTCTATGCAACGAAGTCTATTTTTGGAAGTCATATTGTCGAAATCAGTAACAGCACTGAGTATTTCGGAATCAGTGAAGATCCTGTTTTATCGAGGCTTGTGTTGAAAGCAAATCTAATATTTTTTCTGCTTTATTTTTCACATGCTGCATATCAAATATCAGCTCTGATACACTGACGTTACTTTGTGAGCCATGTACGTGAAATGTCTTCCATCTACAATGTAACCATGTCCAAAACCAATTATGTTTTTCCCTAATTGCATGAATTTATCAGCCATGAAATACTGCGGTATCTCACAAATTTCTAAGCTGCCTGGTTGCTTTACTGTGCAGTATTTATAGGTTCAAAGATGTGGCTCCAGTGATGGCTCCCCAGAAGACCCCTATTACTCCCCAGTAAGCTCCCACAAGCAGCGGGGCAGTGAGCAGGCAGTGCAGACACTGACAATATGATGCATCCCATGGAAAAAAACAGCAGCAGTTTTTGCTTAAGAAAGTCCTCTCAACCATTACCATTTTAGGACAAGCAGAGTAAGCCCAGGCACAATTACATTTTGTCACTCTGGCTCCCAACCTGTAACACAGATGAGGTGTGGAACAGGCCGATAAATGCTGCGGCACTTGCGGGGGCTCTGTGCAGAGCCAAATGGACTTTCTGACGGGGCCAAAAATCATCCTGGCTGCAGCCAGTGGAAGCAGTGGGAGGGCAGGACCCAAGGGAGGCAGCAGCAGCAGCTGCCCGGCAGACAAGACCAGCAAGGCACAAAGACACAGCCAGGGAGCGAGGAGGCAGCGCCCGCAGCCCTGCATCCCGGAGCGTGAGGGGGCAGCATCAAGAGGCGCCACTTACCAAGAGCCTGGGAGCCAGTGCTGTGTGTGATAGACCCTGCTCCTGGTGGCATGCAGTGCTTGGGGACCACTTTGTCAACTTGCAGAAGGATGCAACAAACCCGTCTGTCCTTGGCAGAGATTCTTGCTGTTGAGGATCGCACGGATTTGGGAGACCCGGCACCAAACTCTACAAATATTAAGCAGGTATCCCAACGAAGAGCAGCTGAAATCGCACAGTGCAAAGGAACTTTCTGTGTCCATTTCAGCCTATTCAATCAAGGGACTGGCTTGAACTCCATTTCATTTTAATAGAATAACCAGAATAGAACATGCAATATAAAATCAAGAACAAATTTCTCAGAGAACATAATACAGCGGCAGGACACTGGAAGCAATCAGACAGGCAATGGCTATGGAAATGGAGGCTAATCTAGTGAAATGTCAAGCTGGGGTCAATAGTGTGAAAGAGTTGTTACCCTCAAAAAGATAGTAGGTGTTCTGGTCTAAAAAATAGATATTTCAGAATATAAATATATATATATTTAAGACTATATATACACACATACATAGTCTTAGTCTGGTTCTATCCCCATATACATTTAGTGTTTTTAATTGTGGCACAGAGATCAGGATTGTGGGTTGCCTTTAAAACCAGCCCTTCTAGAACAGCATCGAGGCTTACTTACCAATCAGTTTGTACTTCTGCTGCCTACCTGCTCTGTAAGAAAATAGATAGTTTTAGTTTCCCGCCAATCATTTAAACGAACCTTTTAGCGAATATTTAATCTTTTAAAAAGAAAATTTAATTTCAGAAAACTGCATTCCTGCATATTTACAGTTTCTATTACGAAACGTAGCCTTCAGGCACGTTTATGTCAACGTAACTTTGATGACTTTGGTGGTACTACGATCCCCAAAAAGTAGGGTAGAGGAGAATCAGGCCACCAGTTTTTGGAGAAGGGAAAAAGGGAACAAGATTCTGAGATATCCTTGCATGGGAGCACACGTATACCAAACAGTTTAGGATATTTTTCCTTTAAGGTCTGTTTTAACTAGTTAATCACCAAGAAAGAACCTAGGAAGGAATTACTGCAGGTGCTTGGCTATACTATAATCATTCTGCTAAGGTCTACTAAGAGAGAAAGAGCCTCTGAAATTTTTCCTTCCTTACAAGCTGGCAGCTTTCTAAGAGATAGAATGGAGTAGCATGTGTAGTCACTGCAGTCTGTTCTGATCCGTTGCTGGCTAATTAAGGCTTTAGCTAATTTAATTTTGAAAGATGATTTGAGTTAGAATCTGAAAATTCATGTTTAGCAATACAAACGAGAACTGAAAACACATGTTACTTAACTGAGAACGAAACAGCACTTGTTCAAATAGTCTTAATGCAGGCTGTAGGTGTCACTGACGGCAGTTAAATGTCAGTGCAGCAGCAATTTTGACTCAAAGCAGACTACAATCTTTTTAGAGTGTGAAATAACCTACTGGTAAACTCAGATGTTTGAAAAGGGACACAAAAAATGAGAAGGTTGAAGTAATAAGTGCTGGGATTGAGTGGAAAACCTTCAAAAAGCTTTCTCCTTTGTGAGGAACAAAAATCTCTGCCCTAGAAAATGTGCAAGAATTCAGTTTTGTTCTGGTTGAAGAAATGCAAATGCAAGTTTCTATTAGTTTTATTAGTAATGTGGAACATTTTTGCAAATGCCTTGAACTTAACGTCTGCGCTAAGAAATCAACGTAACGACAAGTTCTGCCACTGCCTCTTGGGCTCTTCCTGAAGGACGGAGAAGGAATGGTGGGACTGTGTGCAGGGAACTTGAACAATAAGGCTTCTTTGTGACGTAGCGTGGTCCAGGCCAGGAGAATATTAAAGATGTACTCTTCATTTACTTCATAAAGGCATTAAATCATCCAAGTGTTGTCCAATTCCCCAGTAAATAACAGATTTTGAAGAAATGCAATTGCATACCGTGGTGGTTTTGACAGTAAGGCTTGCTTGAGAAAAACCCATATCTGTCCGCTTACTTCCACCTCTCCAAGGGAGAAGAGGGTTGTAACTTCTGAATCTGGTGCTGTACTGAAGACAGGGTACCTTGTAACTGCATGGCAAAACCTACAAACTTTAGAGCATATACTGAATGATGTTCGGTATACAAATTACATCTTTTTCATGCTTTTCCATGGCTAGGTAAAGAGTAGTATGTGTGCAGCAAAATTTCAGGTTGGAGCCCATTATACTTCATGGAATTTTGATCAACTTATTTTATTCTGCTAAAAAAACGGTACGCATTATACCAATATGATTGGCTTATCTTTTAAGAATACCCAAACATGTTTAATATTCTTCACATCGGGCCACCTGTTTGCTTTCACGAAACTCTTTCTTGAAAGTGAAAATATAGCAATATTTTTCCTGCAATGTTTTACTTTCTGATTCTTAAATTGTAAAGCAATACTGCTATTTAGATTGCAAGGACAGCAGGAAGAATATTTACTCTGTTTAAATCTTCCTGTTCCGAAAACATGCTTTGTTTATTTAATTATAATATGTGGAAACATACTAGATACTAGGCTTTGTAAAACAGAATAAAAATTAAAGGAGCAAACTGGAGCTATGAACTGAAATTACCACAGCAGTGTCAAACTATAAAAGGCCAACATTTAGGGATAAAAACATACTATGTTGATAACTGGTAGTTCTGGACGGAATTCATCACTTCCAGAAATGGAAACGTTGTATACCATCTAATTACTCTCTCACTACATTAAGTTTTATTTTTCTCAAAAATCTTCATCTTTTTAGTCGATGTTGATCTAAGATGTTAGGAACGATTGCAGTCTACAGCAACAAGGGAAAAAATCAGTTGTTAAACACGTCTGACTCTTGGAGATAATTCAAATGGAAAAAAATCCAGGTCATTGGCCTTTTCAAATAGACCCCCGGCAATATTTACTCCTCCATAAATAGCACAGTCACATGAAATAAAACTGTGTTCAGTAAAGCCTGCAAAACAAAAGAACAATTTACAGACTGAAACGCAAACTGCAGCTCATGTGTTCAGTGGGTAGGATTAAGCGAGCTCGCTGCACGGTCTGTGCTTAGCGGCTGCGGTGGCAGATCCGCTGGGAGGAGAGTGCGCCAGGTCACCTAAGGTGCTGCCTCTGTCAGCTGCGGGGTCGAAACGCTGCGACTTTGCCCTAGACGGCGACCTGCGAGAGACAGCTTCGGCTATAATGCCAGATTGCCCTGTGGCAGAAACAAGCATGGCTTCCTTCACCGCCCTGACTAAGGGCACATCTACATAAGCAGGATTCACTGGCATTACTGTGTTGCTATAATTCAATGACTTATAGCTCTATTGCTATAGTAAAAGCAGTAAATTTCCCCCAGGTAGGCAAGTCCTAACATGAATGCATGTACTTCTGAAATCTTAATAAGACTGAGTAACTTCATTTCATCTGCTGGCCAAAATAATTTTTTATGGCTGCTACAGATAAAAGAACAAATGACTAAATTATTATAAACATTACCAAGATCCCTCACAGGCTTGCTTGAATGTCTTTTTTGTGTTTACCTACACTTCTGACTTCATCTCAAGTTCCACAGCATTTTTTTTCAAAGACCCAGATCTGGGAATCACGTTATTACATGAGAATCATAGCTCTCTCTTTTAAGTCTCTTTTGCAGCTCTCACATTTGAGAAAAGCCTGAAAACATGAAACAAAGGCACACCAAAGCTTCTTAACCTACACGACAAATCAAAAGAATCCACAAGTATGTATGACTTGGTTTCATTCATTAGCTGGGGAGGGGAAGGAATGATAATAATTATTCGGCATTTAGGACTCCTCCTGACTGGTAGCACTCATTCTGCTTTTGCAAAAAAGTTTCTAAAAAATGTCCGAGAAGCTGTAGTGGGGAACTGAGCATGGATACAAAGCAGAGGTTTGCAAACAATGGTTGTCAGGCCACTTGCTCATGGACCGCAAAGAACTGGCTGCACACAAGACTTGGCTCTTTGTTTCCAGTTGCTAAATCACAGTAGAGACAGATGAAAATATAAAAATAATTTTCTGCTATTATTTTCCAAGTAGGCAATTACTATTTCTGGCATGGGAACAGAATTACAATTTGAGATGCAAAACTAATTCCTTATAGGAAGTGTTCTACACTGTCGAAGCGTTCTGAAACGCTGGTACAGCAAACTCTTTCCGCCTTAGATTTACGGAGATTTAGCCATTCTCTTCATTTCTCTTTGTTACAGGCTATATATCTGCTTTATGTCTCTTGGCCATGTTTTGTACTTTTCTGGCTGCCACATTCATAAAGTTTCCAAGAGCAGCTGATTCTTAGCATGCAGTAATTCTTGTCAGCCTGCTGAGAACTTGACAGAATAAACCTTGCTGCTTGTTTGTTTAATTCCTTTCACTGAGCATTAAGAATTATTTCTGAAAAAACTCTAGCTTCCAGGTGTTCCCTTTTTAAATGCAAACATTTCATAACAGAAATAGTTCCTTTTTATTTTCTAAATGTGTTGAACAATCTTTGTAAGAGATTGTAAAGCTGAGGACAGTGCTAGTTGGCATTTTTGAAGGTCTGGTTTGCCACAGAGAAGCATTTAGAAAGTGGGATTTTGTGTGGTTTTTTTTTTTTTTTCATTTCAGCAAATAGAGGTGCCATTTGTTACCTTTAAAAATAGCAGTGAATCTACTCTTCCTGCTGCAAATCTTTCCCATTTTATATAGAAAATGCAAATAAATCTTCAGCACAAGGAACAGACTAATAAATATCTATCTATCTATCTATATATGTTCATGTTCTATAGATTTTTGCTAAGGGAATATCATTCTGACAAAGATGCTAACCAACTTTGAAAGCTTGGTTGTAAATGTACGCCCTAAAGGGACGCTTTGCATCTTACCGATCCAGATAGACTCCTGTTGAGGTCTCAGACATCACTGTTTCCACCAAAAAAGACAGTTCAATACACAAATAGAAGAAGTTAAATTAGGATACATTTTCACTGGATTATCAGTTATGATAATCAGTGGATGTGTGTATGTGCGCATACGTGTACAAACTTCTTAAATTTTTTATTTGCAACACAACCATGTTGGATTAGCTAACAGAAGATTGAATTAAAAAGTTTTAAAAATAAGAAGAAGAATCACATCTAGTTTTCACAATCCACTGCCTGCGCATACACAAGCGCATAGCTTTGCCTGGAAAGGCTGCAAGAATGTATTCATAGGTATGCTGAAGGAAGTCTAACTCAGAGCCCTCACAAGAGAAGGTCCTGCCAACTAATCTCTGACTTCCAATCCCACGATTTTAAATCCTGCTCTAGGAGGAAGATAACAGATGGTCTCTGAGATAAGTGATTCTACATTATTTAAGGATTTATCAAGCAAAAGATTTAGGAACACTTCTGCTAGATAGTGACTATCCAGTGCAGACATGCAGACATTTACACACTTTAACCTGAAATATGTGAATAACTAACTTGGTTTTAGTGGCAGGCACAGTTCAAGTGCTTAAACTTAATCCCAGGCATGCTTGAAAGAGTAGAGCCTTAGCACAGAAAGTATTTTAAGTTAGCTGAAAAAAATACCTAGAAAAACCGATGGAATGGTGCAGTAGTAAATACAAGCAGTGTTGTGACGCACAGGGATTTTCCTTTAAATTCTTCATTTTGAGAAGGATATCAAAAGGTTTTCATAACCTCTTTCCCCACAAACCTTCCTGGCTGAGGGTTCACCCACTTATGGCATCCTCTTTACTATTATATTCCTCCTACTGTCTCGGAGAACTAGATTTCTTGCAGCTTGACCTGACAGAAGAATGGGAAAGCAGAACTAGTTAACTCCTTATCTCCTGGCCACCAGACAATTCCCTGTCCTCTGTAGCAACCTGATCCATGAAGCCCCACGCTTCCAAGCCAAGTTTGTTAGAACTCTAAAAGTTAATGACACATCAAGTTCCCATTCATATTTTTGAAGGTCTCACTCCTGCAGGGAAGATGCTGAGAAGATGCTAAGAATATACAGGAAATAAGTCTCTATGATTTAACGAAAAGTATTGCAAACGTGACGTTTAGTGAAATCTCTTCTAGAATTTTGCTCCTCCATTTAGAATGATAATGATCATTACTTCCTAAACCTTTGACTTTTCTTCCAAGTAAAGTTAGACACATGCACAAAGTTTTGCAGGATCCATGCTTCAGTGTATATTGAAGGCTCTGATTTAAGAGTTGGAATAGCTTGCCATAAAATTACCGTTCACAACATTCTCTGTGGATATCTCAGACTTTTATGAATTAGATTTGGAGCCAGCAGCTTATAGCCTGGCATCGTGACCACGTGCCTTTAAATACACTCTAAAAACCATGAGGTTCAGAAGCTGACTCACAAGCAGCTCACAGCTGTGTAGGAAGCCGTGTGTGCAGCAAGCAGGGAAGGGCAATCTCTGGCTTTCTCAAATGTAGCTGCTTCAAATTGCCAGTCGGAGCTCTGTTTCCTTTTTTCTCCTAACATCCCAATCCCATAGACCTGTATGCTCAACTGACTTTATTCATTCATGTAATTCCACTGACCTCGTTCACTAATTCAAATATTACAAATTCAGTTTGTGAAATTAGAGCCGGTCCACGGAGCTGCTGCTGATTCTTTTTCAAAACAGAAGAGTTATAATAAAAAGACAAAGGAAAATTCGATAGCTAAAAATAGATTTGAGAGAATAAAATTGTTTCTTTTTGTTGGCTGACTCAGATTTCACTGATATTTCTTGTGTGAGTGATATAAAAAGATAAGGTCTGAAAATATTTTCAGGCGCAATCAATATGAAAATTCCATCTTTGCAAGATTACAGCTATTATTTACTTAGGTTTCTGCATCAGGAATTTCAACTGCCAATGGATTTTTACAACATTGTCTTATCAGCATGGCAGCCATTCCAAAGCCTAGTAACCTTGAAGAAAGTATTTTAAAGCTCAGAAAATGCTCTTATGTTACTTAGCATTTATATAATGCTTTTCCCTGACAGCTTTCAAAATATTGAATGGATGGAACTTTAAGATAGATTCCTTTACACTGAGAAGAGGCAGCAAGAGTTGAGTTGCCACTAAAGACTGTATCGGACACACTAGACAGTGTCACTTTCTAAAAATGGGTGTAGCAGAAAATGACAGCTGTTGGAGGGCAGGCAGGAATACACTGACACAGGGACTGGGCCTTAGTGGGCTCTGAACAGGAACTATGGTCTTTGAAGTGAGAGGTGAATTAACCAGGTAAGGAGTGCAAGAATTTCCTTTATTACAACAAATACACGAGCTTGCAGTTTAAAGTGCCTAAAGGTACCCATTTTGTTTGTAAAATGGATTTTGTAAAATATATTTATAAAAATACAAATGAAATAAAAAGTCTACCTACCTACAAGAAAGATAACAGCACACTGCAACTTATGCTTAGGGAAAAATAACTTATAGATATATTGGATAGTCTGGAATACTTAGAAAAAAAATTCTTAGACTACTCTCCACATTTTCTGAATACTAAAGATTAATTAAAAGCAAAAAAGATGAAGGTACACAAGTAATCATGCATTAAAAAGTAAGTAGAGATGGTGTTGCCATAAGAAAGAAAAAAGGAAAGACTGATAAAATGAAATAGTTCCTATAGAACAGGCTTATACAGTCTTAGTTTTCTATGTTCACACAAAGCCATAACCTACACTTGATTTTTGATTTACTGATCATACATCTGAAGTTTAAACTCCCACCTCATGAAAGTATTTAGGAAACATATACAGTTACTTCACAGTATTTACAACCTACCAAAGACATTCAGATCTGAGCACATATTTAAAATACCACAAATATTTATTTGCTGAATTGGTACCTAAAACTCTGCATTAAGAAGAAATGTGTTGATATGCACGAAACTAGTCTGTCATCTCTACCTGAACGACAAGCTAAGGCATCCCATATGTTTATGGTTCAAAAGTAGGGCTGTTTGGATATGGAAATGGGACCGGGTAAAAGTCATATTTTCATGTAGTCATATACTGCATCCTCAAGCATCATGCTTTTCATTTGGTGTAACAGTTACAAATCTTGTTTTCCATGGCTGAAATTCAACTGGAATTATATAAATTGTACGGAATTTTTACTTTTTGCGACATATTTGTAATTGAGACACTAGACCCAAATTCCATCCCCCAAAATGCTGCTATTCCATTTTTTTGTGCAGAAAGATAGAATTTCTCCTATTCCCGCCCCCCATTCTTCCATTTCATTCATACCCATGGTGTAAAAGCAACATCTCTTGCCACCCATGGGCCTACAAGATTTGGTATTCTTATTCTAAGCCACCAACAAAAAAAAGAATAAACATTCACACTTTGAAAGTTAAGCACGTGCTTGCTTCAGACAACCGTGTGTGCTGCAGCAGCCTCCAAAACGGCATTGTGACTCAGTAAACGCCATGGTAACCCAGATTCATAAAAGTCAAACACATGGGAGAGAAAAATGCGTGGTGTCAGGACAAGCAAAAAAAAAAAAAAAATAGAAGCACTCGGAAGATAGCTAAGGACAACGTCCCCCACACAAAACTCATTTAGTTGTAGCGTCACTCCAAGCACACAGCGGCCGTGGTTAAGCACGCTTTTAGCAGTTTTCTCAGTGGGGAGCGTCTCCAGTTACCACACGTGGCTGCTAACGGCCCGCTGAAAGGCTCGAGCATAACTGCCGTTTTCCCAGCAGCACCAGTAATTTCTGGCCAGCCCCAGCCCTGCCGGCCGGCCGGCCCGTGCCACCCGGGGGGCGCCGAGGCCGGGAGCCCTCGACCCCCGCCACCGCCGGGCTCAGAGGCCGGGAGGCGGCGAGGAGCCCGGCGCAACGCCATGGCGCCGGGCCGCGCCGGAGAGGCGCCCAGGAGGGCTCCGGCCCGGGGAACCTGGTCACGGCGGCGCCTCCTGACCCCGCGACGGCGAAGCCGAGCGGCAGCACTGAGGCGGCCCCAACCCGGGGAAAGGGTTTCGCCGCCCGCACGCGGGGCGCCGCGGTAACGGCTACTGCGGCGGGCGGGGCGGGGCGGGGCGGGGCGGGAGCCTCGCGCGCCCAACCGCCTCCCTCCCCGGCGCGAACGCCGGCCTTGGGACCGCCCCCTGGCGCGGATTGGCCGGGAACCGCCCCACCCCCCCACCTCCACCTCTCCCCTGCGTCAAAGATTAAAAACCCGCCCACCCCCCTTTCGGCCTCATCCGGTTGGAGAAGCCTCTTGTCAATCACTCCTTCCCCGGGAACTCGTCCCAGCTCTCGCGTTCTTCCCACCCCCGGCCCGCGAGGGGGGGTAGTGTGTGTGTGTGTGTGGGGGGGGGGTTCCATGGTGCCCTTTTCGCATTGGCTGCTCGGCGCTGCCAGTCATCGAACGCCGGCGCAACGGCCGCTCCTCCGTGCCTTTCTTGCCCCCTGGCGGGTAACCGCTGCCCCGCCCCTCTCCCCTCCCCCCCCCCACCGCCTTCCTCCCCGCCTCAACTCCACTCGCGCCGCCAAGTTGCGCGACCGCTGGCTCGGCGGCTCCGGGGCTCGGGCGGCGCGGCCGCGGCGGGCGGAGACACTCCTGGCGGAGCGGGAGGGGACAGGATGACGGCGGAGGCGCGGGGAGCTGCCGGCGGCGGTTGAAGGCGGAGAGAGGGCGTGTGGAAGCGAGCGATTTGGGGAGGAGGAGGAGGAGGAGGGGGGGGTGGAAACTGCCTCCCCGGTGGGCTCGGCCCAGCGGCGAGCGCGGCCGATGACAGCGGGCTCGGCGCGGGCTGGCGCAGGCGAGCCCGGCTGAGGGGGGCCCGGAGCGAGTGAGGCGGGAGGCGGGCAGCAGCGGCGCCGCCGAGCCCGGCCCGCCGCGGCTCTTGTTGCGCCTGCCCTGAGGAGAGCGGGAGCCCGGCACGCCACCCCCCCGCCCCGCTCACGGGAAAGTTTGGCGTGTGCCCGCCCCGCCGGGCAAAGTTGTTGCTGGGTTTGTTTGTTTGCTTTTTTTGTTTTTCCCTTCCCTCTTCTCCCCTCCCCGCCCGCCGCCTCCCCCGGAGCCGGCTCCGCGCGGAGAGGAAATTGGGAGGGAAGCAGGAACTGGGGAGCGAGGCAGCGGCCCGCATCCAGGAGGCTCCTCAGCGCCCGGCAGCGAGGGGCCAGCGCCGGGACGGCCGCTGCCCGAGGCGGCGCGGAAGCCTGCTTGCCGCTGGGACACCAGCCCTCTGCACCGCCTTTCGCCTTGGTGTGTGTGCGCGGGCCGGCTTGAGGGCAGGGAGCCTTTTTTTTTTTTTTCTCCCCCCTCTTTTTTTTTTTTCTTTCTTTTAAGCCCCTTTTTTGCCCGCCCGCTTTCTCCCTCCGCTTTAATATATGCTTGTGGAGAGCGACGTCCCGCCGCGCCGCCTCACCGCCCAGCCATGTCGGCGGCCATCTCTGCCGCGGAGAAAGTGGATGGCTTCACACGGAAATCGGTGCGCAAGGCTCAGAGGCAGAAGCGCTCGCAGGGCTCCTCGCAGTTCCGCAGCCAGAGCAGCCAGGTGGAGCTCTCGCCCCTGCCCCAGCTCAAAGGTACCGCTGCCCCTCTCCCCCCTCCGGCTAACAGGTGCCCCGGGGCCCCTCGCCTGCCCCACCGCCGCCTGCCGCGGCTCGTCCTCCGGCCCCGGCTGCGCCCTGCCGCCGGCCCTTGCGGCCGTCGTGCTCGGCGCGGACGGGCTTTCTGCCTCGGGCCGCGCTTCTCCGCGGGTAACGGAGCGTGCGGGTCGCTTCTCACCGCCGCGGGGCTTAACTGCGCTACCTGGCAGCCCCCTTCCTGGCTCTTTTAGGAGTAAGCGTTGGGAGGGCAGGTAGGCTTCCTGACGGCTTGTGCGCAACTGTAAACTCTCCCTTAAGCTGATAAATTTGAGTGTAGGAGTAGAGAGAATTGAGGATTAAAACCGTGGAGCAAGTGGTGGCTCCTCCCACGGGGGGGGTTTTGCAAAGAGGAACTCGGTGCCTGTGGCATAATATCTTGAGTTATCAGAGAGGGTTTGCCTTTGACTTGTTTGTGCTTTCCCATCACCTCTAGACAGTTCTTGAATGACTCTTTACTTGTCTTATTCTAACTATCAGGAATTGCCCCAAAGCCTCTCTCCTGCTTAGTGTGGTACAGGATCAGTCACACGCAGTGAATTAAGGTTTTTAGATGCTGGCCTCACTAAAACTCAAAGAAAATAGTGGACGCTTATCCTGTGTCCTGAAGCTAAAATCTGAATAGTCTATGTTTGTTAGAAGAGTACAAAAATGAAGTTAGTTGTAGCCTGTCACACCTTTAAACATCAAATTCAAGTTGTATATATTTCTTGTTGTTTTAAAAATTACAGAAATAGTTATTAGGTAGAGAATATAAGTTTGTTATTAAAATAAAGTGTTTGACAAGGACCTGAGAAAGACGGTGGAGGTGTTACCTTAACGTTACCCAAAATACTAAATTTCTTGATGCTACTGTTGATCTTAGGATTTTTGAAGCTGTATCATGTGATGATGGACAGCAATCTCAATTTGCATCAAAAATACAGAATTTAAATGCAATTTAGCCAGCTTAAAAATAGTTTTAGGTATCAAATAACTTTTTTTTTTGCTGCTTGTTTTCTTCTTACGGCTTTTATAGTCATGTTTATAATATTTCAAGGCTTTTTTACTCGAGTGGTAGATGTACACAGTAGACAGTGTAAATCATGAAACTGTTAGCAGAAATGTTATTAGAAGCAAATAAGCTAGGGCAGGAAGGTAACAAGGGAGTTGTGGGTTTTTTGTTTTGTTTTTGTTTTTTTCCTCTCCCATATCTGTTGCAGTAACTGTGGGTGTTCTTACTGCTTGGTTAGGATTTTCTTTTCTCTGTCAAGTTCTATCCTATCTTGGTAAGCTAGTGTAATTTGAGAAAACTAGAATAATTATTTTAATTCTTAACCAGAGTAATTTGTTTGAGATCAGAATTCAGTTTCTGCTCTTGGTATGGCTACGTTTCTGCATATCTTTAATAATGACTCTCATGCATACACTGTTTAGACAGTGTATATTGCTCTCAAATATGATTTTTATAACACTGCTTGCTACTAAGACCCTGTAGAAGCACTTGGTAAATATCATGAATAGGTGGCAGAATTCAGGGAGTTTTGGTCCTGATTCTGCAAGCAGTTAAGCATGCATACTTTATGCAAGAAATGACCCAGCTTAAATCAGTAAAATGTCCAACTTTACATTCTTTGCTGAGTTGGAACTTAATGTTAAAAATGTTTCACTCTGTACAGTTAAGTCTTAGAGTTTTGTGAGTGTATTTTTAAAGCTGTGTTCTTGTAGTATAGGAAATTCTGCATGGCATCAGCAGCTCAGACGTTTGGAAATTTGAGGCCATGAACAATCAGAGGAATGTTTTCAGTTATTCATAGTTTTATAGTAGTCTGAATTGCCTTAAATTCTTAATGGAAAATAACATCTGGCTTTGTGCTTATGGTTTAAATTTAAGACTCATACTCCAAATCTGCCTCAGAATATAAATTTTGAGCAAAATATAGAATTGTTTTTATGAGTTAGCAAAATGAAAAACCCACTGGTGACTGTCCCAATCAGCCAGTTATCAGAAAGTCAGGCAGCACACTTCTGCATATTTTCTCTCTTGGATTTGTGATGTTTGGATATACTGGGAATTTGAATTGTCCTGAACATGGCTACATATGATCTTTTGATGCTATAAGATGATTGTAGTGTATGATGTTTTTCTCCCGTTCTTCATGACACTTCCTCTCCTTTTTTTCCTCTTAAACATCCCCGCTCACCCCCCCCCCCCAAAACAAGAGCGCTTCTAGAAATAAAGTATTTGTTCTGTTCACATGTGTCTTGGGAAAATGAAGCTTTACTTTATTACTGAACTCTACATTTACTTCAAAGAATAGCTGTGATGCTGCTAGTATAGTGTCATCTATAGAGTAACAGCCAGCATTCGCAGGGAGCGGCTGAAAAAGGAAAGTATAGTCATTATATGAATGCCTAAGGATATTCAGCATGCATTTCTGACTTTAGATTAACACTCTCTGCTTTTTCGGATAAATGGTGAAATGCAGATGTTTGAAGCCTTTATTGGGAGAAGTTTTGTAGGTGAAAAACATTATACTGCTGTAAAATATTTCATTTTTTCTATAGTTACTGTCTTGTTTCGTTGTTTCAGAGAAAATAAAGTATTCTAAAACTGCCAGGCAGGTTTGTCAGATTGGCCCAAAATACTTGCACATTGTTGTACTGGAAGGAGAGATCTTATGAAAGAAGAACTAATCATTTACTTCTAACAAATACCTTACTGGGTGGATCGTTTATTTTTTCTTTTATCTAGAGAATGTTGTTTATTTGTCACTAAAATGGCCAAATCAGATTGTGTAACATACTTGCCCAAGTTTTAAGTAGTGTTGTTTGAAAGCCTGTAGATAGATAATATTGTTAAAAGTATGTTATTTTTGGTGTATTGCTGTTGCATATTACCGAAATTCCCCAATTTAGCTGCATGATATGCCACCACTAGGAGAAAACACTTATCTGTGACTAGTAATCACTGTCCCAAATAGTATTGTAACTTCAGAGATTTGGAGGGGCAGAATTGTGTGACTCACTAAGATTCAACTTATTTTTGTGTGTGGTGTAGTATTGTGTGTCAGTTCTGGATAAAAGCTCAGCAAAGCCTAGCTGATGTCAGGCTAGGTAAATTAGTAATGTGTTCTTCAGTTAAGTTAACAGGTTTCCTATGTGTTTGTTATTCAGGACAGTGTCCATTTTACTGTATTATTTAAAAGCTAAATAAGAAATACTGAGGACCCAGTGACTATTACAAAAAAAAAAAAAAAACCCCAAAACTTACTAAAGCTGTAGCAGGTTGTGTGGTTTGGAGTTTTGGGGGTTTGATTTTTTTTTTTTTTTTTTTTTAACTTTATAGCTTACAAATCCTTTGAATACATACAGCCAAAAAAATGTACTAGTTAACAGCAGGATTTTGTTATTTAGTGGACAATCCTGACACTGTTGGATTTAAAGAAATCTGGCAAAGGAAGTATTATTTCAACATCTTAAGAATTGGTAACTGTGTCTTAATAATTTAGTAAATCATTTTAAATGACTGTGGTAACATACACAGTTAGCTTCATTTTTTGAAAGCAGCTTGGTCTGGAAATCAGATATGAACTCATTATGATAAAAGTATACATACATGTTTCCCTGGTTTTGTGTGTGTTTTTTTTAATAAAGGAGTTGAAAAAGTGTGTAAGAAATATAGGTGGAAAATGGTGAATAGAAGTGAAGAAAGAAAAATCCTTGATTCAACCATGCAGCTTATTGGTTTTTATTTAGTACAATTAATATGGTCTGTTTGTTTGTGAAGCAAATATACCTTTTTCCTCTGTACCAAACATGTCAAGCATCACTGGAAGGAATAAAGCATTTCCTGACATTTCTTTGTGATCTTCTCAGGACTGAAAATCCTTTTGGGATGAGATGGGTCACCCCAGACTTATGTCCATACACAGAGAGCAAAACTAATGAAAGAAATTCTTGCTGTTCACTTCCGAATTGAACTGTCTTCCTATGGAGAACACTCAGGCCCTTACAGCTGAAGAACTGGAAATTGGTCCGAAAATCCCATAGGCTAGGAAGAGTTATAAGAATCTCCATGGGATGGAGGATTATGGTGGGAATGGTGAAGGATACTGGAATAAGATGCTTATAAGGCAACTTCCTAGTAGGCAGTTTGGACATCCAAATAAGGGGGCCACAGTGAATGTTAACAATGCTGTTATCTCTCCTCAGCCATTGAGAGAGAGAGAGAGAGCTTGGACTTAACTGGAAACTAGGTGCAGTGTTCAGGCTAGGCTTTTGTGGAAGCATTACAGGAAGGCCCAATAAACTTGACTAAAGGTTTAAATTTAAACATTACTTAAATTCATCAGAGATAGTTCAAGCCTTAAACTTCTGATGTTTTGAGTCATACACTGTATATTTCAGAGTAATAAAAATAAATGGAGTTTAAAAGAGCTTAGGGGATTTTATTCTCATACTAACATTAACTTGCCTTTGCTCACAAAAGGAAAACATCCTTCAAAAATTTTAGAATGGTTTACTTTTACTAAAGCCTTCATAAATATTTGTAAGTGAAGTGACAGATCTATGTCTCTGAAGTTTCCATTGATTTCTTGTAGTTCCTTATCCTCTACCTTTTGTATTCAATATCACTTGCAGCTATAATCTTCCTAGGTAATATTTTTCTTTAAAAGACAATTTTTTTTTCTCAGATGAAGAATGAGTGCATTCTGTAAATAATTGTGGTTTAATTGTTATGTATAATCTCAACAGAGTACACAGTTAATATAGTCAAAATCTCTGTCTAGTGAGGTTACAGTTTTGAAAAATAGAGAAGTTGTAATAGCTAGAGAAGATTTAAGAATTTTTTAATCATTATAATATAATTCTATGGAAAATGAACCGTTTAATTTTTTCTGTATTAAGGAACTGTTCTCAGTTTATGGAGTGGAACATTTGGTCTTTAATTCTTAAAGAATTGACCTTTCTTATCCTTAGACTTGAATTTTTGGTCTTAGAATATACTTCCATCAAGAGCAATTCCTAAATATAGAATCTATTGACAGTCTTCACATGAACTTTTCTATTTAAATCTTTCACATCTTCTGTGTGCCAGCTTAGTATCAGATTTCTTTTTTTCCATATTCGTAGCTTTCTAGTTTGGTCAGATATTAGTTTTGCAGGTGCTGAATTTAATGTTAGTTGCTGTAAGAAATATGAATGTGATTACTTACTGCTCCAGGCTATCTGATCAAAATAACGTTACATCGATCTACAACATTCTTTTTAATATCTGTCTATCTTAAAATCTTTCTGCGCTTTTGAAAAGGTGCTGCACCAACAGTTCTGTACTGTTGCAAGCAAGAGTTATCTAAGTATAGAAGGGATGTGTGTTTTCTTTGTTTGGAAAGACAAATACCCCATCATTTCCATTGGGAAGGGCATAAAATTCAGCTTCTCTGCCAACGTAATCCTAACACTTGTTTTAATCTAGCAGACTAAAGTTATGTAATTTTATATATATATGTGTGTGTGTGTGTGTATGTAGTTTCGTAACAACGTGTGGAGTTTGAAGGTTGGAATCACAGCTTAACTAAACAAATGGCTGTTAAGTAATGTCTGTTGTGTGACACCTCCTTGGCAAAACTCTCTACTAGGAATTAGACTGACAGTGCTAGCTGCTTCTTAATGTCCAAATCATTGTGTAATTCATTGATTTTTATCAGAGTGTCACTGAATTGCTTTCTACTAAGTTTTGCTGAGTTCATGGTCAGTAACGTATGGTGTCTAAGGGATGCGTATTTGATGGCATACTTCCTGAATTAAAGGCAGAGCTCATCTTAGTTAAGGTTGCCTACAGTTTTCCTTCATGAGACCTTATTCTCAGCTGCTTATAACATTGCTAAATTGTTTGGGCTGAAGTTTTCCATGCCAAGTATGGACAGGTTTTTTTGTTTTGTTTTGATTTCTTTTGGAACTGTTCCTCAAGCCAATTTTCTTAGTTTCAGCAAAGAAAGTCCAGCTGTTTCTAAGACTGAAATAAAAATGATTTGTATATTGTCAATATTAAAAATCTTCAATTGTCTTGAGCTCTAATGTTTGCTGTAATTGGGAGCTTAGCTTATAGTTCTTAATAAAGATTGATCTAAATTTGTCTGAGCTGTAAGATTGATCGCTTGCGCTTGCCCAGTAGCTTTCGTAGCGCGGTAGCAAGACTGAGTCAGTTATGTACTATGCCTACTTCATGCTCTGTGAAGAACCACCTCTTTTGCAGCTGCTATGCATGACTTTTCTTTGCTTTTCTCATCCGTAGTTAGTGCCAGGCACTACAATTGAATGTATGGAAAACTTGTGACTTATAGTTCTCACTTGTAGAAAAGTATTATGGGTGACAGGACAGTGTGGCAGTGGTAGGCTAAGCAGAGATGGTAAGTGGGAAGAGAGGGCAGAAGGATCTATAGCTGAAACTAGCTCCTTTCCAGTAGCTGCAGTAAATCTCATATTTTGGGTCTCAAACTCCTGTTCTGCTAAAGATTGGCTTTGAAATTTTATGAAGATGTTTCCTATCAGGCTCTTTTCTAGTTTATTCATAGTAGTTTTTTGTTTGCTTGTTTTTTTTGTTTCCCTGCAACCATGATTTTCAAGCTTCCCATGACTTTGAAAGTAAATCAATCTTCCTGAAATATCACAGGCTCGGGTCCCCCCCCCGGTAAATCGGGAATTGATTGCAGATAACAGACTTTCATGTAATGAACTGACTTATCTGAGAATTTAAAAATTAGGAAAGCTTAACTGCAGTTATTTTCACGAGAGCATGAAACTTGCTTTCAATTGTTGTGTTTAAAAGTGCTTCTGGCTAGTATATGCTGTGGGGGGACTGAGGCAGAGACAGGCTGAGGGAATATAGAGGCAGAATGGTGGGGTATAGAGGCTGTGGGAAAAGGCAGCAGTCTAATAAGAATCATAGGTGACCTGTAGTTTGCTATGAAGTAGCATGTGTTGCTGCTATGAATAAAGCAAAGGGGAAAGGGTCGATAACGGGATTGTGCTGTCCTGTTGCTCGGCTGTCATCAGGAAGGGATTTCCACCTCATTTTTGTCTTAAATTCCCGCTCTTTGCCATCGTTCCTCACTGTCTCGTCAAGTAGCAGTGGTGAAATTAGTAGTTTTGTCATAGCTTTCATCAGCTGTATGATAAGGTTCAGAAGAGAAATGTGAATTTTGCTGTGGAACTGGGAGGTCAAGGTGCAAGTAATAACGAAAGTTGTATTTGTGTGTGTAGATTCAAGAATAGCGCTGCAAAAGGAGTATTTGTTAATTCTAGTAAGTGATTATAAAAATCCTCAAGAATTAATAGCATTAAAGCCATTCCCTACATAATGGGAAAACTTTCAATTTGTTATGCAAGTTTACTTTTCACATTATTGATGAAAAGCTTTATATCCGAGACTATTGTGTGCTTGGAGAGTTGACAAACTGCATATCGGAGGTGAAAGCAGCCCAATAGATTTTCATTGGAAGAACTGAAAGAGGAGGTGGAGTGAGTGGTTTTGGAGAAGGACAATATAGCATAGGCTAGGGAAGCTGAATCTGAAGAAGAGTAGAAATAAGAAGTCACAGCAATTAGTCTGAGTGTGACGCTTTACTTGTGCCCTTGCAGTAATTGAGCGCTGGCAGGGTGCATCACTGCATAGGCAAGTGAAATTTTAGAAGTCATTTTTAATAGGCTACTCTGTTACTGTAGAAGGTTCGTCCTTTAAAAAATGTAAATCAAAAGTGCATCTTTATTGTATTTGTTTCTTCCCATCTTCTTTGAAGATTTCCTATTAAATTACTCCCCTATGCATCCTCTTCACACATTTAAAATAGCGTAAGGGCTAAATTCACTGCAAACTGAGATTCTGTACTTCTCTAAAGTAATATTAAACAGCTACCCCTCGGTTTCAAAAAACGTGTCTTTGTATTGCACTCAACACTAATTTTTGCCATTTGGAAACAACAAGGGCATTTCTTCAGTTTGGGGTGGGGAGGACTTGATTTGTAATGTTGATTTGTATTTTCTAATGTGATGCCAAACTGGAGTAACTTTAACATTTTACTCAATTTTATTCTTAGATTGGGTGGGCAAGTAAGTAGTACAGGAGGGAAAGAATACAAGTCAAAGGCTTAAAATTGCACAGTTTAGATCCATTTATGGCATACTTCATTAGCAGCACTCAATATTTATAAAATACCATAATTTCAGTCAAATTGGAGTTTTACAGTTGACTTAAAGGGGAGTTATTCAAATGGTAACAGCTTCTACCCTTTCGAGCTTAAAAGGTGCAAAGGAAGATTTTCTTTTAGGCTTTTAAATATGTTCTTATAAACCGAGGATGTATTTAATGCTGTGCTGTGTAATGGTTATTGAGTGTAGGCTTTTACTTAATATGCATGGCATACAACTGTGTCACCTGCTTCTTACTGTCCTTATTCCCTGTACTTGTGCATAGTGCCACAGGTGTTGGGGGTGGGGGGGGGGAAGGGAACAGAACTGTTCAGATGATTCTTTTAAATTCTAAGCAGTGTAGATGTGAAACAGTTCCGAGTCTACAACCTGGAAGGTGTTTTGCATCTTCAAAATGATGTGTGAAAATCCTGAATTGCATTTAACATCTAGATTTCAGTTAAACAGTATTTCTATAAGAACAAAGGTTTGTGTTTTTTTTTTAAAAAAAAAATGTTGACATGTCTGTTCTGAAGTTGACAACAGCTATTGTAATTTGATACAGTATGTATTTTAGGAATAAGCAGCATCATACTAATTTGTTCCCTTCTGATCTTTCTTTGATCTGACAATGTCAGATACTGAGTCTGCAGTCTCTCTTCCTTTCTGTAGAGTCTCTTGTGTTTTGCTCGTGGTTAATTTTTCCCATGTGTTAGCACTTAAGCATGTGAGTGAGTTACCGGGAGTAAGAAGTTGTTGTGTGCCAGTTTATTCATGGTAACTATTTCTATGCTTTTAGCTTGGGGCAAATACAGTTTGATCTCTGTTAGTAACCTTTAAAGAGAAGACCTGTTTAGATACCCAGCGCTTTACCTTTATCTTAATTTGCTCTCTTTTGTCAGGAGAGCGCTTTGAAAGCATGGATATTTTACCATAACAAAAGCCTTTGTTACTTTCTGTGTAAGAAAAGCTATTTAGGACTTATATTTTCTGTTTTTGGAAAGCGGTTCCAATGCTCAGGCTTTTGTATCACTCTTTGTAATTTTAAGATGCTTTGAAGGTTGTCATCTATGCCATCTTCATGTCTTCAGAATAATGATTTCCTGTTCCAGAAGCCATTTATTGCCACCCTCCCCCAGTCTAACCGTCTGGCTGTGCATGTAAATTTTGTGAACAGGAGGTAAACACCCTTAAATTTGGTGCAATCTTTCTTAAAGAGGCAGGGTTCCTTTTTTAATTATTATTTTAAGATAAAAATTACTTAAGATCGATGATGAGCTGTTAAAGCTTATCAGGCCAGTGAAACCATTATTTGGGATAACATCTCGTGTGAAAGAATGCTGAGGCTTAAAGCCTCTGGTATATTCAGGATTGGTCCATCCTGGCATATGATCAGTCAGTAAAACTGCCTGATGGTTTTTAAATGAAGACGGCAAGTATAGTAACTGTGTATGCCAAAAACATAAATGAATGTGCTGGTGAGCATAGTAGTTGGCTTACTGGTGGAAGAAAAGTTGTTTCAAGTTCAAGAGGAGTAGCATAAGTGTTTTTTGGAAAACTTGAGCTTCAGCTGTAGAAGAAGTGAAATTTCTTTGCCTTTTATAAGAAGTACATAGTATCACGCTGAGCCAAACTGTTTCATATGGTTACCTATATGCAAATCACTGAACTCCTCAGTACTTCGGTTAAAAGCACTATTGCATCAACTATGTCCTGCCATTGGACAATATTTTTTCTGGAGTTTTTTTATTGCATGTAACTAAGTTTCAGTTAAGTTCTGGTGGTGTGCTTTTCTTATTTGATAAATGCTAGGATGGGAAGTGCTTGTATTGTTCGTGTAGGCTTTGTTAAAGCTGATTTGAGGGTGTTTTAAGTTCCCTTTCCAGTGATTCGTAGTGGTGTACGTGTGTGTGAACAGTAGGACTGTGATTCTCCTTTTTGAGAAAGTTGTGGGGAAAGTGAGGTGAACTGTGGCAGGCCCGGTCCCTGAGGTCTTGCTATTCTTTTACTTTTTGAGGACCAGGAGAATAATTGTTATTATTTCTTGCATACATCTGAATCTTTTCTTCTGTAGGAAAACAGTAGGAAATAGGGCTATTAAATAAAAAAGCACTCCAGTCAGTTGCATTCTTATCTTCTGAAGTGTCTCGGTTGACTTAAATCTTCATTAAAATCGGCAAACTTAACATGTGAGTTGCTGGAGGCTCTAACTATGTAAGATTATAAGAACATTTGGAAGATGGTAGAAACAATTTAGGTAGGAAGATGTTTACAGTTTACCATCACTTTGTGGAGCCTTGTCGCAGAAGGTTTGTGACAGATGTTATTGGATCAGTACTGGGTTTTCAGATTTTTCTGGACTGACTTGTTAAGGTCAACTGCTGGCCCTCTGGAATGGGAGAAGAGACTAACAGAACAAACAGCCTGTTATTGGATGGAATATAGCTTTCCAGAAGTACTTCTGCTATTGGAGTAAACAACTTTAAAATTCTGCGTAGCCTAGAGAGCTTTGTAAACTACCTCAAGTTTTATGAATAAAAATCATTGTTGATTGTTATCTCTATCTAGTTTTACTTCTCAGATGTGATTCCCCCCTTGAGACAGCAAGGAATTAACCTAAAATCCATAATATTTTAATGAGCAGAACTTACGATTTCTTGTCTATTTCAAAAAGAAATGGAGGTTTACTTGGACTGTAATTTTGGTAGGATGGTGTTTTTTTGAAGTTTTAATTTGACTTTACACGACTGGTTGGAGGAAGACTTATATTAACAACTTAGGTAAAACACATGCGGAAGGGACTGTTGATCACATGAGGAGTTGCATCGTATTTTTTGAAGTGTTGTTCATGTGAATCTCTTGGTTGTCAGGCAGGACTTGCACAATTTGCAGGATAGCTTACCTGTAAGTGGTAAGTGTAACTTCAGCGGAAGTTGAGCTCGTTATCTTGATTGTTCCCTTGCAGTTCTTTTGATCTCTGAAGTGGAGAGGCTGAGTATTAATACTGGTTGGTTCATGTTAGTCCCATACAGAATTGATCAATGTGCCTTCTATACCTTTAATTCTTTGTCAGGTCTTTATTTTGGTATGTGGTGTGGACTTCTGCGTAGCGTAATCCTTGAGAATGCCATTCTCGTTGGTTATCTTCCAAACCTGGCCCCCAAGTGAACAAACCTACGTAACTCTCTATTGCATAGGGAGCTGGTTAACTTCTAAAATAGATAATAATGTTCTACCTGACTTGGAAAGTCTGAGCTCTGTTTAGTGAAAATATGCAGAGAAGCTTAGTCAGCCCTTTCCAGAATTCCAGCAATAGCTGTAGGCTTTGGGGTTACAGGTAACTTGAAAATAAATACATGTTGTTGAACTCTGAATGGAAAAAAAAGTAGTCTGTCAAGAAATGGCACTTATTCCTTAGGAGTGAAAATTTTTCTTTATGAAAAAACTGATGACAAGATTCCCTAGATGCATGAGGAGTTGTATGACGGCTATTCTGAGTAGCCCCACAAGTTTCAGTTGGGCTGTTGATCCACCAGATGCTAGAACTGTGTTAACTTCTCTTGTGGCATAAGAACGTTTTGGACTTCTGGCACAACCAGGTATACTCTAAACTTTTATACGTGGGCCACCTTTTTCTTTAAAGGAGTCTAGAACTGCTTTCCAAAAAACCAGAAATGCGTTATTCAAAAAAAGCATCTAACTTAACTACGTAGTTAGGATTTTCCAGTTATTGCATACCTTTAAGATTGGATGGTATGGTTCCAAAAGAGACAGTGAAGTAGCTTAACTGCTCACTGCAGCTGAAAGAAGTCTGCTCCCATCGCTAAGCTTAGGCCAGACCTGATGCTCATCAGACTCTTCCAGAAGCCATTTAAACTCACTAATATGGCTATGTTATTGAGTTAAAGCAGCTCACAGAAGAGTCTGACAAGTTCCAGAGCCAGTGTGAGGGATAGATGTGACTGGGAGCAGAGGAGGGAAAGGGAAGAGTAAATGAGCAGGGGCGGGGAGAAAGGAGAGAGAGGCATGATGATTGAGACCTCTTCTTTTCAGTGTAAGCCAGCTATTTAGCTGCCTGTCAAGTTGCAAGCGTACAATTTAGAAACCTGGAAATACGTTCTGTCTCATGCTGTAACATTAACTGTGTCAAATACCCCTTTTCTTAACAGTGCTTTAACATGCCTATAACATAAACGCTGACAGTCTAGCCTTTCAGATAACTGCAAGAGATCAAGGCGGTAATGCACATCAAAAGTTCACAGGATAAAAACAAATCTTAGATTTAGGTCAAGCATTGCTGCCTATGCTTGATTTATGTGAGGTAGGCCAGAGTTTATCCAGACTAACCCCTCTCCAGCCTAGCAGTATCTCTGAAAAGAGCAGGCTGTGCAACAATAATTTACAGAAATCGAGAGATAAGAAATACTTGATGTCTCAGAGTTTGTGTCCTCCTCTCTTCGAATCAGTGTCAGGTCTTCATTCTGCTCTAGCAGATCCTTCTACCATTGAATGCAGCTATATATAACACAGTAAGTGTAGCAGGAGTATAGAGATACATGCTAACCTTCACACTTTAGAATATGATGCAGCTATGGCATGTTCCTTGTCATTCTTCTGTATTTCAGTTTGTCAGGGAATTATGTAGAAGTGTAGAGAATTATGTAGAAGTGTAGGATTGACCACGAGGTTCAATTTAGTGTAGAGACGGTTGCATTTTGGGGTAGTTCTTTTCTATTCCCCAGCGTCATTGTCCTCCAAGCCTTTAAAAAGGCTGTATGTGGACTGCTTTAGGGGGCTTTCAGAATAAAATTTTATGGTTGTTTCTCTGGCTTCTGCATCTCCATGGAGTAGCATTTTCAGGAAAAAGTAGAACTCTTCCAACAACATACGGTGAGTCAGGGACAGGCTGCTAATGGAATTCAGGTTTTGTTTTGTGTTTTCATTTCCAAATAACCCTGATGACAGGCTGCTATTTCACTGCAGCATCCACTGTCTACCCTGACGTTGACTTGTATGGTCCTCAAGGTATTTATGGTATTTGAAGAAAAGGGCTTGTCTTAAACTTCAGCTTTATGGTGTAAGTCTTAATGTTAAGTTGAAAATGGTTTAAAAAGTCATGCCACAGTTGTTATGCTACTAAAGCTGAGAGTCTCTGATGTTGATGCAATTATAGTGGTGTAGTTTATTTTATTCATAGAACTGGAATAAACTATTGCAGTATGATTTTTATTTTGATGTAGAGTTGTCTAGCTTCAGTTGTACTGGGATAGCTAAAGTAAAACATAGTCCAAGACAAGGCCTGAACAGTCAAGTACTCCATCCGACAAGTGAAATTTCCCCAAACACTTGGTGGTTTCCATGGTACCTCTCAGCATTCCTGGGATAAATGCGCTATATGTCAAGTAGAGATTTAGCATGAAGGCAGGTAGCGATGATAAAGCAGAACTAGCTTTCTGTTACTTTATTTAAGATGGTTGAACTTAGTTTTTCTCTCTTGTAAATGTCTTTATTTTATGATTCCCCTTAAGTATGGATGTATGCATAGAAGAAAACAACTTTTTTCAATTTTCCTTTAAATGATACAAATAAGACTGATTAATGGGCAGGTTTTCCTTTTGAGAAAACATGTCTAGTTGAGAGAGTTCAAATTGCTAATGAAATGGAACAGTTATGTGTGGTTGGAGGGGTGCAGTCTCTGTTGCTCTAGTGTCTAAATGGGAGTGACTTACAGGGTTTTCTCTTGATATTCTGGGGAAGGCAATAAGTTATTTCATTATTTCTTCTGAATTCCTATTACTTGCTTTTAACCTTAGTTTGTAACTGGTACTAGGAGTAGGCAAATGAAGCCGCCTTGTTCTTGAAACATCTAGGTAGATTTTTGCTCAGTGAAGCTTCAGTTTATTGACAATCAAGTAAATACACTGTGCCAGTTACCCTTCATTACTGGACTTTTGTAATTTGGGGTATAACTAGGTGTTTGGCCAGGGGAAAAATAAAAGTAGGCTTGACTCCCGTTTGAGGACGGCTATCAGAGCCTATGCTGGTTCCTTAAATTAGGCTTTTTGGATTTTTATCCTCAGCGTGTCATTGTGTTATTGCTTTGTTGCTATGATACAATACTTACTCATGCAATCCGTTGTAGAATGTTAGAAGATGTGAGTTAAGATGTTATGTAACTTACGAATGTTTTTACAGCTGCTGTTCATTATTTGCAGGGTGTAACAATTCATGTCTTCGGTATGGTGCAATTTGTAGTTATCTGAGTGAAATAAGCACTTTACAAGATTTTTATTCAAAAGAAAAGTGGTTAAAATTGCAGAATTAACATTCAGTAGTATGAATTGCTCTTTATGAGGGAGTAGTAATTGCTAGCCTTTTCAAAAGCTCGCTGAAGTTCTTGTGATAAGTTAATAATAGGATCGTAATTGTCAGATGGCAAAAGGGAATGAATACAAATATTCTGATGTTCAAACTTTCAGGGCAGAGTGAGCAGTTAGGATTGCAGTGGAGATGTTTCAGGCCATTTTAGCAATTATTTTTTGCTTATGTGGATACTGAAGAGGTCTAGCAAGTAATTACTGCATATTAAAACCACTGTAGACTGTTCCAGCCACTAAATGGAAGATATTTTGGTAAGAAACTTGAGGAACTGGCATTATCAAAGAGTGGCTGGGTTGTTAGAACTTGCACATTAATGTGAACTTATTTCATCAGACTAATCCTAAAACAGCAAAGAGAAGCGTGGGATCTGTTGGTGTTCAGAGTTAAAACTGAGACTTAAGATCTTCAGTATTGTCTGGCCAATTTCCTTATGATAAAGCAGCAGTAATAATATGAATGCTGGAATGAATGACAGAAGTTAAGAGATGAGGTTGAAAGAGCCTGGCTATAGACAGGTCTGGAAGTTCTTCACTGGGAAAGCATGCCTAGTCCTACTTAAAATTGGATATAAAAATTTTTTCACCAGAGCAAGGTGGTATCCCAACTGACTGATAGATGAGATTATGTTATCTTGCCGGAGTGGTTTAGAACCACCCCGATAGGCAACACAAAACAAAAAGGAAGGGCACTTGGGCTCTCTGAGTTCAGACTACATAGTTATGGCATTAAACCGATTTCTCAGGTAAAACCACATCTGCTTTTATTGGGATCCTGCATCTTTTGAACAGTTATGGTTTGAATAGGTGTATTCTAAAGATATATTACATTTTTGTAATAATCCATCTGTTGTAGATCTAATGTGAAATGCTAATGGAGGAATCTAGTTTATCAGATTTAAGAGAGGCTATACTTTAAAATAGAAATGCCAAGTTAAAACGTTTTTGCTTAATAGATCAAAAAAGTTGGACAACTCTACAAGACTAAGATCATAACACGTTATCTCGACCAAGGCATGAAAATTCAGGATTAATCCTTTTGAAATATTGAAGTTGATTCTTGAGAGAAACAAACGTTCATCACATGGTGTCAAAAGCATGCAAAGTATTTTGCATTGGGGTAAAAAGACAAGGTTTCTTCCAAGCAGACTTTGCAGCTTTTAAGCAGGTTATATAATAAAGTATTAGGGAACGGAATGAGATAAATTGCACGAATGAAAGGTTAGGATGATGCACTGTTTCTGTATATGACTTTTTTAATTAGAGTGAGTTGGTACTTATTGCACATCTACATATTTTACCTAAAGTTAATTCACTTGCTTGTTTTCTATTAAAAAAATTTACTGCCATATATTTATTCAGAATTGAATGCTGGGTCTTTTATTCTAATATACCTAAACAGGCATTTATTTTCATTTGTGACAGTATAGCTTGCTAACTTGCCTGTCATATGAAATGCCATTCCTCGTATTAAAAATGTGATAATAGGTTATGCAAATTCTAGCCAACAGAACAGATTTAGAAACTGCAATTTTATTTCTGTAAACTTAAGTGACTCTCTTTTCCCCTCCATTTATAGATGCCACCTCCAATGAACAGCAAGATCTCTTTTGTCAGAAGTTGCAGCAGTGTTGCGTACTCTTTGACTTCATGGACTCTGTTTCAGACCTGAAAAGCAAAGAAATTAAGAGAGCAACACTGAATGAACTGGTTGAATATGTCTCAACAAATCGTGGAGTGATTGTTGAATCAGCTTATGCTGACATAGTAAAAATGGTAAGTAGAATCTGGAATTCAATGTTCTTGAGTATTCAAGTTTGAATAAAAGAACTAAATCGGTGTACGGTTGTGATAGCATCTAACTCGGCATTGCTGTGGGTAAATCTGCTTATAAAAGGTAGCATTATACATTAATAGTAACTTGGCCTATAGGATTGTTTAGAAAGGCTTGTAAAATAAATAAATACTTTTAAGTCTAATTATTAGCTGGAATGCAATGCATGCAGGGTAATGCAAATTAAAGAACTGGTATGCTGCAGACACTTGCATTCTGGATAAGCTTTGAAGTCATACTCATTCAGAAAATGGAAATAGTTCAGTGCTGCCTGTCTTTGTTTATTTGAGAATGGTAGTGGAATGAGGGGCTGAAGTTCTCTGGAAAAGATGCATGGGATACTACTGTCAACAGAAAGGTTTATCAGTGTAAGACACTGACTCTACTTTGTAAATACTTTACATGGCTTTTTGTCACTGTTTGGGCCTTTGAGCACTGTGCTTGAGTAGCGTAAGTGGTTTGCTCAAGTTGTAAACCACAGGGTGAGTTGTGCTGTACAATTTCTTCAAATGACTTTGAATAAGCACCAAAGTATTTGTGGTTGTTATCTGCTGACTTTCATTGGCTTTTGTTATGCGTTCTCGAATGTTACCTAAGTGATGTTTTATATATACACCTTTATTCCGGGTGCAGGAATCTAACCCAAGGACTTCTTAAACAACTTAGAGAATATTGTTCACACTGACTTGTCTGTAGGAGTTGAAAGGTTAAAAACAATGCGTTTAGGGCTCTTGCATGTAGGCAAAAGGTTCTCTGAAGTTTGATTTGGTATACATGCATACAACTGCTGACGTTAAAATTAGCTGTTGGGTATGTAGGCAGACCAGTTTCAGTCATGTGGCCTGCAGCTCTTTTACAGTGATAGTTTTCTTTATAGTGGAATCTGATGTTGTTGTGAGCAGCTGATAGGGAAGCTCTTATCTTTGCTATCAATAAGTGTGGAATTTTAACGTTACACCGAAAGGCTAGGGTTATTGGAAAACCTTTAATTATTTATTGTGGCTGCTTCACCAGCCACTTGTAACAAGCTTTACAAAAAATCTAGGGCACACTCTGTTTTTAAAAGGAGCTGTGTGTTTTGTTGTGAGTGTCCCTTACTCAGAAACAGAAAGGACAGAGTGCATCCACCTATTCCTTGTTTGGTTGGGGGTTTTGGGTTGTTTGTTTTGTTTTGTTTGTTTGTTTTTTCCTTCCCCACCTCCACTGCTGGTGGCAGCATGCCTGAATCCTTGCAAGTCGTCTCTTACTCTGTGTCCTCTGCAGCCTCTTTTTGGAAAGAGTATATTATCATACTTCTTGAAGGGAGAAGAGGTCTTCTTTTATGTTGAAGTTACTTCCCCTTGTTGGAGCTAAGGTGTTGTGCTGTTCTTTTGAGGTGACTGTTGTGCAAGCGATGAGGCTCTGCGGATGCTTTTTTTTTTTTTTTTTTTTCTCCATCAGATTTCCATCTCCTTTACTCCCCTAAAATAACAGAAAGCTAAGAAGGCCTTAAATGCTCAGTGAGAGCTTTTTCAGAGCTTGAGACAAAAGATCTCTCCAAGCCTGAATAGTATTTCTAGTCTCCCTGGCAACTGGCAGCAGACAAGATCTTTGCTCTGAATTGGGACTAAGTACCAGCCTTCAGGAAGTGCTCTGGATGGTTCTCTCCCTCCAAACAACCTGTGTCAGACTTGAGGATTTTCTTTGTAGCAAAACCTCCATGAGACTTAAGTGTTTGTGGGGGGGTTTTTTTGGCCTTTTTTTTCCTTAATTGTTGCTACGTTAAAAGAAAAAGCATGTCAGTTTTCTGCAGAGTTTGAAAGATAGCGTATTGGAGGGGGAAAAAAGAAAAATCAACTTTAGTGAAACTGAACTCCCCTTTGACTTGTAGTCAAAGTTGAACAGGTTACATGGAAGTTCCCTTACAAAAGCCAGAGCAGAATCAGCGGCAGAAACGGAGCTAATTTCTTTCCAAAGCCCCTTGTCTTTCCCTAGGCCTGGGACCCCTTTCCTTCAGCTTGCAGAGGAAGGAGCACATTTTCATTGGCGTCGCCTGAGTCTTGGGGAGGCAAAGTCAACAATCCCTTACAGATACCAAGAGGAAAAATATTGTTGCTCCTGACCAGTGCATAGGCAAGGTCTGTGCAGGTGAGGTCTCTTAGCATTCCTTCCCTTCACATGGTCTCTGTAACCATGACAGCTGCTGAGCTGATACTGTACAATCATGTCTAGTGTAATTGTCCCTACTTTGCTTGGATCCTACTTTACTTGGATTGCAAGTAGGAAGCACTGGTTGAAATGATAAAAGTACCTTTCCAGGCACCAAGGATGGAACAAGGTCGTAAAGAATACCTTTTCATTTAGGAGATGTGCAGGATACATGTTGTAGGCTGTGTTGTTGTTGTTGTTGTTTTGTTTTTTGTTTGTCCCAAGCAACTTGATTGTCCTATAATTCTTTTGTCAAAATATTTCAGCTAGGAAGTAGGGAGGAGTTTTGCTTACAAATAGTTTTTGAAGGGATAGCACCACGGTCCATGCACCTCCTCTCTAGGTCATCTAAAATTAGTATCTATTCAGTGTGTAAATTCTCAATTGGAAGTTCTCTGAGGCTAACAGTAAATTAGGGTTTGGCATTACGAATATTTACTTTTATAAAAACTGCCTGGGAAGTTAGGAAGCTTTAGCCTTTATCAGGTTTGAGAGCATAACAAATGTTCCTCCAGTATACCTTACTTGTCCATCTCCTTGTGCTGCCAACCTCCTCTAATTTCCAACCATCATATAAGATCCAATGTAAATGATTTTCTTAGCAGTTTGCACAAGCTGTGGAATTCTGAACTTCGAAAGACTTATCCGCAGGTGTCCATATCTGCATACTAAGAAATTGGAATTGAATCTGGTATCTCTCCAAATGTTTAGTTCCTTCAAAAGTGTACAAATTAGGAGCAATTCTCTCTTTAAAATGAAACAAAACCTCCCCTAAAGATGTACATCAATATGCTAACTGCTTTTCCAATGGTTCAGCCTAGAAATTGCGCATTTTAAGAAGTTACTTTCTCCAAACTTTGAGGTTTAGAAAACTAATGCTGGGTTACTTTGTAAAACTGTGCAGTTATAAAAGCCTTTTATGACTTGTATTTTTTAAATCACTGTTCTGAGGCAAGATCCCACTTATAAATGAAAAGGGATGTTTTAAACAGTAGGAGAGGCTATTGCAAAAGAATTAGCCTGTAGAACAATAGTGGGGTTTTTAACCCCCCAAAAATTTTCAAAAAATGCTGTTAGCCAGATGTTACTAGAAGCAGATGAGACAGGGAGTAAAATTATTTCAAACATAATGAAGTAATTGAACCAATTCTTCAGGGAGACTGGCTAATACAAAAAAATGGTATACAGTTTGTTCCAAATTTCAGATTCCTAAGGAGGCAGATGGTGCTAGTGGAAGTACTGAATACCCTGAAAAATCATAAGGCTAGCTTCCTAAAGCTCTGGCAGAGGGCTGGTGTTCATTTTTGGCTACGGAAGTATGCTCAGTAGTTAGTACCTTTGTTTTGGACTTGAAATTTTTACATCCCGGAGGAAAACTTGTTCGATTAGGTTCTGTGCTAAAGAGTTGACTAGTTCAGTAGGATGTATCTAGAAATAAAAGGACACATTTTCAGGAAATACTAGCAGAAGACACAAAAGCGGAGGTAGGGGGCCCCTAGGGAAGTCTCAGTAGGGGACTAATTTGAATCCTGGTGTTTATCATGGATGTTTTTATTGCTTAACTAGTAAGTATAAATATTATCAAGGAACAGATCTGTGATTGTAACCTTGGCTTTCAGATTTGATTAAAAGCCAGAATCTCTTCAACTCCTCCCTCTGCCCTTTTCTCTGGCACCCCCAGCTAATTTTACTTGCACTCCAGAATCCCACATCCCTTATCTTCACAAAGTTAAACAACCACCTTTCCCTTATCTTCACAACATTACTCTAGCACCCTTTCATACAGAGGTCGGCCTTCTGTAGAGCATCAGTGTCTGCAGCTTTAGAACTTCGATAACTGACAGGAGACAGTGAGAGCCCAAATGAAGGGCATAGGAGGAAATGAGAAGTCAGTCAGTTTATCCAATGTCTTTTTATCTTGGTTAATGAAGCAGTTGATGCTTTTATGCAGAGCTGGCTGGGTGACTTAAGGATCTTTAAGTCCCCTTGCAAGATCCTTCAGGCACCTGGGAGAGTCCATGGATGTCATGCAGCAGCATTTGCTGCAGACTATCAGGCGTTTGGTTGTGTTTAGTAGGCTTGGGTGGTTAGCAGCTATTTGGAACAGACTTGATCTAAAAGACTAAGGAATTTGAAAGTTGAATAGAAAAATGGGGCTAAACCAGTCTTTGCAAGGAATACAAAGAAATTTTTACAAGGAATGCAAAATATGAAATTAAGTTAATGTTCTCTGCTGGATTTTATATCTATTTAACATCAACACATAGCATAGCAGGTGACATCTGGCAGATGAGAGGGCACTTTATTTTGGCATCCGAAAGACCGATCTTCTCTCCAGACTTGTTTCTTCAGGGATTTTCCAAGTGTATGCCTCTTAACTTACCCTGTTGAAGTTGTTGTTAAAGTAACTTGGTAGCCATTTTTGTTAATTTTTCTAAGTTGCTCTGTCATAGAACTAAAGCTTACAAGTGCTATGTAAAGTTATTTTTGACTTCCCAAAACCTTGAAACATCTTGAGATTTTGGAACGTGAAAAATTATGCACTTCAGTTCTTTCTTAAAAGTGAAGAACATTTTGAAATTAAGGAAAATGAAGAGCTGTAAAAACAGGTATGTTTAGAGGATTGTCTCTCTTACGTTTGAAGAGAGCTCTGTTTAGAGCATAAAATACCAAATACAATATGACTAATTATATAAAACCTCAGCTCTTGGAGTCGTAGAGTTAAAAGAACACTTCAGTCTCCTTAATAAAAACTAATTTTTCATCTTCATGGTTTCAGAGGAAAAATCTTAAACATGACCCATGTCTGTCTAAAAATTCATAAGTTAGCAAAAAAAAATTGTTTTCTTGTTGTTTTCATGGGCCTGATTCAGTCCTCTCAGTGTTTGGATTTAGCAGTTTTGGAAAACTGAAGAATAAAAGGCAAAACAATTTTAAAGCTGGTTTGGCTTCCTTTATCTAAGTATAAGATACTTACTTATTTTACTGTGGGCTGTGGAAGCTTAACAAGTGACACAGACTTTTTTTTTTTTTTTCTTTTGCAGATTAGTTCTAATATTTTCAGAACACTTCCACCTAGCGATAACCCAGATTTTGATCCAGAAGAAGATGAACCAACTCTTGAAGCCTCATGGCCCCACATACAGGTATGCGATTCCTTTATTTTCAAGTGTTCTTGTAAGGCAGGAACTGTGAATGGATATCTGAGCACTTTGGTGCCATTCGTGAACATCAAAATTACTTTCTATATGAGTACATTTGAGTGCCTATGTATGAGAAAAACAAAACTGGTGCTCTTTTGTATGTATAAGTGTGGTAGAATATAACTCTTCTCTGAATTGCTTGAGCACTTTCTTCCTTTTTTCCTTTTTTCTTTGAATGAAGTGTTTGAATTGTTAAAATCAAATCTATAAAAAATTTTGATATATGTAGGTCTTATAAAGTATGTGGATATTTTAGGTAATTATGTTCAAGATGCACGTTTTCTGCACTTCAGTGTTCTGTTTTCTGTAAAATATAAATGGAGGTTAATCACTTACTTTCTCACGACAGCAGTGAAAATGGAGCAATAGCTTTTATTTGTCTTTTGAGCAAGAAATAGATCTCCTCATTCCTCTCTTCCCACCCCCTTCCCTCCCTCCCTGCAAAAACTTTACAATATAGGCGTTGTTTGGTAACAGTTGGTTAGTTATTCCATTGTTGCACTCCTGTACCAATCTCGTGATTTTTTTTATAGCATTGTTGTATCAGTCGCATGATTGACTTGCACTAATGCTGAACTTTTTTGAATTAACTGTTAAAAGTTGAATAAACCAAAATCACTTATCATCCCTAGGTCGTATCACAGGTAATTCCTTGCTGAATCTGCAAAAGTAGTATCTGTTACATATAACTTGTTACAGAGCAACTCTTACCAGTGAATAGAAGATTAATAGCTACTGCATATCTGCATATCATCTCCTCTCTTCTCTTTAGGGCCTCAAAACACTACTCTGTGGCTATGATTTTATAGCTCTAATATAACAGAGAACACCTGTATTAAAAATGCGACTTCTAATATTGGCTACAAAGTATGTTTTCAGGACACTGTTTGAGACTTAAACCAGTAAGAAAAAAGTTACTGCAGAGAGCAACTCTGCAGGCTAAAAACTGCAGTAATTATCTCACTCAAACAAAGAATCTGTGGCTGATATATAATTTGTAGAATAAATGGCTATAACTGAAACAGATGGCTTGATTTAGCAGAAGGCAGGAGACACTCATATGCCTCTTAAAGTCAGTAGAGGCATCATCTGCCTTCAGAGTACCCCTGTCTCAGGAGTAACATTTGTAAATGATAGCTCAGTTCACTTTAGGTCGTAAGTAAATATAGTTCTCTCTATAGCAAAAGAGTTGTGGTTCCTCTGAACATCTCAGTTTGTGCTTTAGGCTTGTCTAAGAGAAACTGAATGAAGTGTGTATTCTGTAGTACTATTTGGGATTTTATTTTCAGCTTTTTACTTTGTCTTTTTCTAAATGAGTTGTGGTCAGGCTGTCTGGCTGTTCGCCACAGATTTTCCTCTGCTGCACCAGTTGCTTGTGCTGCCTTTGGGTTAGATGTGCTCATTGCACCGTAATGGAAACAGTTTGTGTTTGCTTCCCCTTTCTTTTGCAGTTCATGTGTCCACTATTGGATGGTAGCAGACTGAGTTTGGTAACGAATTAATTTGCATCCAGGAGCACAGCTTTGTGCTCTTTAGTATCTAGACCAGGGTGAGAATGTAGCAAACTGCTGGAAGTATCAAATTGCGTGTGTCGGGGGGGGGGGGGGGGGGGGGGGGGAAGGGGCACCCTCATTCCCTCCAAATCGAAACTCATTATTACTTTTGGTATAGTGTGAAGACCTGCTTGTGGGTGGGTGACTGTTGTTGTGGGGTTGGCTGGTTTGTTTGTTTTTTCCCTGGCTGTCAGCTTGTACTGTTTGTGGCGGTTCTATTACAAACAAAATTCAGGACTCGGTCCCATGCTGCTAGTCGCATAATCAGTTTTCCAGGAGGGAAAGGCGAATAACTGAACCTCCACACCTCTGTTTTGTTGAATCTGTTGGTATTTCCCTATAAAATAAAATGATAGATAATGGATTACTAAGTTACCAGCCTCTATAGCTACTGCAAAAGATGTAGGCCTTCAGTAAAATGAGTGTTACATGTAAGACAGCTTTAAAGCAATACTCAAGATGGTTCTTAACAACCGAACTGGTTTGAACAGGTTGGCATTAAAGCCACTGTGTATTTCTGAGCTTAAGGAGTAGATGATGGAATTGTTGGCCTAAACACAATTATGATATTCCAGTGGTCTCTACAAGAAAGAAGGCTGAATCACAAAAGGAGCAGGAGTGGCCTGTGGTATCTCTCTGACCCGAGCAGACCAGTTCTCAAAACTGAAACTATTAAATCCGACAGTTCTCTTCCCTAAGAGATTTGGTATTTCTACTGGTAATGCTTCAGCTAAACTGAGGAAAGTTGAGCAAACCTATCTATCTGGGGGTGGGGAGGGGTGGGGGATGTTGTTTTGTTTGTTGGATTTTTCTTTTTTCTTTTTATTTTTTGGCAGAAGCAGCCAAGGGTCTGCTGTGGCTAGAGTCCGTTCTTACCCCTAGTTGATTATGCTTCTGAGTTCATAAACGTTAGCATACAGGAGAAGGGAGAGACTGACTATACAGGAACGGCCATCACAGCTTGCTTCCTGAAGTGCCTTGGATAAAGTTTCATGCATTTCCCAAGGATTTCCAAAGTTATTTGAGACCTTTAATGAGCTGTGTGTGTTCTAGGAGCAGTGAAACTATCAGGAAATCCAGAAGGTAGAAGATTCTGTAAACGTTAGAACTTTATAAATATTTCTTCAGTATGCAGAACTTTCCTGTGATGCAGCCCAGAAACTAGATGGATTTTTGAGTGCTCCCCCTGCCCCTTCTGAAAACTCCTTTCTTTAAGAACACTAGCAACATTCTTGGTTCTGGAATTGCATGTGGTTGTATGAAGTATTCACATGGTAACTGCCACGCATTTGGCCTGTATTAGAAATGAGACGTGTAACTGATTATATTTTGTTACCATGTATTGAGAATTGTGTGTTATTGCTGACTTCTTTTATAAATGAGACGCATCTATTCTAAGACCTTGTTTTCCATTCTAATTTAATCCTAACCTTAATCTTGAACCATTTATATGCATACGTTGTTACAGCATTATGCTTTAGCTTAGTTCTTTTGCTTGATGTTTGTCCTGGTCCCGCTACCTATTTATAAAGGAGTCATAATTGTTGCCTTCCACCTACTTCAGGAGAAACAACACATGCTATTTTAGTTTTCCCTCATAAAAGGTGCTCTGTCCCATGATAATTGTAGTGGTTCCTTCTCTGTATCTTTGCAGGTTTTAATATCTGTCTGAAACGTGTAGGCCTGTGCATCTCTTATCTTCACTGTCAGTATCTTCCTGGTTATATCCCAGGGTTTCATTTGTTGTTTTTATGGCTTCATTGTGTAGATAGATCTTAGTCGTCCTGCGGTTGACCAGTATTAAGGGCCTGTTCCTTTCCCTAGCTTAGAAGCTTGCTAGTGCTTAGCCAAGCTTTTTCTTGGGTCTCTATCTGTCACTTTGCGGTCACTGAGTTTTGTCCTATGTCTGTTACTCTTGACCTTTGGAATCTTGTCCTTTCTTCCTGATGACCTGATACTCTATTGGTAGCTTCCGTTATTGTGGTGTCATTCAAGCAGCTAACAAATGGCTATCCTTTGCCAAGGTCATTGATAGAAATATTTAATGAGATTTAATTCCAAAATTAATCCCTATGAAGCTGTGCTTATAACCGCCCTTCAGCCTTGTGTTTCCTATTTCAATACAAACCACTGGTGAATTTGTATAATTTTTAGCTTGAGAAAATTCAGTAGCCATGGTTGATCTGTTTCTAAGGCAGAGAATGGAGTACGGGAATATTTAAAATCTCATTAGATTGGCTATTATCGAGCTTTAAAAAAAAAACAAAACTGTCCTACATAGTCTATTATGCAACTGCATGCTATTACATTTATGCACAAGAAGACAAATTTCCTACAACTTGCAACTTCAACGTTCCTTTAATGCAGTTCTGTTGTATGAAATCTGTAACCTTTCGAACTCCATTTAAATTGCTGATGCAAAAAGCTATTGTTAGTCTTGATCAGAGGGAAAAGAAAGAGTAAAGAGGGTCCTCCTTGTGTTTTTGAGGTCTGCTCTACGGATGCAGCATAGCCTCCTTGAGGCTATGCATGAGCTACTGCAATCTCAAATTCTAGATAAAAAGTACTTTCTGTCAAGCATTTCCTCAACTAAACTTCGTAATTATAATTCTGAACTACTTAGGTATTGGTTCTGAGAGAGTTTAAGCACTCTTAGTGGTAATAGTTGAAATACATGCCTGTGAATATGACCCCTGCTCTGTGTGTGTGTTTTTTTTTTTTTAAAGTTTAGTCAGTGATGTCTGCGTGTACCTAAATTGCAGTTTAGTATTATCATTCATCAATCGTTTAACTAACTAACAAGCAATAAGATCAAAGAAATAAGCACTGAGAAGATAAGCAGCGAGCCTGAGTGTTTCTAAATTTAATTTTTTTTCCCCCTCTCAATTCTGTCTTAGTTAAAAGAGGCCTTACATCTTCATATTTTATTAATTGAGAGCGCTGTGGGTGTCTCCCCTCCCTCTCCCCGTTGTTACTGAAGCACAGAATTTTGTGCCTCAGACTTTTGAGGAACCCAAAAACAGGGGACTTGTGCTTCATGCCTCTTGGCCAATTCAGGCCCTCACTATCCTTCTCTTCTCCTGTCTTTTCACCTGTGCGCCTTGTGGGGTCCTGTTGAGTGAGGACTTGAACTCAATAGTAATAATGCACTACAAAATATAAAGGATGTTGAGTATAAATATGTAGGGGGTCCTGTTGTTTGAATTAAGTATCTAGGATATAGAAACCTAATGGTGTGTCAAACCCTAAATCTGTGTGTATTTATTCAGCTTTCTAATATGACCTTTGATTTTTTTTTTTTTTTTTCTACAGCTTACAGTTGAAACCCAACTTCAGGAACACTTCAGTTAGCAGACTTTTCTTAATCTGTTTTTAAGGAATTTTGTAATGTTACAGTACTTAATTTTACCCTTGGTGTTGTTAAAAGCATTTAGTAACTTGTTCCTATGGAATAAATTCTTAATATAGGAAAAAAAAGTGGGGGAAAAATATATATAAAAATAAAATACATAACTTTCACTTGGTTTGTCTAATAGTGATATTTTCGGTAGTTTATTTATTAAGCTTTGATTTTGGGGAATTAAAATAATCTTGATACTTACTGTAGTTCTTTTAGTAAATTCCACTGAAGACCATAATTAACAGTAATGTGTTAAGTCTCAGTTCTGGAGGCATGGCACGTGTGCCTTTTAAGCATGTGCAAAGTCAGTGGGACTATTTTTCGTGTATGTAGGGGCTTTTTGTTGTTTTAAGATCTGTATTATGGTGTACTTTTTAACTTCTTCATATTTTTCATTTCAATGTTTGTAGTTGGTGTATGAATTTTTCCTGAGGTTTTTAGAGAGTCCGGATTTTCAGCCGAGCATTGCAAAGCGATACATTGACCAGAAATTTGTACAGCAGGTAAGTAGCTTCCACATCCACCCCCCCCCCCGATATAGAGATTGCCTCTCAAACTGAAGCTGTCTGATGAATATATAGTGAAGGAGATATTAAAGCTTTCACTTTGACAAGGGTTAAATTTTAATTGTTCCTATGATGCTTTCTGCAAAGCATTATATAAACAGGACACCATACTACACAGATAATTTGTAAGTTTAGAAACACTTTGCAAAGCATAGAGGTTGATATCTGAGAATAGTGTGAAATGCTTGAATTTGAAAGAAGTCATGTGTTTTTAAATGATTTGTAACTCTTACTTGCAGTGTAATCAACAGTGTGCTGATTAAATTGTTTTAGTGGTTTTATGGTTTTTTTCCCCCTCCCCCTGTGTAGAAACTTATCGTTGTAAAACTTACAGCAAAATTGATTTTTGTTCTGTGAAAAGCTAACTTTTTAATACATGTTCTAGCATCTGCTAAGTTGTTACTACATAGTGTCATTCCCTTTACTATCATGTGTTATACGTAGAAGAAAAATTAGGTAAGAAAATACATAGGAAAACTGAGGAAAAATTATGCTTCACTGTACATGTAACTGAGCAAGAAAATGAACTGAGATTTTTTTTTTTATTAAATATAACTTATCAGGGAAATAGGCTCTATGTTTTGAGTACCGTTAACAATTTATTATCCTTTGAAGTACGATAGCTTGAAATTTTAGGCCGTAAAGATTGATTTGTGTTTTCTACTTTTGTTAGAGTTTAGCCAAGACTGGTAGGTATCATTTGACTAACCGTCTTAAACTAATGTGAGTCAGTTTTTGTGAAGAAAGAAGATAAACTTTTAGAAAATAAAGACTGTAACCGCTCTGCTTTCACTTCAGTTTAGGGGCTCTGTTGCTGTTCACTGTTCTGCACCTTGCTTCCCTTTCTGTGGAAATCCTAAACGTGAGGGAGGTGAATAGGAAGAAGAATATGCTGTGGGTCATATTGACTGGAAAATCTACAGGAAGTTAGGGCAAGAAGGAACTGCAAGTTTGGGATAGCAATGTTTTGTGGTTCCAAAAAGATCTGAATTGGTTTGAGGCAGGTGCAACTTTCTCATCAGCAGGCAAACAGGGACTTCGAAGCACTTGCCTTTTGGTCGGGAGCAGCATTGCACTGAGGAAGGGATAAGGGAGAGGTACCAGGACCTAGTGTAGACGTAGTAGAAACTCATTTTTCTGGACATTCCAAATCAAAATAAATGAGTTAGCAGAATGTTAACATTTTATCTTTGATACCATAATAATTTTTGTCCAAGGTTATTTTAGTGGGTATTTTCCCATATCAAAATAACTGTTTTCAAGGAAAATGTCAGTATCTGAAGAGTGGTGGCAGGCCGTCACAGTGCAGTAACATAAAGAAGAAACCTGTATGAATATTTTCCCTCCCCACCTTCAGAGACTGCTTGTTTAGCTTTCCTGTTCTTGTTAATAGGTGTTCCCTTCCTTTCTGTCTTGTTTGACTTTCCCACAAAATCCAGGCCTGAAGCTGCTGCTGAACAACTGGCCATGAGTAGCAGATTTACTAGTTGGTCCTGGTTCTCTTAGAAGCCATCTTCCAGAGTTTTAGTTCCTGAAGTTTGACTTGATCTTTCTTGAGAGCCCAAGAAAGGCAATGCAACAAGGAGCTATACAGAAAAATGTGGAGTAGTGATCCTGAGAGAGATCACCTAAATAGAAAAATGAAATGAGCCTGAGCAAAGTTCCTGAACAGCTGTTTCCCCTGCCTTATGTTGCTTGGTATAGACATTCGTAAGTTTGCAGGCCTGGATTGAGCAGGAGATAATAGTGACTGCTTGAGCTAAGTTATTAACTTATTTAGCACAGTTAGCATCTCTGAATTTGCTCTTAGTTGGACATACAGGAAGCAATAACTTAAAATAATGATCTATAATGGGATTGGAATGTCTTTCGATCTCTTCAAGCGAGTATGCTCTTCTCTGTATCCTCGCAAAACTCTCTAAGAGGAAAAAAATGCATGGACTATCTTGCTGCCTTATTGGGGCATTTAGTCTCTATTAGCAGGGAACCAGAATTTGTCATTTTCATAGCTTATGCTTGATTTTGATGAACCCTCATATTAAATCATCAATTCTGAAATCTCTTGTATCCAAACAAAAGCAAATGTGTTCATCACCCGGAATAGATAAGTGGAAAATGGCAGGGGAGGGGGAGAGGTTTAAAAAGGAGGAAAATACTGATACTAGATTAAGACCAACATTATTTAACTTCTACGTGCTGTGAATTTCTTTTCTGTAGCTTACTTCTAATGCATTAGCATTCCACTAAGCGTATCACGTTCTTCTTTCCCTGAGGAAAGGTGCATGATTCTTATCACCATCCATCCGTCTTGCAAAATGATTGCAAAGAATTATGCTTTTGCTTAACTTGAAAGACACGAGGCTTTTTAAAATGAGAAATACAGGATTTTAATTAAGAAGCTGTAATTATCTGACACAGATGTGATTAATTCTGATTTCTTAAAAACCAACTGCAAACCACTTACCTAAGGTTTGATAACCTCATTCTTGATCATTTCATTCTTATTTTGATAGTGTTAACTGCTGTTGGAATGACTTTGTTGAAGTCTGTATACAGACTTCCTGATATGAAGAAAACAAAGCTTCTGGGTTTCATTTAAAAAAACAAAAACAAAAAAACCCAAAAAACTAACTTCCAAAATAATATTGGACATCCAAACAAAACCTCAGGTCAAACTGATTCTAATTTTTTTAATGCAAACTTGTAAGCTACAGATAAAATTCAAATCAGTTAGTAACATGACACAGATTTTAAAAATCTTTCGGAAATAATATGTTTCCATTTAATTTTTAAAGTTGTTGGAGCTCTTTGATAGCGAAGACCCACGAGAACGTGATTTTCTAAAGACAGTTCTTCATCGAATTTATGGAAAATTCCTTGGTTTAAGAGCATTCATCAGGAAACAGATAAACAACATTTTCCTCAGGTATGCTATACGTGTGTGTGATGAGGTTGAGGCTTCCTCGTTCATCTGTAGTGATTTGTTCTTGAAATGCAAGACTTGATTTTTGGTCCGTGATCAGGCTGTCAAATATTTGAAGCTTACTGAAGGTTATTTCTTTAGAATTTCTGATCTCTGTTTCACTTTGCTTGCTTCTTTTTGTATCAGGTTTATATATGAAACTGAGCACTTCAATGGTGTCGCTGAGCTTCTGGAGATATTAGGAAGGTAAGTTTGATAAGATGGAGAATAAGTATGATATGTTGTTCTGGGTTATTCTGGAAAGCTTCAGCTTTCTTGCTTTGGGAATGAAGGGGAGAACAACTATTTTAGTAACTAGTGAGGAAGTACTGGCACTGACATTTAATATTGTCTGGGCTATCATGTGGCTATCAGATCGGGCTGTAGAATATAAATGGTCCTCTTCACTGCAGATTTTAAAGATGGCCTGCAAAATATTTCTTAAGAGTCTTTGTTTCTAGCATGAAATATGGATATCAAAATAAGATTTTTTTGTTGTTGTTTTTGGTTCCCCCCCCCCTTTACTTTTGGAAATAATAAGTAGTATCTACTCTTGGTCCTTTTCTGATAGTTTTCTTTGGTTCAGAAAACAAGCGTTCGTTTTTACCCTCATGTTGAATGAAATGTTTTAATCTTCAGTCTGGTTTACTTTTAATTGTGAAAGCCTTGTAAGTGCTAGGGTTTTTTATTATCATTTTTACCCTTAAATCACTTATTTTTAACTTTAGAGATTTGTGTAGTAGCAGTTTATTAGTATTCCAAAATTGCCACAGATGTATTTCACGGTAGAAAATCATAGATACTACTGGTCACTTGAAAATCCGAAGCTTGTGAAACTGTAATGGAACAAATCTTCATGAAAATCAAATGAAAAGGATGCTATTGTTTTCCTAGGTTTGTCAAAAATCTAGAAATGATCTCAAAACAAATGTTTAAAAATTGTAGTGATAAAGTAGTTTAAAAAAATTATATGCCATCAGTTTGGTTTTTGTTTGTTTTTAATTCTTTGCAAGTTACCTTTAAGTGATTGTGGGTGAAAAGGATCAGCTTTCTGATGTATCCATCAAAGCCTTACTGTTAGATGGCAAAGCTTTCTGTAGACATGAGTGGAAGTCATGTTAAAAATACTTCAGCCTAACTAGTATTACTGAATTTCAATTACGAGTGTTTCCCACTCCCCACCCTTGCTAGCAAGAGTCCAAACTTGCATGGTACAGACATTTTTAGACTAGATTATGCATATGTAAAGCTATTTTGTGGCCCCACAGTTATTAGGTTTAGAAAATGAATTCGAAATTGAACATCTGTTTAATTTACAGTATTTCTTGATCTTCTGGGAAGAAAATTGTCTTTATATATAAAAATTTGCCTATTCATGTTTTCAGTATTATCAATGGTTTTGCACTGCCACTGAAAGCAGAACACAAACAGTTCCTCATGAAAGTTCTGATTCCCATGCACACTGCGAAGGGGTTAGCTTTGTTTCACGCACAGGTAAGTTTTTACATATTTGCAATAATTTTTTAGTACTCACATTTGAAACTAATGAAAGTTTGAAGTAGTGTATGTTTTAATATCTGTATTGCAAAATATTTTAAAATGTATTCACTGAATATTTTGTTAAGATCTTAGATGTAAGTGTTACTTTTGAGATAGAATCTAGCATATATTAAAAGTGAAAGAATACAGCAGTGAGTCAGTCATGTCAACTGAAATGGGAAGTTTTTTGGGTTTGCTAGCCTGTTACACTTTAAGCTTGAAACTTAATCCCAGGGCCTTATTCTGTTATAACTTACGTAAGCTAAATGTTGTGTATAAAGGAACCTTGAGTATGGTCAGGGGTTTATTTCAGAAATGCTTTTTAAAACATTCCGGTTCGCCTACCCTTTTTTTTTTTTTTCTTTCCCTATTTTGGATATAAAAGACAGAAATACATAACATCTCTTTGGATCAGCTAGGAATTATGTAGCTCCATGACATACTGTCAGAATGTTGCAGTTCCTTGGTTAACTTCTCTTCTTACATTTAGCACAGACGTTCAACATCTTATTTGATGAATAATGTACATCCTTCCCAGGCATATTGGCACTTGAGCATTGAATACATTTTATGCAAATCAACAAGTAATTCTGCTATGGCTAATTAAAAATTAGCTTTGTTAACTTAGTCTTCTCACTAATATAGCTCCTTATAGACAAAAGATATGAGGAAGTGAGTTTCTAATGAAAGTGGAATCATTATGACTGGATCAAGTCAAGAGCTCAGTTAATTCCTAATTCTCATAAAAAGTTTTAATTAAATCGCTTGTCTTTGTGGTTTATCACTGTGCAATAGGCTGCTTCATGGAATGAGTCAGTGATATGAGAGGGACCAGTCACATGCCAAAGGTATTCTCGCTAGATCAGTACAGCAAGCTGTCCCTTGTTCCCTGATATGCTTTCTCTAGTGCATTGGCACCTGAAAGGGTGGTATTACCTCAAGCTGTACTGTATACTCGAAAGCAGTGTTCAGTTTGTTGACCCGGCTGTTAATCTATCCCTTCATAAACCGCTGGTCCCGTGTATCAAAATACCGTCTGGAAATTAAAGAGCGAGCTCATCATTGTATGTTTCCTGTTTCGTGTTGTCCTTAAGATGCAAACCCACATTAATCCCATTTCCCAACCAAGAGTGACCTGGTTGCTTTGTTGCTACGGTACAAGTTTAGACTGCTCTTAAAAAATAAAAGCCTTAAAGCTGATATAAGTTTGAGTCTGTGTCTTTGAATAATAGGTAGCAGTGAGTCAATACTGCACAAAAATGCTTTAATGGGACTTCCTATTATTCATATGGCAGTTACTCTTATTTTTTTTAATCTACACATAACCGTATCTTAAGGGTTAAGAAAAAAATAGACATGTTATAATTACAGCACTGCAATGATCTGTTTTGGTATAACAAAATAAAAAAAAATTGGAAGATAAAACACTTAGGATATTTGAATTCAAGTATGGAAATATATATAAGGCATGTAAATGACCTCATCTCTGCTTTGTATTGGGAGATGAAAAATAACTGCAGTTTCTTAAAACGGGTCTTGATGGAGTCTGGGATTGTAACTACTTCAATAATAGAGCTACTGTATGATTTCTGTACTGGGCAGAAGTAAGGTTGCTTAGGTAGCTTTGTATTTCCACGCTGTTGAACACAAATAGAACACCCTGGCCTTGGAAAGCCCCTTGGGGCACAAACCACTGGAGCCCGGGAGAGCGTGCCGGTGAGTTATTGCCGTAGGCTTCCCTGCTTCTTATGCTCTTCCGTAGGCACTTGGTATTGGCCGTTGCTGGGGGCAGTGTGCTCAGCTGGACAGATGCTCTCTGATCTCTTGTGGCTATATAACATGTTAAGATTTCTTTCACGTCTTTGTCATCCTACCACAGAATTTTGCATGCTGTAGATATCCAGTTTTGCTTTTGAGCAACGTGTGCTCAGCCAGACCTGCTAATCTTTTTTTTTTTTTTTTTGTTTGACTGGAAGTCTCTTCCCTGTGCGCTGCCCCCCCCCCCCCAAAAAAAAAAAAAAAGTTTGAAAATTCAGGCATATTCACAGGGTACTGTTAAAACAGGAACTGAAGTTAAGAAGAATCTATCTGAATGCTGCATCTGAGTTAGGAAAATAAACAGTCAAGTTTAAAAACAATTTTTTTTCTAAGATTAAAAAAAACCCGAAGGTTTTGGTATGCAGAAAGTCTTTGTAAAATAGAGCAAGACTGTATATCTTTCTGCTTTAATTGCTGTTTTGTTTAGTTTGGAAGGATTTTAAATGGCTGTGTAGGATTTTTTTTCTAATTTAAAATGCTTCTGTTATAACTTGTGATATTTAGTTATGCTGTAATATCTAAACAGTGTCTGTTTAAACTAAATAACTATATGACTTGCATTCTAGCTGGCCTATTGTGTTGTACAGTTCCTGGAAAAAGATACAACCTTAACAGAGCCTGTAAGTATGTTTTTTGCTTGAATATTTTTCTATTTTTAATTTGAACTACATATTTCAGTGCCACTCATTAGAACTTTACAGCAGTACCATCTGTGATATCTCGAGTAATGATCCATAGGTGTTTTGGGGTGGAAAAAAATTTTTTTAACAGTCTAGGACAGGTGTTAAGAGAATTCTGGGTTTTGAAAGTGCAGTTATCTTTTAACCTTTGACCAAGATGGAGCACAGATTTGAATAAAAATTTGAACTGCTGAGATCATGTAAATCACTTCATTTGAGAAAGTATTATCTACTGTATTCCTTCCTGGTAAGAACTGAAACTTCAGTGTTTTTGATGCTGATGGCTTGTGCCTAACCACTACATAAAGCTGAAATGCTTCAGGGAAATAAACAGTCCTAAAATAAAAGTTGAAAAGAATAACAAGACTTTATCTAGATAAAGGTAACTTTGAAATTCCAAATGTGTTTCTGCTCTGTCTCAGTTATTGCAGTGCCTCTTGGCAGTTACAATACAGGTGCTTCAGGCATCAGTGGCTTTTGCCAGACTGCATCTCCCATGATGCGTGTTGACAGTTCAGCTAAAGAGGGGGTTTGCAGTGCTTCATTTGGCAATGCCCATAAAGAAAAGTGCAGGCTCAGGGCAGCACAGCAGCTCATGGGGACATAAATTAATGTCCGACCAACTAGAACAGAAACCATTTGTAGTTTGACAATCGGAAATATTTTCAGTTAAGGATAAGTTGAAATTTAAATACTTTATTCTGTTGCTTGATTGGAAAAATGAAGAGCTTCTACAATTTTCTTATAAAGAAAAAAGAAGGTTTTGTGGAAACAATTTAAATTTTCATCAGCCAGACTTACTGTGGAAGCTTGTTTTCTGCAGGGTCATTTAGTGTTGATGTTCCTCATCAGAAAGCAAGTTCTGCTGTGGAGGGTGAAACTAGGCCTGACTGTCTATGAACTTGTGCTATCTGCTTGAAGCATCTTCCTCCCCCTTACTGCAGTGTTCCCAGCTTGCTTCATTTATCCTGTGACACCCATATCAAGCAAAAGATTGTGGATTGTGCGTGCTAGCTAGCCAATTGTTGCCAAACAGTACATAGCGGCTGAGTTCTGCTTGCTTCTCCCGTGGGGTACTAATTTGGGCTTCTCTGCCCAGCTGCCAATTTCCACAAAACTTGTAGGAGTTTAGATGAAAATCCTAACTGTAACTAATTGACCAGTTTCAGTTGAAACTGGTCAATGAGCTTGTTTTATTAGGTAGGGAATGTGAGCAGCAAATGTGCAGTATCACATAAAAACCTGTAAGATTGATTTTTTTTTTATATAAATATATATATATATTTTTTTAATCAAAGTGACAAAATAAGAACTTCCTGATGTGAATTTACAGAGTTGTGATGCAGAATCCAAGCCTAAACTTTTAAGTGAGAAAGCTGGGCTTCCTCAAGGAGGAATGCCATAGTACCAAGTTCTGAGATTGTGTAGACAATTCTGGTCACCTTTGAGTCAGTAAAGTGAATTCAGAATGGAGAAGATCAAGAACTCACCACAGAATCACTGCATATACCTACCTTGGTCATTACTCTGAACATGTAACAAAATTTGACCTATAAAGGATGAGCAAAAGTTTTAATAGATGATAGGAAGTGAAGCTCTAAGAAACTTTCTGAAATGTTTGAAATGTAAATATTAAAATTTGATGAGGCAACTGATGAAATAGTATTTGGAAGGTTTTTTGTTTTGTGGGGAGGGGGTTTTGGCTTTAGGTCAAGTAATATTTTAAGAATGCCATCAGAAGGCTATCTTCATGAGTACCGCGCTCTTATTTTTCTGGCAGGAACTGTCACTCAGGGTCAATTTAGAGGACATTCAGTCCAGGCTCTATAACTATGGTAGTCTGCCTCAAGGTCAGTCCTGATGTTTGCGGAGCTGACAAGAAGAGTTCGTTACCTAACCCTGCTAAGTGCCATGGCCTTTACTTGTAAAGAATTTAGTTTTGTGAGAATCAGGCTAGACCTGCAGCTCTTGTAAATAGGAGTTGTTTAGCCGGTGCCTGTTGCCCTAAGTCAACTCTATAGGAAGTTTGAAGTAGCTCAGAAAGGAATAATAAAAGCTGGTGGATTTTGTGTAGTAAGAGCAGTAAGGCTTTAGCTCTGCATTCATGTGAGTATTACTCGGAGGCAAATGTTTGAACACAAATGTACATGTATAAGCATTTTAATATGAAAGCATGGTCAAGCTGGAAATTATGATGTTATGCTCTGTAAAGAGCAAGGAATAGGTGTCTTGCTGAGGTCTGTGCTCTTATACTCGGAATGTGTTATTTCTTTATGAAATTAAGAATCTGAGCTTATGTAGTTAAGTATATTGAATACTCTTACTATAATGCGCGTTGGAAACTGAACTGTTCTAGCTAACTCAGTTTTATGCTTCCAAAACTGTTAAATTCATGCTCCAGCTAGGGGGTGTATGGTAGGTTCTCGCGGCTTATCTTTAGCAAATGTACTTGTCTGGCATTTTTTGGCTTACTTTCGTTGTTTTGGGGAAAGGGAAGGTATTGGCAGAATGAGGAGTTATACTTGTAAATGTTTGGGAGATTTTCTTTAAAAAGATGATCTCAATAGTATGTCACTGAGTCATTTAGTTATGAGCTAATTAATAGAAAATGTTGCTAGATAAAAAGTGTGTTTACATAGACTACTTGCACTTGTTTCTCTGGATTCACAATTTTAACTAGTACATCTAAGTCAGACTCCTCTTAAGGCTGGAGGAGAAGTAAATGAAGAGCTACCTGATCGGGTGGGTAAGCAAAGTGAAATGTGAGAGCTCACGCTTTCTCTTCTGCACCTCGCTGTGCCACCTGCCCTGGTTGTCCTGCTCTGTCAGTGGAGCCTGCCAGCAGTTCAGGGTCCTGCGGGAGGCTGGGTCAGTGCCAGTCGAGCAGTTCAGGGAGCTCTGCCTTTGTGTAGCCTACAAAACTGTTACCCTTTGGGGCTGACCCAGGCCTCCTACCCTGTTTTCAGGTGTCAAATGATGGCATTTGTTTATCAGTTGTCAGTATCTATCAGCCAGCTAGATAAAACTGTACAGGGATGTTTACAGTTCTGTACAGGCTCTCTAAGGGACCTGTTCTTCTTGCTAACTTTTTTTTTTTTCCTCATGGATTTGAGCATAGGACTTTCTTAGCTGACTAGGGTTTCTTCGTTTGCTCAGTTTCACTTGAAGTGATGCTTAGTCTTGTAGAGCAAGGGGTGCAGGTGTCTTAGGATGTAAAGACTTGTAGGCACTTACAATACAAACTTCTTGTCTGTAAAGTGATGCAACTTAGTATTGATAGCACGCCTATTTGTAAACAAAACATCCAGCTTGGAAGCTTAAAAAAAAATCAAAAGGGAAATGTCAGATTTGGACGATTCTTGTCCAAATAGATGAGCAAGTCTGACAGTTGATGATCAATTAGAAGCCATTGTGCCATAAGAGTAGAGGTTCTGTCCTCAGAATGAAGGCTTATAGTACTCAGAGAAATCTTTCAGCTTCTGAAACATGCTGAGTTGCAGCTTTTTTCTAGCCAGCACTAATTTTGTAATTTAGATGCCATGTCAGATGCTTGTTTCTAGGAAATAAGTCTCCAGTCTTTTATTTGTTGTTTCCCCTCCTCTTGGGAGCTGTACTTGCTGATTAAGTTTCCCTAGCTTGTTTTTGGGTTTTTTTTTGTTTTTTATCTTATATAAATTGTTCCAGTATCTCTACTGGAAACTAATTTTCTCTGTAAATTCACATCTTTATTTCCTAGTTTCCAGTCTTTGCCATTTGAAATTCTAGAAGAGAAAAGGTGGTAGAGGCCATGACCCCTCTATATAGCCCTGTTTATGTAAGCAATGTATACTGCTTTCTCTTGGACTTCAAAGCTTGAAGCCAAGACAAGTGGTCCCCAAAGCATGGTTCAGCAGAAGGCAAAAGATTCTGGGAAATCCTGGCTGCAGGGAACTTAAATGCATTTTTGTGAAGCTTTGATGTTATCATATCAATTAGTACATGTACTGGGGTGGGAGTGGAGTATGAATGGATAATCAAAGACTTTGAAGTGATAAGGATATAAATTATTCTGAAAATAATGCAAGATAAATAAACAAGATAAGAATTTAAATGAGACCACGCAGTATTTATGTTCACTGAATGAAACCATATTTAGCTGTATTCCTTTTTGGATAAGGAAAAGCAAACTAATATTTTCTATTACATATTTGATAAGATTTATTTAAAAAAAAAAAAAAAGTGTTCTGGTTTAACTTGTTTGTGTTTTTAATATAGGTAATCAGAGGACTGCTAAAATTTTGGCCAAAAACTTGCAGTCAGAAAGAGGTTGGTTTTGTTTCTTGTGTTTACATCATTCCCCCGTAATATAAAATGTAGTACAGCAGTTTCATATACCTCATCTCTCTGTTGCACTTTTCAAGAGATCTTGCAGAATTATTGCAGTTCTCAAATGCTTGGGGTGCTGATTTTTGTCATGCAACTTGGTGCAATTTTGGTTTTGCATCTGTCAGTTCTTAAAGCTATGTTAAAAGCTGCATTATATTTAAGATCTGTTATAGAGACATAACTTTTCCAGGCGAAGAGCGCTTTAGTAGATTGACTACCTCTGAGCTAGTAGTTATCTGCAACATGCTGGCGTTTGATATTTGAATACCAAGTCAACTGACACAGATTAGCAATTGAGATATTGAATAAAATTCTACTTCACTGCGAATGTCTAGACATAACTGCATGTATTAGTAAAGCATGTATCTATATCTTTTCTGTACTATAAAAATAACTTTAAATGGTCTTGGGAAATCAATTTTTCTGATTGTGTTTTTTCTACATAATTAAAAGAAAGATAGCCAGGACCCTGATGACTTACTGTGCTACGAGATCCCACCTTCCTGGCAGCTCTTTAAGTGGCGTCCCTTGACGTCATTGTCCCCGTTTGTGTGAGCAGGTTGAATTTTCTATGCTACCTACCTACCGCTCTGCTGGTCGTAATTTAAAACTGAGATTAACTATGTACCACTTCAAAAGCTACTTTGGAGATCTCGGATAATGATAACCTCTGCAGCCACTCCTGAAGAAATAAAAGGTTTTAGCATTTTTAACTATGAAAAAAAAAATGTGAAAAAGCAGCACTGTTGAAGTGTTGAGAGCAATTATACAAAAGAAATCCAAGATGGGAGCTCTGACGTGGTGGCTAGAACTGATGATTGACTTCTTTCAGACTGCAAACAAACCATAAACCATGGAGGTCTAATAGAACATAATTATACACCATGCTCTCTGCAGGATTCGTGACTAAAGTGTAAGCTGTATTTTGTCTATATTGGAGATGCAAAATATTCTCATGCTTTTTGATATACTTTTTTTTTATATAAACAGGTAATGTTTTTAGGTGAAATCGAAGAAATCTTAGATGTAATAGAACCGACACAATTCAAAAAAATAGAAGAGCCTTTATTTAAGCAAATATCCAAGTGTGTATCAAGTTCACATTTTCAGGTAAAAAAAAAATAAAAATAAAAATTAAGTATAAAAATAATTCATGGTAACTTATTTGGTAGTTTTTGACCCCTAAACTTTCCATTTCAGGTTGCAGAAAGAGCTTTGTACTTCTGGAATAATGAATACATTCTTAGTCTGATTGAGGAGAACATTGATAAAATTCTACCAATTATGTTTGGCAGTTTATACAAGATCTCCAAAGAACACTGGAATCCGTATGTAACGTTTAACTTTTCCCGTAGTATCAGAATAAATTATTTTAGTTTGCTGTTTCAGGATTGGATCATAAGCATATAGTGTCTTCATTTTGACTTAAGTCAGATGAAATCAATGAGATTACAGGTGCTAAGAAAATATCCATTCCATGAAGCTGAACAGTTGAGGTTGAACAGAAGTATATATGTTTGCAAGATAAACTTCTATCACAGATAAAAGTGAGAGGAAAAAATGCTCCGTACTGTAGTGAGTTGATTATTTGAATGCAGAAAATGGATTTCATTCTCAGCTATATCATGCTGCTGTTCTGCATTGTTATGATAGAGAACCAGAATTCACTGAAAAAGTATGAAGATATTGGATGATGATGTAGACAGTAGATAATCTAATAACGTTTGATCTTAGGTGCTGGCTAAAATGCAAGTTAACATTACTTAGACTAAAATAATTGACCAGTGGATGCTTCTGCTGCACTTGTGCTTCGTTGTCCTTTACTCCTTCAGATGAACTAAATTCTGTCAGTGTCTTCATAAGAAAGTCTCGCTGCCCAGTGAGATAAAGAGAAAAGATACTGTCGTATTAGAATAGTGCCTACCCACTATAAAGGACGGTAGGAATGAGAAATAACTGACTGCTTCATTTCATATTTAATGCCAGCTGTTAAGTGTTAGGATTTCTGATACTATGTTTGAAAGAAATCATCACTGCATTGTTGAAGCATTAAAATGCAAAGTTTGCTTGTGTCCAGCATCCTGAACCAAGTTACAAGTCCATTTGCAGAATATAAAGCCTGTATAGGCAAAAGCCAAAGTAGGCTGGGCCTTTCATAACTTTGTTAACTTAAATGCTCTATTTTAAGCCCTTTATTTGAGAATCTCAAGTTATTCTGTATTTATCTAGATAGTGTGTCTAGTTGCAAACATAGCTGAGACAGATTGAATATGAATTTTGGAGCTAATGCTTGGAACTAATTCTTGGAGCATCAATGTTTTTAGGACCTCATCAAAACTGGAGGAAGTCCCTTTTCCTCAAGCTGCAAAAAAGGTTGCTTCTTTAATTTAGGAAGTGCAAGATAAAAGATAGTTGTGTACCTTGTGGGCCAGGGTGTTTGGGGCAGAAAGTACAACCCTTTGCAATCAATATTGGAGGATACCGAAATGTGCTTATATCCAGAGCTACTCACTTTAAATCAAGCTTTTCCCCTCTGAAAACCAAAACCCTAAATATGCTCCTGTCTGCAAAAGCACATTAAAGCCAGTGGTGAAAAAAAGCGTGTAGAGAGGCTAAGTGTACCGAGCATTTTGAATGAGCGTAAGGTCTCTAACCAATAGTTGGGAGATGTCCTAGCAGCGCAGTGGACAAAGTGTACTGAAAAGGCAAACCTGGTCCTCTGGTTACTTCCTTAGAATTTTCTTTCACTCATTTTTCAAGGTCACAAGACTGCATGGCACCCTGCTCCACAACCTTACAACCTTACTGCTGTGTGAAGGTGAACTGCTAGTGAGGGGAAGCATGGGGAAGATAGCTTGCTTACTTTTTGATTAGCAATAAGCTTAATGATAGGCACCTTTTTAATGGTTAATTTTACTGCTGTTTTTTACATTCCTGTATGTAATTATTAAAGAGTGGGATTAAAGGAGATAAGTATTAGTATACTTAAGCTATTGAAATAAAAATGCCCTCACAAAAAACAGTGAGAAGGAAAAATAATTCCTAAATGGAAATACTATCAGCCATAGAAAATAGCCAGTATCACTTAAGCCTTTTTTAATATAAAACACTTGAAACCATTAGCTGATTCTCTAGTGGTGCATGTGCAGCAAAACTTACCTGCTGTCCATAAACACTTCTGGTAGAGCATTTAGTAGCTATCTTAAACCATGTGTCTTGTTATTCCTCTGCTGTGTACTTTTGCCCAATCTTCAAGCTGTTAGCCAGAAGTTTTATAGACTCTCATGTTTCAGATATTACAAAATTGCTGTGAAAACTCAATAAATATTAACATAATTGAATGGCTTTATATTATATAGCCACAGTAATGATTATACCCTGGGTGGCTGCTAGAGTCAGGAATTTAAGGTTAGAGAGCTATTTCAAAAAATTAAAAGTATTTTATTTGTTTACAGAGAGTTATAGTAAAGAATTTTGTTTCAAGAACTCATTGATCTTGCAGTAGTGTTTTAAATACCAAGTTCAGAGTCCAAAAAGGAAATTGAACACTTGTTTACCAGATATTATTTTGTGTTGAGTAATATATCGGTGTGTTCCTTCTGTTCTAGAACTATCGTGGCACTTGTATATAATGTGCTGAAGACGCTGATGGAAATGAACGGCAAGCTTTTTGATGAACTTACAAGCTCATACAAAGCAGAAAGGCAAAGGTACTGATATTTCTTCCAAACGTATGCTGATAAATACATATCTGAAATGCGCCAGCTAAAAAGGCATAAAATGTAACTGTTGTGGCCAAGGGCTTCTGTAGTAGATTTGCCAACAGAAACCTTGCTGTGGGCGGCCCAGTGCATCCCTGGGGTGTGAAGCACCCAGGCAGGTGCACGTCGGTGGCGTGGAGGGAGCCGAAGCCCGGGAGGCGGCGGCAGCAGCAGCATCTCTGGCTCCCAGCCCTGCTGAGTCAGGGAGCGCCTTCGAAGTAGGAAAACTGATCTTGGCTGCTGCTGCAGGAGGCTGCTGGGTGCTGGCTCTAGTGCTGCAGAGGGATGTGTCTGAAGAAAGCTGAGCTGGAGAAAACTTTATAGCTCAGCTAAAACCTCCTCTTTATCCTACTAACCACTGAACAGTAGTGTTGGTATAAGGGATGCTAGGTTATCCTAGGCCAACTGAAACCACATGCTCAGTCTCCTTTCATTAGTTCGACTTTTCCTCCCATGGTGCTTGGTTTCTTAATGTCTTTGCATGTGATAAAGAACCTCTTTAGAATTGCAGTCATCTGAAAACTACACTGTAGTAGGTGATTGAGTTTGTCAGAGCAAAGATGCTGTTTACCACTAACCTTTATCAAGTCATACATTCATCTTTTAATAGCGGAAATTGTGATTGCCTCCAAAAATAGATTTGGGGAGAAAAAAACTGAAGAATTACTGGATGTAAATCAGTTGTTTTAGATAGCTGCATCTACACATTGCACTTGAAACACATCTGAAACTGATACTTCACTCTTTCTACAGAGAGAAAAAGAAAGAATTGGAACGTGAAGAGTTGTGGAGAAAGCTAGAGGAGTTAAAGCTTAAGAAGGCTCTGGCAGAAAAGCAGAACAGCACTCACAATGTGCTGAGTGCACACAATACAAGTGCCAAATAAAAGAAATGACAACCTCTACTCGCAGACATACTTTTTTGTACCCTTTTGAAATATAGAAAAACTTGCAAAATAAACCTCAACAGTATAATAGAAACAGCCAACCTTTTCTCTGGCAAAATGTAAATGAAGAAAAATTTAAGTACAGCAGTTAAGTGATGTCATTACCACAGCATATTGTAAATTTGTCTAATAATTGATATACGGTCACTTCCAATGTTTCATAGAACTGAACTGTCATCCTTAATGAGTGAAATAATTATGGGAGTGGTGAGAATTATGACTTGAATTTTTGATTGTGTTGCACATAGGTGGTATAGTTTGCTCTGTACATTCTTTTTCCTTGTTTTATACGTGCTTTTCACATCGCTGCATTACTTGGGTTAAGATTATAGAAAAGGCTTCTAGTTGTGCTGTATTTTCTCAAATGAAACTAAGGTACGTTACCAGTAGCTTGAGATACTCACTATGTGCCCCTAGCAACACTGAAAGGAACTCTGACATGGTGCTGTTTGTGAATTCCAGATTGAATTTCGATTTGTAAGTAGCTAACAGTAGAATGAGGCAAAATATGGTTCTGAGAGCTCAACTAGGTTTGGGTGGTCCGTGCATCTGACCTACCCTGTGGTGAATGCCTTGAGACTGTCTTCTCCCTGCTTCTTGGTCATCCTCTTACAGCTGAGGATGGAGCTTCCTTTGGCGAGCCCATCAATGATGCTCCTCATCAGCCCAAGGACTCCCTGCAGAGTAGTGCAGTCTCCTACAGACCATCTCGGACATCTCTGCAGTAGCTTTAGTATCTCATGGCCTGAAGAGTGAGACCAAAGCTGGAATCCCTAATAAGGAAGGATGACTGTGAATTAACTAGTTCCTTGTTTTATTTAAAGAAAATGCAGTCTGCTTCTTGGAAGGTGGAGAGCTGATTATAGAAGTCTTGTCCGTTTTCTTTAATCAAGTATTTTTCACATCTTTTATCAGAGTACCATTCCAATCTCTTAAATTGCAGTTGTGTGGAAAACTTTTGTAATGGAAGATCTTTGGAGAACTGAGCAGCATTCAATAAAGTCTTTATGTTTGTATTTAGTGCTGTATATCACATCTTTGTGTTTATGGAGACCAAGAGAATTAGAATGGCTCTTAAACAACCATTTAATTGCACCACATTTGTTTTAAGTAACCTGTAGCTCTTCATTAGACCAGTGACCTGTCACTTAATTTTTTAGTGAGTAGGGGTGGAAGGCTTTGTTCTTACCTGTGAAGAACACAGTGTGTGGTGGACAGAACAGCTGAGGTACAGTCCTGGGCTCTTTTTTGCCTGTTGCTCAACTGTTTTACTGATTTTATTTAGTTACCAGGGAGAAAGTCTATACTACAGTGTCTGAGCTGGCTTCTACATTTAAAAAAAAAAAAAAAAAAAACACTTTATTACTTCATTCTTTGTCTCTAAGTGGCTCCATTTCCTCTGTAAGGCTGCCTGAAGAGGTAAAACAGGAGAAGCTCTTTGTTAAGAGCCTTTATCAATCATTAGCAAGATGCTCAAGAGTGTTGATCTAGGGGCTGTTTGCCTTAAAAGCAGCACTCCATAGCGGTGGTTGCCTGGATCCTCTGGATACTGTAGAGGAAGCCTCAACGACTTAGAGGGGCAATACAAAGCCACTCCTCAATTCGACTCCTGCGTGGGCTCCAGGGCCCTTCATGTGACCTGCAGAATGTCCAGTTGGACAAAGCTCTGCCAGCACTGAGAGGCTTGTGCTGTCTGAAGACATGGTGATATTTGGCAGAACAGAGAGTTTCAGTTTCATATTTAACAAGTGGCTTGTGCTTGCAGTTAATTGTTGCTACTATTTATGTGTCAGTTTATAAAAAGACTGTGTAATCAGCTGACCAAAGTATACTCTGGCAGAGTATATGCTCTGATGTCCCAAAATTTGGGGAGGGGGGAAAATCCTTTAACACTTTTCATGGTGTCTCCTGGAGCAAGATGTTAATCTGTACAGCTTGTAGGGGTACACTTTGCCAGTTCATGAGAAAGATTATTATTCAAACACATACTCAAAGTTAGTTCCTCACTGTACTTTTTTTTTTTTTTTTTGGCCATGGAAGAAGTCAACCTAAACTTCAGATACAGAATGTTTACAAAAGCTCTCCTACAATTTTAAGGAAATGGTAGCTAGGTGAAAGCTAGATTAATAACACTTATCTTGCTGAGGCTGAGACAAATTATTGACATTTGTAATTAAGAGTTGTTCAAATATCTACAAATAGGAACAAATAAATAAGTAGTAGCAAAAAAAAAAAACACACAATACACAATAGCTTTAAGAGGCTATTTCAAATTGGGCAATGCTTGTTATTAGAATCACACCTAAGAGTAGGTATATAGTGGGAGACTGGGTTCCTGCCAGTAACATTTCCTATAAAACAAAGAGTTGTGATAGATGATGAGATAGAGTGACTGAAGGCAGCTGCTACATGAATTAGGTAAAAATAAGTATCTGAAGTACTGCAGATAAGAGTGCATCCTTAACCAGCCCTCATCAGTTGTCTTCCAAGGCAACCTGTACCCTTCTGCACCTCATCAGTAAACAAAATTTTTAAAAGTTGTGGGATGTAGCAGGGTGATCAGTACCTGATCAAAATGTAGTTTCTAATTTTTTTTTAATACAAGAAATAAATGCTGTAATATCATTTGTTAAAGAAAACTACTCATCCTTAAAACACTAACATACTTCTGTGACAACAACAATTTAAGAGAACTAATTTTGTCTTTGCTGAGGACAAGTTATACCACTGCGTATTTGGGTAAGCACATGGATAACCTGACCAGGGAAGTCAGTGGAATACTTTCATAGCAGAGCATGCAGCATCATGTAGCAAAATCAACTTTTTTTTTTTTTTTTTATAATTGATGCAAATGGTCTAAGCGTGCTTTTCCCACAGTTCAGCTGTCCTGTTCCCTTACAACACAAGCACTTAAAGCTGAAGTAGCTCTCCAAGGTTTTGCTTTAACATTCTGTTTGGTCTCTCTCTCTACTTTCCTCCCTCCCCATTTAACCTCATTCTCTATGCTAATACTGAGCCAAATTTCATGCCCACCTGAGGTAGATGGATACAATATTGGCCCTTCTAGACCCATTTAAGAGCTAACATTGTAAAACACCAATCCTGTTCTGCAGCCAAACGTTTCCCCCTCCCCCCAACAATATGACCAAGTTAGCTTAGACTACAAAACTCAAATTATGAGCAGTTTGAGACACCCACACAGGACCTGGGGGAAGACGCAAGGCCTACGGTCAGAACAGTGCAGCAACACAAGCCTAGTAACTACAGGCAGCAGCAGGCTCTAGTCTGGTCCAGCCTGCTGTTTGCTCCTCACCTGTGTCCACCCTGCACTCCACCCTAGTGGTTGGTAACCCCTGCAGCCAGTATTGCTGTTTTGCTTTCCTTATTACAGAGAATGGCTACTTCCTTTTTTTTTTTTTTAAAAGGATTTGCTCTAGAAATCAGCTGAAAGTAGTAGTTTATTCCAAAATGCTTCTTTCCTTTAATGAGCGGAAAAAAAAAAAATGAAGAGGTTACTCTTGATGAACTTAATTCTGTTTTAATTCATGCTCCTCTCTCAGAGGATGGAAGAAACAACAGATGAACTGTTTGGCATGTGCTTCCCCTTGCAACAATTCTTTCAGAGCAAACACACTGGCACTTGCTGCCCTGTAGACACTACAGCTCTGAGTAAGGCATCTCCCTTCAGAAGAGGAGTTATAAGGAAGAAAAAAAAATACAACAGCACAGGGCAGTTACCACATTCAGTCTATATAAGAGAAAAATCACGTTTATATGCTAGGCTGATGAAAGACTATTTTTCACTTCATTAGGAAAAAGTGAAAGCAGGGGGAAAGACAAGCAACAGCACAGCTCAGATTTAGACTTTGAAGTCTATCATCAACTCAGATGCTGAACTACTGACTTGAGTTTTGTTTTGGTTAAAAAAAAAAAAAAAAAAGCACACACAGAATGCTTTGAGTCAGCCTGATCAGGAATAGATTTTTAGTTTTTACTTAAAATTCTTGCCTTAATATTCCTGTCTGGATTATCTCCTGTGAAACTCCAGCTGAATCTAAGAGCACGTAATCTCAGACAATGCACACAATAGCTGATTTTAGATATCTTTTAATATTAAAAGAAGTCAATACATTTTAAATCAAAAATGACATGTAATAGAAATCCAGTGTATTTTTTTTTTAACTCATACCTTAGAGATGGGAAGCAAGACTGTTTTGTTCTGTGTGCTTTACTCCTTGACTGTTCACTGGAAAGAACTGCATTATGGCAACAGATGCAAGTCATAGCTCGTGCAGTAGTTAAACGGTCACCTGTTCTGAGAGGTATTCAAACACTGTCCAGTTTTAGAACTTAACTACTACGGCACTGCCTTTCTAAGCATTATTGAATTCTGTCCTCCACCCGCCATGTATTGAGGTAAGTGTATTAAATTTGGATTAAAAAGAGCATGAGTTTGTTAGACCTGTCCTAGAGTTGGCTCCTTTCTGAAGTTTCAAATGTCAGTTTGCTAGGCTGTGGAAATGGTCTTCAGAAGAAAATATACCTGGTTTGCATCTTTAATTGCTGTATTGCTGATTGAAGTTTATTCCAGTTATTTTCTATCCCTTCTGCTATGAACACTTAAAAGGCAGTCAGTCTTAGTCTCAACTTATGTGGTTCATTACTTGACTTCTTCTCTTCAGATGTCTCTTTCTGATTTTGATCATCCACTTAACACTTAACTTAGCAAAATCTGCTGCCTTAAACAGAGCCAAAAAGATACCACAAAGAAGAGCAATCATGTTCCAAGGATTTGCTGTGATTATCTGAAAGAAATTAAAAATATTATTCCCTCTCATCTGACTCAGTAGCCATTATACCTATTCAATAACAACCAATTCCAGTTTTCAGACTGAAGCATTTTGCAGCCTATGCCTTTACTCTGTAGTGCCTTCTCCAAACATCTACCTCACTCCAAGATCTTTCCAATTCCTTCAGCCAGGAAGGAATTACACTGATTCCAGAAGATGTCTGTACTAGCTGCTAAATTCCTTCTAGACTATTTCAAGATGGTAAATTGTTTAAGCAACTTCTAGAGATACAGGTAAATTGCTAAGTTTAAGATTAAGGATTAAACTTCCTGTAACATATTTTTTAGAGATTTACAAAACTAAACAGTAATGTTAGAGGAGATTGTCAAGAAAACAAAGCACTCGCCTAAAAAAAAAAAAAAAAAGCCACTACTGAAAAGCTCTAACAAGACAGCATTGTAATGCTGAAGTAGGTTTTGACAGTAGCAACTGTTTCTGCAGACCTACAGTAAGTATTTTATGTTTCTATTTTTAACTAAGTTTGGGTCAAGAGTAGTTAGTTTATTTATAGTTTGCAATTCTCCTTGCACTTCTAGGCATGTGGATGTCTTCTAGGATCTCAAAGGAAGCAAGCAGATCTCTGAAGAGGCTTAGGCAGCGATGAAGTGCTGCAGCACCCAGCTTTCAGCTTCCCTATTGAATCTGTCCCTTACAGCCAGCATGAGCGTGGTGTCATCACATCACCATCAGAATAGGTGTTCTTAAAACACAGGCTTTCTGTATTTGTAAACCCTCTTAAAAGCAGCAGCACTAGCTACAAGTGTTTGTGAACTAGGGCTGAAGCTTCCCCAGGAGGAAAGAAGCACCTCCAGCTCGCCAGATCAAGGACAGCTTTTTAATGAGGGTGGAGGTGTCACCCCCAACCCCCACCCCCGTCCTGCAGGAGGGGGCGAAAGGAGCCTTCCCCATGCAGGGCCCTGGCACAGAACTGCCAGCAGCAGCGCAGAAGACCAGCTACCAAATCCTGCCCTGCATGGTCTACAGTCACGCTCCGCTCGCGGGCAAGAACAAAAGAATTCTGTGGATTCATTGGTGGCTGGCTTCGGCTCTTAGGAAAGGCTATTTTAAATGCCAAAACTTTACACTGATTGTAATTGCATCCTTATCTGTTCTGCATTTTTTTGGGGGAGGGCAATGCAGCTGACCTCTCCTGGAGAACTAGGAAAACAACATCTCTCTTGCATACTTGAATCACACATACCTCCAGCGGCCCACACACCTTTTAAGCACTCCAGTGACTGATAGCTGTCTTGTGTAGTACGATAAACACCTTTGGCTGCAGCATACTTTAAGATCATAAACCAAATTGTGAAGTGCTTTTTTGTGTATTTAAACTCAGTATCAAATTCTGTCTAAATCAGGGGTTAAAAATGCACTAGCTGATTTATTTTTATTATTCTGATTTAAGTCTAGATTTCTTGCTTGTCAATTAAAAAGAAAAGTCATTAAATCAGTTTATTCAAGCACATTTATCTAAGCAAAATGTTCAAGCTTGACCTGAAGCTAGAATTTGCTAGAGCACAGGGGACACATGCTTTCTCTTAGCTATATGTACATCTAGCTGCAATAAGAATGCTGAGCATCACTAAGCCACGGAAAGGCATCAACTGGTGTTGACCTCAGCAGAATACACATTACTGAATACAAGAAAGAGCATGGACTAAAATTTTAAAAGCAACCTCACTCTTCCTCTAAATTTCTACTTGGAGTGAGAGAGTAAAGGCATACGCACCACATATATACAGTCGGGCAACAATTCAGGAAGGGACTAGTATGTTACTCACATCTTGAACAGTCTGTATAAAAGGATCTTTCCATTCAAACACCACAAAAAACAGCTGGTCGCTTCTTGGTTTAGTTCTCTGGTCAATATAGGTAACCACACTAGTCTAGAGAGAGGAAGAAAGGGCGCATATTACTTTCTTTGATTTTGTCATACAGTCTTCTGTGCAGCAGCAAAGGCTTGGAGGAAGGTGGAAATGGTAGATTTTAGAGCAAATTCAGCCTTCCTCTACCGGGAACATTAGGCTCCCAAAGTATGGAAAGGTCAACATCCTCCCTCTGTTTCATGTTTCTCATTCATTTGCTATTTCTCACTTAGTGCCAGGACCTTTGTTTTATGTAGTAATGCTTTATTGTTCTTACTTGATGCCCCTCCGCTAGTGCCTATGGGACAACAGGCACCAACACAGCATAATGAAGGCCCAGCTGTGGCGCACACCCTTAGAGGCAGCGGAGGGCTTAGCCGTGTGCTAGCACTGCAAGTCTTAATACTTCACACACACTTAGCTGAAGCATTCATTTTTGTCCTCTTTTTTTTTTTTTTTGTCCTCTTTGAAATCATTTTTGTCCTCTTTGAAATCATCTTTTTCATTTTGTCCTCTTTGAAATCAGAATGGCAGAACAGATATGTATCTTGACTTGACATGACCAGGCAAGGACAAAACAGATTCACTCCAGTTTGCAGGAAGTCAACGGGAGGTTTGGTGCAGTCCAAGGGAGAGGGAGGGATACCAGACCACAGCCTTCATTAGTAAGTTGCTGCCCAAGTAACTTACTGAAAGTACTTTGTTCCTGGAGAGCCAAGAATACAAGAGTTAAACGTAGCACACCATATTCTTGGATTGTTGCAGTTAGCTCTGGAAACGCCTTTATACACCACACTTAAAATATAGTTTTTCCCCCTCAAGGGGAGCAAAAATTCATTCACATGGGGCGAACTGTTATTTGGAGAGTTTTCATGAATGAATGCTAAGTTATCTTTATTTGCCAGAGAGCTACAGGTTGGTCACAGAAAGTTGTTGTTTTTTTGGGGTTTTTTTGAAGAATCAGTTGTAGGGATAAACTAGATACTGGCAACTGCAGAATGAAAGTGGAAGATGAAAAAAACCCTGGATTTTAATGATTAAAAACATACTTCCCAATAACTAGGTTACAGTTTGAAACTAGCACTGACGGATGGAAAGAGCTTTATCACAACTCCAAAGTGCTTTTATAACCAGGGTACCGATTAGGTTACCGGATTAAATGTTACAGCCCCATGAAAGCAGGATTAGCCTTACAAACCAGAATCGGCAAAGTATTGAGATATCAGGTCTCAGAAAAATATCTCATCTTGCACACACACACGCCCCCAAACCCAGAGAGAACTACATAGACTTTGAACACAGACAATAATAATGCAGTTTGCACTAAATCCAGTACTGCTAGGAGACAATATAAACCACTCAAGAACCAGACAGTTACTTATCAGGAAAGCACACTGTAGATACAGCCAAACAACGGAGGGAAGGACTTGTCCCTTTTCCAAACCTCAGAGGAATATTTACATCTTGGTTTGTACACAAGGGATTACTGTTGCTCTTCCTAGATTAGTTTAATACTGTACCGAAGTAATGAATCCAACAGCACTGTTATTTCATTTCAGGACTTTAACACAGACTACACATATGAAAATAGCGATTCAGCAGACATGAAAGCCTCTCATAACAGCTTACCTACCATGGCTTAGTTTCTTTATAGATACCTTACAATTTCTTTCAGTCTTCCTTCTCCCTGTCCCCACTCCCCAGGAGCATACACCAATTTTTTTGGCTGTGAACACACAGAAGCAGGAGATACAACACCGTATGTCTCCATTCAGAGCGTTTTGAAGCTCCAGCACCTCATGTTTTCTGATCTCCTCTGGTCAAACACCTTTGCTTCAGATTTAGCCTATATCACTACAGTTCATTTAATTATTGAAGCGTACCATCACTGCACTCATTCAGGACAACTGCACAATAGGAAACAAACAGGACACAAGGCTAAATAAAGGCAATGGGAAAGGAAAAAAGACAAAGTAATGACTACTGCACTAGGTCGCAGACTAATTTAGTATGCAATTTGACCTACTACTTGTAGGTCATAGCTTTCTGGTATGCTGTCTCCTAATTTCACATGTGAAAGGCTAACAGACTCCCTTATTCAGTTTGCATGGACCCTGTACTGTCTTGTACTGTCAAACAACACAAGGGCAATCTATGCCTGAGCTATTTCAACATCTACCGTATTATTAATAGGGATCTGAAACCCAAAGTTCACATTTGTACCCATTCCTATTTTCTAGTTTTTGTAAAAGCACAGAGTTCACCTAAACATATGGTCAGAGAGTCCATAACCGCTGGACTAAATACATGCTTACAGTCAAGAAAAGCTCAGTTTCCGGGTTTGAGTCAGACTTTTGTTTCCAGTCTGAAAGCATTAGACTTGGGCACACAAAGGAGGACTTGCAAAACTCCTTCACTAGCTAAGCACCAAACAGCAGGTGATACAGAGCTGCAGGTGGCGAAGGACAGACAGACAGCTGCTGTCAGGGCTTACACGAGAGTTAGGTGTCTGCCGTATCCTTTCTTCTCCGCCAGTCTAAGGCCATCATTGCATGGTTTTGGGATTCCTCTCCGGGTGTCCTCCTCCAGAGAAGCAGGAGGGTCCCCACCTGACAGTCGGTGCTCTACAGCACTGCTCTTCCCTTGAGGCTTCACCACATAAGGCTCTGACTTTGAGAACTGAAGATATGTTTCTTCTGCTTCATTTTGCTCTCCGCAAAATACTCCTTTCAAGTATGCCACAGGCTAAGAGAAAATGTACTCTCTTAAAGACACGCTCTTTCAAAAGGACTGCTCTTAAAACTATTTCTTATCAGCAAGTTCTTGAAAGGAAGGGCAACACTATCAGTTCTGTAGACTCTTCCTCTCCAACCAACACTGGGAGCAAGATAACAAACATAATCATTCCCCTGTCCTTTAGTGTGAGGAGAACAGGAATGAAAGTCAAACAGTCAGTTTATCTCTAGCTCTAACATTTGCATCTTCCACCTTCATATTTTCTAATTTTAAATGATCCAAGAAATTGAGTTATTCCATGTTTCTAAGGCTACTCAACAGATACAAATCCCAAACCCAAACAAAAAGCAGACATCAGTAGCACTACAAAGGATACTCTGCTTATATTTACCTCTTCATCCTAACATCAGCCCTTGTGGTAACCTAAACAATACCTCTTTCCACTCCTAGCTATTATCTAGGAAACCACTTTGGAAATCCCAGCCTTGAACTAAAGGTAGCTGTGTTAATACTTCTAAGAAGCCAATCCCTTCAGAGCACAGGTCTCACTTATAATACAGTCAAGGGCTGGATCTTCTGACTTACCCTTCAGGACGTGTTTTTCTGAGAAGCGTCTCTAGACACTCAAGGTATTTATGCTTTTATAAAACCTCTCCAGGTTAAGAAAGAACACAAGTAACCATTCAGCCAATTCAGATTCTGAAACTGCTCAGTGGCAAGTGGCAACAGGAATACAATGAAACAAAAGCCAGTTTAGTGATATTTCATTAAAAATTAAAAACAAAAACAAACAAAAAACCACCTTTCTCCAACTCTTGTTGCCATTTGCTTCAAGAAGTGGTCTGTTGGCCAATTATCATGCAAAATCCCCCCAACTTTTTGCCAGTAACTAGTTTTTAATTAATTAACAGTGCTTCAAAAAACTCTTCCTGAGCACTTTTTACCTCTTGTTTGAATTCAACAGTCTCGCTACCATCTTCTTCTTTGGTTTTCACCAAGGACATCTTGACCCAAGTTCGAAAGCCTCCGGAAAACTTCCAGCTGGAGTATGAGCTTTCACAGTCCTTCATGAATTCTGCTTTTTCTGGACTAAAGGAAAAAAAAAATTTTATTTTACTGACCAAACTCAGTACCTGAGCACTGCACAGAGCACAATGTCAGGCCTACAGGCATTTCAAAACACATTCAAAATTCTGTTTAGATTTCAACTGCTAAAACATACTACACCTAAAACATTGTTAGTACTAACATTTTGATGAATGTTAGTACTTGCACTCGTGCTTCCAGCTGTGGAAGACTTATGTGACTCCCCACCATCCTCCAGTTCTGCACCCGCCTAGGGACTGCTCTGCTTTGGAGGGGAATTTGGTTCTGCTCATGATTCCTCCTCTCTGGGAGAGGGAGGAACATGGCCAGCAGCCCAGGAAACCACTGGCCACAACGCCAGGCAGTGGGGCATTGCGGGGAAGTAGGAGATGAAGTAGTAGGTTTCTCCAGCCACTGTCTGGAGTTTGTTTTCAGAGAGTGGAAAAAAATTTTGCAGGAGGAAAGGACCACCAAAAGTGGTTCTAGGAGGTATATGTAGAAGGAGACCAGGATTTAAAAGAAGCCGTAGTCCCCTGTTAGCACTACCTTGTTAGTCAGGTCTGAGCTGTTTCTCATTTCTCAAGGCTGGCTAGTTCACATCTATTCCCAGGCACCTTCTGCAGAGCAAGAAAGGCTTGGCTGTCTTGCTCCAGTAGTCAGGTACTTAGAAAATAAATACCTGAGGACTGCAAAGCCCGAGCCACTCATCGGCACCTGCTGTAGGATATAACTCTGCTCTGAACAGAGCCAACAATGCCTTCACCATCCTCCTTCACGATGCCTGGCTTTGCTAATTCTCAGTTTACTTAGTGGAGCCATGTTAGATTCAATCCTAAAAAATACTGGCCAAGACCACACCTCCATCCACTTCTTTGCCTCCCTGTATTAGGCCTAGCCACACGAAGATGGGCCTGTGCTGAGACACTGACTGGCACAGTAGTTCTTTTGTACTTTATGGAAATGAGAACTTAAGGTAATGGGTTTGTGCTGACAAATACATTCTTACTTCTAAAATTTGGCTTCTGTTAGAGTGGTGATGTTGGAACGAATTAGAGCTGTGACTATCATTAACTTCAAATAGCTAGTGAAGGTATTAGAAGCAGTCTAAGCCCAGGGCAGGCTGCTTTACCCCATCTTTGGGGTGCATATAAACTGGTTCCAATGCAGACATACTGAACCTGCTTTGAAATTTACACTTAGCATATTGCCAATATTTTAGGAACAACATACCTTTGGTGTAAGGCTCCCATCTGTAATAACATGCCTGTTCTCACAATATGCAACCACAGATATTCGTAGGCCCAGAATAGCAGGACTGGTTAGTATCCTTTTTTAACACTGTGACCGTGAGCATTTTAGGACTTGCAATACTGATCTTACTGCAAGTGGTAAAGGTGTAGCTCTATGCAAGTTACTGCAAGTGGTAAAGGTGTAGCTCTATGATATGTCTTACTGCAAGTGGTAAAGGTGTAGCTCTATGATATGGCATACCTAGTCTCCATCCTGTCTCTAGCAAATGCACAGTGTGTCTTATTAACCACTCTGATCATGTATTTACTTGGAGCTCCTCTGTACTGTGATTTTAGCCACTTGCATGCTTTCTGCATGAAATAAGCCTGTCCCTGCAGCTGCTTTTTAACAAGGTTTCATTCGAAATGAACGGGTGAACCACAGCGATGACTCATGAATCACTAAAGCACAGACTGCCGATTTTCGCTGGAGAGAGATTTCCGGTTGGAGAGATGTAGGCTACCAGGGTAGGCTGGTTCTTTGAGACAAGGGAACAGGAAAGGGTTTTTGACTCAGCCAGGCTAATTCCATCTTCATAGGTGAAGGAAAAGAGTTCTTTGCTCAGCTGGCAGGGGGAGCACATGGCTTGGTCTGCTGGGAGACTAAGAAGTTTGGTCTTTCAAGAGAAAGATGTGAAGAAGAAAAGCAGAACTGTACCACCACTTCGTGGATTTGCACTTTTCTCGGGTGTTTTTCCTTAGTTTTCAGAATTGGGGCTCCTTTTCTTCCCACAAACCCTGATCTTCTCTACAAGGCAGCAGGAGCAGAGACTGTAAAAATAGTAGCATACTGATGGCTACTCTGTACTGTGGTGTCTGCTCAAGCTTAACGGGTGAATAAGCACACATTTGTAAAAAGCCAAACCCAACACCTTTGCTCTCAAGTCAGGGCTTCAAACGGTGAGCTCAAACGCAGAATTACGTGGTGCACACATACAGAAAGAGGAAGCATTTCTGGAAAGAAAAATTAATACACTTCTTTCTACATCTAGACAGATTATATCCTAGAACATTTTAGCTGTTTGGTAATATCTTGATCTGTTTGTATCAGCAGCAGTTTCTTTGGTCATCCCAACAGGATGGCATGGCAGAAGCAGGCAAAGCATCAGAACAAGGCCCATTACCTGACTGCTCCTTGCCATAGAAGCCAGTGACACAGGGACGCTTAGTTTGACGAAGATTTCTCCTCCCTTCGATACATAGCTATGGCAGTAGCTGATAGGACAGAGTCAGGAAGAGCATGGTGCTCTGCCACTCAGAGAAACACGCAAAATTAGCACTCTGCCAGCCTAGTCATATGCCTAAGGCATGACTAAATACAGCATCCTGGAAAAGCTTTCAAAACCAACATGGAAAATCCAGGCAGGAAATTATTAAATAAAGCTGAACGTTACAGCCACAACTTCCATGGTAAGCAAACAGCAAAAGCATACTTTTGCCTTCGACAGTAATTGTAGGCTGGAAAAAGAGAGCTTAGCTTCTTTTGAGGAGAAGTCGCGGAGGGGTGATCCGAGAAGGCACCTCTTTGCATATGCCTGCAATCCAGACCATTGCCACAGAGTCAGGGGAAAAAAGCGGGGCAGGGCAGAGCCACACAAGCTTTGCACAAAGAGCAGCAGAGGGCAAATAACGCAGTTTAAACAAAATAAATGAGTAGCCTTTGCAGGATGTCTCTCTGGGGTGAATACAGGGAGTTAAAAAGAAACTTATCTTTCTAGGATGAGTTGTTCTTCAGATTAAAATCCCTTCTCTGTCTTTCATTCACTTAGTTGTGTGTATTTTTTTTTAATAAGTTCTTCTACCTATTACACCTTTGAAATCTTACTCTTGCTTTTGGTGTACTGTAAGATTCCTGGGCTCTCCCAAAATATTAACGGTACCTCAACACCACACACAATAAACAATGGAACTCTTACTTTACAGCAGAGAAAAGAGAAGTACAAGCGGCCGTTGCCTCAGTCAGGGGCAAACTACAAAGCCCTGGTCTCCCCTCAGCCAAGACTCTTGGACTACTGACAGTGCAAACTACTATCAGGGAGCGCATTGCCCCCGTGCGGGCTGATGGGCCTCAGACCACAAGATCTGTCCAAACTGTGGGGATTCCTAACCTACGCCTGGATGGGCTCTAGCCCTGCAGTGGATCCTTCTAACCCACATAACCATAAGCTATTTCACATGTTAAGCTGACAGTAGTTTTGATGGTAACATGTTCAGAGGATTTGATTCTTAAACCCATGTATAATACTAATAACAGCTGAGAAAGGAGCTTGTATTTTTAGCTACACTTTTTTGGTAATTTGCAAGGGTTTCATTATTTCCTTCCCTGCAATTAATACGGCACAGACAGCAGCTGCCACTGTCTTAAAAATGAAAGGAAAAAAAAAAAAAAAAATCACCAGCCAGTGGCAGCATCACACCAACTCACAGTCCAACAATAGCATACAGTCCAGCAACGTTCTGGGAAGGCCAGAAGAACAAAACTAGGAAGCAGTGCCAGTTTAATACAGTCTGTCAATTCAATTATAACCTAAAAGCTAAAGAGAATAAACGCTTTGACAGAAATAATTGGGCCCTGCTTGGGTCCTTACCGCTTGCTATGCCTCAAAAATTCATAAATATAACAGATCTCTAGGTGCCATTTCTATTATTGCTTACTACTGATGCTTGCAGCAGCCTTCACCAATACGATTACTGCTATTTAAAGCAAAAGTGAACTGCACATAATAACGCCTACAGAGAAAACATGGCATATATACAGGGCTCTTTCCACCAACTTGAAGAGGTTTGGACTTGTGGCTTAAGATGACGGAATACCCTACAAACACATTTTACAATAGTCTACTCCTCCAGTCCAACCTAAGCTGTTTGCAGCCATGGCAAAAATCTATCAAGATAATTATGAGATCTGATGAGATTTATCATATCTCTTGTCATCTTCAATAACCATTACTTCACATAAATTGCCAGATCCAGTGCTAGTAACATGCTCTCATAACCAGTAAGTGAGAGACTTCACCAGGAAAATTAGTTAACAGTGGCCAATAAGTTAAGGTTTAGAGACTGTACGAAAGGACAAAATTTACATTGTTAACACACTACAGTTTCCAAGGATATCTTAGTCCTGACTTCTCATCAGCCAAATTTAGCTTCAGCTGACCAACCAGAAGGAAATCGTTTCTATTTTCTCTTCTGCTGGAAGTCGGACAGAACAAGTGCATTCCACGTAACATGGAGGTTTCACATGCACTTCGTGGTCAGGAGAAAACTTAAATTTTCAGCCTGCCCTGAACCTGTCCAGTTCATGCCCTGGGACACCAGGACAGCAATACACAACACTGAACAACACAAGATATACAATCTATACTAAGCTTTGGAGGAAGCTATAAAAGAGACGCTAACAAAACACCTTTGAGCACAACTGGTTCTCTTAGTGTATTTCACCCTAAACGTGCAAGCCATTCACTGCTAAGTTTAAAGGCTTACACACGTTCTCCAGTTTTATTGGTATCTGGGATAGTTCAAAACCAGGATCAAATCATATTCCTACTAGCTGCTGCAAACAGACACAAAAGATGCCTCCCCAGGCAACAGCATTTTGTACCTTTTCACACTGCTCCAAACGTAACCCACGCTCAGCCTTTACTCTCCCAGTTTCATCTCCGGTGCCTTCCAACGCTGAGATGAGGCAGCTTCTTTAGGAACAAAGGGGCATTTCCCCTTCTCTTCAGGGATCAATTCTGTCATTTAACTTGCTGACCGAGCAAACCTGGAGGCAAGAAGCTGGGAGCCAGGTTTCTCCCAGGTAGCTTACAGATGCTGTCACAATCAGCCGATTCACCTACACTGGCACAACCTCAATCTTCGAGCTAGGACCTCTGCAATACTGCTTATTGTTGTTTCACACATCTAACCCATCCTTGCCCAATATCTGGCGCAAGCCTTTGGGACAGTAGCATGCAGCTAGCTAGTAGGAAGAGAGACTTGTTACATACCGTCAGCCTAAATAAGATATGCACGTCTGAACTCGGGAAGAAAGAGCCCTTTGAAACAGCTTACCGGCAAATTGGTATAATGAGCACAGAAACGTGGCTCCCAAGATTTTGATATGCACAGATCTAGTCGCATCTTGATAAGCTGGCTCATTCTACAAGGGACAGGAACCAGATGCAACACAACAGTGCATTCTGCTCTGCATTTCACCAAGAGTAGTCTCAGGCAACAACCCTTGTGTCTTGGAGAAAAGAAACAGCTGTGTTCCTTGCACAAATTAGTCCCACTGTACGGTAAGTACCTCTAACCGCAGCACAAGCCACAGAAACTGAGAAAAATCCAGCACAAAAGGAACAAGTAGCACCTTCTATATCACTACTCTCAGTTGGCGTTCTCTCACCCTGAAATATCAATGCTTAAAATACCTGGAACATTAGCATTTTCGGAGATGTTTCAGTACAGTTACAAAAAGTACACAAGGAATTAAGCTTAACGTGTCTCCCTCTCTCTCTAGCTATAGCAGAAACACTTTGTAAAAAGTAAATTCAGAAAATTGGTCTTTGACTGCCCAGAGATATTGTGACTGTGAACACTTCCAGTATTTGCTCCGTCTGAAAAGCACCAGTATGATCACGCCCCAGCCTGCAAGAATGCTGTGTTACAATAAAATCCAGTGTTGTTTCTCTTGCCCTCTCTCTCATTATTTCATTCTGCATATGCCCTTTATCCCCTGTCCTTTCTTCACCCTGTCTCTGACCATTATCAAATTAAAGCTTTCTGTCAGGCCTCACTGAACTAATGCCTCTTGCCTAGCGTTTTAATCTGGATCACAGAGAGAAGAACTGAACTTGAATTGAAATTAAAAGCAAAAATTAAGTAGTTAAGTACGGAGTTTATTCATACAAGCCTGGAAAAGGGGTGAGGTTTTCAAGAGAGTTCAAGATTTGATTAATTCTGCTCCTATTAAAATTAGCAGAAGATTGATTAATCACTTCAGCACCAGTACTAAACCAGTAAGAGGTACTTTTGAAAACATCATCCATGGAAATACATCATTCTGTAGCATCTCGCGTAAAACCAGTAATATACACAAATATGGTTAATTTTTCAGTGAAATCACAATTAACCCCTTTGGAGAATTGATCTTTATTGCAATTTTTTTTTGTTTTAATTTAGAAACACTAGTGTTTTCAGTGCATTTCATGATCACATCAGCCCACTTCCTGATCACCCAAAGCAGCGGACAGCAGTAAGCTAGCACACACTTCAAGCTTAGAAATTAAAGCCAGAAATGACAGAAGCATACCTGAAGGACAGTTTCTGTCACTGAAAACGTCCCCAGTTAGTTTTTTAAAAAGTAAGCGAGCTTAGCGACTAGGAATCATTTTTGTAAGACATTACAGTGCATCAAACTAATCCAAACATACCAAAATTTGATGGGAATTATTAAAAAAGCCTCTTACATTTTCACTTAAATAACCCTGCTGTCACTACTACTGTTGAGATAACAAGTTCAGTTATGGGCTCATCCCTTTATTTCTATGCATACCTGTTGATGAACTCTTGGAAAGAGGAAAATAGAAGGTAGTCAATTGCACTAAAGTCTTGGTCGGTTCCATTTAAATGAAACTGCAAAAACACCAGTTCCTTTTTCTTCACCTCACGAGGGCCTTGAACAACCAAAGCATATTTCTATAAGCAGACAGAGAGACAGTGAGAGTGAGAGAGGAATCCTCATTTCCTGTTCATGAATTTGCCATCTGTCACTAATGCCCTATAGAAATTTAATACATACAGAGATTTTCCAGAACTCTAATAGGTAGCCTCTATTAAAATATCTAACAAGAATGCCAAGGCCTAAAGCCCTACTTTTAGTCTAAGACTGATGTCTTTAAATCAAGATTTAATGTTTTTCTCAGAAATCTGCTCTAGTTCTAGGTCATATGGCTTCATGAGGGGAATTAACAGTTAAAGCTCTACAACCTGCATTCTGTAGAAGGAAAATCAAAACTGTTTGAAGCATTAAAGTCTAGGAACTTTCAGCTCCCAATATGAGACCAGTTAGTTTGGAGTCTGATGTAGAGAACAACATAAGGCTTCTCCTTGAGAAAGAGAACCAGTAATATAGCCCCCAGCACCTCAAGCAAGCTGCTGAAAAAAGACCAAAAAAAAAAAAAAAAGGTAGCAAACAGAATCCAACTTGAAGTGGTGCAGTGGCGCAGGAATTACATTGGACAAGGCGTTGCTGCTTGTTAAAGGACTCAGCTGATTTGAACAGAGCTCTGTATGGTTCAGAGGTCTGCCTCAGTGCCTCTCCACTCAGTCGCAAGCTGGAGCTTATGGGAACAGCAAGCTTCTAAATGAATCTGTCATGCACCGTAAGATGCAAGCTCTTAGTTTGCTAAAGTGTGCAGAAAGAGAAATAGGGGCAGAAATTAAATACCAGACTTGCACCTATACTCTTACTTTTAAATAAAAAAGAGGAGCTATGTTCCAGAAAGAAAGGGTGACTGGATGAAAGGCAAAACACGCAGGGAAAAAAAGCTGGCCAAACAGTAGTGTTTGGTTTCCTTAAAAAACAATCTGAGCAATAGCTTTAGATGAGATATAAATGACCATATTTCATAGTATATTTTCTGAACATTTATCTATGCAGAAGTAAGATTTGCTGCATCTTTAAGGGCAATTCAAGACAGACAGTCACTCAACGCACCCACGTTACTGGCTAATCTGATACTCAGTCTCCCAGAGTAATGAAACGCTTGGTGTCCAATTAAGATTTTTCCAAGTGTGACAAAAATAGTATTTCATTCCCACCAAACCTACACAGAGACAGACGCTATCCTTGCTTTAATGAAATAACTGCTACTGCTTTCAATCAAAACTAGATTTACAGTATCAAGCAGATTGCTTGCCAGTTCATTTAGGAGAGGAAAACAGCAGGAGCTGCACTGTCAGAAACGAGATTTATTTTGTTCGTTTCAGGTTTTCATGCTACAAACACATCCACATAACAGCTGATCATCCATAACACACATACACACTGACTGAGGTCTTTTACATTTCTGAAAACAAAAAGGCAAACCGCTTTAAAAAAAAAATCTAGAAGCAATGGAGTTTTTGCAGCACTTGGTATCTATTTTTACTTTCAAATACAATTACAAACAAACAAAAAATACTGAATAAGTTTTGCTCTATTGTTATTATTACCATAGTTTGGTTAGTAAAAGGGTCTGTGTAGTTGATTCTCTGAGTGGTGCACTCAACAGCTCCTGGCTGACCTGGATTTATCAGAGGCGGAATGTGATCATAGTAATGATGCTTGCAGCTAAGCAGCCGAGCCTTGCCTGGGTAAAAGGCAATACCTGTTTTGAAGGAAAAAAGTTGAAGACAGCTGATTTCTTTCCCAAGTACATGGATTTGCATTTTGGGATTTAATCCCAGAGGATACTGAGCTATCTTGCCAAGATCCAGCAAAGAATTAAATTAAACCATGTGCTTCAGTGTTTTGCAAGAGCAGGAGAGCAGTGCCAGCCACATCAGGACAGAACCCCTGCAGTGCGCTGCAGAAGATCTGGATTCATGCTCTGTTAAGGTGATTCAAAGTTCACAGAAGTTACTAAATTTCACTAGTCCTCCCACAAGTCAGCAGCTAATAAATCAGTCCCTCTGGCCCCAAGTGAGAAGAATACGTAAGTTGGGAGATTACCGAAGTCAAGCGGGGCACAAAGGGCTTCAGCATGTACATGTTTTCAAATATTGCCATTTAACATGTCAAAATTTAATCAGAAATAATGCATCTACTGGCTAATCTAATGAAAGTGAAAAGATGCTCTTAAGAGCATCTAATATCTTCTGTTCACTAAATAATATGTCACAATAAAAAAAGCCATCAAACAAGTACAAACAGTTACCATCCCTTATTATTTATATCATCCGGTGGGCAGGCCACTTCTTTACCTGTATGGAAATTCATATATTTGTGTATAGCATAAATCAATGGTTGCAGACCAACTGTATGAATTTAAAATTTAAAAAAAAAAAAAAAAAAAAAAAGGATTTTTCCATTCACCTCGAAGCTAGTAAAAAACAAAACCCTAAACTAACAAAATCCTGTCATGCCACATTTAGTACTGGAAATAAACTCTTGAAGATAGCCTAGATCAATTACTGAAAAAAAATATATACTCTGAGTTATTAGATATGATTCAGTAACTTGCAGAACTGAAATGACTCATCTGCCAAAATGTGAGACGTCAAAGTAGTCAGAATACGTACGTCTACATACGCTTTATCCCTCTCTTTGGCGCTCCAAGCTTGCAACTTGGAATCTCACCACTTCAACAGAACAAAGGAGTAATGGGCTACACTAATTTAGGTTCTCTGATCTGGCGGGAACTCCTGCCAATACTTTCAGATTTACAGGCATGTTGAACTGTTTCTTTAAAGGATGTTTTCTCCCTCTCGCTCACAGGAAAAAAACAGGGAAAGGCCTGCTCTTACAGTCAGATCCATACAGGCCAAACGCAAGAACCTACTTACAGGGCTGAGCCTAACTGACCATTAAAGGAAAACAACTACAGGAAGCTGTCAACATGAAGCATGAAACAGTCACCTTTTAGCAACAATTGCTGGAGGGAGTCTCTGTAAAATGACCTAACACTTCAAACAAAAGTGTTATTTTTAATTTGGAAACTGACATACAAGTAGCGTCCAATGCTGTTTGTGCTGCATTTGCTACTGCAGCTCTGTATGTGAATGGTTACTGGATAATTAAAAAAAAAAAAGTCACTATTCAAAAATGCTTTTGTGGAGTAATCCCTCCTACAAACTGCAGCACAGCGTTCTGATGCTACATTGCATTTTTATACCAACACTCTTCTTTCCAGTCACATCATGCTGTCATTGCCTACTGTTGTAACACCAAGTTGTAAACAATGCAGAACAGAAGCAGAAAGTGGCACTGTGATTATTTTGTGGTTATTTGATAGATCCACCTTCTTCTTTACTGTCAACAGTACCTGACTGTCTACTGCTGGGCTGTGGTCCTGGTACAGATCCTATGGGCTACCCTGCTCAATGATAGAGGTTTGAGAGTATTTCTATAATGAATGATCTTTTTACCTCTAAAAAGGGCCCATTCTAGAGTCTGCAAAAACTTATCTACTAAACATAGCATAAGATCCCAGAGCTCCTGTCACTGATTGATTTATGGGCCATGAAAAATCAGTGACTAATTGGCCAAAAACTTGATGTTAAAAGTCTGTCCTATAATGTTAACATTCCATGCAAAGTCAACACAGCACAGATTAAACAAGACTAAATGAAAGATCTGGGTCAAAGCATTATATGCACAGTGGGCTCTGGAGAATTAACATCAAAAATTGTTCCATGTAAAACAATCTAAGATAAACACGAACACTAACTTGACACATTTTGTCCATTACCAGTCTTACCAGGTGCATCGTACAAGGACACTTCCTTGTAAGAGACAGACATCACTGGGTGCTTGAGCTTCTCCCTGAAGTCAGTGATGGTTTGGTAGACAAGGAACACAGCTACAGCCATAAGCAGCAGATAAATGAAGAGGAGAATTACTGAGAAAACATTCTTTAGGCAGGTCTTGCTGAAACGCAAATAGGGGGCACTGGTACCCAATTCACTGTCTGGAACCAAACAGAATATGGATTAGGACTTTAACACACAGACTTTTGGGCCGAATTTAGGCAATGTTCATTTAAGATCAATCACTTGAAAGGAGAGTAAACCACCAACTCAGTTTGATTTAAAAAACACAACTATTACTGTTTTTGAGGAGCAGTCAGACAGCTGTTTCCTACTCAAGCATGAGGCATGAACATCCAAACACCAGGCCTCTTTTTCACACATTGTATTTGGCACTCTGCTTAAGGACAGGTAAGGCAGAAAACGAGGTTTATTTTCAAGAAGGCCAGCTCAGAAAGAAAGTTCAAAGTTCACAGAAAAAAGTCTGCCGATGGTCAATCTTTCCTCTTGGAAAGAAACAATTCACTTCCCCCCACCCCAGTCTGAACTGATTCTGACCACATTTAGCATATACGTCAGTAGAGAGATGTAATATTCTAATGCTCTTACACTGCAGATAGCTGTGTATCTCCACCACGGCACAACTAGCTAGATATTTGTTACCCTCTAATTTTTGAAGTCCAATTCCTAATTCCTTGTGCATATTACATAAAGTTTCACAAAAGAAGGATTCTTCCAATTAAACCCAGAAAAAGACAGACCTCGTTCTCTCAAACTCTCTTTTCCTTCAAAGTTTATTCTCTGAAGATCTTCTCACTAGTCTCAATTGTACATGCACATCCGCACAGACACTGCTTTCCTCTGCCCCTTGCATTCTCTACTTCTTTTGCTAATATTTGTTCAGGCATTCTTGAGTTCCACATGTCACGGTTTGGGTTTGACTGTGAGTGATACATAGCTGAATACACAAAATGAGCTTTAAAAATCAACATATGAAAGGAGATAAGTAGGCATATTTTAAGTTGATTTTTCTGTGTGGTGTAATTTAATGAGTCAGGCCATGCCACATTCTGCTTTTCCACTATAATAGCATGGTTTGGTGCTTGGTGCATGGTTCCTTACCACAGCAAGCACTAACCTTTTAATAGCTCCTAGCAAACACATACCCTCTTATAAAGGTCTATGGTAACACACATTACTGAGTTCAGGAGATGGCAGTGAAGGAAATTAGGACATTAGTATGCACAAAACTGCACTACTGGGGGGGAAAAAAAAAAAAGTCTTGAACAGCTGCCAAATATTTGGGGGATACCCACTTCAGGCTGGCTACCTAAATCTCATCTGCAACCAACCCATTTGACACTGCCTTCCCCTCCCTGGCAAAAAGCAGGTCTGGACAGTATAACAAAAATATGTTTAAAAGCAGATCTGTTCAATGTTATATCTTGCTCATCTGGTACACACTTTGCTTACAATCCACTGCCATCACAGACCCTGCAATTCAGGTAGGATGCATCAACATTTAAAAAACAAAACAAATGAACAAACAAAACCCATAGATGTACTAAGCTATCTCAGAACCAGATTTTCTTTGCTCTAGCACAGTTCATGACAAAGAAACGTTCTCATTTCAATCCGTGCAAAAGCTCCTAGACTTTCTGCTGGTATTTTTCCCTCATCCACACAAGCCATTTAACGTTTCACTTGCTGTCAGAAGTTAAACAACCTTTCCCCCCCAAAAAACAGCTTATCAGGTACATAGAGTTGATGATTTCTGGATCAATAGCTCTCACCTGGTAAAATAACAGAGCTGGTATCTTCATGATCTTCCATCCCTCCTTCTCCTTCATCTATGGGGTTTTCAGATACTTGCTCCACGTCTTCACTCAGCTGCGTAGTTAAAACAGTGGTTCAATTTCCAAACGCTCTCTCAATTTGCAATTTCTATAGTACTAATTATTTAAAAAGGCTCCAACTAACCAAACACACCAAAACATGCCCCTGTCACACGAGCACCTAACCTCTGTTCCATTTGTTCACAATATAAAAGTCACATTTATGTAAACCCACAGCTAAAAATTAAGTAACTTGCCCACTGCGAAAAGAGAAAGACAGCACATTAAATTTAACCTACTACTTTTTCCCTGCTTCAACAATAACATCACCTTTTCTTTCAAGATCAAAGTTTTCCTGGCAGCTTCAACCCACTTTAAACCCCTAATTAGAGCAGTGCCTCTGAAAGAAGCAGGAACTTTGTTCTGTCACTCAAGAACACGTTTCCAGGCATAAACAAACCACAACCAGCAAACAGAGCATTAGCACTTCTTAATGAAGAGGTGCATAAAGAGTAAGTTATATTTTGACAGGTATTAGGGCAATAACTCAAATGCAGTCTTACCTCATATATGCAGATGGGTCACTACAAGACAACAGACAAACATCTACATCTCTGGTACTTATTCATGCTCACTGTACACATTATTATATATTACTGGTTATGCAACTAATTAGCCTTCCAGCGTTTCTAAATCAGCAGAGACCAGATGTTTTCTTCTTTTGCTATTCAGAGCTCAGGGCCCCAAACTGCCAGGACACTTGTGTCGAAGTCAGCAGCTTGTCACATCAGCTGGCATTACAAGAGATCATGAAGTATTAGACAGCTTTTTTTTTTTTTTTTTAAAGTTTCCCCATATATTTCCCAAGCGTCTTTCACGTCAGGATACAACATACAAGTTACAGCAAGGTAACGCAGGGCACAAGCTTAGAGCGTATCACGTGTTGCTGTTAACTGCCCAAGCCAAACACACAGTATCACCTATCTAATTAGGTACAGGAGATCAGCCTTGTTCCCATTCCAAGGCAAACGGGTGCACAGTTAAAGCAGTAGCCATACTGAATGCTGTTAAGTTCTACACCCTCAACTTACTCAGCAGTAACGTGCATGTATCCCTAATGAAGAGCTTTTCTTTGGTCCAGCTTTAATTAAGTATTAAAATTATCATCATTATACCATTATCATTTGCATTTATTAGCAAAGAGTACACTCAATTCACACATTAGAAGACTGAGGTAAAGTCTCCATCACCTGCCATATTTCTGTACTCACTTCCACCAGATAAAGCAAGTTGAAAGCAGTTACCCAGTTGTTTTTAAAATGCTCCGCACATACATAAAGCATGGTTTTCCATGATGTGAGGCATGGGGTAAAGAGGTAAATAACTACTTATTTACCTCTTTAACCCGTAAGCTAAAATGGGCTCATTTGCAGGAGACTTTCCCAGGTAGAACCGAAGATGCTTATTTCAATTATGTTAATAAAATAAATTAAAGAATCTCTGCTCCTTTTTGTAGGAGCACACCAGGTCTATTTGTTTACCGGACCCAAAATAAGTTGTTCTGACACAGGAAGAGTATTCACAGAACCTTTTCTTCTGGTTTAACCGGCTTACAAGTCAGTTCAAGTTATATTTGAGCAAATTCCTTATGCCAGAGCTGATTCAAAAAATTTGATGTACATTATAAAGTCACTGCAGTTTCCTGACTGACTCTCTCTCTCCTCTCTGGATCGGAAATTGTTCTCCTGGTACAGACACCTCACCAGCTGAGGTTATATGGTGGGTAAGTGAATTCTATTCCTGATAGCAAGAAGATCCCACTGCAAGTTTAAACAAGAACACAGTATGCAACATTTATAATTTCCCTCTCTAGAGGGCCTATAGCCCTCTTTTATGTGTAGGAATAGAGAGGAAAAGGCCAGAAAATGCAGCCTTTCAGTATTCTTTAGAAACAAAATACCCAGCACGTGCCTACATTTTATCTTCTGTACTTAAGAGGCACATGTAAGTTCATAAACTTTTTACACTTAAAACCAGCACAGGACTGCTAGTCAAAAGCACAGAGCACTAACACTGAGTAAGTGTCAGCTTACTGGGTAAGCTGAGCTGGTGCACCAGACTGCCCAAAGACAACCAATTTCACTGTGAGTCCTGAACACCTGACTGACAAGAAGGGAAGTTACAGAAACCCACTGAGGCCACTAAGAGGCTAGCCCTCTTCACAGCTCAGGCTTGAGCGCTGTGTTCTGAGCACGCAGCGCTCAGCATGCTTGCTCTGCACGACTCAGCAGCGCAGACATGCCGAGCCTTCTAACAACTAGGAAGCAAGCACAACATTACTGCATGACAGCTGATTCTCGTTTCTCCAAGCTTGACAGAATGTCCAAATCAAGGCAAGTGACAACAGTGGAAACAGGCATACACTACTGGTATTCACTCTCACAAGCCAGCTTTTCCTACATGCTCTTTTTGATAAGTGGGTGAAGCACAGTGCTAAAGCAAAAGCAACACGAACTTGCAGGGCAGATAAGCCTGTAATAGGAGGCTGAGAGATAGGGCAGGATGTCAAGAACAGGAAGGGCATGGAACAGACGGTTCAGCCCTCCCCTGGGCTCAGTGCATGCAGCCGAGTGAGAAACAATTGCAGGAGCCTGCTCGTGACCCAGGAGTTCCTTTAGAGTCGTGCACAGAAAGGGAAGAAAAGGCCCTGGAGAAACAGGAGTTCAGAAAAGGAAATTCCAGACATTTTAGCATTCCACCTAGGGGCAGAGGCATCAGAGATTGCCCTGGGCAACAGAGAAGGGATAGAAATACAGCTGCTCGGCGGACTTGCACGCCATCCGGACTCGCTCCACAGAGCGTGGGACAATCTAAAACATACAGAGCAGTGTCAGTGGTGGCTGGCACATAAGGGAGAAAAGTAATACGCATAGTCCAGTCCACACTTTCAGCATCAGCGTGACTTCATTAACTCTTTCAAGTACTCCCCCTAAATACAGACTCTTACATGAGTTAGCGTCATCCCAACAATCACTAGATAAAACCATCCTACTGGATAAATGCTTCATAAATAAAGAGAACTTGCCCTTGCAGGCCTTTTGCTGGTCCATTCATTCATTACCTTCCAATGCCTTCTAGTCTGACATAAAAAACAGAAGCTGAAACTAAACAGATAATACTAAACTAAATCAGAGCTTACTAACGAAGCCCCAAACTACCCATCGCATACAGCTCTGTTACAGGAAGGGACACGGCTGCATTCCTTTGCCTGCAAGATGCAAAGGTGACCTGCTGCAGGTCTCTACTGCTGGGGAGCCCCACACAAGTAACTTACGTCTCTAGCAAGACTGATAGAGACGAAGAATGAAATCATGGTAGCTTGAGTCTGTACACTGATATGCAAACTGGGTGCTGCGTCAGGCTCTTAGCAGGATGATAACAAGGCCTTCAGTTTGCAGTTTGAAAGCTCTGGTACCGGAGTCACTTTTCATGTCCAACTGACTATATCCTTGTCATGAAAGCCTCAGTTACAGTACTCGCCCGCCAACCGTACCTCTCCTATATGCTTAAAGTACTACTGCTGATTATTTTGACGGACCTTTTAAAAGGCAAAACACGAATTAGCGTGCACCCGAAACAACTGCTCCCTTGTGGCAAGCGTGGATGCGATCTGGCCTCTAAACGAGGCAGCTCGAGGAAGGGGGGGCTTAGTCACAGCGCCAGGCAAGGGCACGCTTGTGGCCGCACCGCGGCACCCAGCCGGACCGCAGGGGCGGGGAGGCCGGCGAGCCAGCCGCGGGCTCCGGGAGCCGCTGGCCGCCCTGGCGACGGCCCCGCACCCCGCCGAGCCGGCGGCCGCAGCCCAGCCGAGCCGGCATCGCCCCCGAGGGGCGGCCCAACCCAGCCTGGCCCGCGCTGGGAGCCGCCGGCCGGTGCCGCTGCCCGGCGCGCCCCTACCTCCCGGTAAGATGCGGAGATCTCTTGTCCTCTCATGGCATCGGCGCGGAGAGGCGGGGCCGCGGCGGCTGGGCGGCGGGGAGGCGGCTGGGCGGCGGGGAGGCGGCTGGGCGGCGGGGAGGCGGCTGGGCGGCGGGGAGGCGGCTGGGCGGCGGGGAGGCAGCCCGGCCGCGGGGCGGCGGGACCCGAGCCGCGCCGAGCCCCCCCGCCCGGGCAGGGCCGGGCCGGGCCGGGCCGGGCCACGCAGGCGCCGGGGTCCTCTGCTCGCCCGCCCGCCCGCCCGCCCGCTCCTTCCTGCCTCGGCGCGGGGGCTGCTGGGAGGGGTAGCGCGGCGCGAGCGGCTCTAACGGCCGCGGGCGGCCGTTGGTGGCGGCCGCCCGCCCGCCCGCCGCGGGGGAGCGGCAGCGCCGGGCAGCGGCCGCGCTGCCGAGCCCGTGTGTGGCAAGGACGCACCTTATCTTCGCAGTAAAGAGGGCTTCGCCCTCTCCAGCGCTGCTCCGCTGCCCCTTCTGCGATGGAAACTTGCATGTTCTCATGCCAGGCCTCTAGGCGATGGAGCTTTAAGGCGCACCGAATATCGCAAGACTTAAACCAAAACCCAAGAATTTTGGTTTTGCCTTAGTTTTCAAAACTTGTTTAGTAATTTCTGCTAAGTCCTCTTGCTCTGTATAGCATGAAGTTGTCATATGCAGTGCAGTTTCTTGTCCGACGGATAAGCAAGTTTTTTTGTGAGATCTGCCCGGACGTTTCACCCCATTGAAAATACAGAAGTGTACTGCTTAGCTAGGGAGAGCTGTGGGCCATTTCTACACTTCATAACACAAGCTCTCAACTAGATCGGAAAAGCAATTTAAAACAGTTTTGCCAGCTCTCCTTCAGATGCGCACAGTATTTTTATTTTATTTTTTTACTGCTCAAGGCTGTTACCAGAACACCCAAACAACCGCCCAGCCTGGTAAACAGACCAACTCGTGTAGGGCTGCTGCAGGGATCCACCTGCGCTCCGCTGACTGCCGGAGCAGCAGCGACCCAGCGCCCTGGGAGGACAAAAGCCAAAATGCCACCTAAGAACTGACTCACGAGCCATCCGTCCCCAAATACCTACACAGCTTTTTCTCCCCCAGCATGTTTGTAACTGGTAACATTTCATAATCAAGAAGCAGCATGCAAAACATTTCTTGCGTTGAGACACAACGTTGTAGTAGAGTTAGCTGCTCGGTAGGTAATTAATGTAGACCCACATTTGAAGTTGACAACAACATTCCTAATATATAGTTTCTCCTTTCAGAAATACAATATTTTAGTTCTTGTCATTTATTTTGTGTACGGCTGCGGTTCAAAGGCAGACTAACTCACTCCCATACTGGTAACACTTCAGACACATTGGCTAGTATTGGGCACCTGCTGCCCTCCCCCAGAGAGGCACTAATAAATAATTATTTCAGAAGAAAAGGTAAACCTGTAACGTGACTTGAGCCAAACTGACAGACTACTCCTCTGCATGGTTCCCAGCAGCATGGGTCTCTGCTGCAAGCCATGCAATGTATTTGCAGGCAGGCTGGCAAAGTAACTGGGCAAATGCCAGAGCTCCTTCAAATGCTGTTACAGGACGTCTTTCTCATGCGTAACAGGAGTGTTCAGGAACTATTTTGTCCAAAGCCTTACAAAAGAGCTCTTTTCTGCTGGACATTTCGTATCTGTCTTGTAGGGTGTGCAGTCAGTGAGCAAAGGGAAGTGACTGACAGGACAGGAACCCCATGCTGAAAACCAGCTATTCTATTGTTTAGAGGGGGTGTGCCAACTTCAGTTTCAGGGGAAGCACAGTAGTAAACCTTGCAAGCCTTTGCCCTAACAGCACCAATACGCAGCTTGCCTCACTAGATTGCTTAACACACCTGACAGCAGCCTGTGGCAGTCAGCTTCTCCAGGGCATAAGTGCTTTCCCCTGTGCACCGGCTCTGCAGGGCTGGCCCAGCTCTTCGCATGGGGATGCTGCTCATCATCCCCACGCTGCACGATGACACACCCTCACTCCTCTGTGCTTCTGTTTTCCACCGGAGAACTAGGATATTTTGTTTTGTATTACCTGCTTCGCCTCTGCTTCCCACCAGTGCATACAACTGTCTTTGGACAGCAGGTGGAAAGGGGTGTTACCTCAGGCAACAGGTGAAACAGGTATTCTCTTGAGGTGGAGTCATGCATTTTACCCAAGAAGAGTTTAGAAACAGTCCTTAGAGACCAAATGCATTTCTATGTCCCTGCTGAATCTGCTGAGCGCTAGGATTCATGCTACTGGTTTGCATTTAATGATTTTCTGTAGAGCAGCACAGCTTCAGAAGAGTGCTCCCATCCTTCATCTTCATGGTGATCAGGGGACTCTTCTGCGAGGTGTGGATTTGAGCCCATTCAGCCTGGGGAGAGGGCTGAGGCGACACCTCCACTGCCTGCATACGGGCTCTGTAGAAAACGTGGCTGTCGCTGCTGCTGTCCCGTCCTTCCATCAGTTCCTAAAATGGGGTAAACCCTGCCTGGGTCTTTTGAAGACTGGCTGTGGGTATTTCTCCTCAGCAGAGGATTCACTGCTGTTCCTCGGGAGTCAGGAGCGTCGTGCTCCTGCAGCTCTGAGGAAAGTGTCCCAAGTCCGGAGAAGCTCGGGTTTGGGGTTTCCTCTTGGCCTCAGCATTTCCAGTTGCCAGCTGTGCAATACACCCCTCACCCTGCTCACTGTTTGGATCCTTTTCTGAACTGGTCAACTGTTTAAATCCTTAACGTCCTCACGGCCGGCACGACAGTGAGAACGTGATACAAATATCTAAATTAAAAAAATAGTTTGCAGTAATTTTATTCTGCATAGAGTAACAAACATCAAACCATCAAATCCCTCCGCCAGCCCAGAATGCTTCTCTAGGCTGTATGGTGAAATCCCGTCCTCTGAGAACTAGAATCTATTCGTTCTCCCCTTCCTTAGGTTAACAACGTCAAGGTTTTTTCAAGTCATAAAGTTGAAACCTTCCTTATCGGTGCTGATTTTGTGAACAACCATTCCAAACGGCCAGCGGAGAAACTTCAGCGGGGGAAAGAAAGAAGGAAAAAAAAAAAAAAAAGACGGAAACGCGGGGATCTGTCACGACCCCGCTGCAGCCCGGGCTGCTCGTCCCGCAAGGGCCGCCGCTCCCCGGCCTACGGCAGCGCGCCCCGCGCACACGGCCTGCGCCTTCACCGCTTCCCTCCTCCTCTTCCTCCCGCCCCCCTGCGCGCCCCCGCGCTATGGCCGGCGGGCGGCGGCGGCTGCTGCTGCTGCTGGCGGCCCTGCTCGGCGCCCTGCTCGGCGCGGCGCAGCCCGAGCTGCGCTTCCGGCCGGCGGCCGAGTCCCCCGTGCGCCTCTTCACCGAGCCCGAGCTGGCCAGATACGGCGGGCAGGAGGTAGCGGGGCGGCGGGGCCGGGGCCGGGCGCGGCGGGGCCTTGTCCGTCCCGCAGAAACCACGCTAAAGCCTCGGGGGCACCTTGTCCGCTGGCTGCAGCTGCTCTGCTCTCCCCCCCCCCCCCAGTAATTACGGGGTAACCCGCTTGTTAGGCGTTTGCGAGAAGGCTGCTGGCGTTGGTGCGTTGCCAGCCCGCTGCGGAGTTGTGCTGCTGGCTGGGGCGAGCCCGGAGACGGGACGAGACAGGCGCCCTGCTTCGCTCGTTGGCTGCTTGACAGCGTGCTCACGCCGTTAATTCCAGATTAAACTCAACTGGACCCAAAAGAATTTTCTCTCAGTAGCGTTAGTTCGTTCAGTCAGCTGTGTAGGGGGAAGAAAAACAAACAAAAAATTCCCTGCAAGATTACAGAATTAACAAAGGAATTTCAGCTCCACAGTTCTTAGCTTTCTGTGACACACGAGTCTCAGCTAAAGGTCAAGTTCAAAATGATAAATCCCGTATCAAGAAACAGATGTGTTCTCCCTTGAAGAACTTGCTGGCCCACCTTCTCAGGGTCTTCTCGAGATACTTGCAAGAAACTAACCGTCATTTTCATGACTAAAAATGTGGTCATGCCAGCAGAAGACAAAGCAGAAGCAGTGGCTTATTAAGTGAAGCAGATGTCAGCAGATCAGATTTCTGTGTTTATCTCTTATTCTCTTAATCAGATAAAGAATGCCATTTGCCATACACCTTTTTATCTTCAGCAATATCTGTCTGCACTAAGAACAGACATCTTCAAGCAAGCGTCAGGAGGTGACTTGCAAGAAGGAAGTGCCTTCTATGATTATTACATTTAGGTTAAATAGATTCTCCCATCCCACATGCTTAAATCTTAAAAAAGCCTCTGGGACAACTTAAAAGTACAAGCAAGAAATTTCGAGAGAGTTACATGTATGTTTGTGTGTGTATATATATATAGAAACGAGACAGATCTTTGCAACATAAGCAAGGTTTTAACCCATGTCTGTTCTACTGTTTACTATCCCAGCAGAACAAAACATTTCAGTACGGAAAGCAGGAAAGGGTCATACTCTTCATGCATGCTAAGGTGTCCAGAATATAGGTGCTTGGAAATACAGCGTCACCGGTAGTCTTCCAGATAGAACTGTAGTGTTTTTTCAGAGAGCTGCTTGTGATGTGGGAGTTCACAGTCTCTACTTCCTTTTATAGCTCCCAATACTTTGTTTTTTTGTTTCTTTTCCTCTGCTGCATATTGCCAATAGCTGACATAAAGGTACATGAATGGGTGGCAGATGAAAGCCTTCAGAGTGGCCCTGTATAGAAATGCCACGTATTATATTGCTCAGATACCCACAGACACATCATTTTTACCATGCAGCTGATTATAGGGTCAGATTAAATCTCTTAGCTCTGTATTTACTGTGCATTTGATTGTGAGCTCATTGAAACGCACAGCAGAGAATATTAGTTTCAGTGTGCTGAGGGCTTATGGATTTCATAGCCAAAAGCAGGTGGTGGTGGTTTTTTTTTAAACCTACGCTTAAGTGTTGAGGACCCATGGACTTCTTTCTTTCCAGGAAGGACAGCCCATTTACTTGGCAGTGAAGGGAGTAGTATTTGATGTCACTTCTGGAAAAGGTGAGTTTGTTTGTCACTCTCCTGTCTACTTTGTTTTCATGATGTTGTTCCTTGTTCATTTATTTTTAAATATCACCACACTGCTAGCAATCTGAAGTTCAACTGCAACAAAAAGAATATACTTCTTTCTTTTTTTTTAATCTCACTTTTCCTCCCCTGAAACCTCCCAAGCTAAGGTTTTGTCGAGAACATAACACTGGTCTGAGATTACAGCACCATGTAGACAGACAAGGTAGCGTAGTCTAGTTAACCTGGCCGCAGACGATGGTGACTGCTGAAGAGGCCTGCCCGGGGCCCCTGAGTCCTTGCCAGCTGTATAGCCTGGCCACTTGGGAGCCAGTACTATGGCATTTTATTGCGCTGGGTACATGAACTGACCAGATCAAAGCTAACTGAGATGTGCCTGTATCGCCCTACACTACACCAGCATTGCCTCAGCTTCATACCTCCTTTTGTGCTGGTGTTTGTCTACCTCTGCTCTCCAGTGGACTGGTCAAAACTCTTGAAGAGCTGTCTGTGACTCTGGATGGGGGGGCCTAAGTACTTTTTTAATATTTTCTTGTCTCATGAGACTTTATGTCTCATCGTTTACGCATCAGCCATTTATTGCTGTAGTTACTGTCTGTGCCTTGACCAGGAAACACATGTTTTAATTTGAACTCCTGTTATTTAATTCAATTTGCAATTCTAATGTGGAAAATACAGTAATACTTTTAACTACATTAGGTAGTTGGAAGTAATCTCTCTGAATTGTATCTTGGGTTTTTACGGGAAAAAAAAGTTTTTATGGTTAATAGGAAAGGTAATGCACTTACTGTAAAATGTTTGGAGGAACCAAGGGGGTCCTGGACATTCGCCTTAAGGTCATAATAGGCAACTTAATGGTTTGCTGCTTTGTTTGTACTAAGCTTGCTAATTCACCTTATCCCGACGTACATGTTGACTGATCTTCAAATCGTAAATTAGACAAAGGTTTGGCACTGCCAATTCTGGAGTATACAAACCTCCTATGAGAATGTAAAGCATAGTTCCCTACACGATAGATAGGTTTTAAGAACGCAGTACAAGAGTTTAACAGCTGTATTGTACCATCTGTTTTTTAAGCACTGGGATGTATTATCAAAATAAGGTAGCAACTCAAAAGTCAGTTTTGGAAAGAAAAATCTTAGACTTGAGTTGTTGCTTTTGGTTCACTGAGAGGTGAACTGTGTGAAAAGTAGCAGCTGATTCTACCCTCTACAATGTCAGAGTATCGCTTTTTTTTTTCCTGTGACAGAATTTTATGGAAAAGGAGCCCCATATAACGCTTTGGTTGGAAAAGACTCAACACGAGGAGTGGCAAAGATGTCTCTGGATCCAGCAGATCTTACTCATGACATAGTAAGAAATTGGTTTATTAGTTTAATTCCATTTTGCAAAGTTTTATTCTTTTGCTTTGTGTTCTGCTAGTCAGTACATATGAAAAGCGAGGAAAGATGATGAATGGTTATATTCAGCTAATTTATATTATATTAATTTAAGTAGATTCACATATTTTAGTCTAATGTGAAAACAAAATGAATTAACATTCTTTAAATACATGAAGTGATTATGTATTCATGAATGCTGCAGTAACTGTTAACAGCCTGGGAGAGGGAAGTTTTTAATCTGTGGAATAAGTACAATTTATACAAGTAAGCGTGTTAAGGGGAAATTACCTGCTGTTTAAAAAGATACTTCCAAAGAGAGTAAATCGCTTTGTTAATTGGTATAGCTTATCCTGTGCCACTGAACAGGCAGTGGATGCTGACTGGGGCAGTGAGCTGTTGCTTGTTTGTGATGTTATTAGCTTCATGAACTAACCGTTTGTTTCACCTGCACATTAATTAAAGTTTTGTCAAGGATGAATCTGAATGAGAAGAATAAGATTGCAAGTTATACTATCAATCCTGTTAATCATGCTCTGCAAATTAAACCTGAAAGCTGACCCTCAGGTTTAGAGTAATCAACAAGAAAAGAAAAATGCATGTGAACATCTGCATTTTTATTTCTTTGACTATATTTCATTTAGACAGGACTCACAGAAGAGGAACTAAAGTCCCTGGATGATATCTTCAATAACGTGTACAAGGCCAAATATCCAATTGTTGGCTATACTTCTCGACGAATTCTGAATGAGGATGGCAGCCCCAATCTCGACTTTAAACCTGAGGATCAACCACATTTCAGCATTAAAGATGAGTTTTGATTAGTGTTTTAGTACCTAGAGAATACTCACAGGGCCACAATAGAATGAATATTAGATTTGTTTCCTGAAAGGAAGGACATTTTATATAAACTATAGGTGTACACATTTATGTATTTTCTAAACAGAAAACTGATTGATGATAGCTAATTGTTGGAATGAATTCCAGAAAACAGGGAGTCAAACAGATCTATGTTAGCGGCACATACTCATGCTGTTTGCTCTGAATTATAGGTATTATTTCATATGGACGTTCTTACTGCTTGTATTTCTCTGTCTACAAACATATAATTTAAAATTACATTCTTTAAGAGATAAGGCGGTTTCTAATAGTTGAACATTTAGTGGTCTTTGTGTAAATCCTAAGTTGTTTCCCATTCCTTTAAAAACTGAATGTATTATCTGGACCAGCTAGCATCAGTTCTCTCTGCTTCATTTTTTGTGATTAATTATAGGTGCTCACATATATAAATAGGTGTAGCAGATGCTTACTCTTTAAAAGGCATTGTGGGATTTAATATTTGACAGGTTTGAGAATACTGGAAATAAAAACAGTCGATCTTTTAAAATGTAGTTACAGTGGAATATTTATGCAAAGCCTACAGCTATAAAACAAGAAAAATAAATCTTTTTCCCGCTTGAGAAATACTGTGACATTTTCAGTAGATTCTTATTATGTTAGTTTTAAATAAATGGCACTTCATTTTTATTTTTTGAAATAATTATCAAAGATGTCATCTATATTAGATTATGATGATTTCCTTCTAGCTTCCTCCAGTCTCCCTCTGACAAAAAAAGGAAATGATAGCCCACTGTTTCCCACATACTCTTATAGTATAAGTTTATTACAGTAATTTAGAATCCTGTGGAAATTTTTAGCATCTTCGTATTGACAATTTCAGCCTCTCATTTTTAATTTCTGTTAGTTTTTCTTTGTTTTAGTCTGGCTTCATCGCTGCTGTTGCAACGAGGTGTGCATTCACATATTCCTCTTCACTTTAACCTAACATAAAACTCCAGATCCTGTAGGGTGAAAGAAGTCCTCCCTTTATCAGATTTCTCTGGCAGTATTTCTTTTTATTATCCTCTCTTAAACAGTGTTACTGATTTTACTGTAAATTCATTTTGTATCTTACTATTAGACCACATAAGCTGGAGGAGGGGCTCCATGGGCCACCTTCTCTTCTGCTGTTCTGTGGTGGTCTGGGGCAAAATAAATAACTTAGTTTTGAAGTAAAGAAAATGTTATTGCTTCAGAAAATCAGTACTGTATTGTTATAACCACCGATCTCTTGGCTGGACACCAACAGCAACTGGAAGTTGGCCCGTTGATGATGCCTGCCCACAGGTACCACCACTGTATACCTGCCATCTTTATGTGCATGGGGTGGGTGATAATAGCGCTGGTTGTTCTTTGCCAGCATTTCACAGATCAGTTTCCAAGGTCTACATGTTTTTCTCCCTTCCCTTCCCTTCCTTGCGTGTTTGTTTCCTCAGGGGGCAGCTGTGGGAGATGTGCTCCTGGGATTATTGTAAATTGTCTTGGCTTCATCTGAGATCAGCATACTCCTCAGCATTTAACAATTTCGGACGTGGAAATTTTGTAGCTAGATTGTTAACACATCACCCCTGCATGGCTTAGTGTTACTATTCTCTCCCTGCTTTTCCTGTTCATGCTATGAAGCTCACCTTTGCTGATCCCAAAGTTGATAAGGCATCTTCTATTTATACTTTCAGGTGCATTTCAGGGAAGAAACCTTCCTGTTGCAACGGTGTTATTGAAATGGTGATATAAAAAGTCTTTTAATGTGAGATCCTTGCAAATTCAGCCTGCCCTCAGTTGTGCCTGTGAAGGGAGGGAGACGTCCCAGTCCTTCCGTTCTGTTATTAACAAGATTATCACAACTGAATGCATTTTAGAGTGCAGAATGTTTCCTTTTTGTTTCCACTTCAGTTTGGGAACTGAAATACTCACTTCTGTTCAGTCACTTCCTAAGCTATTTCACTTCAGGTATTATGATAATAAGGCTTTCAGTGGGCCACCAGAAGGACTATATCCTTAACCTGGATATTCTTCACTACTGTTCACTATCATTAACTCCTGTTACTGATAACATGTTCAGTGACTACTTTTCTAATGCATTCAGAGTACCACAATATTTCTTTTAGTGTTACTTTAATGACACTGTTTTGTTTCTAAGGCTGTTACTTGTTGACAGCCTGAAATTTATTTTGCTTAAAAGCATACTGTCTGCTATCATTGTTTTGTTCAGTCAGTTGCATTTCCTTGACCAAAATACATTTTGCCAGTAAGACAAGTGCCTTCACTAACTATAAACTGCACTCAAAACAATCAAACTGTGCAAAGCCATATTATACCCCTCCCACTATCCTACAGCTCCTTTGGAGAATGATGACTTTCTTTTTAATTTATTTGGAGCTTCCTGCTGACATTGCAAATATCATTGTTTTTGCTGTGCTGCTTCTAATCTGTGTCTTGTTAATTTAACAGGAGGTTTTTATAATCAGAGGTTTTAATGAATTGCTGTGCCAAGAAAGGACTTACTTTAGTAACAGTTGACTCTCCAGAACGTTGAGAAATATCAGATGGGTTCATCACTGAGGAGAAGCATAAACGGAGTTTTCCACCTGACACTTTTTCCACTAGTCCCTTACTTTTTATCCTAATACCTTTGACTAACTTTTGCGATAGGATTTGAAAACAGATGTTCTTATCTTAAGAAAAGGCTAGATTCTGTGATCCTTACTTTAAGAAGGATTTATCTGATTAACAACTAGAGCAAGAGGAATAACTGTATAAGCAACCAAAATTCAAGAACGGGGTTCCACTGAGTTTCAAAATACACGTGAAATGCAGATCAAAGTATAATCTCAATTTTTACAGTTGTAGAAATGGCAGTTAAATGAAATCAGACTAAGAACATGTACGGTATGTTGGTAACAGCATTATTCTTCATCCTAATCAAAACAAGACTACTAGCCAGAAGGATATTTAAAAGAATACAGGAACTTTTGAATCCTAGTTCTAATCCCAAAGGCTGACATTTTTCCAAGAAGCGCATGGCCTTGGGATTAGACATAAAATAAAGTGGTTCTTTCTTAATAAGTGTAACGTGTATGGAGACCCTTCTTTCTGTAGCCCGTTGCTAAAATACCAGAGTTTCATTGATTTAAGTGAATCAATTTCTGTATCGGTTTTCTTACGCGGAACAGGCCTTCTTTTTCTTTGAAAACTGCTGCCTAGGCCAAACCAATAATCTTTGTGGTCTGACAATATCGGTCGTCAGTTTGGAGTACTGTAGGAATCAATGCTAGATGATGTTTCAGGCTGCGCTTGTCATACCTGCCAGACTTTTACATTTCAGTAAAAATTAAAAGAGGATGCTTATCTATTTCAATACAGCGCTTTGGAGTGGGAGGAGCTTCCACACTGTTTGTAAATCATCTCCTTTAACTTTTGTTTCAAAACCACCGTCAGACTATATATTCAACAAATGATAGTTTGGAAAAATCTTCAATTACTACAGTTTGTCCCTTGAAGACTCCCAAGAGCATGCAAAACTCACTTGCTGGTGCAGGAGAAAAAACAGGAAGAAAATGGTTTAGCTGACTTTTACAAACATATTCTGGCACGTATCTGAAATGCGTCCAATGTAATTTGCATCTGTTCAAGAGAAAACGGAAGAGATGTGAAGAGTTTCATGTAAAAAGTCCAACACTGATTTTTAAGCTGATCTGGTTAAATTGAAGAAAAAAAACACTCCAAAAAACCTGTGAGTACTTTTGTGAGTGAAAAAGCTGCCATTCAGTAGGATTCAGCTGCACATCAGTAGGATGTGCTGAGTCGCACTGATTAGTATCAGCCTATTTTCAGATCAACACTGGCCATTCTCAGGGATATCTCACAATCCCCAAAATTTACATAAGTGGTGACAATCACACACTTCCTTATCCGTGATTCATTATGCTTTTGCTTAAATTGTTTTCTGTTTATTCAGGAAGCAACATTAAAACCAGACAACTTATATGGAGATCCATGCACCATGAGTAATACTCAGACAAAGTAAAATGCACGTGAACCTATAACCTGAAAGTTATTTACATGGTCTATTCCGTATAGAATGAATACTTTAAAAAAAAAAAACAAAACCCAGTCCGGGTCTGTGAATGCTTCGATTAACGCAAACAAATTCATAATAACTTTTATATTTGTGACAATTACTTCACTCAGAGCCCTCTTTGTGAAAGCTGATTTAGATAGAGACATATTATAGAATGCATCTGACTACTTTTTGAGGAAAAATCATTGCTTTATTAAAAGGTGATTTTTTTCTCTTTCTTTCTTTCAGATCAGTGTCTCAACCAAGTGTATGATAGGTGGGCATCACTGCTGGAAGTACAATCATAGCACAGGCATAATTTTGATTTTGTTGTGACAAAAAAATTCTAACCAAGAAAACAATAGGTGGGAAATGAGAACATATCTCAGTGTGCTATGGGGGCAATTTTTACTGTTGAGGTAGATTTGGCAGAGCAATGCAGGCAGATCTGATAACAAACACTGCTTCCTATTTTTGTTTCTGTCAAACAGAGTCAATGTTAACAATCTTAACTTGCACCCATACCCATTTGTTGATCTTCACATTATTTCTATTTTGGCCTTGCTCTTCCTGTTCAGTGGAAGGTGTGAGTCCTAATTTACTTGTTTACAAAACTTAGGCTCAGATCTTCTTGGCTTGGATTATCTGTTGACAAGAAATCCGCAATAACAGACAGAAAATGAGATTAACGTTCTGTGAAAAATAGACAAGGCGCACCTGGATAAACTGCAGAGTTCACATAACAGAGCCACAGGAAGTACTCTGGAATAAACACTTCCTGCTGCCATTTCCCATAGGTTATTTGTAGCTGTTGCAATCAGAAATTCTGCATTGCTTATAAATGTTTCAGATTAGTGACTCCTGCAGTACTTTTTGACATGAAGTTTATCCTTCTGAGAAGTGAAAAATTAAGCAGAATCTGGGCGCAAGACAACTGGGAGATAAGCCATCGAGGAAAATCAAAATATGACATAATTTTCCTTCCACTGAAAGAAACCTCACTCAAGAGCAGAAGAAACAATGTCCCAATGTGCTTATTTTACCTCCAGATTTTGCTGAAAGTTCTGTCAAGGCAGAACTTGGCCTTGTGGAAAGGCAGCAGATAAAGCAGAAACTTGGATCTAACCCTAGCTTTGTGAAAATTCAGGTCTACTTGGGCTTTAGAGGTTAAAACGGTACAGATACTAGACTGATGAAAATGCAATACATAAACTGAATCCAAACAGGATTGTGAACTTGTGGAAATGTCTGAATGCAGAGCTCAACTTAGAGGCTTGCACCCTTCTTTTGTAGGCACTGGAGTCCTTATGTTACTGTTTAATAGACCCACAAATAAGACTTCTGAGTAGTGGTTGTTCCAGCCAGTAAAGGAAAGAGAATTTTCTTTTCTGACACTGTGGCAGATAGAATTAGAAGATGATGAAAGTGAAAACTTCCCTGTACCTAGTTCTCTTATGGTCCTTGGCAGAGATACTAAATTCAGCGGCGCTGCATATGCAGAGCTTAGTTCCCAAGCCATGAGCCTCGGCGAACACTTTGTAGATCAGACTGATACCTGTATTAAAGTACCTGTGGCAGATCAGGAGTATCCTAGAAGAGCTAGCTTTCTAGTTGGAGGCTGGGGCTAAAGGGTACCCTTTATTTTACATTGCAGCAGTGCTGTGTTTGTAATAATCACAGATAAAGGCTAAGTAACTCAAAACTTATTACATTTCATCCTTTGTTATCTTCAATGATTGAGTCAAAATCCTAAAAACAGTCTCATTTAAAAAAATAAATACTGCTCCATGAAAAGCAAAGGGCTGATTCTGAGCTATAGAGCGGTGCAGCTGTGCATCTCTCATATTTAAGTATACTTCATTATGGCAAAGATGTTAATTCAAGGGATTATATGATCAAATTGAGAGAATATTCTTAGGTAACATATGCGTGTCCTACATTAGCTGGAAGTGTCAAGAATGCCACTCATTTTTCCTTATTTATCATTTAACCATGTTCTGTACTTCAGAACAGCTAAGCAGTGTTTTTTAAGAGTAGGACAGTAGCAATTTAAAGGCATTTGTAATGTATATTCATGTTATATAGAGAAAAACATACAGGTATGTCTGAGCCATACAACATATACAGATCTAGCAACTTAGGCAGAAGCAACAATGTTACAGGCTCTCTAAAACAAATTCTGTTCCATATATTCCTTAAACTGAAGTTGAACAGGTCAGAAACAAGGCCCTACAGTTTCGATCTCTGACAGCGTTAACAAAATGGTAGGCAGAATTGAAATGATGGGGATATTTGAAAAGCTCTGATTATTAGACTGCAAAGGATCAACCTATCAACTTTAGTAAGCTTGGAAGGGCTTTAAAAACACGGAGGAATGTTTTAGGAGCATGTGCTGAGCCACTGTGATTCTACATATTAAATATTATATATAAATTGCTCCTGCTCCCTAAAATAAACACTTCCTTCCCAATTCTGCGAATGGTCTCCTTTGAGTTCAGTATGTCTTGGAGCTGGAAGAAAATAGGCCATCGAAAGGACTGTATGCAAAACAGCAGTTTATCATCGGTGAAATATAACAATCGGAGGCAGTGAGAAGGAAGGTAAGTGAAATTCTACTTGTGGAAAGCAGCAGGCGATTATAAATAAGTCTGGGAGAGTACAGTTTCAGAAGTGGTGAAACTTGCTGATGCACTCAGAGAAAAGGCTGAACTTGAGAACGGAAGAGTATGACATCCGCCTCGGATACAGTTCTGGGAAAATCAGAGTGAATTAAACAGTTCGTGACTGCTGGCTCCTTTCTTGACATCCTCAGTCTCATTTTCCAAAAATACTGAAGGCATTTGACTTTGATACCTTGCAGGAGCCTGCGTTCATAGCAAATCACACCGCTGCTATTCAGTCTATAACTTAGGACTTTTTCTCGTTTCGGCATTAAAAGAGAGCAATTCTAGTTTAAGAAAGAAGGCTGGAGTTTTGCTGCTGAGTAGGTGACCAGGGACACAGAGATGAAGGTGCAATTCTCAGCTCCGCTATCACCTTGCAGTCCTTATTGCTAGGTTTTCTGGCTGTTAAATGAGCCAGTGCTTCCCTTGAATTCCCTTTGTCCATCTTGCCTACTGGGACTGTCAGCTGCTTGAAGAAAGTAATGATCGTTGACCATTAGGGCTGGTAGGGTCCTAAGCATGGCTGTAATATAAAGACTGCTACTTACTGAAGCCGTGGCTTTAATTTCCTCGCTCCAAAGGTGCATCACTTTGTGGTGCTTCATCTTTCAGCTGAAGGGAATATATTTTACTCATGCTCATCTATGCCTGTCATCAGCAGGAGTTTGCCTATGTGTCCATTGGTCATTTTTTTTTTGTTTAATACTGCTAAAAGCAATGATGAACCCCACAGCATTTCTGGCTCAGTCACTTGAAGACGTTCTATAAAAGGTGCTTCACACAACATCATCAGGAAGTTTAACCGCACATTCGAAATGTGCAAAATGGAGGTGCAGCTGGAACCTAGAGGTAAACATTTCATCCACTAGGGCTTAGCTGCTTTATTTTCAAATAGACTTGATGATTTCAAATAAGGAAGAAAAAGGCCTCTGATTCCAAGACAGCTGTTAGTAGCTTTTGCAGACTAAGGTACATTAACCTGAACTTCTGTAAGTATTTAATGGAACTTTTCAGCTCAGAAAAAAGATAAAATTTAAGCAAGACTTTATCTGAATAATTATATTAGTTGTATTTGCTACACAAAAGGATATATATTTACAGGAATATTTAATATATAGGGATAGAGTCACAATCTATTATTCCAGAACTCTGTAGCTCACCTTACTGCCACCTCTGCCAGAGAGCATAGCTGTAACTTCCTCACGGTTTTGTGAAAACAGGACTACAAACTATTCCAGGTAAGCCTTGTAGATGTATCTGGTTTATGTTGCCCTTGACAAAATCACTCCCGTTCCACTACACTGTTTGATTTAACACCACCACCAATAAATTAGGGGTTGTCCTTGTTTCATAACTGGACATACTAACAGAGAAATGCTCTCGCTGAATGCTTTTCTTCACAGTTAGGACCCTGCTGGCCACTTCTTTTCTATTTCTGATTGCACAGACTGTTCACAGTCACATAACATCTCTGTAACAACTCCATCAATTATTTACATAAATACTTCAAAAATTCTATTTTTAAAAATATACTCTGTTTTTATTGCAATCTAATTGAAAACAAAGAGAGCAGCCAGCAGCCTGCTGCTAGGCTAGCGTAGTCTCCATGAGCCATTGCAAAGCACTTCTTGACCTGCAGACAGGGTTTGGAAAGCCAAATGAATTCTGCAGAATGTTTATATAAAAGCATTACGCTCCATAACTTCCTCTAACTGGACTGTCCTTTCATTTATATCTTTTTCCATCAACTCATTTAGACTGACTCATTCCACCTAAAAATAGTTTGGATTTTCTTTATCTTTTTATATTCAGAAAAACTGCACAACATAGATCGTGCCGAAAGGCAGTTATCTGAGCAAACCTACCGTGTTATTCCAACTCGTTCCTTTTGGTGTCTGAAAATCACTGAACCACATATCAAATTGGTATAAATTTACATACCTATGTATGTAAAGGAAGTTCTGTGCAATTCTATCAGTTGAGAATCTGACCCCCACTTTTTTAATCTACAAAGATTACTCTTTAGGCCACAGAGAACGTTTCACCTTCCTTTAAATATATCCTTTTAGGAATTGAGCATAACTGCAGTGGGGGTAATAGAATCACCCCAGATTTATGTTGGTAGTGCTTCAATTCAATCCCAATTTGCTTGAGTTTTAATTTTTCCATGTACTGTTTAATGTGATACCTCAGGGACTAAAGGAAGAACTCTGTAAACAGCAAACTCTTATCCTGTCTGGGACCAGTCATAAGAAAGAAATATAAGCAAATGTAGCTTACTATGCTGTGCCCTGTGATGTGGTCTTTTTAGAGAGGAAAAAATCTAAGAAGGGATTAGAGGAACTTCAGAGGAAGAAGTGGGAATACAGCTGCGTGCTAGAGAGAGCTGGCATGAACTTTAAAGGTAAGGCTTACCCTTTGCACACGTTTTTAGTGAGCACAAAGCTCAAAAATGTTTTGAAACACTTAATAAAAGTGAGAACAGCACAGGTATCATTTACCTGTCCTTTACCTACTTCAGAAAACACATTTCTCCTTCAAGCTATAAATGATTAATATCTCTACTTTTCAAAGAGTGCATCACAAAGTGGCCTTCTGGTTTATAAAAATCATCTTAATATGCATCATCACTCTTTTCTTTCAAGAAAGTCTACAGAGAGCAGCTGTCTGAGCTGGTGATGTTGGTACTTTAAATCTATGCGCAAGTGTCTCTCTGGGAGTTTTGTTTTGGTTCTGTCATTTAATATTCATGAAAATCATCATTAACCAGCCGGCTGAGTGGTCTTAGCATCCTGCCTCCAGACAAAGTCAAAAGCTTATCCCTACCTTGCAGGCCTACATTTTCCACGTTACAAGCTCTTTTGGCTTGGACTTGTATGTCTAAGCTAACAGGATGAAGCAAACGGCAGAAGAAGAACAGCCAGGAAAAATATATAAAACAAGAAAAAGAGGGTGTTCAGCACTTCTCGTTAGTCAATAACATGCTTAAGCAATTAAATTAATCTGACCAGTTAATTATTCATTCCAGCCCATACACCAAGGCTCTGGCAAAGCTGACAATTCAGATGTGTCCACTAATAATAAAATGTGATGGGGCAAAAGGAGAGGGAGAAAATCCTTGCTTTTAAGCAACATGGAGTAAACTGCGCCACCTCAAAATTATTCATAGCCCATTGCGTATCTGTCAAAATAATATATAAATACTAGGAGTACTAAGTAATTTCAGTGTCATTGAGAAGAAATATATTCATGCTAAAAGCAAAATCTGTAATTACATTATGATTTTAATGTACATGTTTTTTCATCAGGAACGTCAGAATAAGCAAATGAAGATCAGCACTCTAGACAATTCAATTACACAACACCCAGCGAAATGCAAGGGCTGCTGAACGTCAGCTTCTCCTGTCAGGTGGAACAAAATGTACAGTAGGTCCAGTCCTGCTGACATGGAGCAAGCTGAAAAGCTGGAGGAGAATCACGAAAAGGAAAGAGTGACAATGAGGAGGAGGGAGTGATCAGTGGAACAAGGAGAATGAGAATAGAGAAGAACCCCCAAAATTAAGCTAGAGAGAGGTAAAAGCAATTTTGATGATGACAGTTACAGCAGAGTACGAGAAGACCACAGCCAGCCTAATTACGTGGTTGGTTCCTGCCTCATTTTGTCAGACTAGAGCAGTGAGAAAAGATGATATCACATTTTAAAGAGAGAAACGTTGGAGATTTAGTTATACTTTATATGGTTCCAAGTGATAAGAAGAAATATATGTTGCATTCTGTTTCTCTCAGAGAAATACAAATTCTGACAGCATCATTATTAGATAGCTCACAGAATCATGCTCATGAAAGGACATGTGAAGTACGAAGAGAGATGCTAGAAAAGTGCATCTCCCCAAGTACAACACAAATGTTTTATGCCAATAAAGTAAAGCTCAACGTAAATTAACTTTGCCAGCAGCTAGGTTTTCCTGCACCTCTAGGGGGAGGAAAGGGCTCTTATTTTCCTTAAGCATGACCAATATGAGGCCTATTCTGACATTATCAAGTCCATGAAGAAAATAATTATTTTATCATCGTTAGTAAAAATTGCCTATCAAGACTGTTGGAGGCTTTGATACCTAAAATTAAAATCCAGGATAAAGGGAGCAAAAAAACTCCCAAAGCAATAGCAGCTCTTGCTGCATACCAAAGAACAACTCAACAAAAGAAAAATCAAAGCATCTTCCTCCTCGCACTCCTTTTGGGAGGCCACATTGCTGGAATATTTCACCTTTTCTCCAAAGCTGTAAGTGTGGCTTTATGATGATGTGTCGTAGGTATTACGTTTTCCAAAAAAAGTGTGTGTTGGTTAGACTTTAAAAACCCACAGGTCTCTATTGGACTGTTTTTGATCTCATCATAGCCACAAGCTACAGTTAATATTGTTTATTTCCTGTCATTTATCAAATCAGGTTTTACCCTCGAGGAAATTTCATTTAAGTACTGCTCCTACTCACAGTTGATTCAAAACAGCTCAAGGAAGTAGGAACAGGAGAGTAAAATATGCAATAATAGGTAACAGACTTAGAGAGAAAATTTGAGAGTTTAATTCCCAGAGAGCAAGCTATTTTCATATAAGCAGAAGTCACCTACAGGCAATTCTGCTTGATTTTAGGAGCCTATTAACTTCGGTATTTATGAAAATATGAAGCTGTTCCTTTAGCAACAACCATAGCAAATGCTTCTTAAGGTGGTTATGAAGCACGGGTATTTTTCTCTAGAAAGCATCTTTAGAAGTAATACAGAAAATTAAATTTACTTCTTACTGTAAATATGCTGCAATGACATTTAAAAGGGCAATCAAAGTTTGCCTCACCTTTCAATCTGCATTTTCCAGAAATTCCCTGCTGGGAAACTTTTGTAAATTTAGTAGTAAATGTAATTAAGAAAGCGTTCTGTTTTCACAGTACTTTTCTTCCCTCATGTTCTCCTAGATGGATGCTTTCATAACAGTTTCTTTGGTTTGCTTCGTTTCTACGCAACCTGCGGTCATAAACCACTTTCCGACTGGTGTACATCAATAGAAACAGAGCGCTCCAGCTGAGCATCGCTGATTTGGACTGTCTTAGAATCCAATCCCTCTTCCGCTCCCGGGACCACCATAATCTCCTACATTATCAGCTTTGCTGTTTTCTGTGGTGCTCAGGAATCTACACGTTTTGCGTCATTTAGATTAAGCTCCAGAAGAGGTCCTCTCTCATTATGAGCATAATTACAGATCAAAATTTCCTCCATAATTCTTGAATTAGAGGGACATTTTCTTAGGACTGAAAATAGGCTGAGACTTCAGAACTCTCTACTGCTCTCATCCGCGTACGTTATTACCCCTTTCCCTTCACATCTCCTTTTGCAAACATTTAACAGGGAGTTCTCACAATACTAGGACAAATATTGTTGCAAGATATGGTATAAGGTAATTAATAATGAACTTTGAAGCAGTCACTAAATCTAATCATTGAAAGCTATACAAAGAAACCGTACTTTGTGATGAGGTTTATTTCTGATTTGGTAGGAAAAAAACCCAACCCCAAAAGTCAACCCAAAACTTTTTTTCCACTTGCATGCCCTTGCTCAAAGGCTTTCACAGTCTAAAATAATAACCATATAATCTGGCTCTTGCACTAAATAACTCTTGCACTTCTGATCATTGTGCTTATATACATGATCAGGACTGGGCACAGATTTTTCACAGAACTAACCTGGAAAAGCTGAACTCCGAGAGAAGAGGGGGCCTTAAAATAGTCAGTATAGCAAAATACAGGTTTGTCTACACTAGATTTTAAGAACATGACAATTAGCACATCCCCTGTTTAGGGCTCGGTTTAGGCTGTTAAAAAAACACTTCTGACATTCTTAAAATTTCACTGTCCAAGATAAAAGAGAGCAAAACTTATTGGAAGACCAAATGCAGTTTAGCTTCTTTAAAGGGAAGTGAAGCTCAAAAATATGATAACAGCGTATTCTGAAATATGATAACAGATCTGTTCATAAAAAGAACTTTTACAAAGAAACGAGAGGCATACCTTCTCAGCTTGTTTTCGCCCAAACGTGAAGTGTCCTTACAGGCCACGCAGAAGATGATTGACAGGAAATAGAGTGAAACCCAAAGTGAAGCTGGGTAGTTTGTGGTCCTAAGAAGCAAAATGGTTCTGAACGTTAACCGAAGACCAGCACGCGTCACCCTCCAAGCCCCAGCCATAAGAAAGACAGGTAAACACTTGGAGCCATGTGGATGCGAACACAAAGGTCAGTATATAATATCAAGGAAACGGCGTGAATGGCCAAGCCAGAAATGCTACGGCTACAAGCAGAGAAGGAAATTAGTGGAACACTTTGCAGAATGACCCTGAAAACATGCTAAGAGCGAAACAGAGGGAGAGAGAGTTTTCTGAATACGGTGCCGATTGAAAAGAGAGGCTTGGATTACCACCGAAGGAGTTGTCTCCTAATGTCTTTTTCCTGCTACGTTCAAGGAAACAGCACTTCACTTTAATTCCATTTTGGTTACAAAGAATGTATACACAAAGATATAGCCTTTCATACCAATATTTTCCCTAAACACTGACGGAAATAAACTACAGGATCTCAGATACTGGCCAACCGTCGAGATCAAAAGTTACACAGTTTGTGTCATGTATATTGAGAGACACAGAAAAAAATCCAGCAAAGTTCTTGAAGACATTAGACTTTTATAAGTCTAAAATTCTCCTGGAGTTTATAATCTAAGTTGCTTTTTAACTTAAAGAATTAAAAAATGTAATATTGATCTAAGGAGACATACTAGCCCACAATACACAGATCAAACTCTTCCGAAAAAAGTGTTAAGAACTGAAGAATAGAAAAATGATCTAGTCATCATACTACCCTGAAACCTAAAGATCTCTGACAAAATCCTTCCCAGCCCCAAATTCCTGTATTATTCTAGGTATATCACTAAACTCTAAATTCTCAGCACTCAAGTCCTTCTGAAATCATCACTTCAGGCTTCGCGCTAGTCTCTCCTACATTTCAGTTCACTGGGAAGCTACAGATGCGCTACGAACTACCATGAAACTCTTTGATACTACACTAATACCAGTCAGAGATCTTGAAGTTCTTAACCGCAAAAGGACTTTCAAAACGTTTTCCGGCACTCAATATTATTGTTCTCACCTCATAATGCTCAAACATAAAGCGGCTGAAAATGTGGATGCAGAAAGATCTTCATTGCTTAAGCAATAGGGCTGAGCAAAACAAAGACTTAGTCCTGCACCCTTGACTCACATAGGGAAAGAAAAGTTCACCAAATGTTTTTCTTTTCGTGAGAAGTTCTGAATGTGTCTCTTAATTCTGTTTCAGAATGAAGAAATGAAAAGAAGTTGCTGATTTTTCTGGAAAAAGGAAAATCTAGTTCTCGTCTAGCTAGAGTTACTGCCAAGTTCAACTGACTTGAACCAGGAACCATGGCGAGAAAAAAAGAAAATGTGTCTATCATCTGGTGCATTTCAATATGCAGCCCACTGCAGTATTTGCTTACGTATTGCAGCTATAGAGAAAGGCACTACTGATTTTAACTTATTTTCTCAAACAATATTCAGTTATTGGCAGTAAGTTATTTAATATAGATCTGCGGGGCTCTGGAAAAGGATGGGGCTGATAAGTAATGCTTTTTTGGTAAAAATGCATTTCTCAGCTGCGGTTCTTGCTGTTATCTTGTACTTATAATCTAGCATGCTGGGAGCTGGCAATTCCAGGAATCGTATCATATCATTGCAATCAGCTGGGCATCAGTGGACAGCTGGTCTTTTCATAGTGACCCACTTATCTTCAGAGATGCAGGTTTTTCCCACTCTGGAAGGCCACTCTTCATTCATGTAAGCAGAGCAAGAGAGACATCCAGTGTCTGGCTTGTTTAAGTGTTTTTTTAAGCTAACTTTAGAGACTCAGTGATGTTTTTATGTATTCCACTTTCTGGTGTATGCAAGAAACCATACATACACAAACTTCTAGAGATACAGAACTAGCAAAAAAATTTTCCAGTGGCTGAAGCGCTACTGTCGTCTCTGCTGCATATTTTTCTTGCAGCCTACAGACTTCCTCACTGCATAGTCCAGGTCCCATGCGTTGTTCTCCTTTTTTCTCTTAAGTTTATCTCTATTATTTTGATTCTAAATTTATGTGAATCGGTAACTTCCACAGAACTGCAGTGATCTGTGTCAACTCAGAATCCCATTCTAAATGTCTTGCCAGTCAGACATACGCTTTTTGCATCTACAATCTTCTATGCAAATATTCTCTCTAACCTTAACTCTGCTTGCACCATTTAGCTTAATTTGTACGGTAAATAGACTTTGCAGTTTTACTGATATAAAATGCCAGAGAATTTAATGTGGTAAATCCCGATATTCAGCAGTTTGATCTTGTGTGTAAGAGTAGGGAGAAAAAAATACCAAATTAATCAGTAAAATTAGCGCTATATACAACTTTTAATATCAAAATAATTTCTTATCTTTACTATCACATCTAAACTATTTCTTGCATATAAAAATGTAACTTCTTTGGAAAGATGAATCAGCATAAAAAGGCTTAAAAACTCAAAAAACAGAAGCCAGGATGAATGAACAGAAGAGAAACACAGGAATAAACTTCATGACAAAATATAAGCAATATTAATGTGAAAGAAATTTATTTGCAAAATGCTACTTTGTCACTGATGCATGTTAAATATTTATTTTTTTTAAGGGTTTGCTCCCTTACAATCTTCGAAGATATATAAGAAAAGTTCTCATGAGAGAGTAAGGAATGGGTCAATTCCTCCAATTTAATAAAGAATTGAAGACAGGCAATTGCTATCTTCACTTACAACGACATAGGATGAGATGGTGGCTATGAACAAACTTCCCAGCTTCTGGAGAGAGTATTATATGCAGCCAGTGGGGAAAAAAACAGATAATATGATGTGATGGCCTGAAATAAGCAGAATATGCTACTTATAAAAATATGAGGAGTTTGGCTCTTTTCTTATCACAAATGGTGTGGAAACTCCAATACACACAAGCCAAACAGCATATCAAGCTGCAATAGAGTTATTTCCAATATATATTAAAAAAAAAAAAAAAAGGGAAGGAAACTCAAGTCTTATACTGTGGCCTCTGCTAAACTGCTAAAACATTTCATTCAACTACGCATTTCCTTGCAAAGTTTTTTAAGGAAAAAGAGAGAAAAGAAAGCAATGTCCACCAGGTAATTTTTGTTGTTGCTTAGAAAAAATTTCTTGGTATACTTTTTGTATCAAGATTAATTCTGTGCTTAAATGAAATAAAACATTTCTTGACTACCAGCTCTCCATTGAACTTGATTTCAATCACTAACACCATTCAAATCTACTTTCAGAAAGGCTATAAACCAATATATTCATGAATTTTTTTCTGCCTGTAACCTTTGTGTGACTGAAAAATGAGAGACAATAATTTTCTGTTATCATTTTAGATCATATCTGATGTCACTGTAAAGCCAGAGGGCCTCCAGTGAAGCAACGGAGCTACATCAATAGAAATCCAAAGCTGAAATCAGAATATTAGGTTCCGAAAATCTAGTGCAGTCTCTTTACTATTAGCCTTTGGACAAAGTTCTAGTTCTTTAAATATTTTATCAAAATATTGCTTTTCTTCTTCTGTTTTTAAAAGAGGGATCTAAGGAAGGCAGGATAGGTGGAATCTGGAGTATTATTAGATATGCTGCAGACGTATTTTCATTTTGAAATCCTTTTTAAAAAAAGAAATTTAAAAAGAGGATGCATCTTGGACTAGTTGTAAGGCAGAGCTGTTGATGCTGTTTAACCTTAGGGATCTAACTTAGGTGCCCAGAGAGCATCCATAATCAGCAGAGCCCAACAGGCAATTCAGAACAGCTAATTCAGGAGCGTGTATTCTCCCTACTGACTATGTGAGGGCTATTTGGTTTCAATATCTCGTCATCTAAGGAGGGATCAAACAATAACAGCTGTTGGTGAACACCGTCTACAGTTCAGTTACGCAGGTGGAGGCCCACAGCATTCATCTGAGATGCACAGCTTCATCTCAAGCCTCATTAGCGGCACCAGGTCAGTTGTCAGCAAGCGTCATGCCTTGACACGACTGAGAAGGGATGTTTACTTGAACTAATGTTTTTAGCTATAGAGGGTCTCATGTGTGCTGGACCACGTGTTAAAGTCTAAGCAACACTTCCGTGGCTTAAAAACCTGTAGGATGCTGCAAAGCTGTATTATATACAAAGCAAGCCCTTGAAGCAAACAGCAACTTAGTACAGACTTAGCACAGGCACAGGAGAACGTGGATTTTCTGACAAATCACAGAACTTGCATTATTCCTACTTCCTCCACAGCAAACCCTTCACTGAGGCAGTTACAGCAATACTTAGTAACACATCCAGCTGTAGACCCTCTACCAGACATGTGCCACTGCCCCCTCCCCAAATTAGCTTTGAGCAGAGTTAAATAAATTGTTCAGTTCTCTCACTCAAATGACCTAAGCTAAGGATTTGTCCACCTGCCAAGTCTCGAACAGTGGTCTTAGAGACCAGCGAGACAAAAGCACTTTTGCTTCAAAGCACTTACAGACAAATCCCAGGCTTTTCGCCCATTCACAAAAGAAAGCCAAACTGTCGACATAGTCAGACATCAGCGGACAACAAATTCGGCATCCATTTTAAGGTCTAGTCTGTGGTATGTCAGAATAACATTACAGCAACGTCTTGTTAGATAACAATTTGGTGATGAAACACAAAGTCATTGCATATTCCAAGCCCGGCTCTTGCACACATGTAGAAGTCATGCATTTCAGCAGGATATTCAGAATATTGATGCTGGGCTTAGTCTTCCATGAGGCAGCTTTGCCTACAGACTAACAGGCAGATTTTAAGTTGCCCTAAGTGATGGCAACTGAATTCCTGGTGATCTTTCCTAAAGGCCACAGAGCAATCAGTGTCCATGGTTAAACTGAATCGCTCTGAGCCACATCTACTAGTCAGTGGAGGCTCCTTCTGGAAAAGAGCTCACAGATGAAAACTTTTCTGAGCGTTAATGGTGTAATTGGGCAACAGATGCTGATTCTTCCTTTGTACAAAGTCATCTTCTCATCAGTCTGGACTCTCATGAAAATCATGGACTCTTACCAAATTGTTGTTCTCTGAAGATTAAAAGTCCCTCAGACTACTGCTCCACTGAGGAAAAAAAAGTGACGCTGTCTGGCGTTGACACTCAGTTTCCTGGGAGAACTACGCTTCTTCCTGGGGAACAGTGGAGAAAAATGCATGTGAGTCTTTTTCTATCAGAAGAGTTATCAACTATGAACTGGGTAACTGGTGAAGTTATGACCTAGTCCTCTATAGCATTACAATTAGGCGGACACGAGGCAGCACTTTTAAATTATTATTACTTTCTAGTTATTTAAAAATAATATTTTTTTAATTTAAAGTTAAATCAATAACTGATCAAACGTTAATTAAACAATAATTTAATAATTTAAGGCTGAATGTGTTAACAAAACATATTCTAATACTCTACATATTCGAATTATATGAAAACTAAAGAACATTTGAAATCTGATTTTTTCCTTAGCTTCCATCCTGCTTTGGAATCTGTGATACTGGATAAATATTGATTCTGTGTGATTCTAAAAATGGTGCGCTACATCTGATGATCAGCTCACGCTGATTTTTGGCCAAAATGTAAAAAAAAAAAAACAATTCTGAGACAGGATCCTCCCAAACAGGTTGGGGCCTATTGTACTAGGCAATGTATTACTATTTTTAAGATTGTACACTCTGCACCGAAAGCCATGTTTCCATCGGCAGCCCTCTAACACTGTTATTATTGTCACTTTGCTCTCCAGATAGAAAATGGCAGGGAAAAATGACATCCAGAGTTTCACCAGAACTTCACAGTTGAAAGAGAGTGGCAGCTCAAACCTCAGGACTCAAGGGCTTTTACTTTTCCAGCAAGTATTCTTCCGCTCATAAGTTCAAGGAACAACACGTAAGCATGGGTGAGGCAGCCAAATAAAACTTAAAATAAGTTAAGCCTGAAATTGAATTATGCCAGCTTGGTGCCACCATCACGGTGCAGAACCGTCTGCCCAGCTTCTTACAAAGTTCCTCTGTTAAAAAATTCTTTCTAAATGCTCTCGTTATCATTAAGCAACCTTTTTAAAGGAAGATGGTTCTTCAAGGATAGCATTACCGTGTGAACAACATAGAGAAGGAGGCGTAGGAAAACGCACCTCTTCTGAGACACGGCGGCCCAGCAGGTTGATTTGCCACTAGAGGACAGCGTAGCATAACCAACGGGAAATACCGCACTTGGCACGGGAGCGCTCACGACCGTAACCCTGCCCACACATCTGAAGACAGAGGACTCTGTGTAGGGGAGCGGGGAGGCAGAGAGCAACGGCACATTTCTGATTTCCTGGGGTGTGGATGGGAGCACCGACACACAACCAGAGCAGTGAGGGCGTAGCCGGCGAGCCGCGCAGGAGCGCCCATCCGAGGTGACGGTCTGCGCTCCTTCCTTGGGCTGGGGGTTAAGAAAAATGCGTAAAGACTTGTCACACTGCTGCTTGGCACACGTCTTAAAATGCTGTCTCCTTTTCACTGTTTCTCTTACTCAGGCGAAATGGCATCAGCTTTGATGGGAAAGTCGCCCAAGGGAGAACTGAGTGAAAACCCGAGAAAGACTTCAGCAGCTGACCTGTTAGCAGACTGTTAAGGGAACTGAAAGGATCAAAGGGTTTTTATAAAAAAAAATAGATGTTAATAAAGGAAATGTCAGGGGATATTTATTGTTTTTTTATTCTTCAATATCTTTACCTTCTCATTTCCGGCAAAAACTGGGAAAGAACTGGGACCCAGTTGTGTTCCCATTTATGCTTCTGAGACAGGTCATTGACTTCAATGTAGAAGTTCCCCTCGATTTCTGAGTCTGAGATGAGCCTCTTTCCTTATGGCCCAGGTGAAGTGAGCTTAACAATTTCATAAAGACATTTAGCAGGTATCTATCTGTATTGTGCAACGACAGCACTGTGTACTCGGGCAGTAACTGCACAGGAAGACCTTAGGCCTGGAACAAGAGAAGTGTTACAGGTGAGCGCTGCCTTTGGTGTGCAATGAGAGATACAAGCGGACATTTTCTTACCACATAAGGCAGAACTTCTTGTCTCTCATTAACTTTCTTTAATGGCCAAATTAATTTGCCCAAATTAATGAAAAATATACACCACAGAAACATAACAAGCACATACAAAAATAAGCAACATAAGCTGGCAGAAGGAATGGTCCCCTGCTAACATGCAGACGACCTGGGCAGTGACCTGAAGTGAGAAGAGCTATTTAAGCTACTTAACTATTCCAAACTGACAGAAAACATGCTAGGATCTTGGTCAAGTTGCTCCAACTCTCTCTCTCTATATTTTTCCATGTATGAAATGAGAAGATGCTTACCTAACTGTGAGAATTACGAGTAGAAAGCACTGGATAAAGAGCAAAATCTTGCTATACTACACTTAGTTATCTCTTTGCCTGCAGGAACTACAGTCCTGAGGAAGCTGAAGAGATACACAGGAAAGAAGTGAACATGCCTGGCCACCTAAGTCCATGAGTGCTGATTTACAGCACTCATTGATAGCAGAACTTAAGGAGAGTACCTGGGAGGGATACACATCTGTGCAGCATGACAGGCCATTTGCAGCATCTCCTGCTGCAGAACTGCCCGGGACACAATGGAGAAAAGGACTGTGAGATGACTGCACTGAAGGACAACAACATACAGAAAATATCAGTGAGTTTTTTTTTTCCTCAAATGAACAAAGCTACATTCATTCCCATCTAGCATAGAGCATTGTTTCAGAGTTTAGGGGCAGTCAGGTTTCTCTTTGATCTATTATAGAAAAGAGGGATCTGAATGAAGGACCACAGGCATTCAGATCTAGGCATCTGTTCTGAGCAGCCGTGACCATCTGTAACTCAGCGATTCCCGGTGAAGTTAGTTACACCCTCTTTCCTGCTGCTCTGTGCCAAAACAAGGTGTATTTTCACAAATGTGTCTTTCAGCAACAGTATCGGCTTTAACAGCTTGTTCCCTCCAGCTTATTTCCACCTTATACCACAACCTTATTTGTGCCAGGACAACCTCTTGTACGGGCACATGATGAATTGTACTGAGGAAAATAACCCAGGAAAAAAGATTAAAAAAAAAAAAAGATTCCTTTGCTGATACAATTCACTGTGCAGTCACACAAACTGTTATACTGGCAAAAGTGAGTATGTGGGCAAAGGTGGGAAGCAAGCAAGCATGAACAGCTACTGGTTGGCACTACTGCCAGAAAGAAGTATTTGTGAAACCACAGCCTCAGTGAAAGCCGAACCTGATTCTTAATCACTACTGAAGCATATTTAACTTTGGTGCCATCTGAAATGGTCAGCTCTTAACATTTTTACCCTGAGCACTTAGACAAAATTCAGGATGCTGGAGGCCTTTCCAGTTAGAAGGCCCTGGTACAGAATTTTACTCTGAAACGGTGACTAGTTCAATTGCTACCAGTTTCACAAACAATAGTTAGCTTTAATTATTATTTTTAACCATCAGTATTAATTTATCATTTTAAGATATCCCGTCTCGTCTCATGCCTCTTACCCATTTCCACCCTGCTAACTGCACTTGGCACCTCATCAGTCACAGTGCAGCTGCACACGTTGTTGGATCAGCCTGCGCTACAGCCGGGGAGCAGGAACGAGTGACCAGGGCAGGAGTGGGAATTTTTTACAGCGGCTCTGCTGCTGAGAGCACAGAAACTCTCTGCATTGATGCCAGCCCCTTTTAGGAGGCTCCTGAGGACGGCATCCATCCCACTGCACTCTTCACCGCTGTTTCAGCCTCTCTGCTGTGCCAGCTACAGGTACGCGACCTGTTTGGGTACTAGCGCTCCAGCTGAAGGGGTAGAAACCTCCCACAGAGAGAAGGCAGACACAAGAACTGACTTCACTTTTTGTTTAGTTTTCAATCTACTTACCAGTTGTGCTTTCAAGATAAAACTAACAACACCTTTTACAGAGTCAGGTATTTTCCAGCTGTGCCAGAATCAAACAAATGAGACAGCTTTTTGCGTTCAGTGCCCCCAGCCTGTAAAAACAGGCTGCTAGCCCAAGGGCTCTTGCTCAGCTTTTCTCTGAGCTTACCCAAGATATGCTTCACGCGCCGCGGTTTTTCTTTTTGCTTCCCCAACACAGCTTTTTCCCTCTGCATACATACTTCCCCACTCCCAAGACTACATAGTATTGTCTGTTAGCCCAAATTGTTCCAATACCCAATAAGCCTGCACTTACTTTTGTTTAGAACTGGTGACAAGTGCTTGACTGTCTTTTAAACCATAATATAAATTTTTTTAACATAAAACTACATAAAATAAGGGGTAGCAACAGAACCTCCTGGTTTCAGGAAGGTCACCCCAATATTTAATAATGGAATATTCAGCCACATGTACAAATATATCTCTTTAATCCATCTGCCTCTTCCTTTGGATAAAATTATATACAGTACAAACAGCTTAAATTAGTCACAGGGGAAGAGAATTTATACAAATAATTGTAGAAACATATTTAAGGGGAATCAGTTGTTCTTATTTTTCCCCTTGAATACTGTAAAATTTGACCTCAGAAAGAGATAAGCACTGTGCCTATTCAAAGGGGATAAAACAGCGTTCAAGATCCTATATTTCATAATGCATGCACATTCAATGCTAAGTAATAATAGAGATTAGGATTAAATCTTATAGTGGCACGCTTCTCTCCCTTCTCATTCCTGTCACTTCATATTGAAAAATCAAGTTTTAAAAGCTTCTTTTAGCTGCAGGAAGCCTAGTGTCTGCTAGAATGAAGCAATAATGAACAGATATGTTGTAGGGTAATTCCAAAGATGAGCATTGCAAAACTTTTGAAATTTGTTCAATTCCGTATAAACCAATCTTAGCCTGAAGAAGAAAGGCTGAAAAATAGTTAAAAACAGTTCATTTTTGCTGGAAAAAAAAAAAAATCTTCAGGATGGCATTATGAGAATAAAGTTAGGGTGCTGAAGTTAGACAGAACCCTTGCGTCCAGCAGAGCTTCCCTTTGCTCTGCTCAGGTTTACTTTTGCTGCTGAGGGCACCAGGCTGGCATTCCATTTGTAGGTGTAGTAAGAGAAAACCAAAGCAGAGCTCCCTCAGTACAACATACACCTCTCGGCTTGGATGCCTACATTAGGCCACCTAAAGGTCAGAGGAGCTGCAATTATGCAATTATACTCTTTGTTAGAAGAATTCAGAGGCCTCAGTCTTGAAAAATATCAAAGAAATTGCTTAGCTTTCAGTTGCCGACTGTCATATAGAAGCTTAGTAGCTTAGTGCTAGATAGGACCCTACATACAGATTTGGCTTCCAAGTACTTTAAAGCAGATTTACTGGGGCTGCTCTCTCGTTCTCTCTACTTCACTCCAAGTAGTAGTGCCGGTCATGTGATGATTTAATACACATGCAGCCCCCTTTTTATATCATAGCTGTGCCTGGGTCTGCAATACCCAGTTTTGAAGTTTTGGACTATGTGATTTTTGTGAAGTAAGCTGGCTGCCTCAAGTGGAAGAGCTCTCATCTCTCTAGCAGACGGGGGTTCACATCAGGATGCTTTGCATCAGTAGTGACATCTGGGACTTCTGTCTGCTCTGGCTGAAGTTACAGGGAATCCTCTGTTTGGTTTTAATGCTCTGTTAGTCTTAGCAAGAAGGTTTCGTAACAATAGTTTAAATGCCTAAGCTGGTCTGAACAGCTGTTTCAGCCCTGAAGGCTGCATTTCCATGCGAGAACTGAGATGCTGTCAAGATAGCATGAGGAAAGCCTGCAGCGGTACAACACACACCGCATCTGTGCGGGGCATAAAGTGTCACTTCCCTGAACTGCTAGCATGATACCTTTTCACAAGCATGACATTCTTTGTTTTCTGGAAAAAAAGGGGGGAGAGGGAGGAGAAACGATTCTCTTATTACCATATTGTGTTCCTCATGCTGTCAAATGACCTATCACACTGTGGCGAAGCATGTGAGGTTGGCTAAATCCTTCTACGTTATATAATTTGGTTCTAACAGAACAAGCACCACAGGTCTGTCACATTAGCCAAATGACTGAGCAGTGTGCAGCATTTAAAAACAAGTCAACTTCGTCCTGGACAGTCCTAAAAAAAGAAACAGACTCTTCCACCATCCTCATTACAATCTTTGCTAGCTATTTTCCTTCAGATTTTTATCTGAAACGTTTTCCCTATCTGCCCTCCTCAAACTCCAGCTGTGGGAGCTTTCCTGTACCCAGTGCCAATGACAGGAGAGCAAGAGAGAGAGCTGCTCTGGGTCACACGAGCGGTCAGAGAGGCCCCCAGACCCAGACCCAGTGTCATCCTATGCAACTTAGCATGAATCTGGAGTGGAAGCATGTCCCCAGGCTATGAGGACACTTGCATGCAACCACAGCAACCAGTGAAGGGAGTGTGCCCTCCATCTCATGACTTACAGCAATGGACATGCGCCCCACACCCTACTTTTGTCATGCAAACACCTGTATAGCTAAATTCCATCTCACAGACGTTGGTGGGAGGCCGACGTTTGTACTGAATGATAACTTAGCGGGGGAATTTAAAAGAACTACGTAATTTTCAACTCAAGTCCATGAAGCTGTATTACGACACTGCTTCTGTTTAACTGATTTGCACCCCAGCTGGTGTCTTTAAAGTCAGGTTCCCACAGAGGAGCAGATGGGAAACTAATACAGGAAGGTACAATACAAATATGTTGAGCACAGGTGCCTGTATAGAGTGAATCAGCACATGATTCATTCACTTTCAGAAAGCAGTTGTGACCTTTCCTCTGACTACTTCCTCAATCATACTGCGCACAAATATATAAAACATAGAGCAATTAGGAACCAACACATTGTGGTAATAATAGTAGCTCATCTTGTGATTTTTTTGCCGTTGTGCTTATCCTTACTACATGCTCTATCAAACATTTGTGTCATCTTTCACTATCCTATGACCAACTAACCAAACTGACTAAACCACGCGTTGCCCTCCATTTTGAAATGAGTGAAAGCACAGAATACTTAGAGTTTTGAAATATTAGGTCCCTATAGGCCTCATAAAGAGAGATTTTTTTTTTTAATATTATAAAAGGAAACATTGTTATAAGAATGAAGAATATACCAACCTGTAGATACAGACTGTAGCGCTAAATTTTAAAAATGACATTTATCTGTAAAACTAAATTTCCTTTCTCTCACAATGTAAAGCGGAGCTCAAGCAAGCCTGTGCCCAGACATTAAATTTTGTCTATGAACTTGGTCTACATTTAAAATTAGGGAAAGTGAGATTAACATGCTACCACATTTGTCCCCAGATGTCTGCACCACAATGCGTGTAAAATTGCAGGCATAAAATGAAACACTAGACCAAAATTCTCTCAAGCATCTACTTGCAATATCTTGTCTAATTAGACATTTAGAAATAATTAATTAAATATTGGGGGAACCAAAAACACATGGTGATACACACAAAGAGGAAAATATATTTTAAGTGCTTTGCAAAGGTTTGGCAGGAGGATTGACATAGCACCCTTATTATCCAAACCCAAGATCAGCAGAGTTGAGATGGAGGGGAAAGATCAGAGTCATAATGGGCTCTATCAGGATATCCTACATGTAAAGAAACACAAAATAAATTGGAGAAGCAAAGGCTAAATGTATTTTCAAGTGACATCATCCTGCAAATATTTTGCTAATCACAAAAAACAGTGCATTTTTCTCATAGTATATAAGATTTTGTAAACTGGTGCTTCAATGCAGCTTTCTCCCCCCCCCCCCCTTTTTTTTTAGAATTGTGGACAAGTTTGACAGCTAAAGAGGTGAAATCAGTGCAGTGATGACTGGCAATTGTTAATGATCAGGACTTTCAACCACGTAAGCTAGATGCCTGTTTCCCAACACTGCTGTGGGTCACTGCAAAGCCATGGAACAGCAGCTCCCTTTTCCCACGTGGATGTGGCACCAGTTTGCACGACCAAGTGCCTAACACTGACACTGGACAGTGCGATGGGTCAGAATGAGTCAACCCATGAAGCATTAGCTGAAACCACAGCTTTATATTTCAATAAATCTTATAACCCCCATAAGGAATTGGGTCCTATTATCCTTGGCACTGTACCAAGACGTAACAAAGAGCTCCTATCACAAAGAACTCACCATCTTAATTGCTGACAAGATGCCACAGGCAGAGGAAACAAAAAACACAGGATTGGGATGGATAAGCATGAAATAGCTTGAAAAAAAGCAGAAGTCACAGCTTTCCATTTTCCTAACCATTTAGTTATGTCCTTTGGCAGCGTGGCACAAACGCAGATGGCCTGAAGATACTCTGTTCATACTCACAGAGAAATTTTCTTCTTCACTGCAGTTGGGAGTCTATTTCCCCATTACTTTATCAGCAACAGAACGGTATACTACAAGCAGCTTTGACGATGTTGAAATGCTGATGCAAATTCTGAAACCCCAGGAATGTCTGGCAGCTACTTAGATGCTGCAATAGGCAGACACCCACAGGTACAGATGTAACACCGTGAAATACTCAGGTCTGAAGGAAACCTTGATCCCACTGTCCAATACAGCTGTACCAGTCACATGCTGGGGATTTCCCAGCTGCAGCTCTATCTCCCAAAGCACACGTAGTTAGAGACAATTCAGTCACTATGTAATCAGCAGCCATGTGACAATTTCATTTTCTCTTTCAAAAGATTGAAACAAGTTTGGATTCAAAAAGACTGTGGCTCAGTCACTATGATTCTTTCTGCATTGTCACTGTGACTCTTTCCACATTTATCATGTCAAGTGTAACACTGCTGTAGGATTATATTTGCTTTTACAGTAAGTACACCTATGATCTTTATTCAGGAGGGAAATAAATGTTCTTATGTATGCATGAGATCTAAACACTTCTGTAGCAAAATGATCTGCACAAATCATTTCAAGACCACAGAGTAAAACGCGTGACACTCAGATGCCATAGGATTTTGAGTTTATATCGCTGGAAAATGTTACGTGAAATCTGTATGATATGATGGCCATTTTAAGAGACTAGACAATAACTAGGAATTAAGAAAACAAAATCCTATGTTTTAAATCCTTTGTATGTTCTAGTTTCTTTTGCCTAATGTTCCTCTCCTTCCTTAAGCGTAATACAGACGACAATCCCATGAAGGAGTAGGTGCAGCTGAATTTTGTCTGCAGTCTCTTCCTCACTGCTCATCATATATCAGTGTTTCTATTCTCTAGATAGGAAACTCTAGAGAAAGAAATAATTTGTTTACTTCCAGTTTGCTCTTTAGTCTCTCCTAATCAGAAGGTCTAAGCAGAACCATTACTGAAATAGAAAAAAAAAATCAAGTTTTTATTATAACATGCAGGTATTAAGAAAACACACCATTTTTGCTGGGAGTACCTGCTGCAGATAGGAGAGTCTGCAGTGACAGAAAACATGACAATAATTTTCTTTCAGGAAGGAAATAGGAAGTCAGACGGGAGAACTGCAGTAACGGCCCTACCCTTGGAAGGCATTTGATTTAAAATACTAAAGCAAGGAGGTGTATGTTCAAGCCACATTTTTCTTTATCAGTCACGTGCAACTGGCTATTGTTTCTGAACGCTGACCAAATTTGAATGCTCACTGCAAAATATGCAGTGCGCTCCACTCCTGGAGAGCAGTCTTCAAGATCCCTAACCAATCGGCTAGACACTATAGTTCCTTCAACCTCCCTCATATCATCCCACAGAATTTACTGTGCCCCACTCTGAGAAGAACTCAGCAAGGTTTAGGATAAAAAGAAGGTAAGTCCTACAGTCACACAGGAGTTGGAGCCACAGAGGCAGAACACACAAAAACAAAAGAGGACCTGCTGCAATAAAACCAACGGAAAACAGATTTACTTTTGGTTTCTGCTGGTTCACTGGGGTGAAGGAAACGTTGGCGAACAATTTGCATAGAGGACATACATTGTGATAAAACCTATCTGAAATCCCCTTTTTCAGCACCTCTTCTGGAACAGACGCCATCCTCCTCAGAGCGCATATGGTCAAGCGGATACCAGATATAAACGAGGGGATGACTTGGGGAGGCTTCACTAACGGAGCTTTTATGAAACCCACTCGCCACGGTCATCCGACCTCTCCGAGGAACGTTAGGAAAGGGGACGGTGCAAGTGCTACCCCCGCTGTGTCCTCTCCTGTGATGCACTGTGTTGCTCGCACAGAAGCGGAAAACGCTGGAGGCAAGACGTGATGGCACACGTGTGATACTGACGGCTGGGTGCACATCAGTCTGTGACAGACTAGGGGAGGCGAGCATATGAACGAGACAGCCTGCATCTTAGAGGTATGAGGACCTCACTGTCTGATCTGGATGCAAGTGGGAGAAAGCAAAACAACAGCGGGAACATTTGAGGAAGTTGGTAAGAAGGCAAAGACAGTACATGCTCAAACTTTCCCTGAAGAGACTGGATCCGTACAGCAACGAATATTAAAAGCTTAGACTTTTGCGGCCCTTACACATTGAGACTGGAAGACTCGATAAACAAGAGAATAGGAAATTATCACCCATGCAAAAGAATTTGATGTAATTAAAGTAATTGATATTAGTGAACACGGTGCAATGATTCACCTGATTTAAATGTTAAAAAAAAAAAGAAAAAACACTGAAAGGACGGAACGAGTAACATCTATGAGGGAGGCACTCCAGCATAAAGCCATGAGCACGGTACGTGTGCTAACAGTTATCAGTAATTTTCAACTTTTGTATCCTAACATAGTAATTAAAATGAGGATTGAAAATGACTGCGGGAAAGTCAGAAGTGAGAAGTTTCTTTAAGAGACATTCTTAGGATGGTTAAGAAGCTGTAATTCCACAGTCAAGGAAGAGAGTAATTTCGACCGACAGACCTTTCCCCTGCTTCACAGCACAAGTGTGAGCAGCAATTAGTAATAAAAAGCGTTATATAATAAATGAAGAGAAAAAGTAGTAACCGATAGGAATTAGGAGTTACAAAGGACAAAAGTTGATAAGACAAGCTAGAAACACCAGGGAAAAGTCCATAGCTGACAGGATCAATATAATCTGAAAAATTAAAAAAAAAAAAATGTATCCAGACTATAGTAATATTCCAATAATATACACCCTTTGCCAGATGGAAACGGTAAAATTTTTAATAGTGATGCAGGAGAGGCAGAAAATTTTAGAAATATTTCTGTTCCATATTTGGAAAGATGTTCTTATGTCACATGATGATGACAAAGTATTTTCCAGTCCCTTAGTAACCAAGCAGGATGTTATACAACAGATACTGGAAATAAACATTTTTATATCAGCCAATCCATCTACCTTACACCTAAGAACTAAGACTAAGAAGGCCTTAGAACTAAAAATGTTTATTTTTAATAAGTTAAGGCATTCCAGAGAAATTCCATTTGACTGGAAAAGTGCTAATGTTGTGCCAATAATAACAAAGGCTAGCAGCATGACTCAGAGCTAATGGGTAGCTAGCCTGACGTTACTTCCAGGTAATAAAATGGTAAAGCCGTTATAAAATTAAATTAATAAAGAATTAAAGTACAAGAACATAATTAGTATCAGTCAACACTTTTATGGTAAATAGATCTTGTAAAATAAACTTATTGGATTGCTTGATTAGACAGAAGTTTGGCTGATAATAGTAATCAAGCTGTGTAATACATTTGCAGAGAGCATTTGACTTAATGCTGCATGACATTCCAATTATGAAAATTAGCACCACGCAGTATCGAAAAAACATTAAATGGATTAAGAGCTGACAGCTCTAACAAAGTAAAAATTAATGGCAAATCATCACTGCGTCATGTTTTAGGGCTTAGCATTTTCTTCTATGATTTGAAAATAAATATAAACATCCATAAATACTTTGATTTGTGGATGGCACAAAGACTAGTAAAATGGTATGTTAGCATAAAAGCTGAAGATAGTCATTCAGAGCAATTTGGATCACTTGATAAGCTGACCCCATTCAAATTAAACATGTCTTAATACCCCCAAACGCATAGGGATTAGGACGACGTGCTACACCAGCAGCCAGATCTCTTCGCCGGAAAACACAGTCTAAAAGGCATGAAGGACCACAGTGCACAAACAGCTGACGTTGTGGCAAAAAGACCAAGTATGATCCTTGTATGTACAGATACCAATGTAGTGAATAGCCAAATAGCCTTACACGACTATATGAACACTGGTGAAACCTACAGTGAAACATCGCACCACGTTCCACGTTTTAGACAGAAGGCTTTGGAAGCAGAGAGAATACAAAAAGCAGACAAAATGATTTGAAGAGAAAATGCCTTACAGTGAGATGTTTAAAGAAAAGACTTAAAGTTCACTTGCTAACATTATTAACTAGCTTGACTTACTACTTCACAGAAAATACTAGCTCCTGCAGGGTTCTTTAGTCTAAAAACAAAGTTCAGGTAGGAAACGAGGCACGTCAACAAATAAGTTATTCGTAACAAACTATTATGGGAATTCTTGATGGCACCTTCGTTTCTTGAGGTCTTCAAGTTTGGATACGTTTCTGAGTGTTGCAGCTGAACAGGTATTTCAGTAATTTCTACAGCTGCTGAATACAAAATATTGGGTTCTATACACGGGTGACTGAGTAATAATGACCGATGATACAGATGTGGGGATAGAGTAAACGTATTTTGCTCTCCCTTCCGACGAGGAAGTGAGCTGACGCCTTGTTACTAACTTTGGAATATTCTATGTTGAGATCTGCCAGAAATCATTAAAGATTATCAGATCCTCAGGCTCACAGTCAGGATGGGTATTCTCTAGAAAGGAAAAGAAAGGGTTTTTTTTTAAAAAAAAAAAAAAAAAAAGGAAGAGGGGAGTAAAAGCCTTAAGCCTGATCCAACCGACGTTAATGGGTGATTTGCCATTGATTTGCATGGAGGCAGGATTTGGACCAAGGAGTTCTCATGGAAATTGTTTTATTTTTCTGATTTTTGGGTTCTTAACTCTGCTCACAATTTCTGCTTGACTCTATGCACAGTGTAACAATGACCACATCTTCCGCTTTTCCAGAAATAACCATGTCATAAGCTGCTTCTTCCTTGTTTTATGTATTTATAGACATCAACAAGCCCATATAAAGCCTTTCCATAATTTGTTCATATACAGTAGTTTCCTTCTGATATATTTTTAGATCAATTGCACTTGAACAATACTGTCTCAACCTACTGACCTTTGCTCTTGGACAGACGATCAAGAGAAATGCAAACACGGTACTGTTTAAAGGATGACAGCCAACACTTTGCACAATACTTGTTGAAAGGGCACGCTATTATTCTCTCTAATACAAAGAGTTTAGCGTGACTCCAAAGCGGTGCGGCACTCACATTCACAACCTCTGCACCTCTCCTTTGAGCTGCCTCTAACGCGAGATAGGTATATATTTATCAATGCGCAGGAAGCTTGAGATGCTAACTCCTGATCCTCCAGCTTTCTAAAATACCGTGTCACTTTGAAGAAAATAGTTTAAGGCCTCTTCGCAAATAATGTTGTCAAAGGGAGATTTGTAAGGAATAAGATGACTCATCAAGGAAAAGCTGTGTCTATGTGCTCCTTTCCTTCTTTGGTACAAGGCACAAAAAAGCTGTCAACGTTTGAAGGGTGTATTTTCCTAAGCCTTGGTGGCTGTGCGCCTCCAAGCACACCACCTTAGAATACCAGCAGTGTCACGCCTACCCTTTCCTGAATTCGCCAGTGCAGAGGATATGAACGGGCCCCACTGCTGGGTAACAGCTCTAGTACAGAAGCCTTTCTACCACACTCTGCCGTTCCCTGCAGAAACCACCGGAAAGTACCTGTTACAGAAGCTGCGAGAAGGAAGTGTGGCTAGGCCGGGCTGCGCCTTCGAGGTTCTTCATGGTCGAAAAAGCCTGACTGCTAGAGCAGCCGAGTGGACAAAAGTCACAAAAGGCTCTGGAGACACCAGGACTTTTTACAGTTAAAGTATAAGCCAAATCAGCCCCAACTACAGCATTAGGCATTGTTGCACGAATAGATTTCCCCTCACAAGGGAAGGTGCAAAGTACACTGAAAAATAATCACCACAGTTTTGCAAAAAACAATTTTCAGCTACCTTGTATGCTATGAAAACTCCTCTGTTACGATTCTGGTTTGATCACCAGGCAGTTAATGCGTGTCTGACTATGCACAGCACTTGTGTAGAATGGGAACTTGTTAGCCTGTCCGCACGGGATGAATAGAGCCTTTGTGTGCAAACTTTGTTTTCAAATGCTGATTAGCCACATAATTAACAATCAGAATACTGAGGAGAAAAACACTTGGAACATCTGCAGTTTGCAATGCTTATAATACCTGGTGTGAGAACCCGCTGTGCATTAGAGTGTACACGGGCACATCTCGCTACATCTCAGCGGGGAAAGCAGCAGCAGTTTCACCAAACGCCGGATGATACCCCAGCAGGTAAATAAAAACCCTACAATGTTGCAAAAAAACGTTTTGATGTTCGCTGTGCTTTCTGAATGGAAATTATCGAGACCATTTAACAACTATTTGTTTTTCAACACGATACTAAATTACTAAACTTACCTTGAGCTGTGATTTTTAGAAGACGTTCGAAAGCTAAACGTAATTACCCAGGGACAGCCCCTGGCTAGGAAATCCCTGGAGAACTTCTAAGATACTTCTCCAACTGGTAGTAGCGATTCAAACAGATATCCCTCTTCCCTATGACGAGACACGTCTCGTAGCAGGTGAATCCCACCGCAGCTATATCACTACTTGGGCAGATTGTCGACCACACAGGTATTCTGAAAGCAGACTGAAGTGTATATACTTCAGTGCAAGACAGAGTAATGTTATGTTTGCCTTGTAGGAGCCAGATGCGGTAGAACCGATAATATTGCAATTCCCGTTCTGCTGGCAGAAGTAGAGGTACGTGGAGGTGGCATATTCCGCAATAGGTAACTCAAAGGAGACTCCTAGAAACAAATCGGGTACCAAAGAGTAACACTGAGAAAGAAGACAGAAAGAGGCAGCCTTAGAGGTGGAGGGAGGACAGACATGAAATGAAGGGTACGATGGGAAATGATTGACCCACGGACAGGCAGGACAGGCATTAAATGCAGTATGAGAAAAGGCGTGGAAGCCTGAGAAGTGAGGAAGCATATTGCTATATACCACTGAGGACAGCGAGAGCTGGATCAGCACTCAAACTGGCAAAGAGTGCAGGACGAAGGTAAAGGCAAAAGAACGGTGATGAATAGGGTGGGTGCTGCTGATTTGGCAAGAACCTGGAGCTAAGCTGTTGAGTCTTAGTCTGAATCTGACGGAAGATGAAAAAGTAGCACAGGTAGCCTTTTTACAGCTATGTTAAACTTGTATTAGGTGAAATTCATTCTGCCTCAGCTGAAATGTACGCCTACTGTGAATGCCTCAAGCTATCACAAATTCTCCTTCAGGAAGCTGCGCAGCCTGTCATAGATACGCTTTGGATCTTAAAAGAAACCACTTTAAGAGGGTCTTGTGCTGTGAAACTCCAGCAACAATCTCAGTAAGAAACGTCTTGAAGTTTCAGCAGGAAAAATGTCCCTTTCCCACTTATTATGTCTACCCTCAAGGACCTTTGCAAACAAAACACAGAGTTGCGCCACACTTCCTCACCATGAATAGCTCCTGTCACGTGGCAGCCCTCTCGAACCCAGTGACATGGCTTGCATGAGTTAAGATGACCAAATCCAAACTAGGGACATTGACAGTAAGCTGTTCCTAACCAGTAACCTAAAAATTTTTGCTAGCCTCCAGACTCAGATGTTATGTTCTCTCTTGATTCGTGCTGCCTTTCAGCCTGGATTCGAATGAGTCTGACTTAATCCATCCTTCTGTGCTGTTGACCACTAGTAAGTATTTCGTATCGCTGGTGTTACAGTGTCATGCTTTAAGAAAAATGAACAATGCAGCCTCTGTGACAGCACTGAGTGAACAGCACTTTTAAGGAGAATGTCCCAAATTTCATTACAAAGAGATAAAGCCATCTGGATCCTAAGACAGTCAGCTTAAAAAAAAAGAAACACACATAAAACTATTTTGAAATCAATTTACTAAAAAAATAAAAAAAGAAAAATAAGCTTGCTGCCAACGAACATTGGAGCCCTTGTCATCTATTACCACACGAACAAAGCATTCAGTGACTGACTCCAATACCATTGCCAATTATTATGACAACATACAGTATAATCATATTATGTTTACAATATAATATATGTGAGTATTCAATACAGCCTGGCAGGACTTCAGTCACTGCCTCCTTTATGCTTTAGAAATCAATTTTTCAAACTGAGTTTGTTGTATAACATGCTTCCCTAATTACGTATTTTACTGTATAGTGGACAAGAAATAATACCAAAACTGATTTCAGGCAAACTTCCTAACATTTAGCAATATAAAAACAGCTGTATTCACACACACTGCACTACTACCAGTCTATGGAATGCCTTTATTCTACAAACATGCCCCACCTCATTCCCACAAACATTAGTGGGAAGTTTTTCAGAAATTTCAGCTGAAGCAAAATCCAGGCCAAAACGAGCAGGGCTAGTTTCAAAGGGGTTCTTGCCCTCACCATTGGTTCCATACTTGCAAATAACTGTAAGGGTAAACAGGGGCACTTAAACGTCTGCTTAATTTGTGAAATGACATCAGAAAACAAACTTACCAAATGACTCAGTTTGTATCTGCAAAATCACATGCCAGATACAAGCAGGAGGTTGCCTTGGAAAATTTGAACTAAAAAGGCACATACATGTTCAGACTGTCAATTACCTAGTTACTAAGAGATCCCATTGTTAGCACATACTCAATAGCTCTGCAAGATTTGTGGTCTACCTAGTCTGCAGATAAATCAGGACACAGGGATGTAGGGATACCTAGAATAGCTATGGGCACGCTAGCTTAAGTTCAGCATACCTAAGCAACAGCATACAAATATGATTAAAATGATTCTCAGCCAAGCTGAAGTTCAGAAAGAACACGGTTCATACAGCTCTTCACCTGAGCTAATGAATCTCACTAGAGTCAAGATACTGTTATAAAGCACCAACTTGGATGGATCCACACTGTGTCCCGTTGAGCATCCAGTTTTAGAGATTTAGCTCAGGAGCAGCTAAGAATAAATGAAACCAATTTAAGTTTAAAACTTAAATTTAAGAACAGTAGTATTATCCATAGCTTTCTTTTCTCCAGACGGGATTTCGCACCAGAAGAAGATGGGTAACTCTGCAATAACAGAAACGGAATGAAATTAGATAAAATAAAGTGCACAGTCGTATATACAGGGATAAGAATTCCCATGACAAGTTGGAAATAACAGATTAGGAAAAGAAGAGGGTGTATTAGTCCATCAGAGGATGACTATGAGCCACCACTGTGATGTGCCACATAAAACACCAGGGTATTTTGGATGAGATGTTTCTGGGAAAGATAGAGAAGTATTAATGTCAGGATACAAAATGCTAATCAGAACAAAGGTCATACGAGGTCTTGTCACTCATGTTTAAGAAAAATTAAATCAAAATAGAGCAATTACAGAACAGTCTGTGACGGGAGCTGCCAGACAACACAGTAATAAAAATAAGATAAATGCTAAAGATGTAGATAAAAGGTCTATTATGAAAAAAAAAAGACAAACATCTGATGAAACTATAAACAAGCTGACAAAATTCACTGCTTTGAATGCTTCCTACAATATCCTCTCCTTAATTAAAATTTAAAATGATTAGCATTATATATTACGTTTGGTTTCTCTAGATGTCAGTTTTTGTATATTAGTCTTTCGAACGTCTCTTTTTTCCATCTTCTGTTCCAGGACTATGGATAGCAACAGCTCTGAAATTTATTTCAACATGAGTCCTCACAAATACAGCTACGCTTCTGTTTTTCCCCAAGCTTTACAGGAAATTTTATCAGAAATGTCAGCTACCAAGGAGAAACAGAAATGACAAAGTTCGATTTCATCATGAAAAGAAAGTCTGTGCAATTATGAAGTCATATTACCAGAATCAGAACTCTTACTGTCATTCTTCAGGCGAGATCACTGAAAAAAACACAGTCTCCTCCACTCACCTCACGGGCTGTTTATATTCAAGGCTGACAGTAAACGTATGGTACTCTTAAAGTCAGAGATAATACTAAGCATTACATAGCACTTTGCTTCTTCAAAGTGCTGTGCAATCTTCACTGATTGATTACTCCTCGCAGCACTCCTGGTAGGTAGTTTAGAGACCTAAGTAAGGCCACAAAATAAATGAGTGAGGATAAGGACACGGCAGTGCCCATCTCCCAGGGAAGGTGCACTGCCCATTAGGCCATGCTGCTCTCCTGGGAAGGGAGCCTAGTAAATTCCAAACTTTATGGGGAAGATGTTCTGTTTAAAAATTTAAAAATGTAAAGCACGCACTGGAGTAGAAAAAAGAAACAGAAATAAAAAAACAACATGAGAAATTCAAGTTAACCCAAGAAACACAAGGCAATGGGGCAGAGTGCACTCTGGAAGTAAAATACAATCGATACAGAGAGGAGGAAATCATATTTAAGAAGGATGTTTTTTCAGTGATTGATTGAAACAAAGATCTGGCTGCAACGTCAGATTGCAACTAGAGGTGATTAATTTGTTCTCTCCCTACTGTATAATGAAAACTAGAAAGCTAAACATTAAGAAATGTCATCTAATGACAAAATATTTTTTTCTCACAATGGTGTAAAAGGGGCAAAATATGGGTCTATAATTGCTACTAGAATCACTCTTCAGTGCTTTAGAAGTGGCTTACTCACCCAACAGAGTGCTTACTCACGGTGTTTGGGTACACCTGTGCGCCTGGAGAATGATGTCAGCCTGAAAATTCTCCTGGCTTTTAATGTGTATTTGCTCACTTACAATCTTTTCTAGCCCTGGTTAATGTTACTTTAAAATTCACTATTGATATTTTTGGTGACAAATTTCACTCTATTAAATTGTTTCAGGTATTAGGAACATTACATTGTTAAATATAATAATACTAATGTTTTTAAAGTTTATAATGTTACTGATCTAGGCAGAAATTACCACACAGGCAAGTATCCTAAATATTAGGCAAATATTATTTTCATTGCCAAAAACTCTGCCGTGATTTTTTTCAAGTATTATTTTATAAACAAGGACTAACTGGAATCAGGTCAGCACTGTCCCGTATACACAGAGAAGACAGAAATACAGCCGTACTATGCTGCTATGAAAATCAGAATCTTTCACTACAGAACTGGAACATATTTTTTAATAGAAAAGTAGGGAGTTCCCATTCTGCAGCTCAGCAAACTTAGGCCTAATGATCAATAGCTCCAAACTCAAGCTTCATTATTCACAGTTTACAGTACCTTATTCCATGAACAGCCGCAGTAACTCGCTGCCAACACCTTTGCACTACAATACTACCAGAAAGAATTATGAGTGCAAAATCTACCTCAAAGGCTTTAGTGACTAGTTAGGAAGAAGTCCTAGGGTTTGTGTTTCCTCATTCTGCTCTCTCCTTCTCAGATCATTCGGTCTCTTACAGGATCATCTCTGATGGAAATACTTGACTTACGTGACCTCCTCTGCATCCTATACTTACTTTCTGGAACTAATATAGTCAGAGTAATTTAAAAAAAAATCTGTAGACTCATCAAAGTCACATCAGAAACTTATCTGGCCCTCTGTCAGTACAAGAGCAGGAGAAGTACGATTGCCTAGCTTCTTTCCAACTCTTCTCAGATGGGTCAATATGACTCAGTCGCTGCTAGGAATAAGAGTACAGACATTAATGCATACCTGGTCCTTAAACCCTGAGGTCAAATCAAACATTCATTTTTCCTAATGTATTCTCTTTCAGAAACCATTAACTCTGAGAATATAAGACTTATTTCTTTTTTCCCTGGATTTCAGTGAGTTTTAATTCTAGTGTGGTTTTGATCTCAGGATTCACTTAGTTCAGTTTTCCTGAGCTTACTTTTTTTTTTTTTTTTTTTTTTTTAAAAGTCCTCTTAACATTTTCCTTCTGAATTTAAACTCTTCTTTCTTTCCAAGGTTTGGATGACATTGTAAAATGAATACTGTTTCTTTAAAGCTGACAGAATAAGAACTTGCAGGCTGTCTTAGATTGCAGACCATTTTATTTCTCATAAGCATGCTATCATTAGCTACCTTTAGGAGAAAGAATTATATTGATTGGTTCAAATCAAACTTGTGACCTGGTGGCAATATTATATGTTTGTTATAAAACATCATCTCCTCATTAATCTTTCATTAGGCAGTGTGATCCGAGAAGCCAGCAGCAGTCACACCACGCTTACTCTCTCTAGTGATGCCACCACAGAGGGCTCCCTTATTGGATCACAGCAATTACTAGCCTTACGATGCAGATTCTGAAAGCCTTATCAAATTTCCTCCTCGGTATGGCAAGCTTACAAATAATCATGTGCTGTTTCTTTGGAGAGGACATCACAGAATTACACGAAAATGCAGTAAGCTCAAGTCATTTGCAATTAAACATGTGACTCTCGATTCTGAGATGATGCATCTTTATCTTCTTTTACAGCATATGAAGCATTTTTCAGAAAGCCTAAATACATAAAAATTAAGGTATGTTAACAAGTTCCAGTTAAAGAACAGAGACAACTGCCAAACCAGCTTTATTCATGGGAGAAAAGAAGGAGAAGCTCCAGTATGCGGATTGAAGGCATCTTGGTGCCACGATTTAAAGGGACAGAATAACAACTGCAAGGGGACAGCAGACAGTACAAGAAAGAAGTATCTGTTACTGATTACTTAACCGTTGCGAGAGGAGAACCCAAGAGGGGAACATCTTGTCTTCAAGTCAGTAACACATTGTAACAAGAGCTGGGGGGAAACTTGGGAATTGTGCAACTCTGAATGCAGGGAACTAATGATTATTTGCATAGAAATAAAAAAAAGGTTAAAGTTTTAGTGGCTCTGAGTCAAGAAGTCTTAATATACCGCCACTTGAGCCTACGCTTTCAGGGATCCCTAAGTCTTACAAATATGAGGGTGTATCTTCTCCAGCCATACAAGCTAACATTAAAATCTGAACACGAGACGCCCCACTAACTTCAGCAACCAATAAAACAAAAGGCCTAGCGAAGAACAAAAAAAACTCTCCATTAAAAGAGGGTTTAAAAATGCACACACTGCAGAATATGTTCTTACTCATGTAGTTTGAAAATGATTCTGGTGAAATCACTGAGTTTTGATCAGGGATATGGAAAAGTGACATACACAATACAGCTTTGACAGAACGTAACCACTTCGCTATTTCCTAAGGCAAGGTGACGAAGGCCTTCCAAGTCCACAGAAGTCACATCACTTAGAAGGATAATCCAAAGCCACATCTCCAGCAAACCCGCTGGAACAGTCCACTCTTGATATGACTGGGACAGGACAGAGAGCGCCTACCTAGAGTATCAGAAGGACTGACTTCCTTTCCCACACGAAAAAGTTCCTCCCAAAAGACACCTGTAGTAAAATATACTACAGGTAGATTTAGATACTGACGTCAACTTGCAGATCCACTTCACTATGGGTAGTATGAAATGTCAGTGTGACATTTACTACACAAACTCCAGTGGTTCATGATTTGGAATTTGTTCTTAAAATGATAATCTGAGCTCTAGGAAACTGAAGTGCTTTCCTTTTTATTATGCTGTTGGCTTGGGCACTGATTAAGTACTTATCTCCTGTTTTCAACAGGAAACCTCTATCATTGTTCTCACATGTCCCTCCATCGAAGCACACACATCTGAGGAAGCCAAATGACACTACCTTAATTTATATGATAAACTCCACCATATCATGCATAATAAAAATCAGTCCCTAAACTCTTACACTTAGATTGTGATAATACTGAAAAGAAACATAGATGAGCTGACCCAGATTGCTAGGAGCCACAGATTGCTAGGAGCTGTACAAATCTGGGTATGGCATTTGTTAGAAAAATTAGCCTTCAAATTTCATACTAACCTCAAGATCCTCCCTCAGGAGCTGGTTCCTCAGTGATGAATATACAGACTTAGGAAAGATCATAGTTATACTATACTCTGTTAGTTTACGCTTAACTGTTCTCTGGAGCTACTAGACAAGTTTCAAAGAAGATACGAGGATTTTGAAAAAAGATGCAAGTTCAGTGTTTCAGTGTAAACACGTCGTTCTTGCGCAGAAACTTAAGAGACCAAAAAGAGAGGAAAAAATATACTAGTACCATCAAGACAAAATTATCATGTGTCTTCAATTGCATATAACAACATATGCACTCATTTTAAAGAAAAGACTGACATTTAAATATTCGTAATAGAAAAATCATGCATTTTTCATAGCCTTCTGGTGTATTTGCATTGCAGAATTAAACAATGCACCACCAATAGGTAAACGCAACAAATACGCTCCAATCCTAATGAAGCGGTTGTCAAGCAGCCTTATTGCCGCAGTGCGGTAGGCAAGACTGTGAGCCAATAGACAGACTTGCAGAACCATGGTCCTGCATGTTGACAAAATGCAAAAATAATATGAATAAGCATAACTACCTAATTAATATTCAAATATTGAATACGAAAACTTCATGAAAACATATGAATGCATGTGAAAACTTTAAAACAATGCACCTGACTCGGAAGCTACCCAGAGCTTACTTCACCCATAACCGAAACGTAGGCATCTGTGGGGCAAAAGGTAACAGCTGTGTAACTGCACAGCAACATTACACAATTGTTTTGTTTGGGCAACATACTCCAACTGAAACTGCAGAAATAATTAGGCAGCTATATAAATATAATTTAAGGATACAGAGGTTAACAACCTTGAAAAGAATCTTTACTGACCCCAAATGGCTTTTCTTTCCAAAAGGCACCTCTGTATGGCAGCGTTCCATTACATCTGCCTAAAGGTAAGAATCCCTAATACAGAATTTTTAAGACCAAATCCTAGAACAAAAACATGTTCAGTGAATGCTTCTCAAAGTTTTTACCCAAGCTAATGGCCCTAACTCACAAAACTTCAAAAAAAAAAAAAAAATCAAAGCACAGTGACATAAATGGAGTGAGCCAGGTCTGTTAATTATATGCCCCATGAACATATTTTAAGTGTGAGGCTGCTAGGCTGTCATTTGTTCTTTTTAATTCCTGCAAAGCTACATGTTGAGGAATAACTGCGCTTTTAACTTGCTGTAAATTTTCCACCAATGCTCTGTGTACTATTACCATACAGTGAAATGCTGAAACAGGAAGGAATTACATAACGCCCTAACTTTCAAACTCCGTATTATTAATAAGCCATCGTTGGCAGTAGTGGGTGTGGGAAATACAAACTGATTACATTTAGAAGAACAAGAAAGGTAGATTTTTATTTTCCATCTTAGCCAGCCTTAAAATTCCTTGCTCAAACTGCTGAAGATTAACAACAGACTATGGGTGTCCTCATGATCGCCATCACACAAACTTTCTATAATGAAGCCAGAGACAGTTTACATTTTTCAACAATGCTATTCGTTTCACTCAAGCAATCAAAACCAGATCATTCACAATAATAAACAGTAATGTGACATATGAAAATATAAAAGAAATGACATAATTACATCCTTTGACTGAAGTAACTGACTGTTACTGGTAAACCAGTCCACATAAAGCCATCTGTGCTAGAAACGGAAAATAATTTTCTTTAGGGCTGGAATAGCAGAATGCTGATTCACAAGGTAGACAGCTCCCTAGTTTTTTAACTAAACAATCAGAAGCTAGATTCATTTCAAAGAGTCCTCACAATGCTTTTCTAATGGCACTAGTTCGCAGTACATTGGCAAAATTAAACCCTGTACAGGGAGCAATGTGGAGACCGGTTCCAAGTGTCTTATTGCAAGATATCACAAGACGGCACGGGTGGAATACTTCCTCAGTTTCGGACATGTGAAGCAGTGCATGTTGATCTTCAGATCTGCAAACGTCCAGTACAGCAAGGCCTTGAAAGTAAAGAAACAATAGCTACATTTTTATGAAATAAAAAGAGCTTCATATCTCCTTGCTTCCCTCAGGCTTTTGTCTGCTTGCCTGGAAAACTGGAACAAAACGGAGCGGCTCACCCGGTTCTCAACAAAAAGATTGTACAATTCTGTTCATTCTAAGAAAACACTTTGTATTTGAAACCTCATGTTTTCTGACGACAAAAATCTCTGCCAAAATCCTAATTTCATCAGCCCCAAATTCTTCTTTTTCCCCAACCGTACTTTTGCTTGCCTTTCATTCTTCCTCCTCCGCAAGCCACAACACTTTATTTTTGTTCTAAGCCAGGGCTCCTGATTTTCCTCTCTTTACCACCTAGAAACACTCCAGTGGAACTAAGATATGTGAAATAAAAATCAAACAAAATTAACAAAAATCAGATTTTTCATATATCATCACAATCGGAAGCAACTTTCAAAACAATACCAAGAACATACCTTGAAGTGTTGGAACAAACAGGATGGCTTCATTAAAAAGTAAGGCACTGCAGTCAGAGGAATGTTAATATCTTGAGTGTTAGACTTCACTTTGCTCAGCCAGTATCACTGGTATCATTCTATTGAATTAATAAATACGGCTGAATAGATTTCCTGAATTTTGTCAGAGGCCTGGCAGCAAGCTCCTTGCAATATGGAAATCTGTTGGTAAGCTCTGTAATGACAACCTTCCTGCTATACACTCTGTTCAGAGCACAACAAAAAGTGCAAGAAAAATGCCAGATATAGACTTAGAGGAAAATCTGAATCTATGCTAATATAAGGACAATAACTCCTTGCATAAAGGATACTGTAATTTGTTTCTTATCTGAGAGATGAACTTAACCTCTCATACTATCTTAATAAAGTTCTTATATTTGACTCTGCAGAACGCTATCCGCAGACTTCGATCTCGCAATCTTCGTGCACTTCAGAGCACAATTCTGGTTTTGAGCTCCTTTCATAAAAATTCAAACTCTCACAGGCTCAAAACAGAAATGAAGCAGGGAGGGAAAATGAACCTGCCTGAGAAGACTACCATTCAGGTGCAGTTCTCACCAGGTTGATCAGAATTTGGGTCCCAAGCATTATCCATCCTGGTCATTGTTTTTGGTCTTATATATAGGTGATGCAGTATCTAAGCACCGTGCAGGATTAAATCCTTAAAGCCTGATAACAGCAAGCACTTAAGCAGATAAGCCCAATGAAGTAAGTAACTAAATGTGAGATGTGACTTCAGTGAAGAAAGCCACGCTACGTAAACTTTAGCAAAGGTTTCTACAGTTAAATTCCAAATATATAGTATTTTAAGAGAAAAGGAAATAACCCAGATAAAGCAAAATAATGGGGGAAAAAAGGTTAAGTTAGGTAAATCCGGTTATAAGAACCTATTTAGCGCATTCACCTATGAAAAACTTAAAACATTTCTGTAGAGAGCAGGGGCAGCTTTAAACACTAGTAACAGAGTAAGGCCTGGTTTAAAATAATACACATGCTGCATCTTACCTAGCGAAGTACTTTGCTGCGGCGAGAGTTACTGGGGATAAAGGAACCTGATTAATTCACAGTTGGATAATTTTTCCATAGACAAGTTAGAGCTGAACAGAGGAAATAACTCACCGGGACTAAAGGATGATAGAACAGATGTTTGGACTGTAGACTTCAACGTTCATCTATAATCTGAACTGTTTAGTTTAGAACACACGGCATACGAATGATTGGTAGCGAGAGGAAATATTCTGAAGAAGTTTACAAAATCTACTACGTATCTTATTCCAAAATCAGACTTTCGGCTTTATGAAACAAAACAAATTAACTTCACAAGGTTTCATGCCAAAAACCCAACCAAAAACATTCACAACACCAACTCCAAATAATTACATTTCGACTGGTCTTGCTGCGAAATCATGAGATTTTATTAACTTTGTAGTATTTCAACATCAGAAATGCCTGCTCTCCATGTTTGTACAGGACTCAGCACAAATCTTCTGACTGTGACATCTACATGTGCAATACTAACAGTACGTAACATACTAACATCTTTTTAAAAGATCTGCAAGCATGGATGAGCCCTGTTCACATCCAGGGTTCACATCTCTTTTGTGTGGGCTTTAGATTTTATGAAGAGTTTCTGGCACAGCATAACTTCCTCCTATGCTGTCACTCCAGATCACATACTTCAGAAAAACAAAACACATTCCCATCTACTTCCACGTCTGTAGCATACTGTGTCTAGCATGGAATTTCTCCGTAAGCCAAATTCACTACGTAAAACATTATTTACTAATCAAGTATTTGGTAATACATTAAGCAATTCAAATACCTCCTATACAATCAACAGTGTACTTTCCAACGACTGCAGAACACATATTCTTCAGAGATTAAGAATTACCTACCACAGTGAGTCACACAAAATCCCAGTACGTAGTTTCTTTCCAAAAAGTCTTACTAGAACACAAGATCGAAAACTAAATATTTATTGTAAATGACTCTTCCTTTTGTAAAATGCCTTACAATTTTAACAATTAGGGGGGAAAAAGGCTTCAATTGTACATGACAATATGGGGCAATATCCACTGAAAGGAAATCTAAATACATTTTCTGTACCATGTAGGTTTCAGTAACTTTCCCTGGTTTCTTTTTCTTCATCATATAACTCTTGATTAGAAAGTCATATAGAAAATGGTAAACGATAGAAGTTAGCCTCAGTACGACCAAAAAAACAGTGAAAAGATAATCCATTGGAATAGCAATAATTTACAGTTAAATACAAACGGGAATTTTATAGGTATCCATGCATACATATAAAATAAGTTACTAGTTATCAAATTGTATGACAGGCTTTCATCTAGAACACTAACTTGGTAAAGAATGTACACAAATATGGCACTAGGTATGTCAAAGTATACTAATACATATATATGTACATTGAAATATAGTGATTAGACTGGAATCTGCATGCAACTTACCTTAAACACAGATACAGCATCTACCACGCAATACAGAGGATCTAATCCTATTCTAAGCACTCCCACTGATATCCCCATGTCATATGCAGAGTCATATTCATATACACATTAAAATAATGCTAACCGCATTTTACTCATTAACAAACCAAATAACTTCTTATGCAAAATAGGGTGAGCTTGACATCGCTTAGTGAAAAATTTGACAGAAGAGATGAGATTACAGATTAGTATAGACACATATGCTGTGTTACTGGATGGTTATTCAGAATAACCATATCTACTTGTGCTTTAAAATGTACTTGCCTAATTAAATAATTATTGCTTATAATTAAGAATAATGTATGCAGAATTGTATTAAGAAAGAGACTTAAATTCTAAACTCATAACATTAAAAAGGATGGAATTGCCTGATTTCATGTGAAAAATTCCCATTCTCAGGTAAAAGAGATGACCATTTCAGTACTGAAAACGGAAACACAGAGTTGTACCAAGCTTTTCAATGAGCAGCTCTGCTGACCTAGAAGGATGTGTTCTCTGTGCAGGATTAATATTTGAGCACAATGTCTGCTCAGCATTCATAGTAACGCACTGTATATCCAGTACAGAAAACAAACAGGAATCCAGAAAACTTATTTTTCCAGTGCATAGGTATCTTCCACTAATGCCAGTGGGACCTCCCAGGGCACGCTGCCAAGAGGTAAATTAAGATTCAAGTAGAAGGCAGTGGACATATAAGCAACTCTGAAGGGAAGAGAAAGCTTAATTTCACATATGAAACTAATGGAAATTCAGCATACGGCTAGTTCCCAGAAAAATGCTCAAATTGGCTATCCAGTAGACATACTGTATCTCAGTCAAGTGACTTTTGAGTGTGTTGCTCTATTTAATATAAACTGTTTTTGAATGACTGATAATTATACTTAGACTAAATGTTAATTAGACTGGAAAACTTCAGATCATGTTGTGTTCTAGCAACCCATTTTTCCTACTATAAACAGAAATGTTCTACTTGTCTTACCTGTTGAGAATGAGTGAATTTAAGTTTCAATTTTCCTTCAACTAAATCCTTTATGAATTTAAGTCAGTCACTGAAGATTATTTCAGTGCAGCGCACTCCAGTTTTATATTCTACAGTGTCTGCTGTATCATTGCTCTACCACCAAAACTAACATCTACATAGGTATCTATAGCTGATCTACACGACTAAATCTGCAAGTGTAAAAAAAAAATTCTGCTAATACAATATTTGCATTTACAAAGTCCAGCGATCCTCAAAATATATACATCATAAGGCCTTATTTAAAGTTACTTTAAAATCTCTTGTGTATACTATCGCTTAGAACTTTTTGAAGGCGTTAAGTGCAACCAATACAACCAAAATACATTTTTTTCGTGTAAGACATGTTCACACTGGCACACATTTTTTCACAAAAAAACAACTTCTATACTTTTTTAGTCTGAGAGTCTTTTATTTTAGACTAACGGAAACAATAAAATCTGGGAAAAAAGAGTAGTGTCTCCAAGAGTTGCCTTCATAAAGGAAAAAATTATATTAACTCACAGTAATTAAACATGTAGTCATAACAGTGGCTGCAGTATAATCCAGACATGCCTGTTCTAGCCTCAAAATAGTTTGCTGGGATACTTGTAGCTATCTAGGCAGGGCAGTACAGAGCTCAGCAATGGCTAACAAATAGGCTGTTTCAGAGAGACACAAGCTCAGTGGAGTTTAAAACTTTGTAACAGCAATACAGTTTGTAATTTTTACCCAAGATTAGCAAATAAAGTTTATAATTATGCTCCCTTATAGTCTTTAATACAACCCACATGCTTGGATGAAAAGTGCCCTCACTTCCCTAGGTTTTGCCTTTATACTTATAGGAATTATTTATAGGAAATATTTATAGGAATACACTTTTATTTTACAAAAGGCCAATACATGAGATTTGCAAGCTGATCAACTATTACTTTTTGATCTAAGAGCCACTCCTGCAAGCTTTTTTGAAATTTGATAATAGATTTGATTTTGCCGCCATCTGAGTTCATGTTGTAATTTAAATATTGACCTTAATTTAAGTCCTGCTTTATATAAAAGCTGTAGCTTGATATGGCACCAGCCAATCAGAGGTCAGGTCAAGGTCAATTTGCACAACTCATCAGTTGCTCACACCATCGCTTGGCAGTGTGGATATGTGCTTACAATGCTCATATGCTACTGGCACTTCATGGATTCTCACAATTACTTCCACGTCTTCAAAACAAACAATCCGCTAAGAATTCAGAGTAGCAAAATTCACGGTAACAAAAGAACCTAGGGAACATGCGGCTTAATTCATGATAGCACACAAAAAAGAATGGATTTCACGCGTGGGCACAGTACCTCAAGTATCACTTCACATCGTGGCCACTAAAATTCTGTTTAGGCTAATTTAAAACGAGCGGACATGAGCCAGGCCACAGGGAGAAAACACCCGTTTCCTGGAGACAACACATTCACAATGGCTGTGCTTACGGCGGCGTGGTTTCTCACAATACCTAGATGGTCCTCATCAACTCAGATTCGTCCCTGCTCTTATGCCAGCACTGGTACCTGGATCTAAGAAAGGCGGTCTGCAGCTCCCTCAGTGAGGAGCAGTCAAAGCCACATACAGCCTTCAGCATAACCTAGGGAAATCCTCAGGATTTCCCAATTTGTGCTTCTGATGCAGGCCCTATAAACGATTACAGAAGCGCAGGAGGGCTGTACATAGAAGCACACTGACTGCTCCCTGCCCTCGAATGACTTGTGTGCTCAGACTGTGTTCAGGGGCCAGGAAGGCAGAGGCAGGATGCTATAGTAGCTTAGGAGGGGAAGAGACAGAGAACCAGGGTACAGGGAGAAAGATTTGAAGACCTTTTTGCTCTCTTGTCCCCTGATTTTTGCCCATAGGAGTAAGGCAGACAAAAAATGGCTCCCACGTGTTGAATTAGCACACAATCATGTTGACATATTAGCAGGAAATAATTTTTTCCTCTATTATGGTTATCACCTGTTTCTTTTTTCCCCAGGTAGGAAATGAAAGAGAGGCTAACCAAGAAAAACATTAAGGCTTCAGAAGATTAAAGAAGTTCCACCAGGAAATTTTCCTTCTTAGAAGTTTACCTGCGAATAGAGATGTCGCAAGAATATTCCAAGACGCTCACTTTGTTTTCTAATTGCCTCTTAGAAACATGTGAAACAACGCTACTGCACAGAAAAAAACCGCTCTCCCCGATCTACTTCAGTGCATTTCTTTTCCTAGACCAAGACAAAAGTAACATTAACCAAAGAAATAGCAAGTATTGCTACTACAGAAAAATTCACTCCCAAACAAAAACAGACTCCCAAACAGATGCACATTTATACTGAAAAAGCAATGGAAAGGTTCCTTGTACTGACTTTTATCTATATACTATTCTCAAATGCAGCAAAAGGAATTTCCATGGTGAGGAACATTGTAAGGCCAGGGATGTGTACTATGTGGAAGGGAAAAACGGTTACCGACTTTTTTCATATCTTATTCTCAGAGTAGATACATCTCTTCCGCTCTTGGTTGAGGCATGTCTCAGGCACTGGGGCCAGAACATCTTCACACTGAGTGGGATGAACAGTCTTTTCTGTACTTTTGACCATACCTCTAAGAGCAGATACCACTCTGTCCTGTTTTCCGTTCTATCAGGTTAGACTACTGTTGGATATACACGGCGAAACAGAAGAAGAGGTGGAACCACCCTCACAGAGCAGGCAATTCTAAAAAAAGGAAAACTGCTAGTGTTCTTGTGTTTATAAATTCTTCTTTCTATGAATTCCAAGATGTATTTAATAGATGCTGAAGATCACAGTATATTTGAAAGACATGAAGAACAACATTGCCAAGTCTGCATGAGCCTTCAAAATGCCAAAGTGCTTTGCAATGATATGAATGGATGACCAAGTAATTGCTCTGCAGAATAAAAATCAAAGGCAGACTTCCCTACTAAATAGCTTGTGCTATTTTGAATAGCAAGGTAATCTCGAAACTTCTAACAAGCTAACACGTTAGCTCCTCAATAAAAGAATACTGTCTAAAAAATATTTCAGTTGGAAAGCATCTACGGAGAGGCCAGTAGATATTTCATTCTTCCGGCATGTGAAATAAAGAGGATAACGCCAACCCTTCAGTTTATAATGATACAGAAGCTTGGACAAACAGCGGAGGCTGTGAACCTCTCCTCTCCCCTATGCCTATGAAGCTCAGGAACAAAAAAGAAAGATTAACAGTCTCACGGATGAGAAAGTCAAGATTTCTTTTCGTTAAAAACTTGGGTGAAATCTCAAAGGACTCTGCTCGTGTAGAAAGAGAGAAAGAGGCCCTGGTACTGGTGATCAGTGTATTTGTTTGTAGTTATTAAGAGTTACTGAGGTCTTCCAAAGTAATCAGACTGGTGCCAGACAGACTTAACTTCACCTAGAGCCCAGGACTGAAGAATAACCATCAAGCCATGAAGCACCTCTTCAGCCTTTTCAACTCGCATCCCTTTAGCGACTATCAATGTTATCTGACATATCAAAAAACTGTTTCAGGACTTGAATACTGGAAAGCATCAAGCCTTGGCTCTTATTCACCATAGAAAAGGTCATAATTTTATCCGAGATACGCAAATGTATTTTTTTGTCTTGAGGCTTTTTAGTGATCTTTCAGATACCATTCCGGGAAGATGGAACATGCCTTCTCTCCCCCCAAGATAACAGGTGCGCATTCAACCTTACCGAGGAGAGTTAAATAGTACTAAAACAGCACTCCAGGAAAAATGTGTCTGTATGGTCTTAAGCGAGATGGTCATGGGGGAATCCTAGTGCTGTTTTCCATGACCTGACAGAAGGGTGTAGAGAAGATGAGGCCAAACTCTTCTCAGAAACGCGCAGTGATAGGACATGAGGCAACGGACACAAGTTGCAACAACGGCAATTTTGATTAGATATTAGGAAATTTTTCACCATGAGGGTAGCCAAACTTTGGAATAGGTTACCCAGAGAAGCTGTGAAATCGCCATCCTTGCAAATACTCAAAACTTGACTGGTCAAGGCCTTGAATAACCTGATCTAAGTAGACCCTGCTTTAAGCAGTGGGTTGAACCCGATAACCTCCAGAAGTCCCTTCTGACCCGTTTTATCCTGTGATTCTTGACTAGGCGTTCCTCTTGTCGGGATCAGAAGACGGGGAAAGATTTGTCGAGAAAACAATCCTGTCAGTGTATCTCTGGCAACTTCTGAATCCCTTTCTTAAAAAGACATGTGGTACATTTACCTCTACCGTGTTGTCCTGTGGCAAACTTGTAAGAGCTGTAGGGGCTGCTAATACAGAAACTTTGGAATTTTTGTTGTGTGAGAGAGCCAGAGGAGAAACTATGGTCCCCAATAACACAAAGAAATTTTAAAAATACTTAATCAAGAAGAGTACTCCCACCAATGTACCTACTTAACACTAGGCTGTTCACACTAGTTCAGGGAATGTGGGAGTACCAGTTCCCAGCCACATCAAAGAAATAAAGGTCAGAAAGCTCTGCATGAGATGCAGAGTGCCCACTCTGTCCTGATGCTAATAATTTTTCCATCTCTGATGTCCAAGTTACATACCAAGCATAGAAAAGACACGTGCAGTCACTGCAAGAGCTCCCTCTTAGGTCTTCTGAACACACTTCCATTACTGTTGCAGTCAAACACCTATGAATTATACTAGGGGGAATATCTTAACAGAAAGTTTTCACCTCTGCCCAACATTTTATGGCAACTGTTTGCAAGGACTGATAGACATTTTGCACGTAATTTAGAAATAGCACACTTTTCCTACCAAACTTCACAGCAAAGAAAGCAACACTGCTAGCTACTGCTTTACTTTTCTGCAATTCGCTAATTTTAGTAAGTTTTGAAAGCATTATTTAAACAAGCAGAACATTGCATTATTTCAGTGCTGTAAGACATTTCTTGATAACCAGAAGGAAGAAGCAGAAATGAAGTGAGCGTTACTTTCAGGCAAAAGCTGAGTCACAGTTCCATTTCACTACGCAATTTGCTGCCCTTTGTGCCTTTCCACCTACGGAAGGCAGCAACCTTTAGCTGTCTACAAGTTCAAAGTCATGTTCAAAAACCAAACAATGATAGAAGCAACTTTTGTAACATGTCACATGGAGCTGTAAGCATGACTTAGGGAAAGTTCAAAGTTTAGAAAATGTTGCTCTTACTATTCCATTTATGTAGTAAGAACTTTTTGTTTACACACTTCAGTTGTAACACTGTGTAGGACCTGAGGGTTTCATCCTGAAAATATAAATATTACTGGAAACTGAGTATTAGCAACAACGGCCCCTAATAGTCTTCTATGTGTGGGTGCATATTAGGAACCGCAAGGAGTTCATCCACACATGCTTAGTATACTGTCAGAGGATGATTGACTAAACCAAAGTCAATGGAGAGACTTGTGCGGCTCTCAGTAGTGCTTGGATCAAACAGCCAATGATGCAGGAAAAAGAAAAAGGTAATATTGAGCCCTTGGGTACGTGCTAAATAAGGATCAAACTGATACGTGACCTGTGAGTAGTTAGACTCCCAGTGTTCTGAGCACTCACAATTGAAGTTAACCGCCAGTAGATCTGGCAAATGTTTCAGCTCCATGTTTGTTAGTTTATATACACAGGCTTAGCAAACAGTGCTAAAACCCTTGTCGCTGTTGGAGACCTGTATATACTAGTGCACCTATTATCTATGGCTTATTCATTCAACAAACTGCTGTTATTTAAGATGTTCTTTCTTTCCTGCCAGGGGTTAGCACCACTAAGCAGATAGAGGAAAGAATGTACAAGCAAATCTAAGCAAAAAGCAGATGTTTGCTAAGTGAACATACTTTGTGCAGCTGAACTACACAGACAAAGCTATACAAGTACATAAGTACCCAAAAATGCATTTTTATATATCTACGCTTCAGTGAATAGGGTAAAGCTGTTACTACACCTTCACGGCCAGCTCAGGTTTATGCTGAATTTATCTTAATACACTAGTGTAAACATATTGTACAAAGAGTTATTTGCCTCTCCTCTTCTAAACAGGAATTTCCCAGTTTCAGAAAGGTTAAAGATATGTTTACAACATACAATTTGAGGCTGTATATTCTCTCAGTGTAGTTCTAACAGGAACTCAACTAACCACAGCAGCATGGTGCCACATCAAAGACCCAAACTAGACACTGTGCCGTGACATGTGGATAACATGAGCTTGTTCAGAACTAGCTTAGGTATCCCTACATGTGTAGCGCTAAATGGTAGAGACGTGTGGCATACTTTAGAAAAGGATCAATCTCATCTCTGTAAAGCTGCTTTCAGTCTGCATCTGTTTGTACACAGTGAAACACTATATGCGCTTTATGTCCTGTGTGGTCAGAATGCCCATCATCAGAAAGGGAACTGACATTCAGCATCCTAAAACTGAAGTCTGCAAAAAACAGATATATGCAGGAAGGACATATTGTCCTATTTAAATGTTTTGCAACACTTCACTGACACACAATTGTCAGCATAACTCACAAAACCTCATGGCCACCTCCACTGTCAGATTTGTAAGACTTCTTCGTAAACCACTGAGCTTTGGAGAAAAGGTATCTGAAGAGATCCAAAAATGACACAAGTGGCTGTCAGTGTATTCTCTACAGATCATACCATACAGCAAGAACAAGAAGAAACTGTGCAGAAAAGGTGGAAAACATTTCTCTCTTTATGTGTGACTCTTACCCTTGAATTTACTGTTCCGTTTTAAACTTGAAATACAAACCTGTGAGAACTAAATGTTCTGACTATTATGGATCTAAGTATTTAGAAGAACCAGGTAAAGATTGAGAAAGAGTTCTCTTCGCGAGCAAGTTAACAGCAAAACTCCCATTGACTCAGTGAATCAGGAGTTAACATTACAACAACTTAAACGGACCGTTTATAGCAATTAATTGTCCAAATTTCAGGGTTTTTTGCTTTTGGTAAGAGTATCATCACAATAACATGCTTACTATAAATGCTAGAGCATTGTAACAAAACAGAAACGGTCAAGCTCGAGAAACACGAAGTGAAAAAAATGGTAAAGACAATTCTGATTAACTTCCCTTACTCCTTTTACTAAAAATAGTGTAAACCAACATCTATGGTGCTAATGAGTTCCAGTTACAGGATAGTCTCCCAGATCTGTGCCTGCAAAAGCCACCTGGATGCAGTTATCCCACTCTTATATTGAGGGGACTGGCTTCAAAACAGCACTGTCCTACCTCTTCCTCAACCTTGTGGAAAGCTTTTATGAGGGGAAAAGAGAGACTGGAAGATTAGGGGACATGTATTATCTCCACTGTCACTCTTGGAGGGTTCACAAGAAGAGAATGAACAGCACAGTAGAACGGTTAAAATTAGTAAAGTTCCCCTAAAATAATGCAACTATGTGTGGTAAACACAGTTAATACTGAACTGTTTTCCAGTACTCGATTCCTTGTTAAAAGTCATCAGCTATTTGCTGATAGCTTCTCATGTCCACAGTCAGAATGGATATGGAAACGAAGATTTAACCTAGTCTTTAAAAATTGTTTCTGAAAATTATTTAAAAATATAGAGTATTACTAGCTTTAGGTCAACATGATTTATGTTATTTTATATAGCTGGTCATTCTGTTTTCTATCTAGATTTTTATTGCAGCACTTAATGTTTTGCAAAATTGCTGTATTTTGTAACTGAATAAGAATCTGCAAAATAAAAACGTCATTTAGAGTACTGTATCTATTAGAATACACATTTCCTCAGAAATCAGAAATACTGATGAAAAAATGTGTCACCTAGTCTTTACGGTTCAAATGTATTATAAAAAACATTCCCAATAAACATCTGTTTTGTATTCACATCATTTTGGTTTAAATACACATGTCAACAAATAATCCTCATATTCCAAGTCTGAGTGAAAGCAGACCTTTGCAGCAAATTTAGCTCCCTCTAATTCCTTCTGAAATAAGTGGTAATTTCTACTTAATTGGGAGCAGGATATTATCCAATAACAATAAAAGACTCTCATGGGACTGAAAAAATCTTACCTTTAATCATCAATGTTCACCTCATCTTGTTATCACTGATCTCAGTGCCGTAGGAACACATTCTAATGGAGCATTAAAAAAACAAGCATATGCCTCTTTAGATTTCAAATTATGTTTTCAAAGAACTGACAACAAGCAGAAAGATGAATCATAATAACCTTTATTACAGATGCGCTCTCATTTTCAACAGCTGTTGAAAGAGAGTCTGTTTCTTTTTAGTACTAAAAACTTAGCATTTAAGTAGAACAGCAATTATTAAACAAAAAAGTTATAGCAATTACGAAATAGCAAAAGAATAAAAAGTGGATTTCTTTATCTGCGTTTTCAAGCACTTACGAAAACTACACTGAAGACGGGGAGGCAGGCAGCATACTACATTGTAATTACAGTTATTAAAACTAATTTGAACTACAGACAGAAGTTAAAGCAAAACCAGACTTTTTTTTAAGTACTGGTGTCTACTACTTATTTACTACTTTATGTCTAGCACAAAGACTAAAAGTTATTATTTTTCCAGATTACAGAGGGCTTTTAGGACATATGCTATCATGAAGGATTCTTGCAATTCATTTTTCTGAAAAGTTAATAGAACAATGATAGATTAAGCAAAAACAAAATCAAAATCAGTTGTTTCAGAATAAACTTGAAAAACAATCAAGCCATATACAACTCAATCCCTAAAAACCATTATTTGCAGTATAAAGCAAACTGAAAAAAAAATCTATTTATAATTGGGTATGCTGTACCCCTGAAATGCATTTTCACAAATAAATTAGTGATTTTACTGGGAGGAAGCAAGCTTTTCTGAGAAAAGTCCCAGAGAGTATGCAAAGTTGGACAGAAGGTAATTAGAAAGCCTTAGAAGACCCTGCTTACAACAACAGATATGAGAACAATATTTGAGTTCAAACTCAAACCAAGGGTCAGAAATACAATTTGCCTAAGGGGTACTAAGGAGAAAAAACAATTAGACTACACACAAAATTAGTACATTTAAACAACCTTAAAAGCAGTTACTGAAATGGAATCAAACACACTTTAAAACGATCTTCACTCTTAACATTCTCTAGGTTGTGTGTTTTAGGAGCCAAAACTGTGGCTTTTGGTCACACATCAAGCCCTATGAAGACAGGAAACCCAAGAACAAACTCACTCCCCCACCACAGGAACCTATACACCACGTCCTGCATCACTCAAGTCAGTGAGAACTCTGCCATTAAGTTCAACAGGGACAGGCTCACACCTGACCTTGGAAAATGCTTTTATCTTATTTATATTACTTCTAAATGAAGGGCAGAAAGAAGATACCCTTTCAGAATCATGAATTAAAAATAATATTGTGTGAGACTTTAACATGCAGAAAAGCCAAACAATGAAAGATGAAATTCCTGCAGAGCAGCAGTTCTCTCCTCTAGCGTTTGTACAACGCATTCCTGCTGATAATGTTTAAATATATTGCCTTGACACATACGTTCAAGTATTGTTTTGCTTGCGCTATGCACTCAACCGAATGAGTAATAGATTAAGGATTTCTTTCAAGCGCTGTGCTCACTGAAGATAAACGTTTCACAGTACACAGTGCCCTGCTGATCATCTAAATTTCAAAAAGGTAGCCACGATCTGAGTCCATTTTCTACTTTTCACATTCAATAAGGCACTCAGAAGCAAGAGAGTCAGACCAAGTTCCAAAGAACATCTGAATCGAAAGTTATAAAAACAGGAACCCTAGGGGAAAACAGTGTCTTTTATTTGCTTTTCACTTCTTCAGATAACTGTTCCTGTGTTGCAAAACATTGTGATTTACAGTACGCTACATTTGCTTCTTTATGAACTGAATAAAGTTATCCACATTTCTGAATAACAATTGAAAACCAGAGTGCCACATCCTAACTAGACCACTAGCAACACTAAATAAAGGCGAACATCATGTCAGAGCAAACAAAAAAAGGTCCAGTGGATTTGGAGGAAGTGACACAGGAAGTTCTGGAAGAAACAAACAGAAAAGAACAAAAGTTTTGAAAAGCCTGAGCTGCATCGGGAGGATTTCTGTGAACCGTTTTGTCTTTACAGTCTTGGAAACTTTGACTTTGGGGGACAGGGGGAGGAAGGTTTAGAACAGAGAATGCAGGAGTAAGGCCTCAATCTGTTTCTGAACTTGTGAGTCACATTTAATGTAAACTTTCAAGTTACGGAAAACTGCAGCAGCAGCAACAAGAGGTGCCTAATTCTGTAATTCGTTCCATTTCAATAAACACTGCCAGGTAATAGTCCTAAATTGACCCTGTGAATGGGCTAGATGATAAAATGGAAATTAGAAATAAATATATTTTTAGGTTATATTCTTTATGTTAATTATGAAGGTATGATAACTTCAGTTCACAGGTAGCTATGAAAAAATCTGACAGAGCTGAACACTGAAATCTCATCAAGATTTGAGGACAGAAGTTTAAAAGGGACTTTATTGATTAGTTATTCAAATTTCCAATAACACAGCAAATAAGTCTTACAAGTGGAGTAAATCGATTTGCGAGACTGCTAGACTACAGCAGATTCTATGAATAGCTGTATTGTCTCAGTTCATATAGATCTTGCAGCATGAAGTGCTCTGAGGAAAATAGTAAGAAACAGTTAAGTCCTTCAGTGTGCAATCTTTATTTATCTTAGGTACTTACATGATAAACATTGTTAATGTTATGCTCACCACACTGAGGTAAAGAACATCACATCTCTTTTTTGTCCGAAAGCATTAAATGACTTACCAAAAGCACACTGTGGTAGGCTTTATTCCCTAAGTCTCTGGCTCACATCTTAACTACTCTTTCCTACCTAGCTAGTAAGGAGTAGTTACTCGGGATCACTATAATTCTTGCTTGGAGACAAGAGATTATCACTCAATAAAATCATTTGTCATAAGTCATGAATTCTAGACTTTGGTACTGCTGGAAAAAACAGAAGACTGCCACGACAAAAAAAGTTACAGGATACTGACTCAGTGTCTATGCTCAATCAAGGACTGTTCATAAATAATGGCAGACGTGTACACACTGAGGGACTGATTTGTAAACTTTTTTTTCCCACATTAATCTTCTCATATACCTTCATCCTCCAAACTATCCTCACTTTTACAAAAATTCTTATCATGTCCTTTCCTGAATCCTATCTTTCCTCATTTGATTCGCAACCACAGTGTAATAATAGCTTTAAGGGTAACTGCCATCCTCCACCTTGCATAACCTAACGATCTAATGAGAAAAATGGTATTTCAAATACGTTTCCAATGCATCACGTTTTCTCTAAAATGAAAAAGCCAAACTACAAGAACTGACTTGACATTCAACTCCGGTTCTCAGTAAGAGCGACTCCCTAGCTTATGACTGTGAAGGAGAGAAACGGAAAGCAGAACATTTAAGTCACAAACATAACTCACGTTTACCTTTTTGGAGCGCTCCCACAGAAAAGGGAAGAGAAACAAATCAGAAGCGTCACAGAGCCAAATCTCATTAAGAGCCAAAGGAAAGTTGCAATTATAACATAGCAACAAAACAGCAACTCCTCCAGGCAGGACTAATTCACAAACATCATACTGAGAAACAGAAATCACTCCTCCTTTCCCCTCTACCCTCAGGCTTATAATTAAAAGAATTTCAAGAGAGATTCTCTTTATTCCTACTGCTTAAAAACAAAGAGCCCTGTTGAGTCAGAAAATACGCATCACTTCCTTAACTTCCAGCAGAAACTCTTTCTAGACTGTCTTGAATATGGATTCCCAATATCGAAGACAAGGATTGTATGTAATTTTTTTTTATTGGACCAACAGATGTCAGTTGTTAAAAGTATGTGAACTCCCTCTCAGGTCTAAGACAAAAGAAGCAAATTTCAAGCTAGGTACAAACTAGGAAGACGCATTCTTGTAAGAATACCCCTACTCTGTTTAAAAGGCAGATGTTTTTGGAGAAAAAGGTGTGGTTAGCACTGAAAGTGAGGAGGGGCCTTAATCGTCATGGAACTTGAAGAACGGTTGTTACTGCCTGTGGCACAGCAAAGGGCTAACAGGAGGAGTAAATACAGCATTTAATACCCAATTAGTGTTTCTGTTGAAGCCACACTTTTCAGTGTCCACTGAAGTTTACATACATGTATAGCTTCTGGGCTTGTGTTTTGGAGGCTCCCTGTAGGTCTACTTCAATTGCTTTTTGCAAGCGTTCTCCAACTGCTGACTGGACGTTTCTGTCTTGTCAGCGTTGGCTCTAGTTCCTGGTAGTTGTTCGGGTTCATCTCAGGGTTTTCCACGAGGACATTTGGTACATTGAGTATGCAATCACATTTTGGGACTTGACTGAGTAGCATCCACACATCTTGATAGTTCTGCTGTACAGAGTATTTATTATGCAGGATTTGCACATAATCTGATTCTGTCTGGCACTCACTGACTTCCAGGAAGGTTGCTTCCAGCAGTAAGGTTGTGGGAACTACTTTAAAGCTACAGAGGGCAAAAGGAATGTTCTAGGAAAACGTCATTTCCAAGCATAATTCTTTTCCCAGAAAACATAATTATTTAACTACTTTCCATAACAGTTCTTGTATAATATAGTACACGACAGTCAGAGATGTACAGCCAGAGCACATTTTCTTTTGGAATTACAGTAAGCTTTGCAGTGGTATCCTAATAGCTCATTCAAGGGATTGATTTGTTGGTGGCAAACAGTCATCTCTGTAATGGGGAGCTGAGCACTGTAAACGTGCTCTTCAGAGCGGATGCAGTGTTAGCTGCAGAACTGACAACGTATCATTTTTTCGTGCACTTCAAGGAATAATTGTGCAACTATACATGAACTGGTCTAAAGGCCACTCTAAACAGCTGTGTTCATAGTAGCATATATTCCAGAAACAGCTTAAAGGAAGAGTAACAGCTACGAAGCTTCTAAGAAATCCAGGTTTTTCCACAGAGAGCTTCATCACCCAGATTTTAGGGACAGCACAGATTTGTTGGTACAGGAATAGAATAGAGTATCTTTTTCAGAGCAGCTGAAGGAGAGACTTGTATGTCTCAAAGCTTGTCCACTACTTTCCTCCCTCCGACTACATGATTTGATCTCGTAAAAGACACGGCGACTCTTTACAAAGAAAATCTTTCCTTAGAATTCTCTGTGGCAGCGCTATCTGGTGTAAGTTTGCACTACACCATGCACTCTACATTTGCACTACACACAAAAAAAAAATCCCTTCAAACTGGATATGGAACCTCTGCAAACGTATGCTGCTCTACAACAACGAAAGATGGAAAAGGAGGGAGCGTCAACAACTATTCAAATACCTTTCCAGTGCACAACTGCAAGGGTTGAATCTCTTGTTTCCTTCAATTCTCCAGTCTAGATTTTGGCTAACTTAACGCCCATTGAAAATACTTGAAAATAATCTCAAATGAACTACTCTGTTAAACTGCAGAAAGAAAATAATGTCATGTTCTGGCTTAAATTCAGTTCAACTCCTTTATTTTTCAAATACAAAAAAAAGATGACTCTAAGAGCTTGTGCATGCTGATATGGACGCATCAGCTGTATGGGGACAGAAGTCGGAACTTGCATTTTGCTTTCAGGCAGTTTTTAGCCTACTTTACAGTATGAACTCCCAAGAAACCTATGCTTGGCACTTATTGCACAACTCCTGGAGAATGTGTGCGTCTTCCACCTGATTATTTTTCTCTTAGTCGCACACAGACCAGAAGCTACCTGCAGAGGCATACGGTTCAAGCTCCTTGTTTCATATGGCCTGACATATTTTCACTGAGCTCAAACAACCTGAGAACGTTATCCCAAGCTAAAGATCTACTTGCTGCTTGGTTTGTCTGTTGGGAGAAATGGCTCTGGAAGATGTATACTTACTGACCTCCAGGCACAGCCTCCTCCAAAAGCTGCGTGCAGAAACAGTCAGAAGAACCTAGTATCTTTGTAATACCCGATTTTGATAAACGGAATTACAAAGTCAAGCGGCCAAGCCTTGTTGACCAGACACTTCTAGAAATAGTTTGCACAAGAGCTCTTCAAACAAAACCATTATAATACAACATTTTTTTGATGCAGGATGATCTGACCGTTGGAATAAAAGGCAAAAGAGCCAAGCCCAGCTCCCACAGGGGAGCGCAGACACTCCTATGCCTAGCTCTGTCCCAAAAAGAACATTGCCACAAATGCTACGGAACATCCTCAGGGCCATATTCAATGGAACTGTTCAGAGAAGGGCTTGGCAACTGGATTAGAAATGAAACAGCATCCTTACCAGCTTCAGGATATAAGCCAGTGCTTTCACTGCTGCAGTTGAGACAAAGGCTGTAACATAAGTAGCACCCCCAATGTGAGATTTATGTAGTAACTAATTGTGGGGTTTATAATGGCCTAACGGGTGTAGAAAAACTAGAGCCAGACAGCACACCCCTCCCTCCCCCCAAGCAATACAGTGTTTTTCTTCACTCGTGGCACTACGAGCACAGCACTGAAACAGGAGCACCTTGGACTGCTGGTTTCTTCCACTGTCTGTATAACTGTTACTTTTTCACATAATATCCCATGAAAGGAGGTTAAACAACGCCACAAGACTCCCGTGCTGATGCCAAATAAAGGAAAACGGGATGGCATTTAACGAAGAAACCTCCCTCTGTTTAGAGAGCTATAAATTAAAGCGGAGCCGTCGACCCTCATGACTCAGAGGCCTGACTACGAGCAGAAACCCGCACCCCAACCGCTCCCCGGCCCGCGGCGAGGGCCGGGCTGTACGACAACAGGGCCCCGCTCCGGGCCCGGCCCGGCCCCGCCTCCCGCCCAGGGCGCTGCGCGACCTGGCTCCCGCAGCCCCTCACCTCTGCCCACCGGCCCGAGAGCCGCCGCCGCCGCCAGGGCGGGGGGAGCCCCGGGCCGCTGGCCCCCCGCCGCCGCTGCCCGGTCGCTAGGCAACCGCCGGCGGCCGCTGTCAACACGGCGGGGCACGTGACGCGGCACGCACACCCCGACGTGCGCACCCGGCGCAGCGGCTCCCCGCAGTACGTCACCCTCCCCCCCCCCCCCCCACCGGGTCCCACGAGAGCCTATAAATAGCAGGGCCCGCCGCACATGCGCGCTGGGCACGCGGCGACGGTGCGGCGGGCAGAGCCTCCTTGGGCAGCGGGGGCTGCCCCTCGGCGATGTCGTCACCGCCGAGGAGCCTGTAGCAGCGCTCGCCGACCACCGTACTGCCCGCCCCTCGCGTTCTATTTTTATTCCTTTGTTTCAGGTCCCCGCCCCTCCGCCGCCGCGGGAGGACGGGATGACGTCACCCGCTTCCCGGAACGATGACGCGGGCGCGCGGGGGGGTGGGGTGGAAACTGGAATGCGCGCTGGGGTTTCGCTTCCTTAAAGGGGCAGCGTCCCCCGGCGCGGCCCGCGGGGCTGCGGCGCGCGCGGGGAGAGGGGCGGGGCGAGCGGCGGCGACGGACGGGGGCAGGTGGTGGCGGCGGCGGCGGCTGGGGGGGGGGTGCGCGCGGCGAGAAACCGCTCTTGTCGGTTCAAACGGCCGTGACGTGGGGGGGGGGGCGGCGGGAGCCCGCGACAGACACCCCTCGTCGCTGACTAACAGAGCCAGGCGTCCGTCCTGAGCTTCGTGCCGCTGAGGGGCGAGGGGAGTGGCGGCCGCCGTCCCCTCGCGGTTTAACCGCTTCCCAGACCTCACCATCAGGATGCAGCGCTTCGGTGTTGATGTCGGGCTGCACCTGAGGGTTTGTCCGCCCCCTGTCCCTCTTGAGCGGTGTCGTGGACAGAGGGAAGGCGGATGTGTCAAGCCTCTTGTCACCTCGCTCATTTTGATGTCTAGGCTAGCGGCTTTCTTACTTCAGTCATTTATTTGCTAATCGTTTTTTGTTTGTTTGTTTGTTTTCTACAGTTTATTCACAGTAGTGCCCAAAGGCCTCGGTCTACAGCCAGAGCCCTGCTCTGTCATGTGTTACAAATACAGGTAGAAACAAAAGAAATCTTTTAAGTTCTACCCTAGAGAATTTCCCAGCTAAATAAACATCACACAGAGAGAATCTCTGCCTGTGCGTATGGAGTAAATTAAGAATATAAATAAATCACAGAGAAAATTAGATTAATTTACGAGGGAAGAAGTTTTAAAATATGTTTTGCACTTATTTCAGAACTGAAATCCAGAAATGCCAAACACTACAATAAAGGCTCTGTAACTGATTCATTAAATTAGTTCCATCATGTGGAAGACTGTAATAAATCACACACGAACCATTAGAGCTCAGCAGAGCGCGGAGGGCTTCGAACGGCAGGTGTTGTCCATAGTAGGTTATCTCTGGACTGGAGATGTGCTCTGAAATAAAGCCCCTCACTCACGCCGAGGTCGAGATGATGCTGTGGCGTCATATTTAGATCATGGCTCGCAGAGAGATCTAGGGTGTACTTAGTCACCTATGGCATGACCTTATATTCCCACTCAATTTAGTAACAACAGTTGGTTTCTTATGGGGCATGTGAGATTTAATTTATTAACTGAGTTTCTAGGATAAGTAGAGAGAAAGTCAAAAGGAATGAGATGAGAAGTCAGCAGATGAGGGGGAAACGCTCAGAACGAGATGTAGCTCTTAGAGAAATGTAAGTCTTCTCTCATAATTTGTTGCATATGTTAATGTAGATGTAAATATGCTTATTTATAAACAGATATTTTTTATATGTGGCCGTGTGTGAATTTATTTCCTACATTTAAATTACCTGGGTACAATTTTCGTTTCGTTTTTTGCCTGTTGTGTAGTTTTTAAGCTTGGTTTTTGTTGTAACGGGACAGTTTAAAACACTAGAACTCTTCTGTTCTAGGGAAGAAATTTCTACCACCTGAAAGAAATGCCTTTGTTTTCATTCAGATGGTATATCTTATTTATCAGGCTGGTATGTGTGGACATTGATAGGTGTTTCAGCATGTAAAATCCTGGAAGACAAATGCCAGAGTAACTAGCCTTTGTATATTACAAAAAAAAAAAAAAGACTAAAAAACTACTGTTTAGCATTGAGGCAGCCAATGTGTCTGAGATATATGTTCCCCTCTCTTTTAATTCTGGAATAAGTTCTACCCTCATTATCTTTCAGGTGCTATAAGTTAGGACAAAATGTGTTGCAAGAACTTTTGCCTTGTTGAAGGGCTTCCCGCTTTTTGCACTGATGATCAAGAAAGTGAACTAATTTTTTTTTCCTTGATGATCAATTGTATCAACTAAACAAGAAATTAATAAAACAGTGGAGATGATTGACTTTGAAATGTAATCTAATTAAGATGTCAGTTTAAGTCACTCTCACAGTTTGAACTAAATAATGAATGCCAAAAGCTGTATACATGCAAAAGATCTCTGCAAAGTTTTCTTGGGAAAGTCATTCTTTAAAATTCAGTGTTTTGCATTCTCACTCTGATAATATAAATAATCAGGTAGTCTGTTCTCTTAACCATTTTATGTTCCAGTGAATCTAAATTTGATTGTCACGCAAGCTTCCTTATGAGTCATTATCATTATTTCACATCACTCATTAAAAGAAAGATGTTTTTTTCCCCCTAAACCCCCTAACCTACTTCTACCGTGCCAGCAAGAGCATTCAGAAACTGACACTAAGGTGCAGCTCTGATACAGGTTTTCTGTTTCTCTGTGACTCATTTGACATTAACATAATTATGTTACAGGAGTCAAAGTGATTTTCAAACTATGAGTAATGCACAATACTAGAGAGAACGCTTACAAGACACGGAGGCGTATCAGCCAGCTGAAGTAACCAGCTGCTGATAACAGCTGAAGTAAGTTAGGGAATTAAAAAGTCTTACAATACAATTACCCTTCTTTGGACCTCAGAGTCATGTATGGTGATGAGATAGGTAGCACACTGTGAAGAAGGATCCAGAACCAGCATTGTACTGTGGCTGGGGTAAGACTGATTCTGTGGGTAGTTCACACAAGAAGTCTTCATAGTTTTCTTCCCACTTTCATATTTATGGAAAAGTCGTGCTCAAATGATAGCAGTGATCTTTTGAAGAAGTAGCTGTATTTACCAGAGTTCACTTCAAAATGCAAGTGACACACATCCTCTCAGCAAGGAAAAGCTCGAAAGGAAACAACAACAACGAAAAACGTGAGGTCATCTTGCAAATATTTTGAACCTTGTGTATGTGAATAACACACAGGAAGACAACTTCTAAGATTAAGAGAAAATTGAGTGCTGTTATGATTAAATATATTTTCTCTGTAATAAAAAATACCTGCCTTAAGGAAGGCTAATGATAATGAGAAGAAACAAGAAGAGTTAGGATGAATATATTCTGAATAAATACCAAAAAGGAATATCTACAAAATTTATAAACCATAAGAAAAAATTATTAAAAAATCAAAGCCTTAGTGGTGATTACTTGTTTCAAGTGTTACCTGCAATCTTTAAGAAATACTAACATCTCAGGATTTGTTAACATAGTTTAAGAAATAGATTAATTTTTTTTCTGACTCTTTTGATTCACAAGTAGCTTTTGAATGACACTGGGACATCTGCTTCTTAGAAATTCATCTACTTTGCCTGGATATCCTTCAGAGGAGGCCTTAAAATATGCTGACAACCCAAAATGTCATTGGTTTAATAAGTATTGCGGACGCTTGGTGTCTCCCAGGATTGGCGGCCTGTTGAAGGCTAGAAGCCTGATTTTTGAAATACAAGCGCAAGCTGCAATTTCACTGAGTGTTAGAACTGACAATAATCAGTTAACAGCTTTCCTGTAAGATAGTAAAAGTGGGGAAGAGTGAAATGCAGAAAAAACAGGCTGATAGCATACGAATTGTTATTAGAAAGCATGTTTTCCGTGAAACATATGCAAAGGATTACAAAAAAATTCCAAAATGCACCCCATCTTCTAATTCACTGGAAAAGCTGCTCAGGCCCTGAGCCAGACACTTAGCATGCTCGAATTATCGTCACTGACCCTTACAGAGTTGGAGGAGTACCAGAACTGTTAGAAGAGTTGTAGGTGGCTGAGGAAGGCTGGAGGAGAACGGTCTGCAGCAGTGTCTTTTGTTGAAAATACTACACTTTTGCCAGGAGAGTTAGAGTCAAAGCTTGGAGGTTTTTCTGTTTTCTCTGCTGCTCTTGTCCTACTGCATGACAAACTCATTTGCTGTTTCCCTCAGTTTCCCCACTTCTTCCTTAGGAAGAGAGTTAGTGTATGTGCTGTGCTTAGATGGCTTTGAATGACAGCTGCTGCCACACTGACCGGTATGAATGTGTATAACCCCGGTTGATAAAACAATCAGATTAGATAAAATAAACACACAGAACAATCCAAGCCCAATCAACAGAGCTTTATTTCCCATAGCACAGCCTAGCAGTCATAAATTTACTCTGATTTACTGTAAACTCATCCAGGAATTGCAGTTTTGTAACTGCTAATATCCACCACCATAGCATGCAATGCCTCTGCATAGATGTATCAATTGAGTTTACATCTAGTTTCACTGCTTTTAATTACTGATCTCCTTAACTACCAAAAGTTGCCTCTCAGATTGTTAAAAAGCACAAGCCATTATTACAAGAGCAGCTTCATTTACCGCAGATTTATGTCCTCATATCCCTTATAATAACGGGATATATTTGTAAAATAGTTCTGCTCAGCTCTACACCTACCTGGAGTACCTTAATGGTGCAATCTTGAAAGCAGTAGCCCTGCAATGCTCTGCATTTCCAGCTCCTGCCTTGCTGCTTGGCTCCAGAGGAATTTCCTCCTCAGGCTGATGTTTAGGGAAGCTGCCTTTCTCTTTCCTGGAGAAACTAGCATTTACGACCACGTTCTGCAGTGACTTACAATCTGGGCAAATTCCAAGTATTTAACCTTTGTTCTTTCTTGACACTCTGCAAATTAACCTAAAATAACAGAGTAAAATAACAGAGCAAAATAGGCAATATGGGGTGTTTGCAGGAAGTAACTGACAAAATTGAATTTCACAACTTTAAGATCTTGTAAATACTGCTTATCCTTACTGGTGAGTTGGGCTTTGTTGTTGTTAGCTTGTTTTGTAAACTGCCTTCACAAACAAAGTATTCAGACATTTATTTAGTATAGAAAACAGATTTTTAAAGAACAAATAAAAATAGACAGATCCATCAAAGTTTAGTTTATTTTTTGACTTAGAACAAAATTAATTGATATTAATTTTTGGATTTTTCAGAGTATATGGATCTCATAACCTGGCTCAATTTTTTCTATTATAAAAATAGCCACCTGAAAGTTGATGATAACTGATAATACATTACTCCGAATTCGCAGCAGAAGACATATTTAGGCCTGCATATCTTTGCCAACAGCAATGACAAAAATTTCACCCCGTTCCTTATCTGGACAAGGTCCTTATTGTAGTGTCTTCCCTCAGTCCCCCAGTACATGAAATATGTATCAGAGGATATTGCCCCCCGCTGCTGGGCAGCCGGGAGGCCACAAGTAGGCTCCCTCACAAGAACTTTGTATGAAAAGGATGCTGAGGGGGTTGGAAGCATCGCTATTAATGTGAGACGGACCCCACGGCAAAGGAAGACAGGCTTGCTAGCAGCAGGAGCTCTGTTGGGAAATAGTCAGGAAATCCTCAGATGAACTGCAAATATTTTTGTTTGGAATGGTGATAGCTACGCAGGTTGTGTTTAGAGGCAAACAAGGGATAAGTTAACATGTATGAGGACGTTGGCCTCTACGTGGGGCGACCCAGCCTTCTCAGTCCTGTGGGCCGGAGAGCTAAAAACGTGAAGGGAGGGACTCTCAGGTGTCTGGTGTGGGGCAGTGCAGGGAGGGAAAGTGCCTTGGTGGAGATGGAGAGATTTGGTCTGCAGAAAACTCATGGAAGTTAACAATTTCTGAGGCTGAGACTTTGACTGTTCTGCTAAGTGAGGGGAAACTCCTGAAACGGGGAAAAAGCTGCTGGAGAACAGTTTTGCAGATATTCCTTCCTCATTATCCCTCCTGCCAAGGGTTTCTTTCATGAGGTCATGTATTAGGTCCTGCTTGTGAGTCTTAATACTTTTTATACTCTAGAAGGTCTACAGGGAGCATTACAGTTACCATGCTAGAGCTGTTTGTGTTGGAAAGCTTTTGGAGCAGGATGTATAGATATAGTACGTAGCCCAAGGACAAAACGTGTGCTAGTTTTATTAAGAGATCTTTGATTTTCTTCTTCCTGTACGATTACTGGAAAGCTGAGCCTCTAAGAAAATGCTCAGAATTATATTTATAATAACAATTTTAATATATATATCAAAGTATTTACTAGATACAGATTCATTTTTATAATGTGTTTCACATAATGACTTCTCTTTGAAAACTGAATTTGACAAGCTGTTAATTTTAATGTTGAAAAACTAGGCGTTAAGTGTTGTGCTACATTAAAGCCCAGTCCTGCTAACACCTATGCAGGTGCTTAAACTTAAACTTATGAGTAGTACTGTAACCACTGGGATTACTCGTGTGATTAAAATTAAGCATGCGTGTGTTTCGAGGTCAGGATTTTCAAATTCTCTCGCTCATGCGTAGAGTAAAAAAAATCCTATTAACCACTCAGTCACCTATTAATACTGCTATTGTGTTTTCTTTAAGGCACTTATTGCTGTTTTGATAGGCAAAGTATCTTATAAAACATGTAGCTATCAAACTTGACATAATTAAACACTCAGGTGCTGTGATAACCTGCTGGAATGGCTGAATTTTCTAGTAGTGGAGAGAAATCCTTACTCTAGTGCCTTGGGTGTAAGCTGAGATGAGTACTGCACCAAGATGGTCACGCTGTTATTTTAGAATAAAGTGCTATGTTTCATGGAAGATCTGGGTTTTTTTTTTTTTTATGTATTCATTTCATTTTTACATAAACACAAGCTTGATGTTTCCAGAAAGGTTCAAAACTAAACAGTACTTTAGTTTGGGATGGCAATATGGTTTTTGAATACATGATGTACTAAACTTTGCTAAATCACTCACAGAAAATGTTCACAAGACAGTCTTGTCAAATTACAAGTTCAAATTAGATGGTTATGGGGGCGTTGAGACTTTCTCTTGTCTAAACATTTTCCCACTGCTTTCTAAAAGAGAGTTATCCCTGGTGGTGGTGCGCTTGTACCAGGACAGGATAAAGCAAAATGGTTTTTCATGCCTCGTTAATAATTGCTCTCGTTATTGTAAAGTGTACACTTACTGAAGTCGCTCGGGGGAACTGAGTTCCCGTAAAACTTTAGCCACAGGAATTTAGTCACAGCAATACCTAACTTCCAGGTCACCACCGTTCTGCATGGGAGCCAGGACCGTGTCTTGCATGCCTGTGCCCTCGGCTCGAGACCTCAGCCCCTCGAAATCAGCCGGCTGGGTGTGCGGGGAGCAGATCAGTCTCCCCAGCGTGAGACGGGGCACTGTTGTACTCCAGGCCTGCAGGGAGGCACCTCCATCCTCGCGGGATCCATCAACCTGGTTTCTCTGGGTTTGCTTTGATTTCTTATTTTCTGTTTAACAAGGCATTGCTCCCTTCTTATAAACTGCGGTGGAAGGATGAGGTAGTGCTGCTTCATTTACACACTCAATAGGGTTATATAAGATCCAGGTTCAGTTCCACTCACTGTCTGAAGAGGTCTAGTTCACATTTCTTTACCTCTGGGGGACTGCCCAAACCACCAGGCTGTGGGTGGGGAGAGGAGCACCGGCTGCGCTCCCTGCTGAGGCCGTGCAGGAAACGGAGGACGGTGGGCTCCAGGGCAAACTCCGCTTCTGATCTTCGCTCCCAGGGCTGCTCGTAGATTTTGCAGGGGTGGTTTTTAGAGCAGCGATAGAGCCCTGTTCTGATCTCTTTGGAGCAAGTACCCTGAACATCTAGGCTAAAATCTAGGCCCTTCTAGTAAGCTTTCTCTGGGTTCTTGAGTTTTGAATCCCTCTCTGCACATCAGCTTGTCCCCCGCGGGTGCTTTAACTCTTAGCCTATTCCAAAAAGGCAGGTGGCCCCACTATGCCTGGTCTTTGAAAAAAAAGCATGACTACTCTGCACGGGGGCTCACTCCCACAGTGTGGAGCAGGCATGACCAGAAAACACGTACTCTGGAGGATATAGAGGAACAGTTAATATCAGGAACCCACCGGACATAGTCCTGGGGAGGGCTCCTCGTTGTCTGGTAGCAGCTGTGTTTGAGCACCCGTGCAGAAATAAAACCCTGAGGTGCGTGGAAACATGAAGGTTGCTGGCTGCAGCACACACAGCGTCTGGGTGCCAGGCTGTTTATGGCCCCGTGAAGGGGTTTTCTCTAAAGCAGTTTGGGATTTGCTTGCTTTAGGTTCCTACAGCTTGTACACTTTAATCCATCCCAGGAGAGAGTCGCAAGAAGAAGAAGAGTCTCCAGATTCTCCTCCTGTGGTTAACGACTGCTTTCTGGGCTCTGCACGCTGCCTGTGTCCCAGATGGCTCTCAGGAGAAACTCGCAGAAGGGATATTTCCAGTTTAAAACAAACTATAAATATTTTAGTAAAAGGAAAGGACACGTACAGGGTGAACTTTGAGACGTGCTCCGAAAATATGCTGCTGACCTCTCACTTGACACATCTGTTTCCCTGTTAGACCGCAGTATAATTAGGGCCTGCTCTAACCCTGCTGCCTGTTTAATGCTTACATCAACGGCAATGTAGCCTCACAGGCTGCAGTTAGAATCTAAGATATACATGTAAAGTCTAAAATAATCCGTGTCATAGCAGAAGGAAGGGTAGCCAAGAGAGAGGAATACTTAGTCCCATATCTTGCAAGATATTTAGGTGTCTTACCTCCTAAATGTAAATGGATGTTAATGGATGGTCAACGGTCTTTGAGAAGTTGGCCTCAAGTCCCGATTCTCTTTCCATAAGCGCAAATGAAAAGCAGCCGTACCGAAGTCAGTGAAGTCACACTGCGGTGTGAAAGGAGAATTAGGACCAGAATGAAATGAGTTTGAGAGCCGAGGACAAATGCCTCTGTACCAGCAGAAGTGGGGGAGGCTGGAGACTAGGTGGTCCTATGCTAGCAGGTGGTCATGGTGGTAGCAGTCACCATGATGATAATAGTGGATGACTGTTAGATGATTTGGTCTGACCTTCTGTGTATTGCAGGCCACTAACTTTCACCCAATAACCTTTCTTCTGAGCTCTGGGAGATAAGTAGGCGGAGCTGTGAGAGGCAAGGACAAGTCTTGGACTATGGTAATAGAGAAAGGTGACTATAAACCCCCCCCCCCCAGTTTTTGTAAGCAGTCCATTTGGGGAAGACACATTTACAAATAAGTAAGATTTAATGGAAAATTAATACCTTTAATAATTTAATAAATAATAAAAAAATAATAAATTTAATGCATGATATAAGGCAGCCGAAAGATCTTGAGGTTCTCCTATCATATGGCTTAGAAGGATAGGTTTGGAGAGGAGGGCCGTGGCTCTGTCCTACTGATACCCTGTAGGAGAACACGCGATGGGGGAGAAGCTGTGTCAGTGTGTAACCTCTCTGCTCCCTGCTCCCTTCATGGCTGCATCCTAAACACCAATACAACCAAAAACATAACAGAAATCCTGGAAAGTAAGGGAAGAATCCTAAAAAGGCCCTGAATTAAACAGCACTCATTCAAGGGCCCAGTCCCATAATCCCAGTCAACAGGAAAAAAAAAATAGTCCTGGGACTATACTGAAAGATAGTAACAGGCAGCCCTGATCTAGCTGCCTACTTTTTTGGAGATTTGCTGATGACCTCCTTAGGGGCAGGACTGAGGCCAAGCTGCTTTTACAATACCTCTTTTAAAGAGATGTACAATGGGCATTTAAAAAAGGGAAGAACATAGTGTTTAAACTACATTCAAATTGGGGATGAAACCTGCAAATGCTTAGACATGTGCACACATATTTTAAGGGTACAGGGCATTCATGGAATAAATATATTTTTAGTATATAATAGTATTACTGTGACCTGTAATAATTATAAACCAAAAAAAACCCACAACTCGAGTGCATGTTTAACTCCCACACTCAACAATGAAAACAGTACAAAAACATCACACTTGCTGTGAAAGGTTTTTTTCATTTCAAGCACTCAGCCTAACACATGGCTGATTTACAGCCTGAGTTCAAGAGACTTGTGCAGACTACTAAGGAAATTGTTGAGGAAACTTTGGACCCTGAACACCCTCTTTTGCACAAAGTGCAAAGCAGCTGCAAAAAAGACCTACCGTATTTAGATGTTGCCTGCAAGTTTAGATATTCTCTTTGCTTTACAAGCAAAACAAAACAAGAACAACAACGAAAAAACGATTAGCAAGCTGAGCCATCCCAAGACAAATCCTTGAATGATTAAATGGAAGCTGTTATGCCAATCTATGTCTGGTAGGAGTTGATGACTAGTTTTCAGTAATCTGTCGTACGTCCAGTTTCTGCTACAACCAAGAAGATGATTTATCTAGTTGGTTAAAGTGAGGCAGTTGTGTGAATGGTACTAAAAGATGCATCCTCACCAAAGCCAGCAAGGAGAAGACTGAGTCTGATTTATGGTTTCCAAACAAGTCTTAGAACTGATCCTGCAATCCCAGCTCAAGGAAAACTCCCTTTTGCAGCCCTGGGCACAACTACAAATCCAAAGCAGAATGCCAGGCTTAGTTGTGCATTGCCCAATGTTTAACTGTGCCACAACACTGATGTCATTTGGAAGTGGAAGTGTGCTTAGCTAAACATTTCACAATTTTTCTGATACCAGGTGGAACATCTTAGTTTATGAAGGGGAAGAAATATCTCTGCATTAGTAAGGAAGCTCCTTTCCTCCCCAGAACATGGCAGGCATCTGCCTCATTAAAATGGGATGATACACCACGTTTTACTTTGATTAGCTTTCATTTATGGGAAAAATTGCTAAATTTAAATCTACATGATCTATACTTTTCTTTTATTGGAAACTGAGTCCTTAAAAAAAGGTGAATCTGTCCCTTAATGTGGAGCAATGTAGTACTAAATTCCTGTACAGAGCACAGCGAAGTCACAGTGAGATCTGCTGAGTACTCCTGACCAGCCTTTACATGAGCGTTTTATTTTTATGTCTTTACTTTCTCTCATATGCTGATTGACGGCTGATTGTGTATGACAGCCCCTTTTCTATATATAAGGGTAGCGCAGTCTTCAGTTAACTAGGTCCTTCCAAGGTTTAGATGAGAGCGGTTTTAAGCTAGTGCAAAACTGCCGTCCACACGCTGCTCACATGTAAAGTATCACTAAAAATCCTTCCGTGTTTATCTGCAAAAGCAAGCAGTCTCTTGAGAGGCTAACGAGGGGTTCCAGTCCTCTCCCACTGTGGGTGCAGCCCTGCAAAATTAATGGGGGCCGACGTCCTGCTGAACCTCACTGGTGCAGTATCAGAGAAGGGACTCCCACATCTGCTTTTAAATGGCTTGGTAAGTCCTAGCGAGACAAAAGTGCTCACTGTAAATAGCGACCTGCGCACTTGTTAGAAGTTGTTTTCACAAGACAGCTTTCTGTCCCCAGAAACCAATAGCAACATATCCTCGCGTGCACTAGGCAATATTCTGCTTCACCTAGCTGATCACCTCTGTTAAGCAGGATTTTCTCTGTTGTTTTTTTGCTGGTCCTGGAAGCCATAGCATAAGCAAGATCCTTTGTACTTATGCTCTGTACAAATAATGATTTGAATAGTCCCATGAAGCGCTGACAAACAAGTATAGTGAAGTTATAAGGCAGAGACTTCCTAGTGTGAAAGCATACCTAGCTTAGAAAATCAGCCACTGGGTCTCATTTCTTTAGAACGGTTTTGTAACACCATCATACTCCTAAGTCTGCCTTACTCTCCCAAAATATACTCTCCTGCTTCTGCTCATGTACTGTAAAGAGGCTGAGACGCTGCGGCAGAAGACCATGGAACAAAATAAGCAACTAATAACAAGTGATAAACCAAACAGAACTGACCGGAACCAACCAACTAAAAAGTCCTTTTCTCCTGCAGCTGTCCTCGAGAATTGTCTTGGTTTTTATCTCTTTTCCATTAGTTCGCAAAATCCCTTTACATGTGGCAGCTCTCCTAGCTCCCTGCTCCAGTTTCTGCCGTCCTACTGCCGGTGCTTTGGGTCCAGTTCTATTTCTGCTTTCAGCGCTATTTCTTATTTGCTACAGTGGGAATTTAATTTGTATAAATGAAACAGAACTGATCCTTTTATTCCTCCTCTTTATATTTTACATTTTCACCATATGTAACAGTAAAAATGCCTGATGGGAAAGGCATTTCCTGTCAGTAAATGACAAGCTGAGTACAGCTACAGAGATGAAAACTCTTCCAGCTGATCATTAAGCTACGAGAAAATGCTTTTCTTGTTGGTCATCATTGCTTATACGCAAGGTACATTAGCTAGCTCTGCTGCTGCAGTGCGAGTCACTCGAGGATGGAAGGCTTCCAGCAACGCTTCAGCCCTACGGCTTCGAACGCGTGGGAGGTCATTTGGGCACGCGGGACGGCGTGTGCAAATGGCCAGACACTAATCCCGCGCGTTCCTGTTGAAGTGCAGGAAGAAGAAAAAGGAGCTCTAAATGGTTTGTTAAATCCCAGGCGTGTTAGAATCAGAGGGAAAAAGAATAATTAAAAAAACGATTTTCCGTCGAGGTGGTAACAAGATGCAGCGTAACTTCTTTTTGGCTAACGAGGCGCTCCTCCAAAGTCCACTATTGACGCAAACTTCAGTGTTAGCAGGGCGACAGAAGGCTCAGCTTTTGTTCTCCGAGTCTCTGTGCCCCCTTAAGGTTGTTAGGTTTTTACTTGTTTTAATACTTCAGCCCCTACTCGAATCCTAAGCCTTTGTAGTTTTAGAAAAATATAGTAACTGCTGTACCTCAAATATCTGTGAAAAATGAACTAATCAGCTCATACGTGTAAGAAAACTGCCAAAATAATGATCTTGACAAAAGACCACAATAGCATACCTTGTTAGGTGCTGTCATCCCAAATGCATAAGAAAAAATATATTACCCCAAGGACAAATTATAATATTTATAGAGGATAATTTTAGCTCTTTGCTGAACAGTAAGTCTCAAGTTCAGCAAGGCTTTTTGACTGGGACTATTTAGATGCGTATTTAATTACTATGCTGAATCTGAGCTTCTATTTGTCTGTTGAAAGATTGTCATGTTTTTTAGAGCTCTGTATAAAACTCTTGCACATAAGGAAAAAAAATACCCAGAATCCTTGTGGGGGCTGCTATATACTACTGTGATACACAGATTGAATAGCAAGAATAGATAATAACATATCTGGACAACATCCAGCAACAAAAGCCTCAGGTTTGAGACATACCTGAATGCTAATTAAAATTAGACATAAAAATAAAAGACAGCAGCCTTATACATGATTTCCATTTGTGAATCTCAGATACTTCATGCTAGAATGTAAATAGCATTATCTATTTCAACAGACTGGGAAACAGAGCCAAAGGAAGACGATCAAGTTATCCAAAATAATGAAGACCGAATAAGGAGCCCTGTCATTTCCTCACTCCCAGCTCTGTGGGCAGCACTCTCCTAATCTGCCCTGTTAACAGCTATTTCAAGTACAGGAGGACTAAAAAGATAACGGTATGGCAAAAATGATCATAATCACGGTTGGCTGGAAGAGACAGGGTGACAAACCCCAGTTATGCACTTAAGTTCCCTGTGCAGTAAATGTGAGTAAGCTGCAAAAGCCAGGAATTCAGAGCCACCAGCCCCCTCCGTGAGCTGGCCAGGAACACCAGAGACGGACGCGGTCTGAAATCCCTCCTCCCTCCCCTGCTGTCTACTTGCAGCAGGGAGCTAGGCATCATTGTGACTGGGGATTCGTGACCCCAGCTTCCCTTCTAAACTTAGACTTCTGCAAAGCACCCTGCAAGGACTGATTTTTTTTTCTTTTCTTTTTTAAAGCCCATGAGGGAGAGCACTGGCTCTGAAGGAAAAGGTCTGAGTTTGGTGTCTGCCTCTGGTGAAGAGGGATGAAACTCATGTCCCCCCTTCCCGAGGAGAAATCATCTAACCATATAAGTGTAAGCTGTGCTGTTTGGGGTTCCTCTTGACTTCTGCTGAAGCTATGCCGTGATGAACTGAAGAGCTGGTTAGACAGCAAACCCAATGGCGCATGACTCTATAGCCTCAGGGCGAGGACATGCCCTGGAAAAAGGGCGTCCTGGAGCCTGCTTCTCTCTCTGTGTGAGCTTTTCACTTCAGATAGTCGCTGGACAAAAGGCAAAGCCTACGCAACTGTGGATTTCATTCGCCGTTGGACTAACAGTTACATGAGCATCCCAAATGGGTGCCATGAAACTCTGCGTCTTCTCCGGCGGCCTGGTCCGCAGCCTCCCGCGCTCACAGAGCGGAGCCGGGATCCGGGCTAGTGGTCCCGTCAGTGGCACGCTTCGGTGTTCGCAGTTAGCGCAGTGTAATTTTAAAACTACACGCAGTCCTGTTGGTTTCACTTTACTTACACTTTGTTCTTATTATCTGGGCAAGTTACTGTACAGTTGAAGCCAAAAAAATAAAGCAGCAAAGATAAGAGGCTGAAAGTTAAGATCACTCATGCGTTCTTTTCGTGGTAAGTCACATGCAAAGTAGGTGAGAGGACAAAAGATAAGCAGAGCGAAAGCTGCAATGACAGCCTTGATTTTGAATCTCTGGTAGATCGTAAACCTGTGTTGCACATTTTTGTCATTTAAAATGGTGTTTGTATCGAAATCGATGTTTAATAATTAGAAATGTGTGTTTGTAATTATTATGGTAAGTTATGGAATAGCTTCTCAGGCCGACGGGAAGAGCAGTTACAAGTATCACTTATGATACTAACTCCCAAAGTATTCTTCAGACATGCACGGTCCCAAGTGAAGTCAATGTGGACAGGCAATTTTTACAGGGGGCACTGGCATGCGTGTCTTCGTGTGTAACGGCATGATGATGCCGTAACGTATCCGAAATATTTGTAACTTCTTGCAGTAAAAAATATACATATTATGTCGCTCTCCTTCTCTCACCCTCGGTGTTTACCTGGTGGATTACAAGACTACAGACCACAACTGTGTCAGTCCACCTAAGCTGAACCTACAGCTTCAGCAAGTAACTTCTAAACCTATCTTTCAAGTCAGTTCCACAGGGGAGTTCGGTACGCTGACAACCACCGCGACGAGATGCTGATTCTTCTTAGTCACTTGGGGCTACATTTATCTCTCATTGAAGTCGATGGAAATCGCTCCGGTGACTTCCTTAACAGTTGGATCAAGTGGTAGTACTTGCTTTCATCAGCGAACAGTTTTGTACGCATAAAGCCATTGACCAAGTTCAGTATGAATCTGTAACTGCGCTCACAAACAAAAATCTGGCATTTATTTACATGATGGAAAGGGTGGCGAGGGGAAAGAGGAGAGGAGGATCTGTGAAGAAAGAGCTTTTCTTGCCATAAAATGAATGGGAATATAAGGACCCCTTAACAGAGATGCAATTTACACCCGCCAGGAGAGCGGTTAACACATCAGGCCTATCGTTTTGCTTGATCAGTGGAACGAGTGATTGTGCTTTATTCAGTCTTTTTTAAGATGTGATCCTTTCATATACGGGATCTCGAATGTGGGATCTTTTTTCTTTGTTTGTTACTATCTGGATGTATCCAAACAGCTCAGAAAGTGTAATTACAGGCTGTTGTGCTTAGCCAGCTGCGATGCCAGTACGCAAAGACGATCTGACTACAAACTAAAAAAAAAGAAAAGAAAGGCTTCAGGAAAAGGAAACTGTAGAGATGGTTGGCTGGGCCAGAGTCAGTGCTCTCTCTCTGGCTGAGAGAGTAGATAGCTGTACTGCTTGCCCCCCCCAAACACTCCAAAAGCGCTGCATATGACAACAAGAATTCACTAAATTCTGGAGCGTCTGATTTAGTAAAGCTCCACTAAAGCTCATGGTACTTTTGGACAGGGGAATTTGGTCCTGAAATACACATCTTGCTGCACCCACTGGCAACTATGTTACCATGTTGCAAGTGGAGAAACAAAAAGTAAAATGACAGAAAGTGAAAGAGCAAACTGAAATGACTCATTTAAACTCGGGAAGCTGAAGAGGCAGGCGCAGCAGGACCAAGGGGAGAAAGCCTCTGGAAGAAGGGCACAGAAAGGGGGATGGCAGAACCCACGGACACCGTGAGGAAAAGAGAGAGAAGGGAAAGGAGGAGAGCAGAGCGGCAAAAGAAAAGGAGAAGTTGCTGTTTGAAGGAAATAGGAAAGGGAGCTATTATTGAAACAGAGCAAAAGAGATGAGGAAAGCAGAGAAGGTCTGAAAAGGAGACAACAAAGGGTTAAATTGATTGAGAAGGGATATCAGACAGTGATGGTGACAAGCAGTAAGGACAGAAATGTGAACTGAGGAGAGAAAAGCAAGGAGCAAATGAATCTTCTCTTCAGCATTAAAGAATAAAAGAAGTTAAAGTTGCGCCCTTATTGGCAGCTAATTTCCCTCTGCAAGGCACATGCCCATCCACTCGAGCAGTATTAAATATACCAAGGTAGCAGTGTTTGCCATGCAGGCTCTGTTAATATCTGTCCTCTTAACTCCGTGGCTTTTAACTCCCTTCGGTTTTTGTGGCTCTTAATGCTTCCCAGTAGAGGTCCAATGCTTCCATGGTGAATTTGATCCCAGCTACTATACTATATACATATATATTTTTTTTTTTAAATCACCTTTTGGGAGACCCTTGGAAGCAGTCCACAGATGCCCAAGGAGTCCCCAGGCAGCAACCTGAAAAGCCCTGGGCTGGATGGGAGCTACTGCTGCTGCTTCTACCACAGAATAGTCCCTTCGCTCAAGCAGTAGCAACCTCAACTTTGGAAAACATAGTCCCAAGTTTCATCACTGCTGATGGTCTGGTCAAATGTCAAACTAGTCTGAGAACTAGCGTGTGTTTTGAGGAACAGGGGTATCTTACCGCATAGGTTCAGAACTGGATGTACGGCAGAGCACAAATCATGGCAGAAGTTAATTCTCACCACGGAAATATCGAATACCTCTCCTTGGCAGAGAGTTTAATTTTGTGCTGGTTTTGCAACACGGTACATCGGAGTTCCAGAACGCTCTTTCTCATATGTGTGCCATGGAGGGAAACACTGGACCCACCAGGGCTACAGTAATACAACTAAAACCACTGAGCACACAGGGAGACCGATTTTACTCAAGATATCCCTACACGTTTAATGTACATTTCGTTGCATGTTCCCCAGACCAGATGGGTTTAGTGGAATTGTATGACCATAAAACCACACAGGATCTGGATTTTATGGTGTTATTTCGACTGAGATTGTACAGTTTCATAAATTTTAAGACAAGGGAGAGCAGAAAGCTTTCATGGTGAGGGTGCAAATCCATTGCTTAGCAGCTCTGTAGAGAACCACATTTTAGTCTTAACCAAATCCCCGCAGTGTCTGAAGCAGCGTGAAGGGATGTGGAGGCAGGATGTGGTCAGGAAAAGGTAGAGGCAGGAGTGCGCTCCTCTCCCTGCGCGGGCTGCAAGGACAACACCATGGGGTGCTCCTCGGGGTGGTGTTTTCTCCACCGAGAGAAAACCCAGTAGCTGTCCGTGCTCTGGTGAGGAGCTGCTGTGCCTGGCTCCAGGGAAGGCAGGAGTAATTAACACTGACTTCGTGGCTGCGAAATGGTTGCTGTTTCGGCAGGATTGTCCCCTGAAGTTTCTGGTAGCAGCAGACAAATGAAAGAGAAGAGCATTGGTAAACGTTTAGAGGGAGGCAAATGAAAGGTATTTAAAGCCATGTTGCAAAACGAACCTGGCGAAGAGCATTAGAGCGTCTGGTGGCTCCACTGTTTAGCTTCCTGATATTCTTTATAGTTATATGTAACTTCTGGGAGCTGGAGTCGGACCCTACATCTTTACTGAGTCAAGTTAGCTTTGGGAGCAGGATCAAACCTATGGGATACACTGGAACTTAGCTTATTTTTCCCTGTGGTTTCATTTTCTTTTTTTACAGAAGAATTTCAAGCCAGGACATGTTTCAGTGGCCTAATCTTAAATGCGCACAGGAACAATCTCTCTGTTTGTTTTGCAGGGAGGAGCTCTCTCATTTCAGAGGCAGTTGAAGAATTAACACAACTGTTTTACTGTCAATTTCTAGTTCCAAACGTAGCTCATTGTCAATAATGGTACCAGCAGTAATGAAGAAGTGTTGTATAGAAAACAAACGTATCGGTTTAGTCTTGTGTAACACAGTACTATTTCAAAAACTCAGTAATCATCTGCCTACTTGGTGCAGTGTTGTGATTGTTCGGCAAATGTTAGTGACCCTTAAACAACAGGATAAGAGTACTTATTTTCCAAAGGTACTTCTAACCACATAGAAGGAGGGAATTGCTTTTTTTTCACCTTTACTATTCTGTGGCATTGCTCTACTTAGCTAAAAATACTCTAAGTTTCCATTTATGATACAGCTAGTAAAATAAGAATGGACAGTTGCTAAATCTTCTCTGTCAGAATTACAGCAAGCACCTGGTCATGACCACTAAAACTAATGTTGCTAAACCGTTTCCACAATAACTTCATGCTCAGAACTTTCCAACCAATTATCTTTTGAGATGAAATTTTCCACATTTGGCCTCCTTCGGGAGTAATACTTTTTCCTTTGGGTTTGAGAAAAATGACGCCAGCTGTTTTCGAGTGGGGCATGAATGGTAAAATTATGCCTTTGTAGTAATAAAAATTTCACAGACTGTACCAAGCTGAAAAGCAAAACTTGCTCTAGACCCCTGTGAAGAGCAAAGTTTTTGCCTGGAATTGTATTTGCCATTGATTTACATAGATTAACAAAGATAAGATAATAAACATGTTTTGAAAGAGCTGAGATTGATTTATCTATAGGCGAGTACTTGAGCCTACAGCTAGAAAAGCCTATAGTTTGCAAGAGTTGCAAACTGAGGGCTGCCAGGTAGGTCAGAGGAGCTCATTACGGCGTCCTCAAAGTGCCTTTCATCGTTTGAGGAGAGCAGGGAACAACTGTACCTACTGCAAGAGGAAAGCGAACATCGTTAGTCCAAGCTCTCTTTTCCTTTCCCACCAGATTTTCTTTCCTTTTTTTTTTTTTCTCCAAAGCAGACAATGAAGTATAAAATAGTGTTAAGATTGTGAAGTTGAGCATGCAAGCGTGGTGCCATTTAAAAAGCTAAGACTGCTATTCATGTCTATGCGACCAATGTACACACATTTAGGTATTTACATGCGTACACAGGCAGTCACACACGGAGGGGAGATACAAACCCACGGACGTTACATCAACTGGAATGTAATACCCTTGTTAAAATGCTCCAAGCAATTAGTACATCCCAGAATAAACAACTGGAGACATATTATCATAATACAGCCTCATTGAACTTTATGAAATTGATTAACTTTTTGGAACACTGTTGTTCAGGGTATAAGTTGTAGCTATAAATAAATGTATCAGTTAATACAGTTAGGACATCCTCAAGCTTTTAAATGTCCTGATCTTTCCGTACTTGGTACATAAGAAAGAGACCTGAAGACTTTGTTAACGGCCGTTTTTGCACCTCTGGAATATGCTTGTGTTGGATAACAGCGTGGGTGCATCTGCCCTTGCAAGCGTTGTGCGCCTCCTTTGGGCAAGCGTTTCTTTGACAGATCTATGTTCCAGCACTTTGGGGGCTGGTGGAGGCAATTTCTGTTGTTTAACGAATCAGGAAGCTACGAAAACAGAACAGAACAGAACAAAACCCCCTTCACCACAGCCAACACCGCCATGCTTCCCTGTCTCCTACGGCGGACTCTTTGGTTTTCCCTGAAAGCATAAGGACATCGTGAGCTGACGTGTTTTAAGAAAAGGATTTTTTGTTATTTGTTATTAGCTTCCTGTCATGCCATTGAATGGGTCTTTCCTCCTCAGGGTAAAAAGTGAAGTCGTCCTCTTCCACATGTAAACTGAACTTTTCGCTGACATTTGAAGCAGGACGGGGAGAAGGATGCGTGGGAGGAGGGGAGGGCTGAGCAATTTTTCAGTGAAGTAGGATCACATTTTTCAGCCCTTTTGAAAAAAATCTTCCCTTATTTTCACTTTCTCTAAGTGTGGTGAAAGGCTCTTTGGCTCGTTCTGGATCAGCAGAAGGCGTCCCACCCGCCGAAAGACGCCCCCCGACTGGCGGGGGAAGGATGAAAGCAGGACGGGAGAAGCGAAGCGGGAGAGCGCTCGCGGGGCCGGCGGAGCGCACGGGGCCCCCCCGCTACCGCCGCCCGGCCCTCCCGGACCCCGGGGCCGCCCCGGGCGCCCCCTCCCCTGCCTTCCTCTCCCCTGCTCGTCCCGTCGCTCGCGGCCCGGCACGCAGGTGCGGGGCGACCATCCGGCGGCGCGGCGCGGCGCGGCGCGGCTCGGCGCGGCGCGGCTCGGCGCGGCGCGGCTCGGCTCGGCGCGGCGCGGCTCGGCTCGGCACGGCACGGCACGGCTCGGCTCGGATCGGCGCGGCTCGGCTCGGCACGGCTCGGCTCGGCTCAGCGCGGCACGGCTCGACTCGGCTCGACTCGACTCGGCTCGGCTCGGCTCGGCTCGGCTCGGCTCGGCGCAGCTTGGCTCAGCGCGGCACAGCACGGCGCGGCACGGCTCGGCGCGGCTCGCTCGTCTTATGGTGCGCGCTCCGTGCCGCGCCGGGCCGGGCCGGGCCGGGCCGAGCCGTGCGGAGCCGTGCGGTGCGGTGCCGCCCCGCCCCCGGGCCGGCGGGGCCGCCTTGCATCACCGCCGCGGGCCCCCGCGCCCCCCCCGCCGCCCTCTCTCCCGCGGCGGCTATTAATAGCATGACATCAGCCCGGGACTCGCCGCCAGAGTAAATACCAGCGCTGCCCACTCGGCTATATAAGGGGGGTGATGCAACCGCGGCGAGAGGCAGAGGCGCGGCGAGCGGTGAGCGGGCGCTGCTCTCCCGGCGGCGGCGGAGCAGCAGCAGCAGCAGCAGCGCGGACGGCGGAGCGCGGACTGCCGCGGCCGGGGCAGCGCCGCGGGGCAGGCGCGGAGCCCGCTCCCTCCGGACCCTCCCGGGGCTGGGAAACCGGCGGCGGCGGCAGAGAGGTAGGTGAGAGCGGAGACGGTCGCGGGGACCCCTGGCCGGCGGGGGCGCAGCCCGCCGCGCTGCCGCCCGCCGCCCGGCGCGGAGAGGCGCCCCGGGGCCGGTCCCGACGAGCCGGGCGGAGCGGAGCTGGGACCGGCGCCCCCGGCCCGGCCGGGCCCCCGCGCCGCTGCCGGGGGGAGCCCGCCGGCCGCTGCCCCGGTGGCGGCAGTGCGGGGCGGCCCCGCGGCTGCTGCCCGCGCCCGGCCCGCGGGGATGCCCGGTCCCGGCTCCGGCGGCGGCGGCGCCCTGGGAGCGGCAGCGAGCGCCGTGCGATCTCGCCGCGCTCACTTTTCCCTCCGTGCCGGTGACCGCCGCGGAGAAGAGCGGTTGCTGAACTGTTGCCTAATCGAGTCAGGCGTGACACAACAGAAAACTTGCTAGAGAGAAGGAGTTTCCTGCCCGAAATCGATTCCCTTCGTAGTAAGAGCGTTTGAGGAGCTGGAAGCCAGCAGAGAGTGACTCGGGAATGATGTGGGATGTCAGAAGGCTTAAGGTCAACCAGCGTGCACAGAGGTTGCGAACTGTAATTGCCCTTAATGCTATTTAAGATTAACCTCAATGGTTATCGGGGTTTATTGCATCAGCACCAGAGGAAAAGGAATTTGTGTGAAGAAATAAAACCAAGAGGCTCAGTCAGCCGTGTACAGCTAAGCCAAAGAGAAAAGACTTGAAGCAGTCACTTATAGTATCAGTATTAAACTACAATACGCTTAAGTAATAGAGCCGGGGACCTCACAGCTAGGCACTGCATCCTGAAATTAAAATATTGTCCAACGAGATGTAAAAGTTCAGTGTAGGTGGAAGGAATCATCAGTAAAAGAACAAACAAAAAGTAGGGAGGGAACAACTCTCTAAAGTTGTTTGAGCCTACCAGAATTTGGAGGGAGCCATTAAGAGAAAAGCTGTTAACTGTCGAACTAGGGATAAGGCAAGGAAGCATTAACTCACACTGGGAGGGAGCTGTGCCTTTACCGGCCAGGTCTGTGACCTGTTCAGCACCTTCAGCAGCCAAGGGTTTCAGAGGTGTTCGGGGCAGCCTGGAGCCCAGGGCCACGCGCGCCCCTGCTCTGGCAGAGCAAACAGCAACGCTATCGGAAAGGCCCCAGTGTGCTCACCCTGTAAGGTTAGACAGTCCTGTTCCTGGTATTTCCCCAACTGTTTTAGGTTCTTTACAAACCCGAAGAAAATGGTACACTGCTTTTGATAGCTTATCGAGAGAGATAACGTTTGGACAAAAACTGGGAGAAAGGAAGGGAGGGCAAACTGTTGCATTTTTTTAATAACAAAATCTAATTTTTATTCTTGTAAAACATTTCTAAAAGCAGAACTCTTCTTCAGAAACAGGAAAATATCTACCTTACTGTTAAGAAAAGGAAATCTATTTAGCCTACTAGGTAGCTTTGAGACAAGGCTGAATATTTTTATTATTTATACCATGGTGGGTCCTACAGCTCTCAGGGCTGGAGAGGAGCCCTACCATGCTAGACACTGTCCACAAGCCCTGCTGCGGAGCCCCGAGCAGCGAACCGGCGGCACATAGCTCCACGAAATGGGAGTCGGCTGATGGCAGAAATCCTCACGCAAACCTCAGCCCCCCGGTAGGCCCTCCCTTCCCTAAAGTCTGAGTCAATAGAGGTGCCTTTCAGGATGTTGAGAAGGTCAGTGAGCTGCTCCGGCAGGAGAGCAGCAAGTTTCTACAGCCAAGGACACTTCCTTCTCCGTGCTTCCCCTTCGGGTGGCCACCTTCCCACTCCCCTTTTTTCTTTTTAAACCGAGGGGAGACCGACTGGAGTACCTGAGGATATTATAGTACAGTACAGTACTTACTGCTGCCAGTGCTACCCTTAGCACTAACAGAAATCCGGTGTGAACAGTGTTTCTCAGGCACTTGGCTGAAATATGAACATTCTTGGTTTCCTCTGGTGAGGAATATATGAGTAAAGGAATAAACCACCAGTGCTGGGAAACTGTGAGCCCAATTAATTATTTTGTAGGTTGTTACTGTTAATTTAAGAGTCCTGATTTGAGTGCATTAAACATAATTGACGTTGTCAAATGGAACCATCTCCGGGAGCCAAAGAGACTGACAGTCAGCAAACAGAGCTGCTAGCAATGAGGGGTTCAGCGCTATCTGGACTTAGCCTGTTTCAATGTGTTGAATGGTTGCCTGTTGGTAAATGGTAGATAATGTTGGGAGAAGTTTAGCTGGAAATTATAGGGATGTTTCTGACTTGTTGGAAAAGAGTAACTGCTTGCTTTCTGAAATTATAGGATTAAACTGTATCAGTACTTTAAACGTGACTCATGAGCAGGGGCTTTCTGGAGAGAATTACATAAATTTCCCAAGGTCTCTCTGAATAACAAATTGTTCCAAATAATTTCCCCGTCTTTAGTAACTAAAGGTGAAATCCGGGCCCCACTGAGGTCAACAGAAAAACTCCTTTTGACTGCAGTAGGTTCAGGATTTCACCTCCAGAATGTGGGAAAACTTCGGCTATTCTGTGGTCACCGAGTCTGAAAGCGAGGGGACCTGTGCAGCCGGACAGTGTCATTCTCTCCCATCAGGCAATTCGCTGTCCTCAGGATTTGTATTTACCTCACTTAGCAATGAACCAGCCTCTACTCTGACTTACAGCAGGGTGGATTTACGGTACACTTTTAGATAGCTCTGAGCAAAATCTATCTTCCTGTCAAGGCGCGTGATGCCCAGACGTTTCTTGCTGTGTTACACAGGTAGCATACAGGGAACTGTGCAGCTCTGGGCTGACTATGCGGAAATTTAACTTACCCACATTGCTACCCTGAGGCAGCTACTTGCTTACCTGCATTAAGTTAATTATAATTGACTTTGCTGTAATTATTGCAATTCTAGTCAAGAGTAGATAGCACATATTGTAATTACCCCAACAGCTATTTAAAAAAGAAAAACCCCAAAACAAAAAAACAGAAACCTACACAAATGAGGAAAAGGAAAAACAGCATGGTCAAATCCAATTTAAAACAAGTTGCTTTATGCATAAGAGGAGTAATATAATCTGATTCCATATGGATTTGCAGCTTTTGTCCCTCAGCCCAGACCTGTTATGACACCTCTTCTGGGCGAGGGACAGGGCATGTCGTGCAGGGCCGGGTGCGCTGGCCGGCTGGGGCACCCGTGGCGTTTGGTGGCTTGCTGCTGAGCTCTGCCTGCCTCTCCCTCAGCGGGGACACCATTTTTCACAAAGCGTGTAGGGGGCCTTTCTCCCTCTTCCAAATTCGGTTGTCGTTGCCCAACCAGCTTAAAAAATACATGAGGATGACTAAGAAGAGGAACCCGGAGAGCACCGTGGGCCAGGTTCATTTCCTTAGGAAAATTGCTAGAAATAAGGGAGAGGTTTCTCCATGGGTGTCTATTAGCATAATTCCGCTGAAGTCTCTTCAGTTACACTGTTTTATATCAGCAGGAGATCTGGCCATAAATATTTAAGAATTTAAAACCCTTGTGGAGGGCATTTGAGGACAGTTTCAGATTTTACAAGAGCAAAGGAATGAAACAAATGACTTCACATTCTTCATGACTTCTTGCCCCTAGCTCAGTCTGTGCTTTGAAAGTCCATCTTCATGTTTGTGCCAACTCCTATTTAGGAGTTTATAACCAGATCTTAACAGTCTTGTGTAAAAATGAACATGATGATTTTCTGGCAGGTTCTGCCCTTGCTCAGAAGACTTCAGCTTCTAGTAGAGCTGTTCTAACTTTACCTAAAGGTAGCTGAGATCAAACTTTGCTCTGTCCTTTTCAAGCTGGAATTTGATGGTTTAGCTCTGAGGATGGAGATACTCCTAACCTGATTCTGTATTTTAAATAATAGTAATGTTTGCCACACATTACCAGTGTAAAGCTTCACAGCACGTACACGTGAACATTTTTTCCGTCTTAAATTTCAGAACGATCTAGCAATTGTTTGATGTGCTAAAATTATTAAATATGAAATTGAAGTTGACCTAAGGCAGAAGTTTTTGCTAGTGATCAAATTGTTAATTGCTTGACTCCAGTGAGAGATGGCGGTATGTAGGGAATGTGGGTTGAAGCAATGCAAGAAATACAGTCTTATTTCACAGTTTAAAATATGCCTCTAGCAGATGTTTTTTGCCTTTCTAAAGTTGTTGAAAGACTATTATTATCTCTTTTTTTTTTTTTTTACCTTTCAGCAAAATGATGGTCCAACACTCAGGCCAGGTATCTGCATTAGAAGTCAGCGCCTCCGCAATTGTTCCCACTTTGTCCCCTGCAGGGTCACTGGGGTTTGATGATTTCACAAATTTAACCCCATTGGTGAAAGAGGAACTGAGATTTGCCATTCAGAATAAGCGTCAATCCCACAGAATGTCTTCCACACTGGATACAGTGACAGTTTCTGAAAGGCCAGTTGAAACGTCAGTCATGAAAACAGAGGTATGGTTCTTTAAAATGCATGTCAATGTGACTGAATAACTCTTATATAAAAATTTCACCGTAAGACCAATAATTATATCAAACGCCGACAGCCCTCCCCACCATCTAAACGCGTTCGTCTGTTCGATCCTTCAAAGCCTGTTGCTTGATTATTCTGTAGGCACTTTTGGAAAACCCTATGGTATTTCTCATTTCACTTAAGGGCTGTAGTTGAATGTTTTATCTTTAATTGTGAACCTAAGGACGATGTTTTACGGTGACTGGAGCAAGCACTAACCTGGTTTCTCTGCCTGCTTGTGGCCGCAGTTTTACTTCAGTGCGGGCGGTCCAGTAGGCTCCACATGGGCTGCCCTGAGCTAGACGCGGCTGTGCTTTGGCCACGCTAGTTTTTCACTCCAATAGTCTCAGTGAAAAAATATGTCGCGTATGAAATGATCGACTAAATTAGGGATATGTCTGTACGTTGGTTTCCATCAATTACTGCTGTTGCTGTTATCATGAACCTCCTAATGAAAAAAAAAAAAAACAACTTAAGGGGATATTCAATGACACTCCTTTATGTGTGCTGCCTTTGGCCCCCTGTACTCGCCCTGTCTCATCCTTGCTTTCATCTTCTGCTCTGCTCCCTGCACCCCTTGCTCCTTTTCTTCCTTGGAAAACTCAAAGTAGCCTGGCCGGCGTGGGAGAGACACTTGGCAATTTTTCTGAATACCATTGATTTTTAAAATGAGCCGTCGCATGGATTGCATCCATCCGAAGTCCAGTCAGTTTTTTTTTATTGACAATTTTAATGGAGTTACTACTATTTTATGGTATTGCAAGCAAGGTCAGAACCATGTCCTTATGTAACTCATGATGTGAGTGCTAACACCACTCTCTGCATTGTTTCAAAATACGCAGAAGTTATCAAAATGCAGATAGAGTATTTACTATATCTTACTGATTGTGTGTATGTATCTATTTTTCCTGGCTAGTTTACTCCTGAAGAGGATGAAAGAAAAAAACGAAGAAGGGAGAGGAACAAAATTGCTGCTGCAAAGTGCCGAAACAAAAAGAAGGAAAAAACAGAATGCTTGCAGAAAGTAAGTTACTAGCTGCAATTTTTCTTGCTCCTTCATCCTGCCATGATCTGAGTAGATAGTACAGCAGTACTGTCATAGTAGGAAGTGCAGAAGGATGTTACCAAAATCTCTGCAAAACCTTCATAATCTTAGCTGTATTAAAACAAGTGAACATACTATATATTAAATATAGACCTGGTTAAAACTGGAAGAAAGGGAAAGCATGGCAGCAGTGGAAGAAGATTACTGTTTCAGAGATCAATATTTTCTATGGGAATAACATTAATTTGAATGTGTACATTGAACAAAAAAAAAGGGGGGGGGGAGGAATCAAAATCCCTTTTCACGTAATATCTGCCATAGAGCCCAACAAGCCTACAGACACTCACAAATAATCTCTGACGTCCTTATGAAATGGGTGCTGTAGTAGCTTAGCCATGAAATTCTGTCCTAAAACCGCAGCGGTGGCTGCACCTGGTCTGCCATGAGCTGAAGGTAGATTACAGCGGCATCAGGCCTGTCTCTGCTCCTGTATCCAGGGTAGGGAAAAAAGCTATATTCTTGCTTAGTTAGCTTCATGTGGGTTTACAGATATGTGACATGACATTCCAGGGAGTTAATAGGAGGTATAGATAATTTTGGGTCAATTTTTGACCCAAAAAGTTCAGAGTAACTCCGCAGAAGATAGCAAGATTACTCTGCATGCGTACTGTTGTAAATGAGATCTGAATTTGACTCTGCAACTTCCGTTACCCCTCTAAAGGACAAAGAAGGCAACTGGGAATCTGTTTTTCAGACTACTATAAATTGAGGGGGGGTGCATAGTTTCACTATTACAGGGCTCTAAGAACATGTACTTTTCTTCTCAGCCAGCCATATGTTTTCGCACTGATAAAAGACCGCAACTATTAGGCAAACATTGCAATCAGCTACTTAAAACAGGCAGTCTAATAGTCGTGTCTGTACTTTGTGACTAGGAATCAGAAAAGCTGGAAACTATCAATGCAGAATTAAAAGCCCAGATTGAAGAGCTAAAGAATGAGAAGCAGCATTTGATATACATGCTAAATCTTCACAGGCCCACTTGTATAGTCCGGGCACAGAACGGAAGGACACCTGAAGATGAAAGGAATCTTTTTATTCAACAGATCAAAGAAGGAACATTACAAGGTTAAGTGACATGGCAAACATGGAAGTATTTATATTATATTTTAAGAGCTACCAGAATCCATGGAGGATCTGACTTAATGTGTAGGATTCTATTAGTCAAGAGCCTTTAGGAAGGGCAGATTGCTTTCTTACGCAGAAAGAATCATTTTGGCTTGACAGCGACTCTTCCCCTCGGAAGATCCGGTCTCAATCAAATTGAAGCATCTTCTGCCTCAAATATAGGTTTTGCACCTGTCATACTTGCTGTTCCTAGGAGCTACAGACGACAGCTTCAGAAGTTTTAGCTCTCTGCTAGTATACAGTATCTGCACTCACGACGTTTGTGCTAGAACACTATGACTTGCAATGATGCACGTGGTACAGACAGCTGTGCTGGATGGACACTATCTTTCCTTATTGCTGGTGGGGAAAGCAGACTGAGAGTATTTTTTTAAAGTTTTGAGGTTTCCAGGAGGATGCTTTCTGGCAGAATGTACTGATACGTAATACTGCATTCTAACCAAACACGTACACACACACACACACAGACACACACACACACAGACACACACACACACAGACACACAGACACAGACACACACACAGACAGACACATACACAAAAAGCCTTTAGTCCCAACTAAGCTTTGTAATTTTTTTTTTTCACAACACTTGTGTGGGTTTCTTCTGTGACTCATCTCAGAGACTGAATTTGAAAAGTTTGGTAGGTGCGACAAAGCAGTGTTTCTTGCAAAACATCCATGTAGCTAAGTTTGTGCTTTATGAGCTGGAACCCCACCTACTATCCTTTGGGGACTATAATTTTTCCTTGAGTTGCTGGAGAGCATTTTGTACTACCACTTGGTGACTGGGTGGATTGGACCCTCTGGAGAGAGGAAACTATGAAGGGATTATGATAAGGGTTTTGCCAGAGTAAAGAACTGCAGGACTGAATCCCAGGCTTGTGAATCATGAAAAATAAAAAAAGACATTTTAGTCTAGGATCTGATCCTGCAAGCCTTAAATCATGCGTCTAGGCCTCTCTCAGAGAAGAGGTTCTATGGACTTCAGTAGGTCTGGTTATACAGATAGCTCTTGCAGACTTAAGGGCATGACAAAATCTTGTCCAGCCTTGTCAGGATTACTTCCTATTACTGATGATTCCGAGCGGAAAAATATGATTGCAGTTACTTTATTTCACATTTGGGTGGCAACTTCAGTCAATCGGAAGTGTTACTTAGAATCTGAAGGAGGCAAGAGTTTTGATGTCGTGAATAATTGTTTTTCTTTTTTATTAAATACTAACCTTAGATGTTTCTGAACTGGTAGAAGAGCTGCTGGACAAAACAGTTGGAGCTATGAGTGTTTAAATTCTGATGTTTCTGTGAAATTCTCAGATTGTTTAATCCTATAAAATATATCCTTACAATTTTCTGTAAAAGAAAATATCCTTATTTATCACTAATATCCTCATGAGTAAAGTTAATAAATACTGCAAGCAAGATAAAACTGAAAACACAAGTGTTGTGCTGTTTTTTTGCTTTTATCTCTTGGTGTTTAATATTATATATTCCTAAACTTCAACAGTTGTATTTGAGACACCACTATTCAAAACCCTCAGCCCTCATCTTTTCCTCAGATGAAGTGCTGTGTATCTTGAGTGATTGGATGCAGAGATTAGACCTTCCAAAATTTTGTATCTTCACGAGTGGTGTCTAGCTGCTCAATGCCACAATTTAAGCAAAGCAGACAATAAGAATGGAGCTTACAGTACATAATATTTTACACCAGTTATGCAGTGTTGAAATTACGTTTTTATTCTAAAGGCTAAACTTAAAGATACCTCAGCCATAAGCTTCTTTCTTTGCAAGTCCCGGTTGAGTCTATCAGATATCATACCTGATCCTTATATGATCTTTATATTCTGCAACAGAACTTCTTAGTACCTTTCCTAAGATCTGGATATATTGTAATGTCCTACAAACTATGTCATGTTTAAAAGATATGTACTTCATGTATTTGAAAAGTGAATGTATTAAAAAGACAACATATTAGGTCTGATTCTGTCCTGAGAATCCACTTTCTTTCTGTACGTTGGAAGCAGCTTCCATTGACTTCAGTGAGAGTTTTACTCACGTCCTGGAGGCTGAGTGTGGAGCCTCTGCTGCACCTTCACTGGCTTAGAGGGAGTGACTTGGGGACTCAGTGGGGCCACTTGTTTGTCAGACAACAGATGTACGTAAAGCCCATTACAATAGCCTTGTCCAGCGAACACTCATTGGTATTTGACGTCTGTCGTATGGAAGTACAAAACTGAGGCATCAACACGATACCATGCTCCTTGGCTTTGCCCTTTGTATATCAAATGCCAACAGACAAAAGAGTTTGTCTCCTATGCCGCTGTAAAGCGTTACCGCAGAGACTAGAGTATAGTCACAGAATTCGTGTCCCTCCTTTAGGGAATTTGTATGGTTGCTCTTAACCGTATCACGGCTGACGCAGGCGTCATGCTTTTGTTGCTTGATGTTATTTACTTAGCATGCCAAATGTTAATACGGTACCACTACTATTGTCAGAATAAAATTATTTTTATTTCTTTATATGTGCAGTCATAGCTGCTTTCTACTGTGTGTATGTGTGTGTGCATGCGTGCACCTGCACGCTAATCTGGAAATGATGGTACTGAAGTCAATTTGACTATGCCCAAGAAAAGAGTGTTTAAAAAGCTAGAAAGGAGCCGTCTGTTGCGTGAGTTTTCTAAAAGTATACTTTATTCAGGAGAACTTTTAAAATGCATTAAAAGCAATTTGTTTTCTATTCTCAAGTTTGTTTTGATACTTTAATAAAAAATAATTAATATATATTTACTCATGTGTCATTTAATTCATTCTAAGTTTCAAGGTCCAGGTCCATTTTCTTAGAACAGCGCTATGATATTAAAAAAAAAACCCACATTTAATAGTTTTTCAACAATAAGCTTCTTATAAAGTAAAACTGGTACTGTTCACTGATCCTCAGGATATAAACAACGTTTTGTTATTGCAAGGTTGATCGTGAATACCAGGCTAATTTCTTATTCATGGCTCAGGGGTTAGACTAGGGCACTGGAAGTCATAACTCCTACCCTTGCAAATGGCCAGCTGATAGTTATTTCAGCTTGCTGATTACCTAACTTGCAAATGGGGGTAATACTTTTGAGGGCTGCTGTAAAGTTTTTATGTTTATAGATTGCTTTCAGCACTCGGATGAAAGGTGCTAAAGAAGTATAGCCTGATTCGGAGCTTTGTTTTGGGTGCGCGTGCGTGTGTGGGGAAGCATGAGGAATGATGAACAAAATGTACCATCCTGCTTTTTCAAAACTAAGTGTCTACACCCAGACAGAAGTCCCTGTGTTTTGACAGCCAGTGGCGTAGACCAAAAATTTTGGCTCGAATACTTTGCAAGCAGTCATAACTTGTAATACGGAGGTCAGATAGAAGGCCAAGAGCTCCAGGGACCGGGAAATTCATTGCAGTATTGCAAAACGTAGTTAAAAATACCATTTGGAAGGAAGACCTAGGTTACTGTGAGCCTGGCAATGCTGAGCATTCTTTTTTCCTGTCAACACATCCATTTACAGATGTGCAGTCTTCAGCATGTGCATTCACCCTATCACACATTCTCCTATACCTGCTATCAAATTTTAGCTTTGAATATTTAATTCGCTTTTAATTTGGCAAATTTATAAATCATCCACCTGCTTTCTAAGTTGTCTTCTGGTTATCAGCACAAGCTTGTCTTAGAAAACCTTATCAACAAAATTAGGGCTATGAATTCCTGGATTGATATTGTATAATATTGCCTTTAAATGGTGTGATCTGAAACCATTTAATTGTGCATGTAGCTGGCCTATATATCATATTCCTAGTAGCATCATTTGTACTTCTTGAATTAAAGAGTACCTTGCATCTTCTCTGTAGGCCTTGTTTTGGACACTAAATATGTGTGTGTACAGGCCCATGCAGATCTTAATGCGTGCTGGGCTTTAGGCTGCACATTCTTTAACGAGCATCTACTTTTGTCTAGCTCTTCCCTTGATGTGAGTTAATAAATAGCAGTACTGAAGGTAGGTAAAGCCAATAGTTTACACTAGGCTAGAATCTGAAAGGTAACATATTTAAATTGACAATAGTGTTTCTAGCTGGGTCCGCCTAGAATTCGAAGTTATTGCCTAAGGGGTTGGCGTTAAAATCCCTATGATTGTTAGTTTTGTATTAGAAATAGGGTAATGAAAAATGATTTATGGCTAATGAAGATAAACAGTACAGTTGTAACAAAAGAGCTTTGAAAATGAAATCTACTTCATCTTAAAAAACATCTGACTCCTGAGTGGCAATTTTATCTCACATCCATTTTTTATGTTTTTATTTTTTACATCCCATGCAGCAGTCTCCTGGACTAGATACCACCAAGTCTCACTCCGTCTGCCCTCGCCCATGCTTCTATGTCTGCCCAGTGCCCCCAACTGGAGACCCTGAGAAGCACATGATAAAGGTGTTGCTCCTAAATGTTAACCTACATAGAAATACTTAATAATATTCTTCATCAGCTTATAATGCACCTGCATTATAAGCGGTATCGTCTTTTTCTTTATATAATAGACATCATTCCTTTTTAAAGTGTAGCTAAGATAAAGAGTGACAATATTAAAAAAATCTTTGTACTGGAAGCTCATCTCCCTAGTGGACACTCTGAGTCAGAACTGCTGACTGTAGTGATAAAAATAGTTATTTACTAATTTTCAGTCCTATTAGATCTTCAAAGTCAGCACAGTCAAAAGAGAATACACTGGACTCTATTCTTGATTTAGCATCAGTTCTGACTGCACATCTTTATTATTGCCAACAATGATGCATGAACTGAAAAAAACCTATCGATTTTCAGACCCCCCAAGCTGTCACTCAGAAAAATGATTAGACCTGTGAAATGAGTAAGTGCAAAAATGGAAACAAACTGAGAGATGAAGTTGGGATCCTTTTTTCCACTTTTGAGAATTTAGCAACTTGATTATGTTTATAAAAATATATATATTTAACCACTTTTGCAGACTATGCTAAAAGTGGTATAGTGTACCACTATACCCACTTAGACATTGGGTATGTCTACACTGCAAATAGTAGTGGAGCATAGCAATACTTTTACATAAACTGGCTTAGTACTGGGAGCACCCTAGTGATGACAGCAAGAAGCTCAGCGTGTGCTAACTGATGCCCCTGAGCAGGTGAGCTCTGCGTGTTGCTGGCATCTGAGGTAGCTCGTTTGGAGGCAGCTCAGGTGTCATTCAGCTCTCAGGTTAGTGCACCTGCCAGACCTTCCTGCTGAGTTGCTGTCTGGAATCCCAACAAATGGCTCCACTGCTGCTTCAGACCAAAGGTCCGTCCAGCCCTGTTTTCTTCCTACAGCAGTGATCGTAAGCAGATATCCAGGGAAGAATAAGAACAGACCAAGCAGACGTGATACTTCTGCTGGGTGCTCTCCCATGTTCTGACTATTTTCCAGCTCCAGAGTCACGTAAATGCAACACAATTCTTCTAGTTAGTGACTCTGAGTAGCTCTTTCTCTCAGGTATTTGACTAGTTTCTCACCCACAGTAGCTTTTGATGGTAAATTCTGCTGGCCTATTGCCACTTACAAGAAAAAAAGCTCCTTTTGTTTGTTTTGAACCTGTCCCCCTGGCTTCACTTACAGCCCCTTCTTCTTGAATAGGAAAAGATAATGCTTATCCATCTCCTCGCTGCTGTGTGTGATTTTTGTACCCCTCTACACCGTTTTCTCTTCAGGATGAAGAGTCCCAGCCTACTCAGTCTTTTTTTCTTTTTGGTAATCATTTCACATCTTTGACCATCCTTGTTACCCAGTTTGGCTGGGAAAGGAATGTATCTTTTTGCATATGTGCTTTAAGATAAGAAGACCAGAACTCCTCACAGTATTCAAGGTGTGGTCAAGCCACGCATTAATACAGTGCGGTCACGTACACCGACATATGTAATGATGTTCATTATTCCTTTCCTAGTAATTCCAGAGATTTGATTTGCTTTTTTGACCGCTGCCAACAGCACTGAGTTGATGATGCAATAAAACAATCTATCATAACCCTAAAATCTCACTCCTGAATAGTGACGGTAAACTCAGAGCCCAACATTTCATATACGAAACTAGGATCAATTTTCCCACATGCATCACCTTATACTTACCTCCATTGAATTTTATCTACCATTTTAATTTCCAGACAGTAAATCTCATAAAGGCTTTCTGCAAATCTCCTCAGACTGCCCTTTTCTTTACTCTTTGCTATCCTGAATAATTATGTACTATTATCAACTTTCTCCCTACACTGCTCACCCCTTTACCAGCTCATTTATGAAAACGTTGAACAGTAAAGGTCCCAGGACAGATTCCTGTGCAAGTCCACTGGATGTCCTCCCTCTGCTAAGAGAACTCATTATTTACTCCTGCCCTTTGTTTCCTATCTTTTATGCATGCATATGCATTTTCTCCTATCCCATGGCTGCTTGGTTTCCTTACAAACCTTTGGTGAGGGCATTTATTCAAAGTCTGTTAGAATTTTCCATAGACTACATCTACCGGATCACCCTGACCCGCTTATTTGTCAGCCCTTTCAAAGATCTCCAAATGGGTCTGTAAGCCTGAACTTCATTTCACAAAAAAATGTGCTGAGTCTCTCCAAGGAGACTGCATTTATTCAGGTACCTACTGATTCATAGTTCTTTAATCTTAATTCCCTTTCCTTTGCCTGACGCAGATGTCAGACTGCCAGGCCTGTAGTTCCCTGGATCCTCCTCCTTTTGTAAAGGTTGGTGACACATTTGCCACACTCCAGTCTTCAGGTACTAAGGAAGATTAAGTGAGAATGAGTTACATGCTCTTTGCAGTAATTCAGTAATTTTTCTCTGTCTGTTTTCTTTGAACTCTTGGATGAAAACCTGACTGGTTAGCGTTGATTTTTTCTCTAAAACTTCACCGACAGTCACTTCAGTTTCAGACTGATCCTCTGCTGGCTCCCTTCACTGAAGAGCCGGGATCCTTCCCTTTGGACCTTGACCATCCTTTGGCACTAGATTCTCTAAGATACTAATTATTACAGATATATTTGAAGGGTGATTTAGCATTTATTTCAATTTCTTAAGCCACTCTATTCCCTGGACCTGCCTCTGACAGGCTTCTTCAGCCCTAAGTCCTGTCTCTAGTATGTCTCCTGTAACAGGGCCTTCATCATCCTCAGATCACATTTGGAACTTTCAGAGTCTCTGTAGGCCACTCCAATCTTTCAGCTGCCTTATTAAAGAGCCGTAACACAGGTAAAAATCTGATTGCTGGATTTCAATCCCTGCCCTGCCATGCGACTCAGTCACACAAACCACCCAATACCTCAATTTCTCCATCTGGAAAACAGGGGTAATAACTGATGCCTCCCTTTCTAAAGCACTTTGACATCATCAAAGGAGAAGTGTTATGATTTGTCTTCTCACTTATAAAATTGTGCAGTGCATTAAAAAAAAAATAGCCTCTATTTGCCAGCTTATCTCCATTAAAAAGTTATGGCAGTGCCACTCTGCCTTTCCTTTCAAGGAAAATAAAATCCTTTGCCTTTGAAGATTGAATCATTAAGCATCCTTGCAAAATTTGTTCAAAATTGTGGTAAGTTACTGCAAAGCTATTGAAGAGAGAGGTAAATTTTTATTGCCGTGTCATTACCACTTGTATTAAAGTGAATTCTTCCGAAAGCCGTGCATGAAATGGGACTCCACTCCAACCCAAACCCATGAAAACATTTATTTTGTTCCGTTTTTCTTTCTATTTTTGATTTTTCATATTTTTGCCTTTGAGAGCAATGTTGACACTGTGGAGATCAACAATCCATGACTCAAATACATTTCAAAGAGAACAATTCCTCTGAAGAAAGTAAATAAAACCATAAATTACCCATCTTACAATAGAGTTACAGGCTAGTTTAGAATGTAAGCGGACAAGTTAGGATTTGGCATTTTGTAGTTACGCCCTCTGCATATGACAGGTTTTGCAAAAGAAAGATCTTATGGGTAGTTAAAAAACTCACAAGAATAACATGATCCCCAAAATGAATAATAAAGGAGAAAACAAAATCTAAATTTTATTAGATATCATTCACAAACACTCACACAATCCAAACTAAGGAACCGGATTAGAATGGAGACCCCTATCCTGCAATTGCCTGGCTCCAAAGGATCTGTTTGAGGTGCAAAATTTACTCACATGTAGAACTAGGATACCCCAGTCAAGACTTTTTCAGAAGACACATGTTGCATGTTGGTACAGCATGTGCGTGCTTCACTTGATGCCTTTATCCGAACAGCTACTGCAGGCCAAGTTCGCAGGCCACTGACAATTGCTTGGCTAAGTGTTGAGAGCAGAAAAAAAGAAAATAGTGGAGAAAAACTGAGCACACGGTATGCTGAATGGAACCACGGATCCTTTCTCTCCCTGGCGGGGGGAAGCAGAGTGCTCTGATGCCGACACAGTAAGAACTTCCCCTCTTATTTAAACTTACTATAACCATCAAAACCGAACCACCCAGGGCTTGTAGACTGCAGCTAATTCCCGTGGTTTTATCAAGCATTCTCAAAGCCCCAGAGCGAAGATGTATGTGACAAGGTGAGAACCTCATTCCTCAGGACCATAGGGAAAGCCCCTAGATACATTACTTCTGTATATTAAGAAGTTCAGAAACCAAGAAAAAATAAAAGAAATTCAAAATACATTAGACTGTTAGCATTTCATGTTTAAACACGAATGTTCTGGGGTTTTCTGTTTGTTTGTTTTGAGGGAGGACTTTTTTTAAATGGGATTTTTGAATGTCTGGGTTTGGTCATACCACGTTCTTCTGCTGACAGCAAAACCATCCTCAGATCAAGGAAAGGGCGGGTAGAGGAAGTTATCAATGCTGACTCTGAAGGGTTACCAATATTAGGTTCAAAGAAAAAAGTCCTTAGAATTAATTGTAAGAGAAAGAAGAGATTCGTTTAAAATTTTACCTGTCTTTCAAATAATGCAATGCCCCTCTGCATCTAGCTAAAAGCAGTGAGAAGCACCCTATTTTACACTTATCTTCTGTTACTTTTATCTGAATTTCTACAACAAATTTTTGAGCCTCCTACCCCTCTGTGCACTGACCTTCCACTTCACATCTTTCCAGAAGCTGTTTATCGAATGAACAGAATGTTCCAAAGCTGGTTTATAGCACACAGCGTAATAGTCCCCTTAAAAAAAAACAAAAAAAAACCCAAAAAAACTGTTCTACAGGAAGCTAAAACAAATATTGAGTTCCACAAATAAGTATTCAAAAGCAGGAAATGCTAGGGTTGAGGGTGCAAGCAGAAGTTCAATCTTGCTGTCTTATGCGTATGATGAAATATCTTCTAATTGCATGAGCACTTATTTCCAAATAAGATAACATACCACATTTTTCATACTCTGCGTGTGCAGTAGCTTGCACAGTTCTGTATCTAACACTAACAGAATCTTCTAAGAAATTGTTTACACAAAATGTGTAACAAATGAGATCGGATTCTTGCTCTCAGGTACATGGATTCACAGATATTCTTAACTAGGAGCTATTTATTAAAGAAAATTGCAGCAACTGTAGGTATCCACACATCTAGGGTTCCTGAAGATTCACAAGGGACTACAGTTAATCTGAAAGTCTGTACAGCACAAAGGCATCACATAAGTGATAATTATACTGTAAATAAATGTCTAATTTAAATGTCTAAGGTATTGAGGAGGCCTTGGGGAAAGTGAATCTTGCAGTTGGTAATGCTTTCAGTCAGGGTAAAAACTAAAGTCTTGTCCGTAAGACAAGACTTTATCTGAGTCCTCTTCAGCACAGGCAAGAATTGTGTAAAAGCGTTTGAGAGGGGCATGGTAAGCTTGCCTAGGCCAGAATAGGTCACTGTGGCAGAAGCCACAGATGAGACCTGAGTAAAAGCGAACAATAAACTAAATGCATATCTTCCTTCCAAATACCCAGTTCTTTCTTCTCTCATCCCACTCTCTACACTGCAGACAGGTCCTCAGATTCTCCTGGACACCGCGACCATGGCAGCAAGGGCAGCCCTTAGCACAAACGAAGATGACTACCTCTAGCACTAGCTCTAAAGAGACAGTGAACTGACATACCGGGCCGTATCGGCTGTAAGCATCAAACACTTCTTTATGGGAGACCTTCATGCAGCCACCCCCTGCCACCCTTCCACTTACATTGTGTTTCTGAATGCTGGGCGCTGCAGACACCCTTTCCTTTCCCAGGGTGCGTTTGGCTACTGAAGATGCTCGTTTCAAATAGATGAGCATCAAGCCTCACACATCCCGCCTGCAGGAAGAACTGGCTCAAGGGTGTGATGGTGTGATTTCTAGACAATGGGACCTGGGAGAGAGTAGGTTCAATCCTACATTTGCCGAAGGCATCAGTGTACCTAGGGCCATATGCGAGCGGCAGAGACACTTGCACAATGGAAAAAAGTGGATGAGAGATTTTCATGACTGGAGATTTTCATAAGGGGCTAGGCAGGGGGTTAGATCTGAATGAATCTCTTACTTGGTTTCTCATCTTTCTCTCCGCTAGAAAGCAGAAACCAGAAACTCCAGCCTAATGAGTATGGCACATGTGACACATATTTAAATTCCAGAGTAATGATGATACTTTCCATGCATGGCAATAAGTGCATCAGAGAAGGAGGACATGGAACATGTCAGAGGGCCATTTTCTATCTCTTTCCAAAAATACAGTGCCATCGTTTAATGGCATTTGAGGTATTTCATTGTTTTTTCAGACACTTTAAGTTGCATTTAATTGTCTTGCAATCCAAATTGTTTGGGCAGTGCCCTAGCAGCATTCATGACTGCTGGACAGTTATTTAGTGACAACCTTTAAAGCACGGGCAAGCTCCTTCTGGATGCCGCTAGCTCAGAAGCAGCAATGATTACGTGATTACCATGATACCCTGGGTACTGGACTCCGTCTAAAAGTTGACTCGTCACAAGCAAAAATAGAGCAAGTTAAATTCTTCGTAAATGACTCTTTCTTTCCGAATGTTCATGAACACTGAATACAAGGTAGGATCTCATTTTCTTTGCCAAACCTCTAGTTCTTCTCTTCACAGGCATATAAAGTGTCCTAGGTGCCGAGAGGATATCCACTTATTCCAGTAATTCCAGCAGTATTTCAGGCTGCTGCTTAAGCAGGCATTAGTGTACTACCCCTGCTCACGAGAATGGAAAACGGATATGAATGTCCCAGGGACAGGACAAAACATCCTACCAAAAGAACCCCCTGTTAGTCTGCATAAAGAGCCCCGTGGTTTCAAAGAGAAATTTCAATGTCCTCAACCCAGCCCCTGTTGTGCGTGATGTGAGTAGTCACCGTGGAAAAAACATTTGAGCCTGAATTCCTCATATGAGCCTTCTAAAAATATATTACTAAGAAAATGCACATGTATATCTCTATTCAGAAGAGTATTGAAGTAAATGACTAACCCCATGAATGAGATCATATGCGCATGTAAACAAATGGCAAAGAAATTTCCTTTTTTTTTCCTGCAGATAGTTAAATAAAACTATCTTGAAATTTAGAACTGCTGAGTGCCTTCCAAGCCTGGTGAGGGCAATGGGAACTGCAACTGCTCCAAGTTTCTAAGGAGCAAGCTACTTTTAGATGCCACCAATCTCAATGTGCTTTTCAAAAGAAAGAAGGCTACATCTCCTCAGTATGTTGAAATGAAGAAATTGCAAAAGGGAAGTGAAGCTTGTTCGTTCAGTACCTACCTAAAGCCTCTGAGACTAAAACACTGTATTATATTTGAGCACTAAAATATGTATAATAACATACTCTACTGAGTTGTTCTTCTTGTTAAAATGTATTTTTTTTCTCTTTTTATTTTAATTCTTCATTTGGTGTTTTTTTTACACATACATGTAAGTATGTGTAAGTGTACCATTATTTACTCTCCTGCTAAGAAAAATAATAAATACAGGGCAGGCAAAACGCTGCCCTTGCTTCCTCTGAGGAAAGCCCTACCTTCAGTGGTATTTTCTTGCTGTGCCTGACTTAGACCAGAGGCACAAACTCAGGCATTCTGCCTCATCGATGACTGCATACATATCTACACACATAAACTAGCTTAGACAAGTCTAGTTCACTGCCAGCTGTGGTGAGAGGCCGATGAGTTGTGTACACTCTCAGAATGATGCCACACTAGGGCCCGATGGTTGGACAGGCAGGCGAGCGCTGCTCAGAGCACCTTGCACAGACTGTGGATGAAGATGACAAGTCTTGATGTTCATGCATGCCAAGGAGAACAGAAATTTAGGATCAGGCACCACAAAACGGGGATTATCAGGACCTCAATGGTGCTTAAATCCTTTTGGAGCCTAACTCCAAGTAACAAGAAATCTAGAACAAAAGAGTACTTCTAAACAGGGGTAAGTACGTGCATTAATAAGGAAACCAAAGGTAAGCATAACGCTCAGTTTCCTTTAAAATGAATTCTATGTAAAAGACTCAGTTAATGTTTTTAGGTCACCCTAGTAACATGACCAACATTCACATAGCAGCATCTTATATGGACAGACAGATCACTCCAACTTCATGAAAAGGTAATTCTACTTCTCTGAGTCATGGTAATAAATCCACACTTGCAGAGTGCAATGGACAGTCACCAACCATCTTGAGCTCCCAGTGATGTCAGGTTAGTTGAGTATTCAATATGTGCAAATTTGAAAAAAGCCCATAAACGTCATACTTCAATTTATAATTCCCCAAAGGACAGCATGTTCTGAGCAATTAGCACAAAATTGTTGCCAGAGATGTGATATATTAGAATAAATAAAACTTTAAAAAGACACAGATGTTAAATGTGTATGTGCCTCTGAGAATAATGTTAAACATTTAAAAATAACCTCTGTGATTATTGGTGCATTTAGATTTTATAAGATCTAGGACTCACAGAGGAGTCTGGTTCTTGTTCTGTGCCATACCACACATGTGACCTGGATTAAATTTCAGGGGGAGGTCTCTTTTTGGCTCTTCCAGACTTCTTTTAGTAAGAGTGCAATGAGCTAAATTCAGAAGCTGTGTAGCCATACGCATCTCCCCAAAATCTATGGGTCAAATTTAGCAGCGTTTAAATAGTGGTGAGAGCTATAGTCCTGGTGTCCAAGAGGAGAAAAACACTGGCTTCAACGGCTATTCTTCAGAATACGTAAGATGAGAATCAATTTACTGGTAATAAACTGTTCACAGAGGAGTGCTGGGCAGAGTGACCAGCACCAGTTTAGTATGCACTGGCTTGTAAAATTAATACAACATTACTTTCCTGTTGGCAGAAAGCAGCAGCACAGAGGACAGTAGCGGCAAGTGTCAGTGAGAAGCACCGTGGCAGTAGGTAGTAAGTTCTTGCTCTAAGCTCCGAGCTGTAAGCATCTACCTCCTCAGGAGATAAGCCACAGTTTTAAACTGAAAAACAAGTACTGTCCCATCGCAAGAGTGTCACAGGAACTGTTCTGGCAGAGAAAGCCGAAGGTCAATAGGGAAATGAGGCATTTCTCTTTCATTCTGACTTTCCGAATGAAAAGAACTAGGACTTGTTACAGTAAAGATGAGAGAGGGTAGAAAGCTACATTTTCCTTCTCTAGTTCTGTTTCTGCCATAGCCTTGTCCTGGCCTCCTCCGCCCTTCCCCTACCACCTCCTTCCCCCAAAACCCACGAGCACCTCTATCAACACAGTCTCCTGCCTGCTGCTCCCAGGACTCCCAGCTCAACCCAGCGCGTTGCCGGTTCCCTCACACCCCACCGCACCTCACAGCGCTGCTGCTGCGCTCAGCGGCCGCTCCACACCTTCTGCTGGGAGGCCGAGCGCATTATTAATGGCGTTTATCTAACAGCCTCTAGTGAACAGCCGGTGATGGCACAAATAACTAACAGGAGAGTTTAATTTTAAACAGTTCTCCCCAGATTTATGTGTTCTCTTACCACACTTCTTCCTCTTTAGCATCTCCATTACAATTGTTTTGCAAGCTTGCTGAGTGCTGAATTAGCTCAAGTTACTGCATTTTATCATATACTCCTCTTCTAGGAATAATTTACATGAGAAACTTACACCATGATTTAAGTCATCGTAATAAATAGTGCTTAGAAACCACGTGTGAACTAATGGCTTTCTCAGAAACCTGCCTAGAAAACACAGTTAGGCTGGGAACAAAAGAGTGGGGCAACCCCCAATTTATGAGTGAGGACCAGGCAGATTTTCTTACCGTTTCTCGGGGCTTGATCACAAAGTGGTTTTCTTATTTTAAATGGATGGGAAGCCCAGGCCATGAACTTGCTGTGAGATCTTTAGTATTCCATAGGTTCTCATTAAGTGAGAACCTTTTTCATTACTAAGAGTGATAACTGTTTTGTTTTTAATTAAAAAGAAACGGCTTAATAAAAAAGGCATGAGCAAACGAGTGTTTCAAACGCTCGACATTAAAACCAGCTTTGCTATTTTTTACAATGCTAGTTTTAATTTGCAGTCAGCTCCAGCTGCTACATAGCTGTGTTCCCAGCGCACATGGGCAAACAAATCCCTGTAATGTAAGGCTTTGCAAGGGCAGCAGACTAAGCTTGAGGCTAGTTTCTTAAGCCCTGGAACAAACAGAAAGCTTCCTATTACCTCATCTTTCACCACCCTGCTAAGAAACAAACCACGGCAAAGTGCTGCCTTTCAGACATTCAAAAAATTTCTGGCCAATCCAGATTTCAATCCGGATAGCTTGTGTCTAGTTCATCTCCCAGAGGCGGGTGCAATTTTCTCGCTAACATACATCAGAGACATTCTCCTTCCTGCAACTTTTTAGATGGCTACATAGACAACTTGCGAGCGAAAATCATACATGGAAATTGAACAATCTGTTCAGAAAATCTGAAGTAATTTTTCATAAACAGTTCAGAAGTAGACATTCATAAAGGGAGATATCTAAGGGGAGTTTCTTCAGCTCTACTGTCATGAATCTCCAATTACCTAATACAGCAGAACATAGAACTTTATTGTACCAGAGCGCAAATAAAGCAAAGGATCACTAACATGCCTTTCCAGGACGCATTAGCAATATTTATGGAATTGAATGATAGAGGAAATCAAACTTTGGGGCTGGGGTTTAGAGCCTATAATCAGTTGGTAAAGATGGGAAATTATGTCCAAAAGCTACCTGTTGGTCAGTTATTCGTGTATGAGACTATTTAAGGCAAAGGAAAATATGCTTTGCTTTTTAAATAGGGGAAAAGTTTATAGCAAACATAGCAAATAGCAACATAATCTACAGACAAAAAGCATAGAAAAATAGAAAGAAAAATAGCTGAGGGGGAGGGGCTCAGAAATTAAGTACCATTTCCAGAAGACAGTTCAGAGCGAGGATTTCCCTCACTTCTGATAAATTGTAGATCAGCACATGCAGCCTTTGGCAAAAAAAAAAAGTTTCTTGCATCTCTCGAGTGAATTGCTGGCTGGTTCAGGAGTTCCACAGTCCCTGAAGAAAGCTCATGGCATTGGCTTCTCTCAGAAGACTAGCTGCCAGCCATAGGGATGAAGTTATTGAAAGGAAATACTAGGGACTCTAGACAATTAGGAGGGAAGAACGTCCTCTTGAATCCGTTCTTTTCACAGGTAATGTGAACGATGTAGGGCTAGTTTCTGCCCCCGATAACAGGGACTTCAGCGTGAGTGAAACTGATGGCTAGTAGCAACAGGTACAATGAAAGGCAACATTTGACTCCTGCGATCTAGTTTTTTACTAGTCCTCTAATGAGTGCTTTGGTTCTTGTGCGTAATTTCATTGATTGAAACTGGAAATGTCTAGCTCATACTGAGACGCTTTAATTCACATATGTGCATGGCACTTCCAGCGCTTCACCGTGAATTATACGTACATCCTTGTACGGGCAGCGCAACGGAGAATCACGTGAAGTTGTGGAATATTTTCCTCTTTTTAGTATGGGTAGGAAGAAACAAGACAGAGCCCAACTGCAGGGTTTCTGGTCACTGTCTCCGTGAAACGTGGTATTTCCACTACATGTTTCTCAATCCGGCAGTGCCCAGATCAGCTCTTGTGAACAGCTCAAAGGCAGTAACTAGATACGTGCTGGCCGGACAGCAGGCAACACCAAGCAGAAGTGAAACAAGCTTTCCAATGCACTTTACTCACAGCAGATCCATTCTTCCTCGCTCGCTGACTAAAGATAAGACAGTGCATTACCACTTAATGGCCAAGCGTAGTTAGCCTTTCCGTTTCCTCTCCCATCCTCCGCACCACAGCACAATTCTTTGAAATGTTACGCGTTTTGCTTCTTGTATTAACTTCCAGCGCTGTGGCAGCAAATGACAACTCCTATTACTGGTTCTATAAAGATGCAGTTATTATGCACGGCTTGTGCAAGATCCTTACATATTTCCTGCGTTAAACTATGAATCTCTCTTGCATCATCTTGATGTGATTCATGTATTGTAGTTAATTTGAAACAGCATTGCATGTAGTATAATAAAACTGCGCAGAGTTTGGCGCTTTAATGCTAAGCCAACACGAAACAGATAGCCAGACTAGTCACACGAAGGCCCCTGGCATTTATAGCGGAATGGATGATTGTTGTCTTACAGCAGTATTGGTTTTGGCTGTTTTCAGCAGGCTGGACAGCGTTGTCAGAACCAGATCCTTAAAGCTCAACACGTTCCCCGAAGTCGTAAACTCAGCTAAGGAGACTGGAAAGCGGCTTAAATGTTTTCTCTTTGTATCTAACAATAAAAACGTGGTTACTTTGGCCCAAACCGACTGCCTGATAGCAGCTGAGGGATGTGCCGAGCCCCAGGGCTTTCAAGAGGGCTCTCTGCCGACAGGTCCAGGCGGATCGGCTTGCGGGACTGCGGCTTTGTGCGCCCTTTACTTTGAGGGGGGGAAGTGCCTAGAGAAGTATCAGGTTCTTCATCGTCATTTCGAAACTCTAGACTTTCAACTGAAACGCTTTCACTTTCCTGTCCCCCGGCCCCGAGGGCGCCCGTGTGGCCAGCAGGGGCCACTGTCGCTCCGGCCACCTCGTGTCGAGGCGCGCAGGGCCGGAGCCCGCGGGGCGCGGCGGGGGCGCGGCCGGAACCTGCCGGCATGGCGCGGCGCGGCGGGGCGGGGCGGCGGCCGCCAGCGCCACGCAGTGACCTCCCCGCCTCGAGGGCTCCCTCTCCCTCCCTCCCTCCCTCTCTCTCTCTTGGCCGTTTGCGCGCCTTTTGCCTGAGCCCGCCCGCCATTTGCACGGCGACGCGACGGCGCCGGGGGGCGGGGGGGCACGCCGACCGTTGGGGCGCGCGCGTTGCCCGGCCGTTAGGAGCGGCCGTTAGGAGCGGCGCCTGGCCTGCGGGCCGGCGGGCTCGCCCCGTTCTCCCTGCGGTCGCCGCCGCCGAGCCAAGCTCGCTGAAGCGCAACCTTCGTACGTCCAGGTTTTGCACGTCGGTGGTGCTTGTTCGCATAAAAGGCGCGCTGTAAGATTTACGGAGCGCCCGAGGTCCGTATTTTAAGGGGAATTTTTAGTTCCCGCTCTGCTACCTTGCTGTCGCTTAGCCGGTGGCTCGAATCCCGCCCTGTGTTACGCAGGTGCCACCCACTGACGTGAGGTGGGTGTTTTGAAGGGTAACGTGGAGTCGAATTTGGCTGCGTTTTCCAGGGGCCGGGCCAGAGGCTTGTATCCAAAGTCTGCCCCGATAAACCTGGTGCGACTTTGTTGATTTCTGTATGGACGCGAAGCGTGCCCAAGAGCAAAATATGGCTCGTTGTGTAACTTCCAGGCACTTCCGACTGATGCAGCATTATGGTATTCGATAGAAGGGACTTCCCCTTATTTCAGCAAGCCTAGATCTTGTAAATGAAAACCCGACCCCATTAGTTAACCTGATGGAGAGTCCCTGATGGCAGTTTGTAGACTATATTTCGTGACTAATGAAATATGGTCATTGGGATTTTCTGATAGCTTTCAGCTATAGCCCAGCAAGGTGCCTTTTGGAGAGCTGAATGTAAAGCTCACAGGGGTTATAGACAGAAGAAAAATCTTTGTCCATTGAGCCTGTTCTGCTACAAGCATAAGAAACAAACGCATGAGCTCTTTGTGCAATACCAAAGCACTTTAAATCATAGATGGGCAGTTACTGGTATATGCAAACACTTAATGAAAGCAGTAGACCAAAGAGTTACAGACAACTACTGAAGAACCCTGGGCCAACGTCCTTCATGTGAGTCCTCAGAGCACAGCTCAAAAACACTAACTCGAGTCCCAAAAGTGATAAGGCTGTTTTAGCAAGCGCTGACTTCTACAGCACAAGAGGTTTGCAGGCTGACATATCTACTTAAGTCATGTAACAGGAAAAACGCTGCATGGTCACGGTCCTGCACAGTGCTGCAGTTTCCCTATCAGTACTGCTCTAATCTAGCCCTGATTAGCAAGATGCTGTACAATTAGCTCTGCCTCTCAGCAAGAGTAACTATCCCTTGACCTGCCAATTCATCTACGTTGCTTCCAGTACCAAGTTTTTGGACTTACAGCCTACTGCATCATGCCACATAGACATGCCGTCAGGTTTTTACATGCCCTCACAGAGCAAAGGGGTACAGTGATTTAACACGTTAGCAGCCCAGAAGAGAGAATGTAGAACAAATCCTATAAGCTCTCTGCAGCCACTTCAGTACAAAGACTGGGAGGCAGCTCAAGGAATAGTTGGATCATTCATAGCAGACAGTCAGGAATAATCCGCTCTGCTGATGCTGCTATTGAACTGGTAACTTCTGGCCAGAAGGTGGTAACAAACATCTCCAAGGTCATTTTGACAATAATAGCTCCCACAACCTAAGTCACATCGTTGCAACGCTGAACAAAGGAATGTTTAACATCTTAAAAAAAAAAGACTGTAAGCTTGTAACACAGTGGCTGTGCACTTTTGGAAAATGTTACCCCAAATCTTTCTCTCTCAGCTGGAAGCAGAACGTATTCTATATTGGGTGCAATTTCTCTTTTAAGCAGCTTTATCTTAATGTTTTTAATATTTTACTCTAAGAAGTACTTGTCCAATCTCTAGCCCACACTTCATTCACTGGTTCTTCAGTCAATGCTTGCAGCCTTCACAGAGAGATACACAAACCCTAAACTGCACTGAATCATGCCTACTCGGCAAGAAAAACACTCATTCAGGCACTGAACCCCCAAAGTGCTGTCCTACCAGGCCGCGAATTCAGTGTGAACTCACGAAGGATTCCTTGGGCATGGCTTCTCATTTGTTTGTTCCAAATTCTTAACCAATACTATGAAGTGCAGATCCCAAAGGAATTGGCACTAGCCAATTAGTTTAAATTTGTGCATGGTTGTCACTGAGAAACTCATGAAGAACTGAAACATGTAATGTATAAGGGAAAAGTATACGTGGATCAGTGAGGAAGCTTAGTGTTCTCTGAGTGGCCCTTTTTGGAGTTAAACCTCACCTGTGAAAACTGTTAATGTTCTGCAGCTCCCAGCATCCCAAGGAGCAGACTACTGCATGTCGCGCACTCACATCGCAGCTGCAAGTCCTGCCTGACTGGTTGGGAGCCACAGTCCTGTACATCAGGTGCTATCTATCTAAGACATTCTGGTTTTGCTACTGGACATTATTCCACACCTGTAATAAAAACAGTATGAGGAAACCACAAGAAGCATTCAGTTCAGACTTCATTCCATTTTTGTGGTAATGGCAAATCATCTTACAGAGTGAATTGATGTACGGATGGACTGCCTATCCTGCCTGATTCATGGGATTCCAAAGCTTGGGGGGTTATCAAGGTCACATTACTGCAGAGGCTAGGTTAGGGTTTTGAAATGCTAAAACCACAAATTATGAAGAGTATTCTCCCTTACTGGGTATCAACTGGTACTACCTTAGCAAGTATCAAGAAAGAGCTGAAAATAAATCATTGCTTACCTAAAGCATCCTCTTGTCACACGGACTTCTCTAGAAATAAGAGAGGAGTGACAACCAAAGGTTCACATACTACTTAAGAAGATACTAGCTGAAATAATAGCTCCATATACAAAATCAAAAAGTCATCATTCTAATTCAAGAGAAAGTTCAAAATCAGTCATCAGTTGTTCCAAGCTTTTCTCTGCTTTGTTTATTCCCAAAAGGAGAAGAAGAAAGGAATCTTTCCAGGCTATTACATCTAAATCAAAAAAGTTCCAGAGAAATGATGACCATTAAGAACGTGGTTCTGAGTAATCGGTTTATCTTCTTAATTTGCATGGAAGTGGTCAGTTCAGGGAACAAATGGCAACATCTCAACCACATATTAAGGTCCAGGAGTTCAACTACTACTAAAGCATGTTAGCTGAGATATATATGCAGATAAAGCATGTAAACCGAGACATATATGCAGATATCAAATGACAGATTATCTGTTCTGTTCATGTATGCAAATGCTGGATGTAAAATGAGGGTGGAAAGGTGCTGGATACAAAGAGTTCAACAGCAAGCACCAGGTACCAGTTTAAGGCATGCCCGTATCTCCAACCACTCGCTCCTGTCTGTGTCATGGCAAGCTGCTCCCTTCAGCTCTGCCAGCTCCGCTATTTGTGAAGCCATTCTGCAAACACGATCAGCTAGCAGCTACTCAAAAAGGCTCCCCCCTGCCCCCCAAATTACTTTTTAACCAGCTACAGTTCACTGAATGGGCTTATTCTGTAGCCTGTAAAGTTTGTGGTGGCACCAGGGAGAGGGCAGCTATATGGGAGAAGGCGTAGCTGGGAGTGGGAGAGTGAGACCTGCCTTAGATGGTGCTGCCACCCAGAAAACAGTGTGAGGAGCTACACTCTCAAACACAGGATTTCAATTACCGCTTTTACACATTACATCTGTGTACATTCTGAAAATATGCAGAAGCAATGTTACTATGTCACAAAATTTCTAGTGCAGCTTGCTTTCAGAGAAAACCAACGTTCGTGAGACATGAGCTAAGATGTTCCTCCCCATCATTTTTCCCTCTGGATACCCATGTATTCTCTGCCCTTTTCCTTCCTCTTTCCCCTGCACTGAATAGGAGCTGAACACCTGGGTTGAAATCCTGGCTGCAATCCCATTGACTTGGAGGAGAAGGGGACAGCTTTCATGCCAGCATTTCTCCCAGTTTTAAAACAAAAGCTTCTTACTGTTAGACTCAGTCAGGAATAAAACACAAATAAGCACACTGCAATGTCTTACCTTAAACTATCAGTGGCCTCTCAAAGGAAGCAAGACATACGAGTGAGAACTGAGGTAGGTGAAACGGGGATATGTGTCCCTTTCTGGCAGTTCTGGCAGTTCGTGGCACAGGAGCGGTGACATCTCTGCAGTTACATCTTAAACCATGGCTGCTAAATGTACTAGAGCTAAATTATTAGTGCTCTTACTCAGCTGGGATGTACCCACATAAACATCCCTACTGAAATCAACTTGTAAATTAGATAAACACCATATACACCCATTTAAAAACCCCTTGTGTTGCCAGGATGGCATAAAGGGGCTTGGTATAAGTAAAAAAAAAAACAGGTCTGATATCTTAGTGCTTTAGTTAAGTCATTGGGACTATGGTTTTGAAATCAAGAAGACAATTCATCCATGTGTTTGCCAACGTATGCAAGTGTTCACAATTTCACAAAAGCATTAAGGTTTTTTTTTTTTTAGAAAATCTAAACTGGTTCTTTTCCTTGCTGTGCAGTTGTATGCCATGTGGCAAATCTGGCAGCCCACTAGTTCCATAGCTTGTGGCACACAACTTCAGATCCTGAAGGTGGATCCATGCACATGAAGCTCTTACTGCTCTCACTGGGAGTGTCAGCACGCAGTAAAAAGGAAATACTTAAATTTACTAAAAACGTTGCTGAGGCAGTAACGCAAAGCTTGGTTTTAATCTAAGAAGATCCACTTTCATGGCAAATACACATGAACTAAACCCACCTGCTACAATTCCCTGAAAGGACTGAAGATTAAAAAGAAATCTACCTCTTTAAACTCAGGAGAGTAACCCAAGAGAACTACCCCTGAGTTGCTAGTTGAATGACATCAGAAAGCAGCCCTTGAACTTCCCATTAACAGTATTCTGCCAATTTCCTAGACTCTGGAGAGTTTTGGTAAGAGTTGCATTAAATGATCTGTCATCAACCTAATAGTAATCTCTCAGTGTTTTATTGCGCAGTCTTAAATAGGGCCTTCTGGAGAGGATGAATTTTTGGCAGTGGGAGACAGCGTAATTACAAAATGAGGTATGGTATAGAAAACATGACAAGTGCGTTTAACACTGTCTGGGGACCATTTAATATTGTGTTGGCAAACCTGTCATGTTATAAAAGCGTTTCTAAAAGAACAGATATAATGCAGGAGTCTAGGTGCTAAATAACAAAAAGGAACCCTGAAGCAGAAAATTATGTATGTTTTTCATTTCTCACATTAAGGCGCAGCCTTTCAGGCTATGCTCCTTTAACGGAGCAGTAGATGCTGCCTATACAGATCACTACGTGCATATGCCAAATTTCTTGAAAGTGCTGCAGCACTGGACAAATTTTTTAACACGTAGTAATCACTGTACATAAGATGCCACGGTCCATAGTCCGCCCTTTGGGTGCCACGTTGACTACAGTGTAGCTGAAGTCAGTGGTAGAGGGTCTCTGAGTAAGAGCAGCGTTAAGCTGAAGAAATATGCACTGTACATGTGCATAACACTGACATAATTTGGTTGTAGTTAAGAAAATATTTTAGTAAAATGAAAACAAATTCACACTGAATTGTTACACTTCAAGTATCCCAACCTGAACCAAACATGAACAGATACTACATACTGCGAAAGGAAAGTAAGAGAAACTCAAAGCCAAATATACAGGGGATCTGCTGCCACAGGGCCGGACATATGGCTGATAAACACATACACAGCTTTCAAAACCACCATTGAATTATTAGGAAGGTCAGCCCATGAAATACAGAACTAACCATTTCAGGCCATGTGATACAGCCTGCTGTTCCCACAGCCATCGTTATTGCATGACAAAGCATGAGTAATAGCAGAGGAGTTTTGTTCAAGTGTATCAGTGCATGGAAAGACCAGGAAAGTACTGGAACATTTCCCTGAATTGGCGAGTCATTGCAACAAATGCCTCCTGCCCTGAAGAACTTGTATTCTTAGTAGATAAAATGGGCAGACTGTACTAGAAAGAGATTCATATGAGATGGTAAATCACAAATAGCAATGTACCTTGCAAAGCATGATAGAACTGAATGAAGAACAGTTGTGCATCAAACGGCATTTTGAAAAATGTAGTGATGAATGCAAAAATCTTATTATTAGGGAAATCGGAAATGTTTATAAGCAAGGAAGGAGGGACTCTACGTATTGACTTGTGATAGATCATTTCTTTCTCACTTGCTGTTCTTTTTTCTAAGTATGCATTCGGTAACTGAATTACTGCTCTTGAAACACTACTGTTTAGGTATAAACAGGCATTAAGACTATTTTGGGATTTTTTTTAAAGAAACCATGCAACAGTTTAGTGAACTTGTGCTATCATTTTTAATAAAATATTCTTCCAGTTTGTGGGCATGAGCCAAGAAAACAAGGCAGCTAAAATCTCTCCATATGTATCTGATGTCACACATTGCTATAAAAAATTGAAAACACACCATCCATTATTTCTTTTGCACTTATATCGCTGATATTAAAAAAGTAAAAATAATTACATTTCTCTCAGCCATGGTAAAAGTTACAATTTGAAATAATCATCTATAATTGTACAATATTTCCTGAATTCTACAGAGAGTGAGCATTTGTAGTTGGAAATTTAAAGAAAATAAATTGAAATAAATAGTGTTACAAAAGCAATCAGGGAAAACTGTAGATACTGGTTTTCATATGAATTAAGTTTACAAAATAGCAAGCAAAGTGATATAAAAACCTGACAATCCAATAACTGGCAGGAAAAATGTATTGGTCACAATAGTTCCTTAACACAATGGTAAAAATGCAGATGTGTACACGTGAGTGCCATTTGGAATTGCCCATAAAAAGCCTGAGTAATCATGTAACTTTATATCACGACTCTCAGTCACCCATATCCTTATTTATACTCTTTTGCTTGAATTGTATCCACAATTAGATCCTGTTCCTGCTGCAAGCTGCTCTGTGTGCACTGACCTGGCTGACTGTTGAAGGCTCACCAAGTTGTCTGAAATGCTAAGCAGGAGAGGTATGGAACTACTGGCAAGACGAAGGCCTCAAATGGAGGCAGGCCTCCTCAACATTTTATTAACTTGGGAAATGGGACCTTTGTTCTTGTAAAAGCAATATGAAAGTAGTTGTCATTAATTTCCTCACCTGACCTGTGTGACCAAACATTTCTTTCAAACTCCACAGCTCTTGGCCGTTAATTATGTTCTTAAACACAGCTCATGGATTGCCTCCCTCGAGAAAGGCATGAGTGAGGGAGTAATAACCCTCTACACTGACAGGGTAGGTCCTGAGTCCATACTGGAACTTAGCAAACAAATGGGATGACCAGAATTTACAAGGGAAATTTCTAGCCCTAAGTACTATTGTCATTTACAGTAAAAAAGAAAAAAAAAATATTCATCTCTAGAGATTATTTACCTCGCAACCCAATAGTTCACTTGGAAATTACTGTGCCCTAAAACAGCTCTGATAAGCAAAGATGAAACTTGAACAGCTAAAAGGGAACTAGCTTCTCTCTCACTTAGTATCAAATCCTGTTTTAAAACCTTCTGCTCTTAAAGACATCCTGTTTATATATTTAATCAATGAACTGGATGTAAGAAAAACAAAAATTGCCTGCATTCCTCTGTTAAATGCATGTTCCCAACGTTGGAATAACTCCGTTTTAGAAGTAAACAATTAAACAGTTTGGGAAGTTCCCAGAATTCCTGTTATATTTTGTTTTGCTTCTTTGCGAACGGTTTTCTGATTTTTCTGGGAATTTAATTTGTTATATGATAGCTCAGTGGTAGATGTTTATTTAGAAAAAGAAATTTCTCTCTTTCTTTTCTCATTCTTTACTTGGATTTAATCAAATGCTTTAATTTAACAAGAGATGCTCCCTCTGACCAAACCTGTGCTAGCTCTTCTGTCCAAACGAGCCTCAGAGTAATGATGTGAGATTCAGGGATCTCTGATTTTTTTTTTTCTTTTATTCACTTGCTTTTTAAAAATAATTGAAGGCCTTCTCTGAAGAAAATAAGGACATAGGGCGGGAAGGAATATTTTGGATCACCAGTATACTCCATGGGTCTCACATCAAATAATTAAGCTTCATCCTAAAACTAGGCATGTTGCATGTGTACCTGCCCGCCGACAAACATACTCACATACAGTGTTCCTACTGGAAGGCTGTTCCTGAACCTCTCTCTTCTGACAGGTAGCAACTGCTTCTCACCTACAGCTCAAATGTATGCATGCACAATTTATACCTACTTATTCTTCTACCAACATTATGTCTTATATAGTTCTTTCCCTTATACGGTCTTTACTCTGATGTACTTAGATCGAGGCTGAACGCACCACTTCTCAGACTTCACTTGTCTAACAGCCTGAAAGAAATTCTCAAAAAAATAGGTTCTCCATTCTGTCATTCTTCCTAGCAGCCCGTCTGTGTACCTGTACTAGTTTCAGTTCATCTTTCTTCATCATGGTTAAGCAGAAATGTAAGCAGAATTCCAGATGAGGTTTTGACAGGCATAATGACATTGATATTTCTCTCTGTCTTGGAAGTGACATGCATCCAAGTTCCTGTTTAACTTTAAACAGTTTTTTTGCCTAGTCTTTGTCCTCAATTATTTTGCCTAAGACAGATAACAAATTAGTATGCTCAAAATGTTACCTTATAACGGGAAGACACACCTGAATAGTTTGCTTATTCCACGACAGTTTCCGTATGACCCTCCCTTAGAATCTCTAGGCATTGATCTCACTTCTAGGAGGCAAAGTTTTAACATTTTAATAATTTGTAGTGATGAAACCATGACAATAAATTCATCACGGAATATAATGAAAGGAGAAAGTTGTTCCAGAGAACAAACACTCAAGACACGTACCCAGAACTGACTGACTTCTGAGGGGAGCTGCCTGTGATGCAGTTCGTCGGACAAGACCTAGATGAGTTCGGAAAGCTACGCTGGCAGGCTATAGAGCTTACTAAACACATACAATAAAAACTCTTCTAATGCAGATTTAAAACAAAAACACGTATTAGAGATATCATTTTCTATTTGGCTACATGGAGAAGCTGCTTCAGAGTATGACAAGCTGTGAATTTGAAGCACAGTAGTCATTTTGTGCTAACTCTCTGAATGAATGTTTTTATTCTATACCAAGACAGCCCTTTGTGGTTTAGCTTATCCACTTCTAAAAAGAACCATAAGGATTCTCTTAGAGCAGACGAAACACATAGCTAGTACAGAACAGATTATTTGCAAAAGCTATGCCAGCTATTTCCAGAATAATCAAGCCCTGACGTTTGAAGTCAACGTTTAAAAATTCTATAGTGGGGAAAAAAAAATCCTACTCAATTCTTATGGATTTTTTCCATAAGAACTATCGAGGAAAAAACCCAAATGAGTACCAGAAAAGGAGTGTGCAGTCTCACGGCTGATTGTTACTATGGTTTCCATTTTAAGAATTACCACTTCAAGTTAGCCTGTAACTATTCTTGAGTTAAATATTACCCAGGTTAGCAAGCATAGTGCCGCATGTCCTCTAAGGCAGCTATGGGTCTGTTTCTGCTTCCAGTGAAATCAGTGTAAAACCCACATTTCTGCAAAGAATTAACCCAAATTCTTTCAATCCCTTATAGATTGAAACACACCACATGCTGTGCGTACATGTAAAGTGTTTCTACAGTGACCACTTGACAGTAACCCAGAGTTTACATACAGAAAACTCCTACCCTCCTACCAAGAAAATAACATTAGCGTTTGTAACAGTAAACCAAACCCACCACTTCTCCTGCTTATCAGACATGCTTCCTTCCTGTAACAGGAATTTTTATCACCACACTGATGGGAAGAAGAGAAAAGGGATTTTTTTTTTCAAATGTTTGCTTTATCTATCACTTTCACTGAGGTACTTAGGCAGAAATTCTAGACTGATTCACAGATGGAAACCCCAAATGCTGTACAGCAAAGCGTTCATTTATGGACAGGAAGCAGTATGCGGTTTATAGGCTAGAGTAAAGGTTATGTCACTTTTAAATACCTTTTAAAAGACTCCACAGACACCTTCCTTAATAGTCAACTGACAAAGCTAGCCACACATGAAATCCTTTAATCAGATATAGGATGTGCAGTGAAATTCAATTTCTGTATGCTCCTACAGATTAGCCTTGCACCTGTAACACTGACAACATTAAGCGATATTGTCACTAAGCTACATTGGAACAGAAGGAAAACAGGAAGAAGGAAAAAAGTGGTGTTTGAAATTGGATGGCAGGAGAATAGGAAGGCTACTGTAAATGGCAGCAACTGCAGACAAGACAAGCAGGTACTAGAGAACAAGCAGCAGGTGACAGTAAAACGTACCAGGGAAAGCAACAGAAAGACGCTAAGTCAGTAGAATAGGCTGTTGCTAATGTGTTTTTTAAAAGGTCTGTTTTGAGCAGGACTCCGGATGACTACATGAAGAAGCTTGTAAGTGTTCACAAACATAAGTGTAAAAGATCAGTGGGAAGGAGTGGAGTTTTTTTTCCTCTTAAATTAGCACTCTTGAGGTATAATAATTCATCTCAGTTATACTCACACTAACTGTTTTGGAAAGCTTTACATTTCTGTTGATTTGTTACCTCTGGAGGATAAAATTAGCTTTTTGAAACATGATCAATTTAAATCTGACCCAACATTGACTGAAAGAAATGAATAGACAAATAGCTGAATTGGAATCAATCTGCTACCAGAATGAATAGCTTCAACTTTGGGTAAGTTTGTGTTGAGCATTTTGCTTTTGAATGAGGGTCACAGGAAATACAAAAAACCCAAAGCCATACTGACCAAATTTAGATAAACTGCAACCTCCATTGTGAGCCCAAGGGCCAAAATTCATGCTTCTTGACAACCTTCAGTTACATTACACATCCACAAACAAGACTGCAATTCACACAGTACTCCTCACGTGAACCAGCATCTGAACACAGAAAAGATCGTCCCAATATACCTGCATCTGAAAATCATGTGAACATGATACAGACCACATTCACAGGGAACAAGTCAAACTCATTGGAAGCTTTCTGAAGCTAGAACACGTCAAGCAGTATTTTAGCCATATATAGATATGAAATGTGTTTGGGATGGTGTGTACCGTGCTGCAAAAGAGGAGGTTTGGATCTGAAAAAGATCTTTCTGTTGCTTCCTTAACAAAGGGGCCTTTTCCTTTCTGTTCTCCTTTCTGGTTCCCTATTTGATGTTACAATTATCCCAGGCTCCGAAACATACTTTCAGTTTTGAAATTCACTCTAAACCAATATCCCTAAGAACAGCTCCTGCAAATAGTCTAATCCGTCTGCATGTACGTTGTTTTCTTAGTCTGTGCTTTTACAGCCTGTGCTTTAACAGTTCATTGTCCCTTTTGACACATGATTCAGCTATGACATTAATTCTATAAATATATCAGAATGATGGGTTTATTTGGCTCGAGACTCTCATTTTGCTCATTTCTTTTGCTGGAGGTTCCTAGCTGCCTTTGAACATTAGTCATATAAAATACTGTTTGTGACCAATGCCTTGGTTAAACTATTAAACAGAAAGATGATGCATAAGGCCCTTTGGTAATAGTGCTGGGAAAAAAAGTGATGCAACAGATGCAGGAGGAAGAAGTAGCACAGGTCCTGGAGGGTTCAAAGCTTGCTGTTAGTAATGCACATGACATGCAGGCTGGAGCTACACCCTGCGGTTGTGGGAAGGAACTGGTGGCTGCGGTGAGCCAGAGGCACTGAGGGCCCCTGCAGGGCTCCCAGCCCTCCCGAGGAAGAGGAGCGCTACCTTGGGTTTACACTGCTGCTGTAAGCATACAATGTTGCTGTGAATCTGGCCGTCTTCCCCTTTAAATTCCGCACAGATATTATACAGTTAAAAAGCCAATAAATGTAAATGCAAAAACAATGAACTAAACTTTGCATAGCAGAAGAGGGAGAATACTGCTTACTGATTAGGAATGTGCAATAGGTCTTGGACTACTGCATGACAAACTGAAGCCCATTTCTCCACAGATGTTTAGAAGAATAAATGTGCTGGCTCTCCAGTGTAAGGAGGAGGGAACTGGAGCTCCATTTCTAGAAGAAAGCACCTGTGGGATAAAATCCTTGGGAGGATTCTGCTGGGATGGACTCTCTCTGACAGTGGGGTTTTTTTTTTTTCTTCCCATTTTTGAAGGTCTACAGGGCTGCATAGGTGAGAGCATGTCTCTGCATCAGATCTGACCTCCACTAGCTCCTTCCCAACAGCAGCCTCAGCTCAGCTGCACACACCTATTAAGAGATGTGAAGCATCCTCTCACTCTCTCCCTCCATCCTAGGCTATATTGAATTTCCCCTAAGTGAACGCTGTTCATTTCCGCTATGCTCTCTATTACAGTTCTGCTCCTCCCAAATTACACCTTGGCTAGCGCCTGGGGACTGAAGTAATGTGGGTAGGGAGGACAAGGATGCCCATGAGAGCTTCTTTCCTTAAGGGTGACATGCAGAGTCTGATCAAGGCCTTTATCTGAAAAGCATTTGTGAAGTATCCTGAAGCTTTAATTTTCCTTTGCAGGGATTGCACCAGACTTTCTTTCAAGATGATTCAGTTCTTACAGGACTGTAAGAAACTTTGAAGACTGCATTTAGGCTTTAGATGGCTTCTGCAAGCGCTGAAAATTCTCCTGGGAACAACCTAGAGAAAATTTTTAGAGAAGTTGGCTCCCTCCTCCTGTTGGTCTTGAGCTTCTGGCATAAAACAATGGCATGAAGAGTCTTTCAGGAAGCAGAGAGTTGGCTGCACAGCTTCCCCAATCCTTTGTAGTGATCAGGAATGCATCATTTTACTTGAGAAGTTTAAATAGAAAAAAATTTTTTAAACATTTCAGACCATATTCTGCTGATAAATATACAGGTCAAGCTGAGGGGAGAACTTAATCCCGTGAGTTGAACTGAAGAAAACTGAAATGCTGAAGTGAGAGAGTTGGCAAAGGGGTAGAACTTTATATGTTGCAAAGGCACTTTTTGACTGGGAAATGCTGTGAGAAAAACACTCTTTGCCCAGGCTACAGCATTCACATTTCTAGAGCTTGACACTACCAAGAAGCTTCAGAGAAAGCAAGCATATTTTTCAATGTATTTCTCATGAAGACTGTAATAAATCTTCCTTTCCAGAAAAAAAGTTTTTTAAAAAAAGGTGGCAAAACGTAATGATTCTCTTGCAAAGAGTTATCCAGACATCTTCAGTGTGGATATGGAGCAAAATGCTTAGTTAAAATGACTTTGTTCTACCCATGGAAGTCACTTACCCAAGGCAATATGCAAGATAAAGATAGCGCATTACCAAAAAAACCCCAACCAACTGAACAAAACACCTCCCCCAAATCAAACCAATCCCTTACTTATTTCCAGTGGATGCAACAGAACAGTAAATTTTAAAAACTGTTCTTTAAAACAGTTTTAAAATAGCAAATCCTGCTTTGGTCTTTCTCTGCACAGAACTGGCAATCATCATGTGAAATTGGCCAAACCATATTTTACAATATAAGACACTGAAAATTAATATTATTAGAGCTGATGATTACAGATAATAAAGAAATAAGGACTGGGAAAACTCATTTGTTGCACACACTTCAAAAGAGGAACCAATGAAGTGGTGATAAGCAAATAATAAAACAACTGACAGGAAGATTAGCACTAGACTTTGGATTTGACCAGTAAGTAAAAAGCACAGATGTTCAGAAGATGTTAGATATTGAATAAGGTGGAGAACATCATAAAGATAGGCCATTGCTTTTATTAACCAAACCTGTTTAGAGAAAAAACAGCAGCCAGAATACGATCTCTAAGGATGACAGTTGACAAAGGGTTACTAGCGGTGGATGTGTGGGAGAAAGGCATCCCAGCCTGCGGCCGGTGCTCTTCTGCGCCTGCATTCCATGCCACGATGGCGGGCTGCAGCCTACTTCGACACTGCTGAACGCAAAACCACGGCTCATAGATTCTACCAAAGAAATTACAGTTCAGGCTGTCTTTTTTCCATACTGATGTTTTCCTGAGATTCAGAAGACTATAGCATTTCGACATGGAGAAGACCTGTGTGGTCAAGTCCAGCCCTCTTTAAGGAAAGACCTGCGCTGTAAGTAGGCAGTTCTTCAAATCTCCCTTGTTAATGGGTGCCTTTGCCCTCACTGCAAGGTGATCAAGGAGAGCTCTCATCTTGGCAGGCAGCTGGTGAGTGCATCAGGCCTTGGTATGGTCACAAAGTTCACGGAGCAGTGCAATAGTGGACAGATCTTTTCATGATCCTTCAACACTTCACTTAAGTGTTTCATTTCATCTGTTAGCTTTCCAATTTCTCTCTTCAGGGAGGTATTTTCTTGCTCAAGAGATTCATATTCCTGGAAAGAGAAAAAAAAGGAGACTCCTCATAGTCAAAACATTCCCTTCAGTGCTTCCACCTTGCACATATTCATGTCACCCTAGAAAAAGTGTTGTTTCTGCTTATTACAGATGTGCAAAATGCTCAGGAAAGAGCCTTGAGTAAACCTGGGTGCTTTGAACAGGGCGAGTGATTTACGATCCGTGCCTGACGGAGCTGCGACTCCTCCTGCGGCCCCGAAGACGTGGGGGTGCCCCAGCCTGGGCGGGCACTCAGCAGCCCAGGGCTGGGAGCCCGGGTGGCCATGCCCTGGGGTGGCCAGAGCAGCCTCTGCCAGCCCTGGCCGCTTCTGCAGGCAGAGCGGTGAAAATGAAAGCACCAAGTGCCGGTAGGTGCCGGGGAAACCCCAGTGCTCAGCATTGCTGGTGAGGAAAAGGCAGCCCCCACCCCAGGTAGCGCGGGAAAGCAGCAGCTTAGGCGGGCGCTGGCTGAGAAGCGCACCTAGCACAAGGTGCCCTGGCACCAGCTGCTCTCCTCCACCCCTGCCGTGGCTTGTAGCCACCTGCTTGAATGCCTGGGAAGCAAAGAGCAGGCTGCGGAGGTGAGCGTTGAGCCAGCTTGCCCCCGAACCGGCTTTGTCTCCAGAAATCCTGACCGCTGCCTCGATTATCCATGGCTGGGGCTGCTTTTGTGCCGAGGCCTCTCTGGCAATGAATAAGCTGCTCTTAACTGCAGAGGAGTTTTCAGATGCTCTGCAGCAGACATCTGTGACGGAGGCGAGAATCGCATTTCACATTTCTGTGATAACAGCAAGTTGCAAGCGTCCCTGCTGCCAAGACTGCTCGTCCCAAAGAGAAGAGAGCTAAAGGTTCAGGTCCAGCCCACAGAAAACCTGCAGGTGTCCGCACCTCGCTGCCGGCCTAGGCTCAGCGCTCACCCACTCAGTCTCACCTCCCTGGGAAAGCTTCAGAGCAAACATCAAAGCCTGCACATGCTTTAAAAGACCTGCTTACCAGAAAACAGGGAAAGTCTCTCACACAGGGCTCCTCCAGCTTTCTTTAAGACTGCCTCTGCTTCCCTTCCCTTCTGTAAGGCACCCTGCCTTTCCGTAGCGGTGTCAGTTTAAATCGGTTCCAAAACTGTGGTGTGAGAAAGAAATACCCGGCTGAAAAGGCTTCTTTGGAACTCCAAAAGCCCCAAGCGCGAGAGCTCAGCTACTTTGTGCACTGGTGTCCTCTCATAGTAACAGTGGGTGTTTCCAATACGCATGCAAGTATCTGATTCTTCCAGAAACTTGTAACGCTTCTCAATATATCACGATGCGGGGTAGGCTTCTTGTGTGCCCTGTGCAAAGGCTGGAGAACAGGAATTGCCTTTCTCTGTGTGTGGATGCGGTCCCACGCAACAGGGCTTTTGTTGTAGCCGGGGCTCTCAGGGCTACCTCGGGGTAAATGCTAGTGCTGCTGCTACGGCTGCTTCCTGCTGTGGAAGGATCTGCCTACAGGAGGCAGTCTCAGAAGTTCTGGTTTTGTTCTTTTCCCAAATCTCCTCTGAGTCAGTGCCTGAGAAAGCCAGTTGCCAGGGTACTTCTGGAAAGGGGCAACCTCTGGCTTTCGTGGAATCATTGACACATGTCTCATCTCCAGCCTTTCTGATGCTCCCTCTGCACTGTTACAGAGGATCTTACTCACGCTGCCAATCTGTATTAGCAGGCAGGCAGGTTTTCCCAAGGTGCGAGGAGATTTTGTTGAATAAGTATCCGGTCTTGGTACAGCAGTTTTGTACTCTCTTCCCTGAAGATGGGACAGATTAACTGGAGAGTACTGCTTACTTTAGGTCCACGGGGTTTCAGGCAACAAGAGGTAAGCAGAGTCAGGGATGCTCAGCTTTGCTGGAGTTTGGCTACATTCATGCTTAGGAGGATCACGTATGTTTTATTCTGTGCTTGCAAGCGGTGGTAGGTGGTGAAAGGGTGTGAGGAAGGCAAAGGGATCCTTCCACCTTGTGGGAGAGAAGAGGCTGTGCTGAAAGTCCAGAGCTGCACGACTGGCACAGCAGCAGCCGTAGCAGCAGCACTAGCATTTACCCCGAGGTAGCCCTGAGAGCCCCGGCTACAACAAAAGCCCTGTTGCGTGGGACCGCATCCACACACAGAGAAAGGCAATTCCTGTTCTCCAGCCTTTGCACAGGGCACACAAGAAGCCTACCCCGCATCGTGATATATTGAGAAGCGTTACAAGTTTCTGGAAGAATCAGATACTTGCATGCGTATTGGAAACACCCACTGTTACTATGAGAGGACACCAGTGCACAAAGTAGCTGAGCTCTCGCGCTTGGGGCTTTTGGAGTTCCAAAGAAGCCTTTTCAGCCGGGTATTTCTTTCTCACACCACAGTTTTGGAACCGATTTAAACTGACACCGCTACGGAAAGGCATGGTGCCTCCTCCCCTGTGAGGTGTTACGCGTTCACGCTCTGACAGAGCATACCCACGATGCTTAACACTAACCCAGAAAACATGGCTCAGCTTTAGCCCAGAGGAGTCCTGCGTCCAGTTCAGCGGGCGGCTGTGGGAACGCTTGCGATGGCGCAAGAGGGACGGCAAGACAAGGGCAAGGCCACGTCCCTCCATGGCAGTGCCACCGGCGGCAGAGCGGCACCGTTACTTGTCCAACCTGAACACCCTGTGGCAGAGACTTCTCGACCAGTGATACGCCTGTCTCTGCTTCACACCCACACCTCTTTGAGCCAGATTAGCATGACGACAGGCCCACGCCTGCCCGAGAAGTTCCATTTATCGTAAAGTCCCGCACATGGCACCCAAGCTGTGCCTGCAAAACATCAAGTACCCATTCACCTCGTGAAGTTTATCCGCTTTCTGAGTTTGCTTCTTCCGGCTCCTCTGGGCAGCAACTCGATTTTTTTCTCTCCTCCTTACCTTCCTGTCATCTTCTTCATGACTCTGGAAGACATAAGCCACCGTGCTGGTTTTTACGGTGCACGCGGAGACTCTTGAGGTCAGGCAAATAACTGATGTCAGGAACAAGCGGGTCCTCCCAACTTCACAGCACAGCCAGCTCTTACACAACGCCGGCCACCCACGGATCGCAGGGTGCCCCGCAAGGGCGATGCGCCCCCTGTCCCCCTTGCACAGGTGGCAACCGAGGCGCGGGGATGCTGGCGGCGCAGCCGGGGCCCCTCCGCGGGGGCGCTCCGGCAGAGGACCGAAACTCGCTCCCCTGCACGGGCAGCGCCTTGCACCTGCTTCGCCCCCGGGCGGGCGCAGGGAGCCGAGCCGGGCCCGCTCCCCGCTGCGCCCCCGGCTGTCTCCCGGCAGAGCAAAGGCCGCTCGCGGAGGGGCAGCAAACTGCCCAGCGCGCAGCCCGCTCTCCTACCTGCCGCAGCCCCCGCGGGTCCCCACGGCGGCTCCGAGCACCCCCCCGCCGGCAGCAGCTCCCCGCGCCGCCTCCCGCCCCGACGCGGCTCCGCCGCCGCCGAGCGGGCAGCTGCGCGGGAGCCCCCGGCGGCGGCGCCTCCTCGGCCGCGGCTGCCCCCTCTCCGGGCGGCTTCGGCCGCGGCGCCCGAGGGCGCCCCGGCGGGGCGGCCGGCCGTGACTCAGCCCCATGTGCCCGCCGCGGCGGCGGCGCTCCGCGCCGGCCCCCCTGCCCTACCTGCTGGGCGCCCTCGGCCGAGGCGCTCCGCTGCAGCACGCTGCCCGCCGCCGGGACGGCGCACGACATCCCGGGAGGTGCCGAGCCGCCCCGGGCCGCTCAGCGCCGCCGGGCTCCCCCGGCCCCGCGGAGAGGCGGGGAGGGGAGGGCCGGGCCGGGCCGGGCCGGGCCGGGCCGGGCAGGGCAGGGCAGGGCACGCTCCGCCCCGGGCCGCCCCGGCACCTGGCGCCCGCACGCCGCTCCGCTTGCCCGGCCGCGGGGGTGGAGCCGCCGCCGCCGCCCCGGGAGCCCCGCCGCCGCCTGCATGGAAATCACGTGGCGCCCGCGGCTGCCCCGGGCCGGCCGGGCCTGAGCCCCCTGCGCCGGGCAGCGCCGCCGGCGAGGGGGCCTCGGGTGCCCTGAGCAGCCCCGGCTGGGCAGCCCGTGTCCCCCCGCGCTGCCGGGCAGGGGCTGCCCGAACCCCCCCCCCCCCCGGAGAGCCCCGGCCCGGGGGCTTGCTGGGCTCGGCGCCCCTCCGGGCAGCCCGACTCTTGCTTTCGCCTTTAAAAATAACCGCCGAAGAGTTTCCCTTCTCCCCAGCTTTCCTCCCCGCGGCCGGGCAGGGAGGCCAGCGCTGCTGCCGCCGCCGGGCCGGTCCCGCCGCCCCCTCCCCTGGCGCCCCGGCGGGAGCCGGCGCCGGCAGACGCGCCCGTCCCGTCCCGTCCCGTCCCGTCCCGTCGCGTCGCGGCCGCGGGCGGGGGCGGGGGCACCGCCGCCCGCCGATAGCGGCAGCGGCTGCGGAGGAGCCCCGCGGAGAAGCGGCGGCCGCCGGCAGAGCCCGACTCACCCCGGCGCGCTCAGGGCCGCGGCTGTGCTGATACAGCGACATGGGCTTCCAAAAGCGGCGTAGACTTCAGGGAGAGGACAGCAAGACAAGCCGATATTCCTCGGCGTAAGGACAAGCTATCGGTGTTGGAATAAAACCGTTTTCACTTTCGCTACTGGTCCTGTTCCCTTAAATAATAAGGAAATGCCGCACGCTTCTTGTAAAGGCAAAGCAAGACAGCGCCTGCTGAACACACAGCTTCACATACAGCTCTCCCTGTTCGGTAGCGTTTCAACAACAGTATGCTTCTTTGATCCTTCCAAACCTTCCAACTTTATCCTTCCTTCCAAGTAATGTTTCTTTTATCCTTCCAAACACTTTTCCTACACTTCAATTGAACTGCATCTTCTCCCTCAGCTCTGAAGCTCTGAATGCATGTTTGCAGATAGATGCGTAGCAACATCCTTTCGGCGCTGTGGATATATTTGTATACCTAACCTGCGCTCCTCAATTCTCATGCAAAAGCACGTCCACACGAGGGAAAGTGCCCCAAAACTGCAGTGCAGTCAGTCACAAAGCCCCAGGTATCTTAAATTAATAAGTTGGATACTTCCCTATTTTTCTGCTTTCCCCAGAAGTTTGAGTCATACAACTTAGATAAACATCAGGTTACAAAGTTTGCCAACTGCGTTAATATAGACTATTCTTTTAGGAAGATCTGGCCAACAGTTCGTGCTGAACGTGAGAACCACACTGCCTGGGAGTCCGAGAGTCAAAGTAAAGTCTCTGCTCTACCGCAGGTTTCCTGGTTGACTCTGGGACCATCAGCTAGATCAGTATTACTGAAAGACCTGAATGGGACTTCCCCACCGGGAAGCCCTTCTCCCCAGCTGTTCTGCCTCGCAGCAGCTTGAGTCTCCATTTTCCAGGCCACCTACAGCTTCGCTTTGGCACTTTCTCAGAGCTTCTCAACCCCCAAGGACTGAGTGCCTATGAGCCTTCCCCACCCACATGACCCCTGGACCCACAAACCACACGGGCTCCTTCGGCTTTCTTGCCAAAGTGTTGCAACCCAGTCTGTGTCCTCAGACTGTGCTGGGTCAACCCAGCACCTCACAGGATGTTCCCAGCCCCGGTTTCTTTAAAAGCAGTCCTGCAGCTCCTTCTCCCTTTCCGCTTCATACAACATACAGACGCAAGGGCTCACCAAGGAAGCAGAGGGTACGGGTTCAGTGCCGCTGCCCAGCTGAAGGGCAGCAAACCAGCATCTCCTGGAGGTTAGCCGCACCCATTAGGCAGTGAGCAATTATAGGGCGAATTGCTCTCAACCTCTCCTTTTGAAACAGTCCAATTTTGCATTAAACCACTAATCACAGAGTTAAAGGAATAATAAATGCGGGCATGGGTGGACAATTAGCTGGGACAGTTGCTTAGGAAGAGAGCGCTAGGTTCCTTGTCTTCTTTATAGCTTAAGCACATCTGGAGTGAAGCACAGGACTAGAACTCAGTATCTGCATAAGCTCAGAGAACAGGCTGCAAAGAAAACCTATGAACTGAGGAAAAAAAAGCCCCCTTCTCGCAGACGGACTTTGATCTGATTCCACATGAAGCTTTCATGCTTTTTCAGAAGCAATACTGCTATTAACAGCAACTGCACAACTAAATGATCTAACTGAACCACGTCCTGACCAGTTTACGAAGGACTTGTTAGTGCTGTGTAGCTACCCTACTGAGTAACTCCCGGCAACAGCCAAACCCTTCCAAATACTGTAGCGTGAGGAGGTTTGCAGGATCCCACAAATACAGGACAAGCCACAGAAAAGTCCCCCTGAGCCAGAGTGTGGTCCGCTCTTGTTCAAAGTGACAAAGGAAATGAAAAGTCAAAATTTGCTTATGGGAACAAGTTTCTGCTTAGTATTAAAGTTATCTCTGGTACATCTGAAGAAATGCCTACACAGTAATTCCAAGTAACACAGCAGTAAGGGCAGAGCATTTCTATACAGGAGAGAAAAAACAAGTCCAGAAAGCACACTAGTCAGCTGAGTTTACATTTTATAATGGCAGTTTATCAGTGATTTTTGTCTGCAATGAAGCAACCTACACACATTTAGACTAGAGTTGCTGAATGCAGTTTAACATAATACGGCTTTTCTGAAGAACGTCCCATATCAGAACTGGGTTTCAGAACACCACGTGCCCAAACTTTCAAACTGCCGTTGGTGTCCATGGGAAGATTTCTGGAACAGGAGATCCCCTGCATGCTGCGTGCAATAACCTCTGTTCAGAAAACCACACGCAGTAAAAGAGTGTGCGCATACCGCTCCGATTTGTAAATTTGTTATGGGTAGGGACGGCTCACCACTCTAGTGACAAGCACAGCGCTGACAGTACTTACCAGCAAACAGGCAGACGTTCCATCTCACCTAAAGAAAGCTAAGAAATTCAAAACCTGCTTGCAAACGTTCCCAAGCATCCATCACTATTGAGTTGTCTTACAAAAGTCAAAGGCTATATTAAGAAAAACTACCAGACATTTCTTGATGCAACACCAATTCGCCTCAAGTTAAAAATAAGAAGTTTGAACGTTGTGACATTTCAGTAGAAGCCCGATTAGACGCTTGTCTTGCACAACGTCGCAGATTTCTATGAAAAGTTAACTGAAGGACACAAGGCTGTCGGAATGGGAAAATGTGAAATATTTTATATTTTATTTCTGACAGTGGGAAAAATATCTCCCAGACATTGCTTGTTGCAAGTATCTCTTGATGTAGAAATTTTTAACAAATATTTGAAAAGTAGCTGAATACTCAGCCAGTCAGCCACAAGAAGGGTTGAGCTTAGCTCATCACCCGACTTTCATTTAAAGAGAGGGCCTCTGATCCCTTCCATTGCCCCTTGGCCAAAAGTGGCCCCCCCCGAGATTTGTAAACTCCTAGTTTAAATGCTGCACTTGCGATCTTCATCGATTTGTTTTCTTTATCTTTATGCCATGTATTTGGCCAATGTTTCCAGATGTTTTTTTTTTCCATCCAGCTGTGATTGAAATGAGGGACACAGAACAAGGCACAACTGCCCTAGCTCAGGCTACCAGGCATCTGTTCTCACTTCTTTCAAATCCCATGCAGCCTGACTGTCCCGCAGTCTCCTAGCTAAGTGTTAATATGCATTGTAGGATAAATTTATTAATTCACTTATAGGTCTTAAATCCACAGTGTTCTCCCTTATTTCTTAAGACATTTGTCTCATATTGGCCTTTTCAGATGGAACCTCTTCAAAGAAACATGCCTATTCCTTATAAATCCTAGCCCTTTTTTGGAACCTGCCTATCATTATTCAGAGAGAATGTCAGGTTATCTTTCTATTAACACAGAAAATGCTCAAATACCACGATGATAGACATATAAAATCGTGCAGTGCTCAGCTCAGTATAGAAACATTCAAATTGAAGAATATATGCGGATCTTAACGAAGAAAGTGATGGTTATGATTTTCAATCCAGCAAGGAGCATTCATACTCAAAGAAGCTAGAACAGCAATCCACTGTGTGAAAAACAGTCCCGGTCCCACGTTCCACAGCTCTGCAGTTCCAGCCCCTCACACATCCTGTCCTCTCTTACATTGGAGCCTTTGTAGCCCTGAGATTAATAACAGTTGCGAGTTCAAAGGCACTAAAAGGAACTACTTCAGTTACTCAAGCCTGAATTTAACACAGATGTCTTCTGAAGTGCTAGTACACTAGCTGTTCAGTTACCACCTATGCCAGGATTAGAACAGACAATATGATCTGAAACTTTGATCTTTCTTAATTGATTTAATTTGCTTTGTATAAAAACATAAGTTCATATATACAAAAGCGATCTGAAACAAATATTTACATGTGATTAAATATACAAAATCTCAGTACAGATGCTCAGCTTTTCAAATCTAATGATAGTAAAATTTGTCACACATTTTCTTGAAAAGTTTCAGTCTCGTAAATATTAAGTTGGACCACCTTCTTACTTCAGTACATTTCATTAAAAAAGCTTCTCAAAAAACCTCAAATTGCTGTCTGAGTAAACACACATTAGACATGAGTATATACTGCAAGCATATGCAATCATAAGCTAGAAAAAGTTATGAACGGTTAAGGCATGCTGCTGAATTTAGTACTACTGTGCAATTGTTTAGGTACAAATGTGTAAAAAAAAAAAAGGGTAGGATAGCTCAACTTAATACTATTTACTGTTACTCTACACTGATTTTAAAAGTTTAGTCAAATATCACAAATGCATACATGAACCAAGTCAATATCCTGTAATGCATATTGTCCAGGAAACCCCCAAGACGGCATACTTGGATTACATGAAACGAAAATATCTGATGAGATGTGTATGGCCCACCCTTGTTCAGAATAGCATATATGTATGTATGTAAATATATACAATTATAAAAACTCCAAGTTTAAACAAACATGACTATAAATAAGTCCAGCTGACCTAAATTCAGGAAAGGTCTAATAGCAGGGACCAATTTTACACTTACATGTGGATTTTCTAAAACTGTAACAGCACACTAAAATAGTGTTTTTAATATGCTCCAGCGTGAAATTCTTTTTTATTCACTTACTAAAGAAAATAGTCACCCAAATGAGTATAGATGAAGGTGTATTCTGAGAACTAGATACTCTCCAACCTCTTTAGACACATGCTTAATGTAAATGAGCAGTCAGTGGGCTACAAAAAGACTGCCCACATACATGAAGCATGTGCAGAACTCTTTGAAGCATCAGGACCCACGCTGAGTCCTGCAATAAAAGAGCAAGAAGTGAGAGTTAATCAGTAAATATACTTGCTGGATAGGTGCTACTGATACGTTTAGGCTTTCATATACTAGTAGTGCAATAGTAAGAAGAGAAATATTTAAAAAGATCAAAGACTAAATAATTAAGACAGTTCTTATGGATATCACTGAATGAGAGGGGAGAAGAAGGCTTAAGAAAAATACTGAACACACTGAACAAGCATACAACTGAGTTTCAAATCTGAAAATAGTAAATGAGAAATTCATGTGCTGAGAGTAATTTTCCTCCGGCGCAGTGGATAACGTCTTGCTTGTGGTGAATCTGCAGCTCTCTTTCTTTTCAAGAAAATGTAATTATTTTTACTGGCATCAGTGTCTGTTGGTGTGACTTCTACAGGTGATATGAAGTTTTGCATATTATTTTCCTCCTTTGCCTTACAACCAGCAAAGACTTCTTGCCGCAGCTTGCAGAGTTCCAAGGTTGGTTGCCAAGTTAATGCTTGGGAAAAACCTTCCGCTCTTTCTATTAGTGCTGGGAGCGACTGCAAAAACAAACCCAAGCATCTCAAGTTACACGGGAAAAGTAAGGGTTACAATGAACCAAAAGTGTTAATTAGAATCTGACATGCACAAAAGCTTCAGCATCTGCAGAGATGTACCTTAGGATGATGGGTGAAGGCTGAGAACTGAGAGAACTCAAAGTTACCAGTCAAACGGTGACAAGTGTCTACAGCCACAGGTCACGTGAAGAGCGCTGTATAGAAGTTTAAATGCTCCTCCATTTCACCTTTACGCTGAATAAATATCAGAACACTACAGTACATGTCTAAGCTGGTACCAAAGTAATAAGTGTCATGTGCTACATGATGTTGTACAGTTCATTTCAGAAGATGTTTTACTTTTTCAAATGCCGCAGGTTCTGAAATCTCTCTAAAAATATTTTCTATAGCCCACAGGGCAATCTTCCTTACTCCCGGCTGAGGAGGGAACGCCTTATAGATTTATCTTCAGTAGTCCAAACCTAAAGGAGTTCTTGCTTCAAAAGTACATGCACAGGCCTTTTCGTATAAAATTATAAACTAAGATGAGTTGCAACTTGTGTTTGATGACATTATCAGATCAAGAAAGGAAAAAAAAAATCCCCTTGGAGTACACAGAGATCTCACCTTCATTAGGCCGCTGATCTGTTTGGATGCCGTTTCTGCCACCTGCTTCAGCTCTGCCATGTAACCATCTACAAAACAAACAAACAAACAAAAAAGTGAACTTCTGAAATGTAACCCCTTCCCCCTTGCTTGCTACTGACTTCTTAATTTAGACAGAAGAGTAGTAGAGTCCTGTATAAATATTAAACCTGTGGCACACCCCTTTCACTTGCAAAACCATCTACAATGCAAATTACATGTAACATTATAGCTTTGGGGATGACAGCTGATGTATTTTATCTTACTATTATTACTCTTAACCACTAAATATGCAATAGTGCCTAGAAGTCTCGACTATAGCAAGCCACAAAGTTCTTTGCTCAGAAATCCTACAGGCTAGACAAAACACAAGCAGCAAAGATAGTATTTGAAATAAAGCAAGAGAATGCTCACCAAAAAAAAAAAAAAAAAGAACCCACCTGTTTTGATGATTTCAAGCTCATGTTACATTTGATAATAATGTAAGAAATAAGGAGGATAAACACAATTGTGGAGAAAATGAGATGAAAGAAACCCACTTAAGAAGGGAAAAAACCAAATCCTACACCTCCAGCTGGGTAGAAACAGTCAGTTTTTATATTAAAGGCCACATTTTTTATATTAAAGGCCCAGCTTAACTCAGCAAGCGATAACACACAAAAAAAGGACTAAGTATAAACAATAAGAACTGTATTAATTCTGTTGAGTTAATATGAAAAAGAAAAGACGTTTTCAGGGACACTGAAGCAGGCAGCAGGTGCAGAATACTGTGGAAAAAAATGTCATACTGATTGCCGTAACAACATAAGATCATCAGTACAATATATATTTCTGATGAGTACAAAAGTTGGAAGCAATTTACAAGCAATAACAATTCTTCCATTGAAGAGTTAAGCTCTTATAAATTATACAACAACCCAACCAAGTTTGCATGTTCTCTGCCATTTTTCAGTACAGAGTTCTCTGCAAAGCTACAACACCAAAAACTTACTAGCAGCAGATAAGCAAGTGTGCTGCTGGGAACTAACTAATCTCCACCTCCCACTCTGATTATTCCTCAGTAGGGGTTCACAAGCCTCTGCAGTAGAATACAGCAGTCGATGGTGTAGGCACTCGTAATCCATTGTGCAACAAAACACAGCACTTTGTCTTCAGTCAATCTCATTAGCGCTACCGAAGATGATTTAAGTCAGTCACCATATTCTAGCGCAGCGCCTTAGTGACCTCCTGCTGAAACATGAGTAAGTAGCAAGAGACAAAATTTTGTTAAACTGTCTCTCCACGTGCGCAATGTACTGATCAGACATGCCTTAGGAATGCATAATCCATGTACGGAAATGAACACTAAAATGCACCGTGATTCAGTGTTTGGAGGGAAAAATAATCAAACAGCAGCCTGTCTAAATACACGGCAGAGGCTTCTGAGTGGACACACTCTAAAAGAAAAATATGTCCACAAGGAAGACTTTTTTACAATAGGGTACTGAGATTAGAAAACTGGTGATCCTATGAAGCTGCAAGGAAGGAATTAGAAATAAATAAATAAATAAATAATTACTTGGATTATTCCAGATATACAGAAAGACCGATACACAGTGAAATGAAATTTGCCCGCCGGAGTTGAGTTTTACATGGACAGCACTATATTCCTCAGTGTTCAAGGCTTTCCAAAACATAGGGAAATGAAAAAAGGAAATGAAAGGTATTGAGTAATCTAAACATTTTTGGTTTCTGGCCACTGTACTTGCTAAACTGGGATACATAAACTTCCCAAAGACTACATAGATACTAAAATTCAGCACAAACTGCACGTTATCTGGTTAGGACTTCACTGTTACCCAACCTAAAAAGGCAGTATCTTAGTGCAAGCTGTTAACAACTGTCAAGTAGCATTTTATTCACACCAGAAAAGCACAGATCCAGACACCAGAAACTGAAAGAAACCCAAATATGAAGTGAAGCTCTTTACTGCTCCTGTTGGCTGCTTTGCTGCACGGGCTGGCATTTCTGGAAGCAATGTCTACTACTGCTTACAAAGAGGAAACGGTGCCTAGAGTAAAGTCAGATCAGCAGGCTCAGACCTGGAAGCTTAAGCTTTGCCTCTCAGACTTCATTTAACAACACTGTTTGTTACACCGGCTTTATGTTATGTGCAGTAATCCCTAGTAACGGTTCTGTAACCGCATTTTTCAACTTCACACAGTGTTGGTAAACTCTGTCGTTTTCAATAGTTACGAGCAGGCAAGTTAGAATTTGCCATTTCTTAAGGCCAGCCTCATAAAAGCACAGCCCATTCAGGAACTGCAATATTTACTGCTCTGTTCCAAGAAGTTTGTGTAACGAATAACCTTTCAAAAGCACCTAACAAACTTAGGGCAACGTTTACAGTTATGTTTCTTCTCCAGCACTTACAAATTGCACAAACAGGATAACATTTCATACATACTATAACAATAAGGAGACTCAACGCTACCATCACCCAGTACTGAACAATCTCCAGAAGAAACTGATAGATAGGAATAGAGACTGAAACATTTCTAGTACTTATGTAAAAGGAACTTAAGACCTGCCAAAGTTTAATGTCAACGATCCATCTAGTTCCACATCTTGTCTCCACCAGCGCTCAAGGAAAGCGGTAAGAAAACCTGTTGAAGGTAATTATGTGACAATCTTGATGCAATACCTACACAGCGGCCAGCTCTTGCCTTCAAGTACAGTGCATAACAGCAAACAGCATTTAGAACAAGAGAGTTGGATACAAGTTAATAAATGGATGCAGCAATATACTGAGCTATGACTAACTTCGAGCTATTTTGCTGAAGTATTTAAACTGTCAATGACTCTAAATAAATTTAAAGAACAAAAACTTTTGAAACATTAACAGCTAGCCAGTAAGGTAGGTAGTATTCCCTCAATACAGCTGCCCTCCACTGAGAAATCTTTACCTTGAGAAGGTCGTGATCGTATCTCTTCTGGCGTTACGACAGGCTGGTAGAGCTTCTGCATATTAACAAAACAAAACAAACTGAAATATCTTCTTGCTGTAATATATATCTAATGCCTACGTAGCAGTTAGAACAATGGAGAAAGGCTAATGGAAGGAGATGGTGGAATTATTTAGATAAAGAGTAAACTGTATGCATTTTTTAAAGATGCTCAGTTACTGGAAATAGTGTTCTGGTTAACATAGTCATTAAGCTCACTGCGCACAAGTCTCCAAAATCTACTGTAGTTTGGAAAATTCTAATTATTAATGCACGAGGATTTCTAAGCTATAATCCAGACATTTTGGATGAAGCATTGCCATCTGCTGCACAACTGAGGAAACAGAACTGCCGTGACTTCTAAGGAACCATTCACAAAACTGGTACGCTTTCACAGAGCAGCAAACTTGAACAAAGGGCACATTTATACAAAAAGCGAAGAAAAAGAAAACTACTTTAAATGACTATATTATTTCTCTGCATGTATTTATGCATGAATGAGAACATTCTCCTTCACAAACGAGGCTCTCTGACTCTTTGGCCCCACTATGCAGCTTGTGACTTGACATCAGTTGATCGTGACAGAAACGAAGTTGTAATGTTTAGCTTTATTCAAGGTGGAATCATAAGTAAGAGGCTACTGGGGAAAGAAGACACAAAGCGAAGACAAGGGAATGTAAGTTGTATCATCTTCAAGTTAAATATTTTTTTTTCCACTTCAAGAGCGGCTCCTCATCCTTCTTGAGCCAAAAAACATGAGGAAAATTACTTATTCCTCCTTGTAGTTGAATCAGAGCAAAACTTTCACAGTTCGTATAGCAAGTCTACAGTAACAGCTCCAAACAGAAAAAAAGAACGTTGCTTGCATTAGCTCAAACGTTACAGAACTATCAGTTGAAAAATTCCATGAGGAGGTCTTGCTCTGGCAGTTGTAGGGAGATCATGGCACTAAGTGAGCGGTTCTCTCCAGTTAAACCTCTGTTACACACAGCATCTTCATAGCAACCTCTTATGTCTCAAAAAACACGCATCTTGAGTAGTTAGGGTCAAAAAAGAACAAGAAAACGCCTCACTCAACAGGGAAACCACTACCAGGTACACAGAAATAGCCGAGAGGAAAAATGAAGTCATTTACAGAGGTACACTAGAAACTGCCTATATTTTGCAGACACTTAACTAAAATAATCATCCAGTTGTGTTGTTATAAAAACTGAATGGGTCAGCAACAGCAAAAAGGTAGGTTGAGAGGCATTCTAAATACTCATTTACTAAATAACTCATCTACTCTACTAGTAGAGCATAATTCTCCTTTTGCAAAAAGATTAAAAGCTCTTATTAAATCTTCGTGTTGTACAATAGCAAGCTATATGTTTGATGATTTTTTTTTTGATGTACTTGATATAGTGCCGATACATAGAGAGATCTCAAAATGCAATATATGTTGGGAAGTATCCAAGACTTAAGACAATTTTTTTTTTTTTAAACTTTAAACTGTAAATCATCTATGCTCAGCTAACCTAAAGAGTTATTTACCCTTTGTCAATTTTAGTCCTTAGAACAACAGAAGCTCTTAAACTACTTGCTAAAAAAATCCCCCATCTTCTTTAGTACAGAATCAGAATAACCGAGGCTGGAGAGACCTCTAGAATATGGTCTAGGCCAAGGCCTGCTCAAAGCAGGGTCAATAACTTGAGCAGATTGCTTAGGCTGCCTCTAGTCAGGTTTTGAATATCTCCAAGGATGCAGACTCAACAGCCTCACTGGGTAACCTGTTCTAGTGTTCAACTACCTTCAGAGTAAAAAAGTTTTTTTCTTATGTTTAGGTGGCATTTCCTGTATTTCCATCTGTGCCCATTTCCTCTTGTCCTGTCATGGGCACCACTGAGAAGAGTCCGGCTCCATCTTCTTTACTCCCTCTTCAACAAGTATTTATGTACATTGATAAGATCCCTTTCCTGAGCTTTCTCTTGAGGCTGAGCAGTTCCAGCTCTCTCAGCCTCTCGTCATACATCAGATGCTCCAGTCCCTTTGTCATCTTTGTGGCCTTTCACTGGACTCACTTGGTATGTCCACGTCTCTTTCGTACTGGGGAGCCCAGCACTGAATCCAGCACTCCAGATGTGGCCTCACCGAGGCTGAGTAGAGGGGGAGGAATCACCTCCCTCAATTTGCTGGCAACTCTCTGCCCAATGCAGCCCAGGATGCTGTTGACATCTGCCACAAGGGAGCATTACTGCCCACGTTCAACTTGTCCATCAGGACTCCCAGGCCCTTCTCTGCAAACGTGCTCTCCAGCTGGTCAGCTCCCAACCTGTCCTGGTGCACGGGGTTATCCCTCCTTAGGTGCAGGACTTTGCATTTCCCTTTGCTGAACTTCACAAATTTCCTCTCTGCCCATTTCTCCAGCCTGTCGAGGTCCCTCTGAACAGCAGTACAGCCCTGTGGTGTATCAGCCACTCCTTCCAGTTTTGTATCCTCTGCAAACTTGCTGAGGGTGCTTTCTGACCCGTCATCTGGGTCATAAGCAAAGATGCTAAACAGTATGGGTTGCAGTATTGACCCCTGAGATACACCACTGGTGCCTGGCCTCCAAGCTGGAATTCATACTGATCACAATCCCTTGAATCCAACAGTTCAGCTGTTTTAATCCACCTCGGAGTCCGCTTACCTAGTCCGTACCTGATCAGTTTGTCTGTGAGGATGCTATGCGAGAGAACGTCAAAAGCCTTGCTGAAGTCAAGATAAGTAACATCCACTGCTCTCCCTGCATCCATTGCTACACACCTCATCATAGAAGGCCATCAGAATGGTCAGGCATGATTTCTGCTTCATAAACCCATGCTAGCCTCTCCCAATCACTTTCTCGTCCTTACTGTTTGGAAATGGCTCCCAGGATTGCCCCATCACCTTCCCAGGGGTCGAGGTGAGACTGACCGACCAGAAGTTCCCTGGATCCTCCTTCTTGAAGACAAAAGTAACATTTGCTTTCTTCCAGTTCTCAAGAACCCCCCTCAACTGCTATGACCTTTCGAAGATAATTGAGAGTCGCCTCGCAATAACATCAGCATCAGCAAGCTCCCTCAGCACTTGTGGCTACAACCCATTAAGTCCCATGGACTTGCGTAGGTCTAGTTTGTTTAAACGCTCCCTAGCTTGACCCTCCTCTACCAAGGGTAAGTTTTCCTAGCCCCAGACTTTACCACGGGTTCCAGGGGCCTGCATTTCCTGGAGGACAGTCTTACTCATAAAGACTAAAGCAAAGAAGGCATCAAGTACCTCAGTCTTTCCCCATATTCTCTGTTACCAGGTCTCCTGCTCCATTCAGCAGTGGGCCTACATTTCCACTAGTCCTCCCTTTGCTGCTGATTTACCTATAGAAGCCCTTCTTGGTGCCCTTCATGTTCCTTGCCAGATTCAACTCCAGGGGGGCTTTGACTTTCCTAACCTAATCCCTGCATGCTACAGCACCCCTGTAGACTACAGCATTGTATAATGCTAGCCTTTCTTTAGCAATTCTCCTCTAGCAAGGACGCCGTTCATTTATGCATGCATTCCCATGCCTCGAATTTGAAGAATACAATTCTGAAGTCTTTACTGAGGCAGAAATCTATGGAAACGCAGTAACAGCTTGCCTGTGGAAGGTACAACACATACAAGGCATAATTAAGAGAGGAGGGAAAAGAAAGTACTTCTGGATCCACGTGGCAAATGTACTTACCTGCCATCCCATCTGGAGCCTCCGAACAGAGGGCAGTAAACCACCTCACCTTTGATTACAAACACAAGTACACGCACTGAAACAGCTCAAACAATGTAGGTGAATCCTTTTAAAGACATCCATGCCTTTCACTCCTAGATTGAGCTGATTTTTTTCTCCAAAATCATATTAGAAACTACTAACCAGCCACTAAAGTAATAAAGTTTAAGAATACAGTCAAAGGACAGATACTAAGAAAGGTACTTCAAGAGATGGGAAGAAAATGGCAGCTTTTTAGGATGACAACACAGATGACAGAAATAAAAGTTGGTTCCTGGTTAATCCACAGGTAAGCCAAAGGCAGACCTAGCACAGCTGCCAAAGTGAAATTCAGCACCCAAGAATGTGACTGGGCTGCTTCATGCCAGTAGTTATTTTAAGCTCAGTGCCAAAAAAAAAAAAGAAAAATTGCTGCACCTACTCATGATTGGCTTTTTTTTTCCTTCTTTACTGAACTTGCTTATTCAATGTAGCTATTAGCTCAACAACAGGGCTCAGGAAAAACTCAGATATCTTTAAAAAGCCATACGCCACACAAGATAACATCTACCTATATCTCATAACATTTAGTAGTTCAACAGCAGCCTTCAGCCAAGGATTTCAGAAACCTTGATTTGACAAGATAAACAGGTATATACTAACTTCTAACACACCAGTCATCATGTTGAAGCAACCTGCCCAAGTAAATTGCTGACCTGTGCTACAGCCTCAGTTCACTCACACTTCACAATACTTCGTAGCAATCCTCAATTTACTGATGAACAAATTAATGCAAATTAATGCAAAGAAATGATTTTGTAACATGACAAAGAAACAAAAACAACTGTGGAAAGGAGCTTATGGGTCAACACTTGGTGAATTCTCCTAGCTACTTATGGCCAGCAACTACTCTGTGCAAAGATTTTCTGAAAATTGTAGCTTACTCACCAACATCTCTTGCTCCCCTTTCATGGTTTGGATAGCATGCATCAGTATCTTTTTAGGCCACTGCTTACGCTTTGTTGTTGTCTCTACTATAAGTTCATCAAACTGATCTTCAAGAATTTTGATGTTCGAACCTAAAATCAGAAGCATGCAAAGTTATTACAAGAATGCTCCTACCATTTTTTTCCCTTTGAGACAAAGTTATAAGGAAAAAGCTTTAGATCTGAAATAAGAAATCATGCACGATTATCACTGAAGATGAAGGCATCTCTCCTGGATCTACTTGTAATGCGAAATGGAAATTGGAACACAACTTGCTGTTGACCAATTACTTTTTAAGGAAGAGAGTAGGGTGAAGCTCTGGGGAAAAAAAAAAAATCCAAAGCATTTTTCTGCGTGTTCTGAAACGGTGAAGAGAAGAAAGACTCACAAAGGAAGAACTGTCTTTTGTGATAACTTGTTTTTTCAACTGTTTTTTCAACTTGTTTTTTAAGCATTAAACACATTTACTGACCAACTAGAAGCCTAAATGATTGTATATCATATAGATAACAGACATACATTTTAATGTTAAGATTTGTCTGTGAATCTTCAACATACTATACCACCTTAATGAAACTTGGCTCCCAAAAATATTCTGCATCCTGAGGCCGTCATAATTACTAGACATGTACAGCCCGTAAAAAATAAAATAAGTTTGCTTTCAACATCTGACACCTACTAGACATGCCTGTATCAGGTAGGAGCCAGCTTTTATAGCTTTTTCTTCTGATCATAAAATTGCCCAGAACATATTTCCACTTGCTGATTGAAGTGTTTTGACTACTGTTACTCTACTTCATGTACTCAGCTTCTCCAAGACTGCCATTAAACTTAACGGTTTTTAAAGCTTAAGATATTATTTTCATATTGATTTACTTTTGCAGATCCCTTAGAATTAATTCACTGGTCCCGTTAATGTGCTGAGCACAATTTGCAAGCCACCCAACCTACTGCTAAAGAATAGGTTTTGAGCTCCCTCTCTTGGCCAATCTGTGTAGCACCAGACGACTGCAAACCTCAAAGGCAAAATCAAGACGGCGTTTGTTTAGCGGTGTTTTTTGCAGGAGGAGTGGTAAATCACCATAAAATCTTCAAGTACAGAGAGGAAAGGCTTGGCCTACTGGTCCACACAAACACCAAAAGCATGAAACAACAGAGCACTTGGTGATTCAAACTGGATTAAGATCAGATATAAGCACATAATTAAAATCATGTCAAATTACAGAGCACAATACAGTGCTTACACCTGCTTTATACCAGTTGCAGGAAGACAGCAGTATCTCAGTGGGCACAAAGCTAGACTATATTGAGGATAACTTACTGAAAATAATATCTATCAGGACAATGTATGCCTACTAAGAATTTTTGAATAAGTTTGAAATAGTGATGTGAGGCTGAATTGGTTCAGGATTTTGCATCATGAGACCAACGCATTTTTGACCTTTTCATAGGTCCAACGCGGACTTGATATCTCAAGGGGCCAAAGTTCAGTGACGTTTTAAAACCCACAAAGTGAAAGCAATAGATAAACATTTCACTCATATATATCCATATTAAATTAGAAACAAATTCCCCAGGAAAAGTGTTTTCAGGATGATCTGAATTGAGATTTTTTTCCTTTTAGGAAGAAACTCTTGGATTCTGAAGAAAATGCTATGTGCCAGATATACAATGGGAGCTTCATCACTCAAGATCTGCAATTGTAGCAGCTTTCTGAAAAAACCTGTTCAAGAAGCTCTTCTCCCACAGCCAGTTCAATACGCAACTGAAGAGCATCAAGTTATAGGCAAAGAACATCTGACACTAACATAGCTGAATCAATGAATCAAATAGGAATTTTCTTTGAATGGCATTTTAATCAAGAATCCCCATTACTATCAGCTAAAAGATGCTCCAATTATAAACTTTTACTTAATTAGTATATGAAACAGTAGCAACACGCACACTGCTAGTTCTCTTGAGAGGAAGAGATGTTGGCTTCAGCACAGAATCACTCAGGCTGGAGAAGCCCTCAGGAGGTCTCTAGTCAAGCCTTCTGCTCATAGCAGGGTCAATATCAGATTCAGACCTAGTTGCTTAGGGCTTTGTCCAGTTGGTTCTTGAGAGCTTCCAAGGATAGAGATCGCACACACAACGCCGCTGGGCAACCTCCTCCAATGCTTAGTTATCCTCACAGTGATTTTTTTTTTTGGTTATGTCAAAGCAGAACCTCCTGTTTCAATTTATGACCCCTATTTCTGTTTCTTCCTCTATGCACTTCAATGACAAGCCTGGCTCTGTATTCTTGGTAACTTCCTCATAGGTCTGGAACGCTGCCCCACATTCTCCGGGCTAAACAAGCCCTGTTCTCTTAGCCTCAACTCACAGGGCAAGTGATCCAGCTGCCTTGCGATCTTGACAGCCTCTGCTGAACTCGTTCTAGTTTATCAACATCCTTCCCGTACGGGGAAGCCCAGCACCAGGCACACTATTCCAGATGTGCTCCAACGAGCACCAAATAAAGGGGAATAATCACTTCCCTGGATCTACTGGCTACCCTCCTGTCAAGATAGCCCAGCAAGCTGTGGCCTTCATAGCTGTCAGGGCACACTGTTGGCTCACAGTTAGCCCAACCAGGATACCTACATCCTTTTCAGCAGAGGCAGTCAGTTCCCATCCTGGGCCACTGCCGGGGGTTATGCCTTCCCTGGTGCAGGGCTTTGCTATTACCCTTGTTGAATTTCATGAGGTTCCAGGGGCTCATTTCTCTAGCCTGTGTAGGTCTCTCCGAATGGCAGCATGCCCTTGAGCGTTTCTGACAGCACCTCACCGTGATTTGATGTCATCTGCAAACTTGACGAAGGCCTGCTGTAAACCTTCTAGCAAGACAGCTGCCATTAAAATTGGTTAAACCTTAAGTTTTTCTATTTTAACAGGAGATACTTTGGGAGTCTCTAAGCTATTCTTCCTTAGTGTTTTTAAGCAGCTCCTCAGAGTTATTTAGATATTGTAACGGCTAATAGTTGGAAAGTGTGCCTAAAGACCTAAAAGAATCTGGATATGTCAAACAGAACGACGACCTTCCAAATAAAGCTGTCTTCTCTGTCATTTGCTCTTGAATACAAGTCCCTACACTTTTTGGTTACCTTTCTGTTAATTTATGAACACTGATGTGCGCGCACTGTGTTCCTGCAGCGCAGCGCTTCAGTTCGCATCCGAGCTCGAGTTCAACCTTATCTGCTCCACGAGCACCGTTATTACCACAGAGAGCGGGAGGAAAAACGGCCCAATGAAAAAGTTCATTACCGTTCGGGGGGGGGGGGGGGAGACGTTAACAAAAAGCGACACCTACCGCTTTGCAGTTCCGAGTCATCCGAAGTCTCCTCCCAGGGCTGCCCGTTAATGGTGATATTCTCCTGTACGGCTGTTTCGAAGTTCTGCAAGACATTTAAAGGTTTAAAAAGTTACGCTCCGGGCACTCGCACGCAGTGCTTTCAAAAGCTGGAAAGACCCTTCCCGTCTGAGAGCCACGGCGGGATGGGCGACCGGCGGCGGGGGAAGAGGGGAACAAACGAACGAGCCGCCCCAAATCAGCGCTGTGCTCAGCTCTGCCTCAGCGCCGAGGCCGAGGGAAGCCCCAGGCCTGGACCAGGCCCCTCAAAGAAAGCGGCACTAAGCGCCGCGCCCCGCCGCCCCCCGGCCCGCTCCCCGCCGCCTCACCCAGAGCGCGTCGCCCGGCGCCGCGGGCCCGGCGGCGCCGCCCGGCAGCCCCTGGGCCAGCGCCCGCACGAAGGGCGCGCACAGCGCCACCGCCTCGCCCACGGCGCGCCGCGAGCAGCACCGCACCCGCGGGTCCCGCCGGGCGGCGGCGGCGGTGGCGGCCGGGCTGGGCAGCGGCCCCGCCTGCCCCAGCGGCAGCGCCGGGCTGGCCGCCATTTCCCGCCTCGGCCGAACCGAAAATGCCGGCCCCGGAAGCGGAACCCGCCCGCGGGCCGCGGCGGTGGGGGAGGGGGGTGGTGCTGGCGGCACGACATGGCGGCGGCGGCGGCGCGGCTGGTGGACTGCCACTGCCACCTGGCCGCGCCCTGCTTCCTGCCGGTGAGCCCGGCTCGGCGCGGGGGGAGGCGGGCGGCGGGGCGGCTCCGTGCTGACACGCCGCCTGTCTGTTGCAGGACGTGGCGGCCGTGGTGCGGGCGGCGGAGCAGGTAGCAGCAGCAGGAGCAGCGGCGCGGCGCGGCGCGGGGGCGGCCCCCGCCCGCCCTCGGCTGCAGCGGGGTCTCTGTGTGTGGCAGGCGGCGGTGGCGGCGCTCGTCGTGGTGGCGGAGCACGCCGGGGAGTTCGCCAGGGTCGCGGAGCTGGCCGAGAGGTGCGGCGGGGCCGGGGGCTCACCTCCATCCCCACCCCGGCCCCCACCCCCGCCCCGGTCTCCCCCCTCTTGCCCGGCTTTGGGTGCCCCCCCCGCCCTCAGCTTGCCTTTCCAGACCTAGCCAATACCCGTCATTCGCTTAAAGCCGCGGCGGGTTGTGGTGCCTGGCTTCTCCTTTTTTTTTTTTTTTTATTAATTACTATATTAAACGTGGTAACGGGGCAGAGCTCGAGATGGCGGCGCAGCTAGGCCCGGGCCCCAGGGGCTGGGCGGGGGTGGCCCTGGCTGGCGGGAGGGGGGTGCGCGCCCAGACCCCCCGGCCGCCTCGGCGTAGTCGCCCCGTGGTGCGTGAAACGGGGAAGGAGCACGTTGTCCTTCTCCTTGATCAGGCTGCCGCCTTCTTCTTTTTGTTTTTTTTTGTGGTTGTAACCTTGCTCGCTTGTGATCTCTTACGCCGTCTCCCTCACCTCTAGATTCCCAGGGTTTGTTTTGCCATGTCTAGGTGTTCACCCGGTTCAAGACCTTTCCCCGGAAGAGCAACGCAGTGTCACTTTAAAGGTACAGCAAAAAAAAATATATATATATATATAGGCAGGGGGGATTAGTCAACTTTTAAAACGCTTCTAGGACTGGTTTGGATATACAATGGTTGAAGAATGCGCTGGTCTGACTAATTGAACTTCATATCTGCCCAGTGATTTTTATGTGCTTCTGTAAAATAGAAAACAATGGACCAAATCCCAAGGTCTCGTAACACAACCATTTGTCTGTCTTAGCCCTTAGAAGCAAAACTGTTCACTGAAGTCATTTAGCTGTATTACAGATTTTACAGTGACACGCTTTGAAAATCCCAGGCGAGTGATTTGCTTGCAACAAACATAACGCACGTGTATTTCGAGCTGTCCCTCTGTTAGCACGGGAAGTGGAAAGCTAACAGTTTGTACCTTTAACCTGAAAAACTTAAGACAGCAGTCTGCCACCATATAGCATCAGACTTCTTATGGATCTTATTTGGGTTAACTCTTCAGCTCCTGTGGAAGGATAAACTTGAAATGAAGGGTCATTGAGTAAAGCAGGGGAATCCTGCTGCTTCCTAAAACCTGACTGACCACTCAACTCTCACTTACTGTAGTAGCAACTTTCAGGATGCTGAAGTTAAGAACAATGAAGGGAAATCCTATTTAGTAATGATACTGAATTCATACTGTTTCTGTCTCATAAGGTCAGTGAGGATTACTTCTTTAATTTGTTCTTGCAGGATCTGGATGCTGCACTGCCGCTTATAGAACACTATAAAGATAAATTGGTAGCAATTGGAGAAGTGAGTAGAATCCCCTGTTTTGTTTAAATGGCTGTGGTTTTGGCAGCATCTGTCGCCAGAATTACAAATGTTTAGTAACTACTTAGTTCTCTATGTGCAATAGATATCGCTAGCAAGCTGAAAAAGTGGACAGTCTGATTTTTAATTGCCTTACTGTACTTTCCTTCATATATTTGCCTGATCTCATCCTTTCCATAGTTAGGAAATAAATGGCACTTATGCTGCTAAATTCAGTAGGAACAATTGCAAAATTATCATATGTTCTCTTATACCAGAATGTCTTTTGACCTGTTCTCTGGCACAGTGAAACACGGAGTCACGCTGTTATCCTCGTTCAGATCATTCCTCCCTCCTGCTCTGACAAAGTGAGGCTAAGCTTTCCTGTCAGTGTACCTCATGGACTTTTGTAACGCTGCTTCCTTGTGATTCCTTGTCTGCGTATATCCCTATGTTGTCTCTTGTCTTATATTTGGCTGTAAACTAAATGAGGCTTGAAAACTTCAGGATACAGTTACCTTTTTTGTGTGTTGGTGGCAGAGAGGCTTTGGCTGGTTTTGTACTTGCTGCAGGGAAACTAGTTATTGTCAGAGCTTTGTAGCTAAGTTTGTCATATTGCACCTGTATTGTACGTCAAGGACTTCAGTGGGTATAACTGTGAACTGGGCTGCTTTGACAAACCTTAAATTTCCTTTGAATATGTTTAAATCAAAAAAGTATAGAATTAATGGTTATTTTTTGCTAGAGATAGTACTAAGTTCAGTTCAGAAATTCAACGTCTATCGAGATCTAGATCTGAAATAATATTCAATAATATCTAAAAGAGCAGAAAACCAAAGGCAGATTGAAATGCTAAATAAACTTGCTAGTAAGTCTCTCTGAAGTGTTTTCACAATTGAAGAACTGATATTTGAGAATGAATTATTTTATTAGTAGAACTACAGTTGAGCTCATTTTAATTGCAGTCTCCAGCATATTCGTTTTTAAATGGATTGTAGGTTTGAGGCATATTTTCGTTTATATGTGGTATTGTGGTTTAGTCAAGCATTAGATATGTGAAATTTTCTCACTTCTCTTCTCGTACTCTAGGTTGGACTAGATTTCACTCCCAGATTTGCCAGCTCGGATGAACAGAAGGAAGGACAAAGACAGGTTTTAATCAAGCAGGTTGAGTTAGCAAGAAGACTGGATTTGCCTTTGTAGGTTTTCTTTATGCTAATAAGAAAATTTGCTAGATCTCAAAAACCTAAGGCAATATTTCCCAGCATTTATAGTTGCTACAAGTCCATAGAACTTTTCTTACATGTATTACACTGGCATTTTCAGCCTGTCAGTCTCCAGTTCGAGATGTAATTACTGAGTTTTCCCCGTGTTTCCACTTGAATACAATAGTCTTCTGTGTGTCCTGTCCTTGCTGTGTTGTTGCTGTGTTTTCACAGTAGCTAAAATGATTCCTTTAGATATCCCTTTAGATATTCCTTTAGAATTCTTTCTTGATAAGAGATGTAATACAGATCAATCGTTTTCTTTCCTTCCCAAGCTGCTGTCACCTCATCTATGTTTGTGTGAGGGAAAGTATTCTACTGAATTCCCTCATGCCTGGCTTCTCCTTGCTTTGCAGAAATGTTCATTCCCGCTCAGCTGGAAGACCAACCATTAATCTCTTAAAGGAACAAGGTATATTTTTAATGCACTTTCTCCATCATCATTTTTGTCAACATAACTTCTTCAGTTTTGCCATGTCCTTTTATCAGTTTGTGTACGTGAAACTCGGGAAGAATGGTTTGAAGATGGGACCAACATCCCATTGGAAGCTGACATTGCAGACCTACATTAAACACTGTTAAAAAACTGGTTTGGTTCTGTTCTCTGAGGTGCTGGGAATGTGTTACTCCATGCATTTGATGGGAAGCCATCCGTAGCAATGGAAGGCGTGAAAGCTGGATACTTCTTCTCCATCCCTCCTTCCGTTATAAGGAGTGAACAGGTAACATTTAAAGGGGATTGCTCTGTCTTGGTGCTTGAGGATTTCAGCTAATAGCTCTCAGCTTATCGGGATGAAAGCATTACGTTTTTGTTGTGTGGCTGAAAAGTACGCTTTTTAAAGTCTATACAGCTTGACGCGATACTTGCAGTGCTCACCTATGGTTAATGTCACCAGACACTTCTTGATAGAAGAGCCTGCTTTCAGCTGCTTATAGCGTTGTGCATTTTAACTCTAGCTGAGTTTCTCTCCGGGGGCTTTTGCCATAGCTAGACATTTCGAGGGAAATTCTGGCTAAAACAGTCGAGTTATTTCTGAGAACAAGGGTTAAGGACGTAGGGTATTTTTTTGCTCATTTTAGTGTGTTCTGGAGAGCTTTACTTTGGAAACTTGTATCACTGCAATGTTTGTAGCACAGGGACTTGACATTTGGAAAAGGACTGGTTTTTATGTCAGTGATACTGTGATGCTCCCCCCACCCCTGCCAAAGAGAATCAGCTCATATGTGGCTAAGTTAAAGGCTTCTGAAAAAAAATGCGTTTTGCGCATGGCATGTTGAGCGAAGAAGCAGCTAAATCGCTTAAAGACTGTTTGCATTGGCGTCATTTACCCCCTGACTTCGTGAGAACGCCCTTATAATTTCTGCTCTGGGCTGCTGCAAGCTATGCTGAATTCTTGCTCTGGGGAAGGAAAAGGGAGACTGTTTCCATCCTGCGCCATCAGCAGTTTCTATGGTAAGCTCAGGAAATGTAAGAAAGGAAAAGGCATACTTCAAGCACAGGGGTTGTGAGGGATAGACATAGACAAGGATGAGGATAGGAACCTGGAGAAAGGAAAGCAAAGTGGGGTTGAGGGGCAAAAGCAGAGGGGGAAAAAAAAGATAGGCAAATATTATATGTACAGAAAAGTAACAAAATTGCATTGGTAACTCCAAGGTACCAATACCAATAGGGTATTTTGTGCAATATAGTGACTTGATTTAATAAATAATAATGCATCCAGTATTTAGGAAATAGCACTTTAAATACTGAGAGTAATAGAGGCAGGGTTATCCTGTTTTCAAAGAGACTTCTTGAGCAGCTCCTGGTATTTTTGCTTCCATTCTGAAATTATTGATAAAATGCTATCCGTGGCACCGAAGTCTTTGGACATTGCTTTCAAATGTAGAACGTATGCTTTCATCTTGCATTTTTCTGCCAGGTGTAAGTGAATAAAGCATATAATAGTTGTCTTTATTTTCTTCAAGAAGCAGAAGCTTGTGAAACTGTTACCTCTGGAAAGTATATGCTTAGAAAGTGACTCTCCTGCTCTGGGGCCTGAAAAACAGGTAAATTATGGGGAGAGTTGTGTATATATTTATTTCAAAAACCGCACCTTATGGAGGTTAGCTGTTGGCGTGGGGGAGTGAAGTAGTCTGAGCAGAGAAAAGGGACGAAAGAGATTGCCAGATCAAAGTTTTTAGATTAACAGGTCAGAGAAGCAGCTGAAGAGATAGTGTTCCTGAGGCTGAGAAAAGAGAAGACGTTTCAGGACTGGGCAAAGGGGAGAGTAATCAAAGGAGAACAGATAAATGTCAAAGATCCCTCAACCTGACTATGTCAGGGAATACTGAATCTGACACACCTGTCACCTGTAGGGATCTGTAATTCTGTCTGTTTTTATGCACTGCAGGTAAGAAATGAACCAAAAAATATTTACGTTGCTGCAGAATGTATTGCCAAAATTAAAAGAATCCCGATTGAAGAAGTTATAGAAGTGACAACGCAGAATGCAGTGAAAGTATTTCCCAGGCTTCAGAACTTCCTTCGGATATAGGCTTAGCAACACATAAAATTTGAAATAATGTTGCAGAAACTATTGTTTATGGCCTAATAAATCAAACCAACACATATCTTGTCTCAAATAGGAGTTTTGCTGTTGGAGAGTCCCAGGACATGAGCACACTGATACATAGTTGCACGTTACAATGACTGTAGTGGACTTCTCAAAGACCTCGTTCTCTACACAGCATCGTCATATCTGAGATGGGGTAAAATTAGGTCGTTTGTTTGCATCTCTCTCTCATGTCCCTGAATGTAAAGAAAAGCAACACAAAATTGGGCATTTAAGTATAAAGTTAGTTTCTCAGACTCCTTGCTCAGCTGCTCCCAGCCTGGGAGATGGCTAATGTTCAATGCTTAATGTCCTCCTCATTCCTTAATTTCTGCTCCTGTGCATGTGTGGGAGTCACTCAATTGTGGGCCTGCTCATGTAATGCATAAGCTGCAATATGCATCCCTGCCTGTGCCGTTTGAAAAGCTCAGCTGGACAGATATTTTTGGTACGTCTTGCTGATTGGGCTCCGAGAGTGGTGCAGAAGCACTAACTCCAGTTTCTTTCAAAATAGAGTTGGAAGGAGAGGAGCTGTAGCCCTTCTACTCCTTCCTGTCTCTTCCCTTCAATAGGTCCCAGAAGACCCATGACTAGCAAGATATTTGCTATTTTGAGAAGGTTCTGCTTTGCTTTTGTGGGGATTTTTTTTTTTTTGAACCATAATCTGTTTTATATAGAGAAGCTGCTGGCTGGAAAGAAGCCATAATTAGTTTGGAAAGGAGGAGCCTTGGGTTAGTCTTATTTCAAGGACTTTTTTTACTTTTCTAACTGCTCAATATCAAGAGTGATGGGATGTGAGAGAGAGAGAAGCCTCAATTTTGTGACATCTTGGAGGTGCCTGTCTGCTCAATCGGCATAGTGGATACCTACCTTGAAGCTGTGGATTGTGTTACGTTGGCCAGCGGCCTAAAAACTGAATATGCTGCTGCTGCCACACGTGATCTATGTGGATCTGGACCTGTCGAAGCACTCACCAAAATTTTGTTGACTATAAAACAGCAATAAGCTAAGGGCCAGCTAAGGAACAGGAGGCTTTGTCTTCCTATGGCTGTTACTAGATCAGTGAAGAAAGTATGAGGAGAATATTAATTTAGTCCATTACCATCTCTGATACAAAATCATGCGTCATATGAACGCATGACAAGACCAAAAGCATCTGGCTTTAAGATTTGGGCACATCTCTTCTAGGTCTCTGGTAGCTACATGGTTTTCCAGGCTAGACTCCTTCCTGCCTTACTGATTGCGTGTCTTACCTCTTGCCCCTTTTGGAAAATGGGTAATAAAGCACTATTCTGAAATTTATCAGATGATGATTCATAGCTTTTGGGGGGTGGGACAGGGAGGAAAGAGGATATTGACCTGACTTGGAAATTGGGTTCCTCACTGTAAATAGCTTAAGGCTAGATATGCTTGCCTTAGATTTCAGTAAGAAAGGTCTTTTGTTTTTTCTGTATGAAGAAAGATTAAGCAGGAGAAGGTATCAACTCTTAGGAGGAAAAGCTTGTAATGCAAGTGACACTCATCTCAGGCAGTTGGTTTTCCTCTACATTTTCTTCTTCAGTTTCTTAAAGCCGCATTGTCAGAGGTTTTTTCACTGGCTTTTGCAGAGAAGCAGCATTGTTCTGACTTTTACCTAGAGTTAGCTTATTAAGTTTAAACATATGTTCCTGAACAGTCGTCTTCCTCCAGCAAACAACCACAGGTAAACCATTTGTCTTTATTAAAATGACCGTTCAGATCAGCAAACAGCTGAATCTCTGCTGGGTGTTTGACCCAGAAAAGTTAGAGGTTTTTGTTATCCTGGATTTACAGGCTCCATTTCCACTCAGTTGGGTGGAAAACAGTTTGCCTCCAGATGGTGCTAGAAAGCAGGTGTGCAACATTCTTAAGAGTATTGATATGATTTATAGCAACTCCTATGATGACATAATTAAAAATTATTGATAAAAGGGTGATACTGGGTAACCTTACAGGGTGCTTCATGTTGACTGTGCAAAGGAAAGGCTCCTGGTATTGCATGGGAATGTAATTATATATGCAGATGCTCCCAGTAAAAGCCAAGTGAGGCACATGCCCAAGTGTTTGCAGAGTCTGAGCCTTTATTGCTGGCATCTATGAAATTCTTAGCCTCAAGTGAAAACACCAGTTCTGCCCAAGTGGACATATTGAGTATTTACTCTGCTCAAAATCCCTCCCTCTGTAAATGGCTAACATTGCTCCAGCTCGGGCTTAGCCTCATCACAGCTGGCAAAATAATGCTTTCTAACCTGAGCTCTCAAATCCGTTTTGCTGTTGCAGAAGGCTGTAGAAATGCTCCTGCCTCGTGGCTCCAGGCTGAGGGGCAGGCAGCAGGGAAGCTGGGCAGGGCTCAGCCCTGGGCCGGCTGCCATCCTGAGCTCCCATTTCCGGCCGCTCGGCTGCTGGCTCTTGCCATCCTCGGCCCGAAGGCACCCGGCTGGGGAGGAGGCGGGAGCTGCAGCTTGCTGCCTGGTGCTGCTCCTCCGCAGTCTCGGAGGATGCGCCAGAGCCCTGCTTGCTCGGGGGCTCTCGGCAGCCTGCGAGCGTGCAGGAGCTACCGTGACCGGCACGCTGCCTGGAGCATTAACACAGCTCGTGCTCAGCCCTGCCACCCCGCAGGCTGCTGCCCGCCTCCGTCCGCCCGGAGCCTCGCCTCGCGCCCGGGGTGAGAGCGGGGTGCACGCAGGCGCCTGTGCTGTGGCGCTGAAAGGGGCTCGGGGTCATGCAACGCGCCGCGAGGCGTAGCATCCCCACGGGCAGCGTGGCCAGCGGCACCGTCGCTGCGGGCCGCTGAGCTGCCCGCAGGGAAATCCTGCGTTGCACCGGCCCGGTCGCGGCGCTCGCAGGGTGCGTGAGCCTGCGGGGCTCCTGGGAGGCACACTGACGCTGGACGCCTCTTCGGGGCAGGCGAGTTAAGTCATGGCTTCAGTGGTCTACTGCTCCGGAAAAAGAAAACGCAGTGTTGTCCCACTCCATCTTGGTATCTTTTAAATAAAACAAGGCTCAGAACCAACATCATCTCTCCAGTTGCTCTTAATTTCTTTCTGCTAACTCTTCTCCAGCTGCCTGCAGCAGTGGGATCGTTATTTCTTTGTACCAGCAGCTTCACGTCTTAAAGCATTTGCCCAGGCCTGGCAGTTGCCCTAGCATGCGTGGGAAGGAAGAGAGGAAATGTGGCCTATGAGCTGGAAAACTTTCCTCTCTCTCGGTAGACGTCCCGTGCCTGTACCTGGAAAGGCTCACTGGTGCTACCTGCGTGACGGGGGGATTCCCCGGAGAGCCCGTATTTCTGCCCGCCGTGCTGGGTTGACACCCGGGTGCAGTGGTGCAGAGCAGAGCCCGTCCTGGAGGAGCTGCTCTGGAGAACAAGGGCTTTTTAAAACAAATTGTTTTGCCGCGAAGCCCTCTTTTCCCTCAAAGGCTGGTATTAGAAGCATCGGCGGGGTCCAGGCTGAGCCTCGGCGCAGCCGCTCGCTGGGGTTGTCTGCGCTAGCCCATGTCCCTGCGGTCATCCGAGCCCTGGATGCCGGAGTTGCAAGGGATGTGCTGGGGGCAGGACCTGGTGCAAATCTAGTTGGATGCCATGTTCAGCTTTCAGCAAAACTGAGGGCAAATGAGAGAGAAATTCAATGGAGACCCAGCTTTTCCTTTTGGCCATGCTATTAACTTCCCTGGGGCACTAACCAGCCCTGCGAGCTCCCTCTCACTGCGCCCCTGGGAAAAAGCAGGGGCTGGGTTTCCTTGCTTTTGTGTCTGGGAAAAGTAGAGCACAGAAAGGTTAGATAAGTTGCCCAATGGCATTGAAGGTCTGTGGCAATATGAGAAGTCTCAAGCTCCTATCCGATGCCTTTGGTCACCGCCTTTCCCTTGGATGTTACAAACAGCAGAACTGATTGTCCTTTGAATGACAGCTTATGTCCTTCTGTCTTGCAGGATGCACATGATGTGATAGAAAAATCAAGAAAGGTTTGTGATTTTTTTAACATAATTCCTCAGTACCTTCAGAGCGCCTCACTCATTATTCAGTGTTACTCTTTATTACTGATACTGTGCTGGCTCTTGAGTTGACTACACTTGAGTGTAGGCTCCCCCTGCCCCCATGCTACCCAGCCCCGTTGGCGGTGCAGACAGGCAGTTTCTTTTCCCCTGCAGCAGCCCGCCAGAAAAAAAGCACCTTGCCCCTTGGTTCTTTCCAGGCTTAAAATGTAGTACACAGATGTGCTGTGTGCACTGGGGACTGCCATGTGCGCAAGGGCTTACGGGAATGCACAACTCCAGACAAGCCATAAATAAACAGAGGAGCAGGATGACAGCAACAAGATGAAGGTGCTTTCCATGGGCTGAGGTGAGGGAGACCTAGAAAGCTTCTAAAATTGAATGCCTGTGAAAAGAGACAAAATAATGGTTCAGTGCATATGCTACGAAATCACGCTTGAGGCGCTTTGCATCTTCCTGGTTCAATGAGCACCTTGAGTAGGTGCCGGAAGGACACGGGAGTTGCACCAGCTCGGCTGGCTGGTGTCAGCTGCCCTTTGACCACCGCTGCCAAGCTGTTTGCATGACTCACAGGGAACAAGCCGAGGTAATGTTGAGTGAAAGCCAAGTGACTTGCAAGGGTGGGATGGGTGTAATAGCTGCTACAAGGTTCAGCATAAGTCATTAGGACTTCTTTGGTCCTGGAAATCACCTCTGAGTTCAGGAGCAACAGCCGAGGCTCCTTCGCGCCATCTGTGCTCGGTCAGATGGTGTTAGAGGGACAGAGGTGGAGCATCCTCACTGAGGGCCCTTGTTCTGGGTCTTGTGGTAGTCATGGACTAGCAGGGCAGGAGTCTGTTGAACAGTGGGGCGTACTGTGAGGATTATTTGTTTTTCCAGGATTTTAACATGGGAACAAGTGAGGAGGTGGTGATGAGGCCAAGTAGATGATACAGTCTTTAATCTTGCTGTTTATTGTGATAAGAGTTGACACAAATTGACTAAATACTTTTACTGAAGGTGCTTCCAACAGGCTCCTATGGAATGCATAGATAGGCTCTTTAGAAGCAGAAACAAATAAATGGTTAGATGGAAATGCAACTTTCATCACTAATGAGCTTCTGCTTCTGTTTGTTTTTTCATTAATGCAGGCTGGGCTTTGAGCTTTTGTTTCCATTACAGAGCAGGAAAATGAATTTGAGAAAGTTATTGGCTTAGCAGAAAGGTTTGTTGTTCTACTCTTTGCTTTCTATATGCAGTACAATGATACAGCTGAGATCAAAGAGAGGATACAAATTGCTATAGCACTTAGTTGTCTCGGCATTTTCCTCTGCTGGAGATGGTTATCCATCCATTCATGTCCCATGCTGGTTTCTTTGTCAGTGTGAATTAGCTGGGGCACAGGCATGAGATCCCTCACTGCCCTGGACATGCGTGCAGCACTGTGCAGTGACCTTCAGACCTGGCAATTTTGGGGCTGCCGTGAATGACAAAGCAGTGAGCAAACATAGTGGGGACCATGGCCCTGATGAATCCATGGCTGGGACAGGAATTAATATCTGCGTCCTCGAATGCTCAGTGCTGTGCTCCAGCGCCTGCCCCACGCCCTCCCTGGGGAGCAGCCTGGCGCTGCTGATGAAAATGATGATACAGGTTGCATGAAAAAGAGTGAGGCATGAGGATGAGGAGCCTGTAGGAATATCAGAGATGTTTGTCGCCCGGGAAACAGCATAATGCGCGGGGCTGACATTCAGGTTAGCTGTCGCAGAGGGCTTCATTGCACGGAGCCACTGGTGCGTGGAGCACTTGTCATGCGACGAGCATGCAGATGGTATAAAAAAACTTAAAGCAAAGCTGAACAAAATGCAGAAGAGTGGCACACGCACAGATATCTGGCCTGTTTTCAAGGGGATTGTTACGTGAAGAGCAAGCTACTTCCCTGACAAAGCGTGGGGACGGACCTGATGTCCTACCAAAGTGGTGGTCAAAGTCAAAATAAATGGGCTCTGCCTGCACTGCCTGGGCGAGGTGCTGTGTCTACGTACATTGCCCTCCAAGGGAGACACGGTTGCTCCACGGCCTCTGAAGGTGGCTGCTGAACGCGGATGAGCCTGGCCAGCCGCGGCGGAGGCCTGGTGCCATGGGGGGGCTGAGCAAACCCTCGGCCTCCGGCGCTGCTGCTGGGAAGGTGACGGCAGCCCTCCGCGCCGGTCGGGCAGCGAGCCCTCCGGGGACGGGGTGCTTTCCTGCCCTTGTAACCGCAACCCTCCCCACGTCTGGCCGGGTCAGTGCAAGGGTTGCTGCACCAGGGGCCTCCTCGGCTGCGGGGAATCGCTGCTCCCGCGTCCCAGCCGCCTCCTGCCCGCCGGGCAGCCCGGCTCCGTCACGCCGGGCTTTGGGCTTCGCCCGATTCAGAGCGGGGCGGAGGGGCGGTGCAGGGCTATGGTCCGGGTGAGGTGCCCAGCTCCTTCCCGCGCGTGCTTCGTATTTCTGTTGTCGCGCGCGCAGCCTGTTTCTAGCTTCTTGAATACGCCTGTGGTGGCTCTGGCGCTTGTGCTCTACCTTCGGGCACCGACGAGTGAAAACAGGCGCTTGACTCCTGGTCAGGACCCGGCCTTAGCAGAGAGAAAGTACGTGTGTCCCTTGTTAGCAGAAGACAAGTTATCTTGTGAGCGGCGCCACCAGTCTAGCTCTGTTTCCCCGGGATTTGTGACCTCCTCCCTGCAGTAGCCCCGGGCTCCCGTGTCCTCGGTGCTCCCAGCGCAGCGCTGCCCTCCTGCCCCGTCCCTGGCACGAGGGCAGCCAGGCCCCTCTATGTCTAATTCCAGCCCCATGGTGCTGCCAGGGCCTGCGGGTCCCCGCTGGGCTCTCCCCGGGAACGTTTCGTTGACGATTGCCAAAAGGTGGATTAGGAGACGGCACGACCACGCTAACTGATTTCCAGAGGGATGTGTGCAGGTGTGGTGCGGCCACCTCTGGGGTGGACCCAGACCTGCTGCTGGGGATGTCCTCGGTCCTGCATCCATGCGCGGCCAGCCGGCCGTGTCTCCCTGGAGCGGGGACGGCCTGGGACTATCTAGCAGGAAAGCCTGTCCTTGTGAAGTGCACTGCCTGGAGCAGGGCAGCTTTGAAGTCCTAACTGGCACTGGCTTATTGCTATAAATATATACAGAGAGCGTTTTTGTGCTGTGGACGTTTCTGGACACACAACAAAGGGGGAGGAAGTGAGCACCTGGAGCGCCATGTGGGGAGCTCCAATCAAAGCATCACTGGATAATTTCCTGTCCATTTAGGGGTCATTACTCCTCCCTGGGAAATTCTGGGTGGAAACTCAGCTCTCTGCTACACAGGATCTCTAGGCTGAGTTGAGGCAATGACAAGTGCAGGTGCGTTAGCTAACATGGGCTAACATGCGTGTGCAGATGTCAGCACGCTCCCAAATCATCCGCTTTGCACACCCAGCAAGCACAGTGCATCCATACCCAATCTCCCCGTGTGGGGGGGACGAACACTTCTCCGGAAAAAGAGTCCCATAAAAATGATCAAAACTCTCTTTTTCCAAGGTCAAAATTTTGGGGTAGGAAAAGAGGATTTGTCTAAGAAAATCTGCATGTACCGTAAGCCTCTGCCACTATTAGAACTTTGTTGGCCAACCTGAAGGTGGTTCCTTCACCAGGACCCGGAGGCTGCTGTGGTTTCCGGATGCTCAGAGCTTCCTCACAGAGTCCTCAAGATGCTCTTTTATCTGTAGGAGTGCAAATGACCCTGTGGTCCTTACTAACCTGGAGTGAGGAAGGGCTGAGCTCCACTTCTCCTCTCAAAAGGCAGTGAGTGACCAGTCTGGTGGGCTGGTTCAATGAGACCTGTTCCCCAGTAGCCACAACTACCATTCCTCCAGGAAGGACTCCACCTAGGATCAGGCTGCCAGGGACCCATTAAGTTGCCAGGACTTCCTTCTTAGAGGTTTCCTGACTCTCAGATCAGGCCCTGCCCAGCCGTTTAGTGAGACTTGAGGAAGAAGGAAGTCTTTCTTTCTCTACTCATTAGCAGAGTGACCTGGACTAGCACCCCTCCAGCACTCTTTGAAATCTTTTCATTTCCTTCTTAAAGGGCTAATTAGATTATGCAGAAGTTGTCAGTAACACAGTAGACTGATCGTCTCTGCCCTGGACTGTCGTTCTCTTCTTGAAAACAGAATGTTTGGTTTTCTGCTTTTATTTGCATTTCAAGATGCGTGCTAATACAGGTGTGTGCTTTTGTTTGCCTTACCTTACTTACCACCTAGCTATGAAATGAAAATTGCCAAATCCCTCCGGGAGGAGAGCACTGATTGGAGATCTTTGAGATGCTGGATATCCTGCAGCGAAAACGGCGTAGGGAAGCTAGAGAGGCTGTTCTAGATCTTTATCAGGAGGAGTATTTTCATGCCTGACAGCATGTTTTCCTGATTGTTATTATTCATATGTTACCATATTTCCAGGTAAGTTACCTTTTGGAAGGGGCTGTTTTCTGCTCTGCTGCTTCATTGCGAAGAGCTTCTGCCACTCTCTCATGAGAAAAATTAAACTGACAGAAACATTAGATCCGCACAGTTTGAAGTTCATCACATTTCGTTGAGTCTTAAACAGTTCTCTGTGCAGGTTGGGCTGGACTTCACTCCGTGGCTCGTGCCACACCTCAGCAACGCGAGGAGCAGCAGAGAGTCCTCGCGCTGCAGCTGGCTATAGCAAAACAACTGGACTTACCTGTGTGAGGCAGAAACCTTTCTAACAGTGTCTCCCACAAACATCAGGCCTTAACTAGGCTAGACACCTGTTTCCTGCCTCACAGGCCCGCAGGCATCCTCTACAGAGCTCGAGGGATTGTTTTGAAGCTGGAGCTTATGCGAATGTGCAGTGGCTTGCGATTAAAAGAAAACCAATACTTGTGAGCACTTGCATCTAGGAGGGTGGCATCTCTGCCAGAAACGAACTAGAAAAATGTTTCTCTCCAGCTGTGCTACTGCTGAGAATGAGGGAGACTTCCCAGCCTTTCTCCCGAAGGAGATCTCATATTACGTTTTTTTTCACCTTTTTCTCTTTGTTCCCACATCCACCTTTCAATGAGAGCTCAGGTGTGCTCCCCAGAGAGGACCACTCAGGGTATAGACATGTAATCACTATTCTCAGGCCTTTATTTTCAATCCTGTGCTATGTGATGTAGCCAAAGGAAGGGTTCCCACTGAAGCAAGGCAGTAAACTGAAGAGGGCCTGCTTTTTCCTGCAGGAGATTTTGCTAGTGACCTGGCAGTGCATGGCTGTGCCACACAGCTCTGCCTCCTGTCCCGCTCCATGAAGCCAGTTTGAGCCATCAGGAGAGGCTGCTCCAGGCTAGGGGTATCCTTGGGTAACTGGCTGTCAGCTATCGCACTTCCACCCTTTCCACCTGGCAAAACAGCTGTGCAGGTGGGATTGGAATAAAGGCTTATCACAGCCTGCTGCTTTTGATCACTGTCCTGATGGAGGCCAGTCAGGGCAGCCCCGGCCCGCCCTGCGCAGCTCAGCTGTAATGCGCTGGTCAAAACAGCATCAGGAGTGAGTAAAGGAGCACTTGAAACTCCCTGTGCACATGACTTCTGACACGTGTTCTGCTGCCAAAAACATAAAACACGGGGAGCTGGATCTGTGGAGAGGAAGATCTCTCTATATGTGGTTTGGGAAATCACTCGAGGGTAGCATCCTCTTAGCCTGTTTCCTTCCCTCAAACTGCCTGCCCCGTAGAGTCACCCTGCAATTGAAAATGAAGTCAGCTGCTTTTCCTCGCACATTCAAAGGGCACAGATCAAACGGCACCATCGGTGGTAACTCTTCGGTGCCATCGTCTGAGTTTGTGTTCAGTGGACGTGCACCATCAACAAAACTGATGGAACTAGAAGGAAAAAAAACAGGTCCATCCTGCTCTTCCACAACTATCACGGCTGCATGCAGCAAGAGGGTGCAAAGCCTTATTGTGCCCTACACACGGCCCTCCTCCCGAGTGGCCTGTACTTTTATCTGTGCTCTGAGTGCAAAGTATAACTCCGCTTCCCTCCACAGCTGCTCTTTATTGCTGAAAGAAATATATAGCTTTCTAAAAGTAAACAAACTGGAACGTACGATAAAAATGGTAAACGTGTCGCTCTACTTTTCTAACTCGTGTTTACATTGAGCAGGAATGTGCACTCTCACTCAGCTGGCAGGGAAACAATTGCTTTCCTGAAGGAGGAAGGCAAGATTGCTCTTCCTTTTTTAAACAGCAGGTATAGGACATGGGTTTATACATCATTCCTTTTTGTAACCGGTCTCTAGGATCATTCTACTCGCGTTCAAGAACTGCACCCGTTCCCTCTGATTACATAGACGTGATGATAGGGCATCTCTGCCTTAAATGTATCTTTCAAGATTCGGTAAAGACTGCAGCGCTAGGTGGAAAGTACAGGGGAGATACTCAGTATTGATCTATCAGCATAAGTAAAGCAAAGTATGAACATTTATGTCAGGTGGAAAATAAATGAAACAGAGACCAGGAAGAACACCGCAACTTTGCAGGGAATGGTGGAAGGCAAAACAACTGCTTTCTCAACACTACCCAATACATTTTCTTTTGCATTAGAGTAAGAAGTGTATGATCTCGAGAGGGTTTTTTTTCCTCCCTCTGGTCTACTTTAAGCAGATCTGTGCATTACAAATTTGCTTTTCCTAATGGGAAAAAAAAGGACCGGCAGGAGACAGCAGGACAAAAATAAGTGCTGTTAGATCTGGAAGCCAGAAAGCTAGGCTGTAAAGATTTCTCCCATAATTATAAGTCCCAGCATGGGCCAGGCAGGTGCTAATTGAAAAATGTGTTGATTACTGGTCCTCTGCTGACGGATAAGAAGTTAATTTGGTGGTACTTGCCTACCTGCCTGTGGGTTGAGGGAAATTCAAGAGCTGTTTTGGTAGATTCAGCAGCCATCTCACCATAAGGAGGGCAGGGTTAACAAATCCAAGCTTTGTATTTTTTAGTGATTGTACTACTGACCCATAATCTTGGAGCCTGACACACAACTTTTGGGGTGCTCAGCTCCACAACCTGATCCTGGTGTCCTAAGCTCCCTCCCTGGGTTTTGTACGTGTGTTGTAGGTGTTCAGGAAGTACTGCTTCATAATTTCGCTGGAAGATTGTCTGTCACGCTGGAAGGGGTACAAGCTGGCTATTATTTTTCTTTTCCTCCAGCTGTTACAAGGCAAAATCAGGTTAGTCCTTGGAAAGGTCCTGGAAGCCATTTCAGCAGGGTTATAATTGGATCACGTGAGCCCTGGTCTTTTGCCTTCTCCTTCCTTTCCAGCTATCATTCCCCAGTATCTGAACCACTGCAGGAGGAAAAGTGATACTAGTAAGGATGGCTGTGCCTGACTGGGTGGTGGATGCCCCTCTCAACTGGTTTTCCCTTCTCCCTATTGGAAAGAAAATGAGATATTGGGATTTGGGGTATTTGGAAAAAAGCATGAGAGAGAGATCTCATATAGCAGCTTGAAGCTGAGCCTCTCACAGCCCTGGCTGTTGTTTTTAAACAAAATTGCCCATTTTGAAACATTGAACTTTTTCAGTATTTCCCAGGTAAAATCAATACCTTTCCACACTTCTTAGCTGGAAGGTCAGTAAGAAATTCACAGTGAAACGGTTTGGTATTCAGAAATGAAAGAAAGTTTCACAAACATGTAAACAGTTTTGGGTCTCTCAAAAACGCATCCTCTCCCAGCCCCCAGCCAGGGAGCGGGCTGCTCCGCAGGGGACGGGCAGCCGGGGGGCGGCAGCAGGGCAGGCAGCGCCGTGCCCTCACCCATGCGGGCGCAGCCCCACCGTGCCCCAAGGAAAGCAGAGCAGGTCCAAAGACAGCAGCTGAGTCTGGGCTGCTTTTCCTGCCAAGCTGGCTGTTTTCACAGCCAGCTGGTCCGAGGGTGCGCTGCTGAGCCGTGTCCGAGCTGGCCTCCAACGCAGCTGGGGGAAGAGGCGACTCCGCTTCAGTCGCCCCGGCACTGCTGCACATGGGAAACGTTCCCCAGCTCTGCTCCTGCGATGGGGCTCCGGCTGCTACCTGTCCTCCCTCCGGCCCCGTGGAGGCACAAATTCATTTGCTTCCAGCACCTGCACATCCATCCTGGGAAGAGTTGAGCTGAGCTGAGCTGATGTGATACTTGCTGAGTGAGCTAACACTGCCTAGGTGAAAGGAAGCAATAACAAACTCTCCCTATGCATTCACTTGAAAAGGCTGGGAGCAGGAAGGCTTGAGGTGTTTCTGATCATGGTGTGCCTGAGCTACAGTCCCATTATGCCTGTCTGCAGCGCTTTCACCAGGACTTTAAAATAACCAGCGTCTTTTCACCGGCTTTGTGAATCTATTTTTTTGAGATCCCACATAGCTTTTGTCCTGCGCTCCTCCTAGGACCCGGACCCAGAGTTTGCTGTATAGTCTACAGAGAGAAGTAAACACCCAAAGCAGAGTTGTCTCAGGACCTGTTATTTCCTCTCAATTCCCCTCCTGAGGTTTATAAAAAGAATAAGCCATTTGTATTGTCTGAGGTCTTAACACACATAAATACTCTGTTTAGCCTGTGCTTGCAGTTCATTGGAAATATAGGATTATCTCCAAAGGCTCAAACAGTCTGAATGCCACTCTGGCAGATCTGTCACTTATTTTGCATGTAAGTTTAATACAGTGCCTGTTGCTACGTTGATTGCTGCAGTGAGAGAGAACCTTTTCATGTGCTATTCTGTCTCATTATATTTTCCTGGCTGCACCAGGGAGCAAAGTTAATTAAACAGATTCCACTGGAGAACATCTGCTTAGAGACCAATTCCCCTTCTCTTGGCCCAAACAAAGAGGTACAGTCAAAAATAGGCAGATTAGTCCCTACCGTTAACTTTCTTTAAAATTCTTTCCATATATTCTCTCTCAAGTTCATGAGCTCTTAGGAGCCTTAGCACTATGTAACATTTTGTTTTATATACATATATATGTGTGTGTGTGTGTGTGTGTGTGTATATATATATATGTATATATTTTACTGGTCTCTTCTTATTATAAAGAAAAAAAAAGAAGAGCCACAAGTAGTTCACAAGATAGAGAAGCAATTTGTAAGTCAACACTTCAGCTTCTGGGCTGACTTTATATGACAGCTGCTCCAGTAATAAATACTGATGAATATTTTCATCGACATTTCAAGGAGCCCTGTCATGTGCTGAGTGACTGTGGGAGCTGCTGTGTGCCCTCCGTTGCGACTATCAGGAGCTAGTGCTTGGCTAGTGCCGACTGGGTTTCTAGGCAGGCAGGATACAAAGGCAAATGGCTAGGCTTTCCTCTAGCTCTCTAAACACTTGGATGACCTACACATTGTAATTCACAATACATAAAGGCCTAGATGCTCTGGGATTGTCCCACCTGAGGCGTTTCCCATTGATTGACAGCTATGGCAGTAATGGCATGGCTGATTGGGGCACTAGACTTACCTTCCTCTGACAACAAAATGGAGGGAATTTTCTCTGAGCACTCTTGGACTTGCAGCTAATCTTGAATAGCTGAAATCTTGCCAGGTGTGCTGCAAAAGACAACTCTTTGAAAGGGTCTTTGGAGAATGCTTGGAGTGCTTTCCCAGCAAAGGAGCAGAAAAGAATCCCTGTTGGTGTCTGTCTGGCCGAGTTCCTGTTAAAATAATGAATGCTGCTGGAATGTTAACGCGTTATCCATAATGTGTTAACACAGCCAGGGTCTTGGGCAGGCATCTTTTATTGTTGTTCAGTCTAAACACAACAGTCTTGCTGACTTTTTGTTAGGCTGAGGTCTGCTGGCATCTTCCCTATCCAGTAGATTTAGACCTTTAAAGAACATGGCTCTCTTCCTGCTGATAACCCCTCTTCATAGAGAAATTGGGAACTTCCAGCTGTTACTAAATATTTGTTCTTCCTCAATAGCAAGAGCAGCAGCATTTCTCAAGCTTGGGTCAGCAGTCTGTCTTTAAAAATACAAGCACATTTCCGTACTAAGCTCTCAATGGATCCAAAATCATATCCCTTCCACTTAATTTTCAAAGGATACGCGTGCATGGAAGGGTCAGGTTAGTCACAATATGTCAGCTAGCGGAAGAGAGTTGGAAAAGTTAAGGCACATTACGGTGTTTTTCATGAGTATACTGCCTTAACTTGCCATAACTCTTAAGTCATCCAAGATCTCCTAAAAGTAAAGAAGAACTGTTATCCTTGTTGCTTTGAATGGTGGTTTCACTGCTTTCAGCTTCGACGTGGCTGTAGGTTCCTCTTAGACACGGCAGAGAGTGGGAGTTGTAGGCGGACGTCCTGCCTCTACAGAAGTCGACATTTGAGTTAGGATCCTGTCATAGTCAGTAGAGAGAACTTTTAAGGACCAATTCCTCTTACTTTATTGAACTCTTATACAGTGAGATGATAAACGGCCTGCGTTAGTAAGAAAACTGCAATTATCTCCCTGATGTACTATTCAGGAAGGGACGCATTGCATCCTAGCAGTTTCTGTTTCTTTCCATTGGCAATAGAAAGAACCTAGATGAGTTGCTCAGATGCAGCTGGCTGCATTTGGTAAGGCGAATCCTACTCCAGATGTCTGACACCATATCTCCTGCAATTTGGCAATTTTTTCTTAACAAACGTAGTGTGGCTTTTCTAATCACTTCTGCTCCACAGTCCTTTGATAAATCGGGTCAGTCTCATTTGGTACCTCTCACAAAACACTGCTGCTTTCTTTTAGGAAAGAAATGAACCAGGGAAGATCAGGATTGTCTGCCAGTACGTTGCAGCAGTGAAAGGAGCATCAGTGGGAAGAGTTTATGAAGAAACAACAACAAATGCCTTGAAGCTTTTCCCGAAAGTTAAATATTGTTTGAAAGAATGAATGTTTGTCAAATAAAACGAGAGCGTTCCTCAAAGACAACACTTCTGCAGTTTATGCTTTTTATTAATTTTTTGCAGGCATATGCACTTTTTTACTGCATATAAAGGATTCAGAGGGAAATTACAATTTATCTAATACATAAATAACCTGCTCATCTGAGTGAATAAGAACCCAAGAAATTTCACCTACTGTGCTTACAGTACATCGGCTTATTTTTTTGTACACAGACATTATTTGTGTACATAATTTTTCCCCCACTTGCTTTGGTAAGAGAGTCAAGGGCAACGTTCCGTTAGGTACGTCAAATTGATAGCCGACTACAAAATGAAAACCAGATGGCAGCAAAGCAGAGATACCGGATGTACATTTCTTCATCTTTTACACGGATCAAGGTATCTAGAAATGCTGATTTCTGATATTATTTACAACACCGTAGCCTGCTAACTTATTATCACCCATATTTCACCCATTTTTTTAAAATTCAGAACTGTGATACCGAAGGCAGAGTCATCGTCTATATTCCTGTCAATACTTAATAGATTGAGTCCAGGTCATTGAAAACAGCCCTACTGTGGGCGGTCATGTTCCCAAATTGAGGTGACCAGACAAAATACCTGGAGCCACAAACAAGCTTCCGTAAGTGCCTTGTATCACAAATGCTGATTCTCTGAGGAGGATTATGGCCTTACCTTGTGGGGAGAGTGGGCAAATCTTGCTGGAATGAGGACTGCGTAGGAGGAAGAGGATGTTTACGTTTTCCTTGTATTTTCTAACAGCTTTCAGTTAAGAAATTAAAATATCCGACTTTTGTGTACTTTCTTTAAAGCTCAGCTTGCTGAGGTCTGTTCAATTCCGTGCTAAAATTGTTCATTTCTGGCTCAGTTAGAAGTCCAGAACTTTTGTTTTGTTTTGAGATTTCTTGTTCTGAGGTCACTTTCTCAAGCTGCTGTAGTTTAGGTTTAAATGACTCACCCAGAAGACAAGTACCCAGAGCATTCCTGCCATTGAGGTTTTGCACTAAGCAGAGATCAGCTTTTGCACTGAAAATCATAACTGAGAGTTAATGCATTATAAAAGAATGTTTACATTTTTGCCTGTAAAGACTGAAATACATGGTTTGAGACACACACACACAAAAAGAAATCTTAACTGTATGCCTGATGTAAACAATTCAAAAAATCTCATTTTATTTTAGAGGAAGCGTTGGGATTTCGGCAACATTCTACAATCACAGTACTAAGGCATCAGCTCCTTTGTTCACTTCAGATTCCTATGCTTGGGCTCAAATCTTACGAAGATAGATTGACCTGTGGGTTTTGGGGGGCATAACTTAGATATAGCTTTGTGGGTTGGAAGAAGGACGTAACTAAGAATTGAGATCACTGAAATAATCTAGCTGGGGGTATTAGATACCTTGAAAGCATCACTCTAATGGCTGGGTTCCTTTATTTTGTGAAATGACTCGGATTCAAACAAAAAGGCAGCTTTTGACTGGTTTCATCCAAAGATGGCATTATCTGCAAGATAAAATTAAAATTTGAAAATAGTAATGAAAATAAGTTGCTCTTTCAATCGAATATTTTGCAGGAGGAACAATGACACCACTTGAAATAAGGAGACTGTGTTTCTAATTGCTTTATAATTTTCCTCGGCCTGAACATTTCAGTGAAAACTTCTGCCTGATAGCTATAGTTTTAGGCACAAGAAAATAATTACTGGGGAGTAAATTAATATCAGCTGCTTCCCAGTGACTGCCTGACAAATGAGACATATTTTACCTTTTTCACCGCTTTCAGGAAAACAGAATTTTGTTAATGTTTGCATCTACATGAGCGATTTCTGTCTCTAACAGGAATCTTCAGGGGGAACCAAAATTCTGGCTTACAGGGTAGATTATAAACAGATGCCAGCAGTTTTAAGCCAAACTTATGTTATAAGGCTTGACATCAGTGTTCTGTTTTTAGCTTAATTAATTGCCCATGAAACGTAGAAATCCAAGGACATGCACTTTAAGTGAACTCCTGCATTGGAGGTTTCTCACAGGATAACTTTCTCTTGCTGCGCAACAATGTCCTTGGCCCTGCTTCTCATGCAGACGGATGCACATCAGAAGCAATGGCTGTGAAACCTGTGAAATACAGCTGCGTAAAAAGTCAGGAGACAAGTATCAAGACTTTGCCTTGACGCTTGAGGCAATTTGTTTTGCCTTTTCCTTTCTGTAAACTTGTTTACTGTGAGGGTGACTGAGCACTGGAACAGGTTGCCAAGAAAGGTTAGGGAATCTCCTTCCCTGGAGATATTCAAAAGCCATCCGGACACAATCCTGAGTAATGGGCTCTAGGCGACCCTGCTTGAGCAGGGGGGGTTGGACTAGATGATCTCCAGAGGTCCCTTCTGGCCTCAGCTGTTCTGTGATTGTGTGATTCTGTTTAGGAAGCTATTTCTGGAGATAAATATCCCTGAACATGGAATTGTATTGCCTTTACCTCATGAAATTCAACCTGGTTTTACTTCACCAAGATCCTTACAGTTGTGGCAGAGCTGAATTTGAACTCACGTTGATCTGTTGTAAATAAACTTACTTCTTTCTGGAAAATGTCTCCTTTCCTTATGGTAAAGGCAGGTAACTTCCGTCCAGGAACTCCTTCCACTGTCAGGCTGGGGCTCTTTTTCCCTAAGGTTCTCTAATGAACTCCGATTGCTTTGCGGGAAATGTCTCCTCTGAGGTCTGAGCCAAGTTGAGTCATTTTGCCCTTCTACCAAACATCTGGACTCCTTTGCCATGTTCAGGGCAATCAGGTGCTTTTTTGCTGCCTCAGACATCGTTTGAAGAAAGGTGTCTTCTGTGCAAGAGTCCTGTGCAGAAAGCAAATGAAACTGTGCGCGCTGTACTGTCAGGCAGAGAAAGGAGATGATGCTATCTAGTTGCTAGGGAAGTGAAACCTCAGATACGCCTGCAACTGTAAAACATAAACTTAATTCTAATCTCACTGTGATAGCACTAATTGGCAATAACTCTGCCTGTTATATGGCACTGATAGAGTGGCAATAGAGAAGGAAAGAATGAGAAAAGAATAAAGTCTAATTTCTTCCTTTAAAGAGTAAATGTTATCTTTGGATGGACTTTGAGGTTATCCAAAATTCAACGGAAACATTTGGTTAAATGAAATCAGATTTGAACCAATGTGTACACCTTCTTTCAAAAGAACAGCAGTCACTTAGGACCCTAAAGCTACATCTATGCTACTCAACCAAAGTGTCACCGCCCTTTCCCTGGCCCTGAGGCCAACTGACAGCCTGGTTACACCTATGATGTTAAATTCTCCTGTCCTTCCAAAAGGGTGGCTGCATCTGAACCACCCGCGGGGACAGGAAGGTCCCTGGCACGTGCTAAATCCTGACCTGTGCCAATGGTAATTGGCCCAGGCCAAGATCCTGCCAGGGATCGCAGTAACAGATTAACACTGTAGATGACTGGGTTTCAGTGACCACGAACGAGCACTGCTTGAAATACCAGTACAGACATGGTGCCTCAGGAGCATTTTACACGGACATACGTTCCTAAAGCGAAAGCAGACTAGGCAGCTGTGCTTTGTAGCTTTGCTTAACGTTTCTTTCAGTTTCCACTAGGCTTCTCCTTGCCCTAACATCCTGTTTTTGAAAAAGGCGAAGTAGTTCTAGCAAGCAGCACTTGAACTTGAAGCCAGGCAGAAGAACTCTGAAGAATTTACTCTGCATCTGACTTCAAAGGAGAAAAGTAGAAATAAATCAGACTTTTTCCTGGGACTAGCGAAAAAGGCAGGAAGGACCTGCATCTGATATAGGTAACTATATTTAAAAAAAATCTGTTTTCTGACACATACCTGTGATCGCTGAATTCAGGATGCACCTCCAGTAGTTTCTAAAAATCTACAGTGCCTGCACCCATCACTACTGATGTTCGGCTAAGTACTTGGGGGAAGCAAACATAGCCAAATTAATATTCTGAGGCGTGTGTTTATGTAATTATTCATGTTGAAAATCACATCAGGAACTGTGGCTTAGATCACCTGATCTTGTGAAAAATACCAGCTCATAATTTATGAGGAAACTTAAGACTCTGGTAGCTAGGCATATCTACTAGACAGACACAAACCTGATTACACGCTAACAGATCCACAAACAATTCGCGGCATGTTATTTGCTGAACGTACACCAACAGATTTCCTGCAGAGGCCAGTAATTTACTTCTAACGTTGTTAACAAACTTAAACGTTGCTGTATTTTCTAAAGCTCTTTGGAGAACAATCTACCTGTTTATTATGGCGTTGCGTTGACGACAGGAGAATCATGATCCCGTGATGGGGCCTGCTAGACACTACGCCTATACAAACAGGTATCAAGCGGGGTTTAAGAAAAGACTTCCCACCGAAGTAACACGTAACCGTGTAAGAACACTACGCACCTGAGCCACCCCAAATTTCGGAGGCTGAGCGGGAAGGAGGAACGTTTTGCCGAGGCTCCGGACCCGCGGCGGCGGGGGCCGCGCGCGCAGCGCCTAGCAACGCAGAGCCCCGGCGCGAGCGGGGACGCAGGGGGGAGATGTGCTGTGGATGGGGGGTCACCAAACGCCGGCCCGGAGGCGCTCAGCCAAGCAAGGGGCTCATGGGGATGAGATTACGGGAATGAGATTGTGCGGCTGCTCCCCCTGAGATGCTGTGGGGATTATCGGCATCGTTTTCGTCTCCGTGCGCTTCTCGGCCAGCTGCACTGACGGTCCCCACAGGTCCAGTTTAAACCAGAACTAAACGATTGTTTTTGTTTCTTAAATTTTAGCTATGGGGTTTCGAGCGACACATTTCAAAACGCCTCGCTTTGCGTCCTGCGGGCCGGTTTTAAGGACCCGTGGCAGAGGAGAAGACCCCTGCGAGAGGACGTGGCTTGCTGCCCGCGGCCTGGCGAGCGGCTGCAGCGGGTGCCACACGTGTGCTCAGCCCGGGGAGAGGAAGGGCGGGTGTTGGGGGGGCGGGGGGGTAGGTGGGAGGTTTCTTCCCGCGCGGCGGGGCAGCGAGCCGCCCCCCGCTCCGCCCCCGCGCCGGGCCGGGCCGGGCCGGGCCGGGCCGGGCGGCGGCGGCGCCAGGTGACCTTGGCGGGAGGGGAGCGGAGGCAGAGCCGTGCTGCGGAAGGCGCCCGCCGCCGCCGCCAAGCTGGGCGGGGAGACAGCCGACATGGTGGCAGCCGGCGACGAAGCAGCAGAGGAGGAGGAGGGCGAGCGAGCGGAGATGCTGAGCGCCGCGGAGCCCGCCGCCCTGCAGCGCAACGGGCTGCTCCCCGGCAAGGAGGCGGCCAACGGCGGCGGGCGGGCGGCCGCAGGATGCGCGGCGCAGAGGGGCGGGCGGGCGGCGGAGGCCGAGGCCATGCTGGCGGCGGGCGGCGGGCGGGCGGAGACGCGGCTGTCGCGGCGGCGGCTGGCGGTGCTGGCCGTGTTCAGCGGCTACTCACTGGTGAACGCCTTCCAGTGGATCCAGTACAGCATCCTCAGCAACGTCTTCGTGCACTTCTACCGCGTCTCCTTCGCGCACATAGACTGGCTCTCCATGGTCTACATGGTGGCCTACGTGCCGCTCATCCTGCCCGCCACCTGGCTGCTGGACGCGCGGGGGCTGCGCCTCACGGCGCTGCTGGGCGCCGCGCTCAACGCCCTGGGCGCCTGGCTCAAGTGCGCCAGCCTAGCGCCGGGCCGCTACGCCGTCACCATGGCGGCGCAGGGCGTGTGCGCCGTGGCGCAGGTCTTCATCCTGGGGCTGCCGTCGCGCGTGGCCGCCGTCTGGTTCGGCCCGGCCGAGGTGTCCACGGCCTGCGCCGTGGCCGTGCTCGGCAACCAGGTACGGCGGGGCCGGGGGCGGGCGGCGGGGCGGCGCCTGGGGAGGGCGCTGGCCCTTGAAAGGCCCGCCGCGGGGGCCCAGGCGGTTCTCGGAGAAGTGGCGCTTGGGGCCGCGTCGCGGAGACGGGGAGGGCGGTGGGTGAGGGGGCCAGAGGCAGCGGTGATGGGCGGCCGACGTTGCATTCCCCAGGCCGGCTTTGCCCTGCAGCGCTCTCTCTATCGGTAACGTATTATCATCCACCTTCCCGCCTCCCCCCCCCCCCCCCACCATTTTTTTAAAATAAAATGTGGCCTCACATGGCTGAGCACCGATAGACCGAGCCGGCCCTGCTGACTCGTGACATTTTCTATAACAGCGTGATAATTCACGTGGGGAGCTGATAGCGGAGCCCTGCCACAGCTGTCCTCAAAGTCCTCGGGCCTAGTTCCACAGAGCTGGCACCGATGTATGGGCAAGGGCTGCCTGCAGAGAAGATGCTGTCCGTTCCCCCCCCCCCCGCCCCCCCGTAGCCTTGTTCTTGCTCCCTGCCACTGGCCCCACTTCTCTGTGGCAACGAAATAGTAAAATTCCCATCAGCTTCGCTGGTGCGGGCTGAGGCCTCAGGTACGGTCTGGTTAAGGTAATAGAGGTTTTGTTTATTCTCTTGTGATTCTATCGATTGCTGTTTGTCTGTGGATTGTTAAAGTTGAGGTGGTGCCTATTGGCAGTTAGGGTTGCTTGTTATTTTTACATCCCTCTTTACAATTTTCCAGCATTTTTTCCAAAACAGTTCTTTTTGGGCTGAAGTCTTCAGTGGACAAACCGGCTGCCCGTTTTAGACTGAAGTTTTTTCTTTTTTCCTTCTTTAGCAGTTCAGCAGAAATCTAGCATCTGCTTCCTGGAGTCAGGCTAAAGATTTCTTTGACAGCTAAGATGTCCACACGAGCTTCACCGAGACAGGCAGCAGTCCTCCCAGTAGCAAGGAAGGAACTGCTGTGGTCTCAGTTCTGCTGCGCGGTGCCCACAGCTCTCCCAGCTGGGGAGGAAGCTGGGAGCTTGAGAGCAGTGCTCTGTCCTGATGCTGAGGTCTGGGGGATGAAGTGGTGAAGGAAGAGGGGAGAAGCCCAGGAGTGGAGAAGATGGAAAGCAGGAGAAAGATGGACAAAAAAGCCAGTAGCAGAGGTGTGCTTGGTTGCTTGCTGGAGCACATTCCCCTGCAGAGAGTAGGAATGACCTTAGAGCCCCAAAGTACTTGGTGGTCCTCTGCCGCCTAGAAATACCTGTGAAATACACTGACAAAGTGGGTTTCATTCTCCTCTGGTGGTTTTTCTGCACAGAGGACAATGGCTTATTTTGGTCAGCTGGCCAGTACTCTGTTAACTCAAGTTGTGGAGCTTGTGCTGTAGGTCCGAAGATCCTCCTCTTGCTTATGACCCATGGAGATTGATACAGTGCCAAACAATAGAATTTCTCTGTTTTTAATTTTTGCTTTCTTGAAAAAAAACCCTCTCGAAACCTAGACTGAAAGAATAAGATGACAGATTAGGTGCTTGAAAGTTAAAAACCTGCTACAATTAATATGGTCTATATAAGCTAATGCAGCTGCCTTCTGCGTATGCATTGTGATACAGACCTCAATTACGTGCCTCATTGTGCTCCTCTAAATGCATAAGGTTAGCTGTATAGCAGAATCAGATTGTTACAATGAATGAGACTTGGTCCTCGTATTACGCACCTGATGTTTTGCAGAACTTCGAAGCTATAGCAAACGCCGGTCTGGGTTGCAGACAGGAGGGACAGAATAGTTATCAAAAATCAAATCACGCCCGTTACCCCTTGAAGTGCTGATCGTTTGCAGTTGGAACATGAATCGCTGGGAATGCACCTATGTACTTGTCAAGGGCTGTCATGAGTGGCTGATTTTTGAAAATATTTAGCATCTCAAATTGGGCACACCAGACTCATTGGAACTCTCGATCCTTCTGAGCTTAACTGCTATGCTTTAGCTTTCCCTTTGTAAAAAGTGAAAAATGGTGTCACTTGACTTTCTTGGAATTATTGTGGGTACTATACTGTATCACATTGAAAAAAACATACCTAAAGGAAAAAAAAAAAATGTGTGCCCCGTTCATGGTATTTCTAAAGTTCACATACCGAAGAGCGAGGATGAAAATAAACGAATTGTTCGGGTGAGTGCTAGATGCTGAGTCAGTCTGATGGCCTGTGAAAAAAGCAACGGAAATCTCATAAGGCACAAAGGTTACTTTGTAAGCTCACTGGCACACCTCTAATTTGAACACAGAATTCCTGAGTGATGAATTTGCTAACTTTTAATTGTTTTTCAATCTTTTTTTTTTTTCCTTGAAAACATACCTGAAATATATGCAGGTTTTCTAGTCTGAAAAAATTGACCTGACACTTAGAAATGCAGCTTACTTTTACCAGAAAAGCAGAGGTAAATTAGAGAGAAGTTTAAGACTTGTTCCTTGATGTTTTCAGGTGCTTTCTATGCATAGCCAAAATTTCGGTCCTTATTTTTTGTCTTTTTCAGTACAAAATCTGTTGCTACATTGGAATTAACTGCAAACACAAACACTGCTTCCTTTTTTTCGTGATTCTTCTTTCTTTCTTTAGCAATAACTTGAGCTGTAGGTTTATTTTTATGTTTCTTTAGTGAAGGCACTTCTTTTCTCTTGTGCTTCTTTGCCTGATCAGTTCTGTAATTTACTTTGCATAGTGGTCTTCATTTCTGTAGTGGCAGTTTTGTCAGGTCAAATGCAAGATTTTGATGAAGAAAAAAAGAAGAGAGTTTCTACGGGAGTAACTAGAGTCTTCTGTCTCATTTTCAGTCCTTTGGTCACAGGATGACTGATACAAATTAATGCGCGTGCAAAATGTTCTCCTGCGAAAACACTCTTGCACAAAGAACTTCCTTAATGCGTAGTTAAATGTGCCTAAAGGTATTATTGCAGTTTAATCTAGAAATGAAGAGTTGAAAACCAGGGTCGTTGAAAACCCAATTGTGAAATGTTAATAAGAGCAAATGGCTCATAACTAGTACACTAAAGGAGCGCTTTTCCTTCATAATTTTTGTTAGTAGTGACTACAGTATGAATTCTGCATTCTGCCTGGTAAGGTTCTTTGCTTTTGTTGATTTATATTCTTAGGAAAATAATTTTTGATTTTCTTTTCTTGCTTTACAGCTTGGCACTGCAATTGGCTTTTTGTTGCCGCCTGTTTTGGTTCCAAATACGCCTAATGACATTGATTTAATGGCACATAATATAAGCATCATGTTCTATGGAACAGCAATAGTATCCACGCTTCTCTTCTTCTTAGCTGGAGTTGGTAAGTGAGCCATTCTTATAATAACATAAGTACAATGACCATAGGGAGTAATTACACCATCTTGCTCTAGGCACCCAATTTAGCTTCCAAGCTGGTTGTCTGGTATCTTCAGGTTCCCTCTGTAGCGCATTGAGAAGGTATGGTGCTTTAGTGGTGAATCTGTGTAGCCCGATATGCTGGGTGATCTGAATTGCTGCCTGTGTGAGAAGAGCAGTCCTGTTGTGACTTTGAATACACCAATAACAACTTTCAAGCAATTAGGAAATTCCAAATTGTTGATGTCTTTTTCCCTACAGAAGTCTGTAACAGTTTTATTCCGAAAGCATACTCAGTTATGTAAGACAGTTAATTTCAGTGGCTGAGTAAGGGAAATAAATCATCCTAATTTTGCCCTTTGAAAATAAAAATAAATACTAAAAACAAGGACTAGGTGATGTGTTTAATGGTTTGGCTCTCGCTTATCTTCTGGGTAAATTTCTGGGGAAATTATTTTTCTGAATACAGTAACGGGAGACCTTTCATATTTAAGAAGGATGCGAAGAGATTTTACCAGGAAGGACCATAGCCTTCATCTTCAAAGTACAAGAACATAGTAGAAGACAAGAGATGGAAGCCTTTGGTAGTTAGTGCATTCTTCTTTTTGCCTATAACTGAGGTTACATTTTCTCAGGTGTACTTGTGTTCACTTGTCTGTTGTGTCAGGGATAAGAGACAGCCAATTTATTGTCTTTGTCATGCTTCACATGAAACAACCTCTCAGGGTATGCTATTCGCTTAGTTTTTGGCTATCAACCAGAAGGACATTATGTTATAATGTAAATTCCTTCTGCAGTTCTTTTAATTCAGATACAAAGGTAGACTGAGGTTCTAGACGCTTTGCTGGTGAAGCGTATCTCTGAGGGTATGTTGGGTAGCAGTCAGATAGGAACAAATAGTTAGCCCATCGCTAGTGGCTGTGGCTTGATTCCCCTCTGGGGAAATCTGGAATATTTTTATAAAAGTGTTAAAAATCCATCTTAAGAAATCTGTCAAACTAAAACGCTTTGCATTTCAAAAGGAAAAGCATTAGTCTGGTAAAGATGGATCAATAGCTCTTCTTTTTGTTTTTCCCCAGTGTTTGAAGAAAAGCCTAAATACCCTCCTAGTCATTCTCAAGCAGTCCTTCGAACTATGCCTCCTGAGGATTACTCCTACAAGCAATCGATTATTAACTTATTCAAAAATATTCCATTTGTACTTTTGCTGATCAGTTATGGTAAGTGGTGATGTCTGGCTGCAGTCTGGCAGCACAGTCCAAATATGTGCCTAAAGCATATTAGGTTTTAGGGGTGTGTGGGTGTGTGTGTGTTTTAAACAAAAACCTTTGTTACTTATTTAGCAGCCTGTACTGGAAAACCTAGCAGTATCTAAAGTACCATTTACAGATCTGGAGAAGAGATTTTACCTGGTAGATAAAAGGTTTTGCCCCTGACTTCACTCTTTAATATCAGAAGACTTTTTGTAGTAGCAGATCGGCATGGCTAGACCTGAAATGACTGAAGTGTAGCTGAATGTAAAATTTGAAATGTGGTCTATATGTCCTAGCTGCTAAATGAAGTGGAAGACTAGTGCTGAGTGAACTAATGCCACTTAATGTAGCACAGGGCCTGCTAAGTAAGAAGAAGAATTAATGAAGAAAGTAATTTTTTTTGGTGATTATCTGTCTCTAGGGATGTGAAAGGCATGCCAGTCTTCCTCAGATTTGGGAAGGGGGCTGTACAGTGAAACTAAATGTGTATATGAAGTCATGTTATGTAGGAAGTTAATCTAGGGGAAAAAAGGGAAATGGCCTTTGTACCTTCTACTGAGAAAAAAAGGATCATGAGTTGTGTTTTGTCTTACCTTACTGTTAAAAAATAATTGCAGTATGAATGGCTTAACTCAAGTTCTCAGTTTCAGAAGTAGTGAATGTGACAGCTTTAGGGATGTAATCTAGTTCTTCCCAGCAGCCAGTAATGCCTTTCACACTGCCCCTTGGCAGATCAGAGAGATGAGATGCTGGGATCAGAAAAGTCTAAGACAATCCGGGCAAGCAGTGTTTTCTTGCAGAGATATCTAGTAGGAAATATTTATAATGCAAATGTAAATTCTACCTGACACATGTTGAATGATGTGGCTAAATACAGAGGGTGAATCATTTTATTTTGTTTTTGTAGGTATTATGACAGGGGCATTTTATTCTGTCTCCACTTTATTAAACCAGATGATAGTAACTCATTATGAGGTAAGTTTCTCGGATCATCTTCTTACTGCTTTTTTTTTTTTTGTTGTTAACTGTACATTTACAGAGTTGATGTCTTTTGTTACTTAGGTGCTGTGTGTGCTCAGACATTTGGTTTCCTTTATACCCCTGTATGGTTTATTGCACCTTGCGTCATACAGCTGTGGGAGTCATAGGAATGTTTGTTTGTGCTTATAACTGCCAAGAGGTCTGAACTTGACTCTGAGTGGAAGCAAGTTATTAATGAGCACCATATAAATATTTGTTGAAAGGGAGAAGAAGTGAACGCTGGGAGAATTGGCTTGACACTGGTGGTGGCAGGAATGGTGGGTTCGATTATTTGTGGTTTGTGGCTGGATTACACTAAAACATACAAGTAAGTGTGGGTAGGCATGTATGGGGTTAGGGGTAGGAAAACAGTGCTTCTGTGTTAGAAAAATAACGGAATGTAAGGGAAGAAGTGAACTGATGATAAAACGCAGCAAGTCCCTGATCTTTTAGCAGCCTTGACAGAGGCAAGTTTCCGAGGCCACAGCCGGATCTTGAGACTCTCATGTTGGTTCTTGGCCCAAAGAACTGAGAGAGGGTGTGCTGTGGAGAATACAAAGATCTGAAGGAGGTTTCCACCTACTCCTGGCCATGCAGGGAGTATAATGCTAACAAGAAAAGCCTTGTATGTCCTATATACAGTGGCCAGCTGGCTTGGTTGGCCTCTTCGCCAGGGGACACAGAAAGGCTCAAAACCCACTCTGCGTTTTCTTGTGAAACAGACAATTAACGCTCGTTCTTTGTACTCTTCCTGGGCCTTTTAATAAGCATAACACTTGCTTTAATTCAGGAGATGTCGATGGAACAGAACTCTGTTTTGGGGTAGGAGCACCAGGGTAGTTCACCTACGGTGTGGTGCCCCCAGGAGCGGGCGGTGCCCCGGTGTGAACGCAAGGATGAGTTCTGGGCAAAGTTCTCCCTTAATGACTCATAGTATATTATGTGCAAGGGCTCTAGGAGCCTAATGGACGTTAATGCTCTAGATTGGCCTTATTTCTGCATGTGGTTTGGCTTATAAATAAATGATACGTGTTTTAGGTTTTTTTAGATGACAACCATTATTCCAGATTTAATATAAATAAAACATCCAAATGAGATTTGTTTGGCTTGCCTCTAGGCAGACTTTTAGCGCCAATAACGTTTGATTTGACTGCTGATCTGATTTTTGTGTAATGGTCTGTGCTGCAGGATGGCTGAGAGGTAATAGTGTAGCGGAAAACTAAAATAGCCTCAGGGTAATAGTATCTGATGTGATCAATTTCAAAGAGTCTGAGAATTTCTCTTAGCCTCGTGTGAAGCAGCCGTATAACTAAGGGAATAAGGAGTTGGGGAAGGGATACATTTTCATGGAAATGCATGATATGTTTGAATCAGAATCACATGAAGCAAATTTCACAACTGCAGAATATCAGTTATAAAGAGAGTAAGTAATGTTTATATGACTTTTCGATGCTTTAGCAAAGTGCTATGACCTTATGTTAACAGCGTGTATATGTTTCTTGTTGGGTTGCAGGCAAACTACTTTGATTGTTTACATTCTCTCTTTTATTGGGATGGTGGTATTTACTTTCACCCTGGATCTTGGATACCTTATAGTAGTGTTTGTGACTGGAGGAGTACTTGGGTAAGCTATTAAAGAGGACTAGAAGACCTACTGCAGTTCTGCTCACAAACAATACCCGTAATAATGTAAAAAGCGAATGGCTATTTTCGCTAAAGGATTCTACTGTATATTCTGGTGCCGTACTCTCAACATATGTCTAGGTCTTATAGTACAGATACAGTTTAGTAGGTTTCGCCTTCTGTTACAGCAACATAAATCTAAAGTAATTTAATTTTTAGTGAATTTCATTTAAAATTTTTACTGACTAAACAGAAGTGTATGTATGGCCAGTTTGTTTGGTTCCAATTCAAAAAGTCCGCTGCAATAAAGTTAAATCCTTCTGTTGTCTTCAGTGGATATGTAATTAGGATCTAATGGAGCAAATTTAGGAAGACTGGCTTCTGTGCATGTGGATTAATTTACATTTTGATAGCCCAAGCAGCCTGCTTGGTGCTTTGTCAATTCAGAAAAACATGCGTCACTGTCCTGAAAGATATGTAATCCAGAACAACCAAAGGTGAGGAGAGAGTAGTGCTGTACCTAGACAGGGCAGGCAAGGTAGTGACAGAAACAAGTCTTGTGAGTTTCAGTTTAAAAACCAACCAACCAACCAACCAACCTCAGCTGCATTAAGCCCCTGTCTTTCCTCACCCCCGTCAGTCCTCTCAGCTTCTTCCAGAGGAGCTTCTAGTTCCATTCCCATGTCCAGCCGCCCCTTCTACTGATGGTCTCTTCCCCATGTAACATGAATGTTTAGATAGATAAAAACGATGATGCTCACATATGTCTTCTATCTGAAAGTACTTAATTTTAATTATGCAGTGGTTTGTGGACTTGTTTGGGAGGGTTGTTTCACGTGTGTGGAGTGGAATGCAGCTGGTTCTGGGAAACAGGGCAAATATATTAAAATGTATTTGTCCTAAAAGAAAGATGTATGGCTGAAACTGTTGGGTGAGATCAGGGAAATGCGGCAGGGCAAAGCACATCCTGAATCAGGGCTGAATTCAAGACCTGAATCCTGAATTAGGTTTTGAAAGCAGATGGTTCAGATTAACAGCTAGTTCAGAGTACCGCATGTTTATGTTTGATTTTCTTAGCCATAATAATAGATGAAATCCACACTTGTTGTTCACTTATTTTCTTCTTCAACAGGTTTTTCATGACTGGCTATATCCCTCTTGGGTTTGAATTTGCTGTGGAAATTACGTACCCAGAGTCTGAAGGCACTTCATCAGGGCTCCTTAATGCATCAGCACAGGTTCTATCATGTTTCTTTCTTCAAGTGAAGTAATGTTCAGCAAGGCCACTCTGCTAGAATCTAAGAAGTCTTTCTTAGATTTGGCTGCTAAGTCCCCACTATATTGCTCTAGTCTTCATTTTTTATTTGGTTTCTATAAGATGCAGTCTGAAACTTTGCAAGATAAAATGATGAATCTTCCCTGAGTGATACTGATGAAGTGACTTATTTGTTTGTAGATATTTGGAATTATCTTTACCCTTGTTCAAGGAAAGCTCACAACAAACTACAGTCCTCGTGCAGGAAACCTCTTTCTTTGTGCTTGGATGTTTGTGGGCATTATCTTAACAGGTAATTATCAGAAATATAAATAAGGATTTATCTCTTACCTAATCATTTGGAGTTTTTTGAGATAATGAATTTCTGTGAAACTTTTAGACATCTCGGACATCCAAGGTTTAAATACATGGCTTTCCTGTCTGCGCTGAGGACAAAAGATATTCCTAAGTGGAGGGTGGTTTTTTTGACTCTTTGTTTCTGTTTTTAAATGCGTGCCATGCATGCACTCTTTCCTTTAAGGATGATGTTGCTAATATATCAACAACCATCTGTTTGGATGTGTTTCTTGAATCATGTCTTGAACTTCAGGCAGATGTCTATCTTTAGAGTAGGATAGTAAATATAAAGAAATACATATATACAGACAGGATGCACATTTTCAAATATGAGGAATTGCTGATGTAATCATTAGCTGTGCCAGTGATTTACACATGCCAGTACTTATAAGTGTGCTGAAAGTGTCAAAACCATCAAATTTTGCTTGAAGTACTCATGATTTAAAAGTTTTTATTGTCATTTTCTGCGTGTGCTTTGTGAGGAGCAAGTTCAAATTCTTGTCGATAAGAAGGCAACTAGTGCTAATTGCATAAGAATGAATGCAGAAGTTTGCGTATGTGCTGAAAGCAGCTTCTATGTGCTGGTGCTGTACAATACGTCCTCCTTGAAAGGAATGTCATTACAAAGTCAAGAGTGAGCATTCTTTTTTTTTTTTTTATTGTTTCAGCCTTAATAAAATCAGATTTGCGAAGGCACAATCTGAATTCAGGGATTATGAATGTGGACATTAAAGCTGTAAGTGGTGAATCTTTTCCCTTGATTATATTATTGTACTTGAATACTTGGGTTCTATTAGCATAATAATATTAACAGCAAAAGAGTAATTGACAAGAACCTATAATGTGACTGTTTCCTTGATGTGCTGAAACAACAGAGTCACCCAGGACCCTACCCTCAGATATCTGTTTCTTCCGTAAGCTCCCATGAAAAATCTAAAAGACCTTTTGCTCTCAATTTTTCTGAGTTTTAAGTTTTTTTTTTTTTTTGACTCTAGCTCTTTCACATTTGCGGTTAGCATTGTAAATTGTGAAGCATTTTTGTGTGTTGGGTTAGGGAGGTCATGCTATACACTACACATTTTATTTAAAACAGTGGCATCCCTTTAAGTCAAGTCAGGGTGTAACGAACAAAGATCATGCTGCAGTTTTTATCCTATATTTCATGAAATGCTGAGTCCGTTCTTCTGCTGAGCACCCTCTAACTTTAAAGGGAGAGTAAGCGTTCCATTTTCTGCTGTTCAGGAGATCCCAAGACCATCTTTCAGCAGATTTTCTGTATTGTCACAGTCACAAGTAGAAATAAGGCTTTTGAACATTTGACATTTGAAACTCCTTTCTATCCCGTGGTTTTCCTGACCATCTGAAGCAAGATAACGAAAACAGCTTAGTGAAGCCAGGTATCGTAAGATCCTCTGTCACATCATTCTTTGGGTCTGTGTAGCAGCCTCTGGTTACCTGTGATCAGGCTGCACACACTGGTAGTGTCTGCAGAAGGGTCAGAAAATTCCAAGCCGGTACCTTATGAGCTACCTTGAACCTGAAACGTGTACAGTGGTGTTTGCACAGTATTGTATTCTTTGAATATATCGGCTTGGGTCAGGGCTATCCTGGGGATGTACGTGCTGACTGTAGGCAGTGGTCTGTGATTGTTCTCTTTTCCGTTATCAGCTTGTTAATTAGGTTAATGTCACACAATACTGTTTAACCAGGTTAAAAAAAAAAAAGCGTGGAGTCCTCACCTCTACATCATCATAAATAATTGAGAGCTCGCTGTATTAATAGGTGCAATCAAAATTTGATTTCAGACCTTGATCACCAAGATTCTGCTGTATTTAAATGCAATGGAGAAAAAAAAGAAGGTTAATCTCCATGTGATGATCAGTATCTATATGCGGTAAATATGTGTTTTAGAGCAATACCAAGAAACTCAGTTCTGTATTCTCTTGTAGCTGTAGAGAGAAGATGGGAGAACATGGCTTTCATTAAGTGCCTAACTCAACTAGTTGACCACATATACTAGTGTAGTCTAATTAACCTAGACTTACCCAAGAATACTGAGGGTAGGAATAGCTTCCGCCATGTAGCAGCTTAACTCCTGTTTATTTGTTTATTTTACAGGTGCCAGTTGACAGTCCTGGAGAGCATGAAACTTGTAATACATTAAAAATGCAGTCAGCTTTGTGAGGCTGAAAGAAGGTGACTTGGAAACGCACAATTTTGGTTGAACACTGAACAATACTAATTAGTATAATCACTGGATTTGTATGTATATGAGTAGTAAAATGTGTTTGTTAGATATTGGTGATATTTGTGCAGTGGAAACTGTGAAGATGCCCAGTTCATTTTGCCCAAGACCAACAATTTACCCTCATATGGAATGTTCATCCTAGCAGTTTCCAACTTTTGTAGTTTCTCTAGTAAAGAACTGTCTGAGTGCTCTCCTGGGAGAAACATGCATTCAGGGTACACACAGGAAAATCTGGAGTACTAAAGAACAATCATATCAGAAATACCTAATCTTTTTTTTTTTTGTTTTCCAAGAAATCAAGAGTTAGTTAATTTCTTAATCAGATTTTCTTGTGCATTTGAAAAGTCAGAGAGTAGATAGCTGCACAACTGGAGGATATTAATACTTCTATTTTTTTATTTTTTATTATATCTGATATAAACTTACTGTTTGTTCTGGGAAACTTTGTCTATAGCACAATACTGAAAATAAGAGATGGCTGCAGTCATGAATATTTCATACTGGCATCTGACATTTCTGTTGCCTTGAAACTTCTTGGTAGATACCAGAAAGCACATAAGAGAGAGTGCTTTCTTATAGATTCATCATAACTTTTGGGGGGATATCTAACGAGTTTCCCGCTAGACAAATTGAAGAAGAGGAGTTTCTCATAAAAGGAAAGAATAAGACCTTTGATGGTTCTACTGTGGAGTGTTTCTAGGCAATGGAAAGCTACCACTCAGATTGCCTCTACAGAATATTTTGAGTGCTTTCTCAGTTTAAGTGAGAGGAGTATGTGTTTACAAAGAGATGGTGCCTTTACTTTGTAAAGAAGATCCTTGCCCCATCTTAAGTTTAATTAGTGCTGCTGAAGAAATTCCTTTCTGCATGTTTAACCTCCTCTGAATATTTGTGGACCATCAGCAAACGTGCTCTATCTTTTTGGCATTTATTTCTCTGCATTATGAATTGTATCATCTGTGTCTTGCAAAATTTTTGTGCTCATCACATAACTTAGAAGAAAGTCATGTCTTATCTTTCACAGTTTGTTTAAAGCTGTAAAGATGACTGAAAGGAAAGCAATGGTGCTTCACTTCATCTGATGGGATATTTGCTGTTTATATCATGCACCTTAGCTACCAAAGGAGTGGACTTCATTAACATTCACCTTGTGTTATTACAGTTATCTGAAATTGGGGTGTGGGCTTCTCCCAGCAGTACTTCTGCAAATGTTGTGCTTTATCTACACAATTACAGAGTTGATAGCAACACAATAATGCTGAGGCCTTGCTATTACTGAGAAGTCAAACCTGAGTTAGCTGACTTTTTGCAAACGTTTCTTAGCAGAAGAAAAGTGAAAGTTCCCACAGTATTTGTGAAGCTGCCCCTTGGTAACTGTGGGTGGCTTTTGCTTTTGGAGAATAGTAATAGTATGTGCCAATTTATATCTTTCTTCCCTAAACACAGATTCAGTACAGCAGTTATTGTGTTCCTGGCCCAAGGTTGCTATGTATTTCCCCTATTACAAGCCTTTAGCAAGACCTTCTCTCTGCGGTTTTGTGGAAGTATTTCCTAAATATCCAGTGGAAAGTCTTTGACACTATTCATAATGCTTTCTAAATGTCTAGTACACACTATTCAACTTCCAAGACTCATTTCCCCCCCTATTTTTTATTTTTAAATTCCTTTCCCTGCTACTAGTTCCCATTTTCTTTGGTGTTTATAAGAAAGTTGACTCCTTCCTTCTGGTGTTCAGTTCATTATTGAAAAATGCTCTAGACCTGCTGGCTCCTTGTAATTTATCTTCTGCCAAATTACTTGGCTCCCCTCTGAAAAAGTTGTAAACAAGATTTTGGCATTCTGGAAAGCCTGCTGAGCCCCTGAAAAGAAAATATTCCTAATAATGAAGGCTTAATTACATCCTGGATTTAATACCCCCTAAAAGGAGCTTGAAAGTTGGAAACGTGTGAGCATATGTTTATCTGAAAGCTATTTCTGAGCAAGGATAAAGTATATAAATACAATAACAAAGTAAAGAACAAACTAGCTATTTTATGCAATAATCTTCTTGTCAATCTCTCCAGAAACTGAGGTTCCAGCTGGTGGCAGAAATAGATCTGGGGTTGTTGGAGCTTTTTATGCTTCTGCTTTTATTTTTTGTTTTTAAATAAACAACTTCCACCCAGTCAAACTATGTCTGGAACTGGAAATAAAGTTTCTAACTCTAAGCCTTCGGATTCTGGCTCAGCCCTCAAGTAAGAGTAGTGGGGGGAGAGGGCCAAAAAAAAAAAACCTACCTAAAGAGAGGCAAACAGTTTATGCATGGAATTAAATGTCAGCCGTGAGAGGATGGGATTGGAAACCGAATCAGGAGGGACCTTCCAATCCCATGCATCAGCTTTTGCTTGTCAGTTATGCTTTTCTTTTGAGTGCTTCAAGAGAACTCTTGAGGATGCAAGAAAATCCATGTAGTCTTTAGCGTAAGCAGTCGGTCTGCCCCCAAGTTATCAGTGGCCCACTGGGGTGTATAATTGCTAACTTTCAACTAAAAGATTCAAAGTTTAGCCTTTAAAACAGATCTGGCTTTCTCTTTCTATTTTCGCTAGAGTGTGTGAAGCTTTTGTTAACTTCAGTAAGAGGGACCCAAAGAACATTGACCCATTTTTGTCTAGGACTCCCAATATGGTCTTAAAATCCTTGTTTCTGTTGGTTAGGTTTGAAACTTTTAGGCTTGATAGCATAGTCTGGAATTTCTGTAAATGGAAGTTTTCTTCAACTTGAAAGAGAAGTTCTTCATAGCATTTATTTGTAGATTGGTGCTTGTCCTTAATAGAGTCTCTTCTGCTGCTGAGTGGTTGTGTTTTGAGAGAAGAATAAAGAACAGAAAATTTCAGAATAATAGGCCTTTCCTAGCTACATCTCCTTGGTCATCTCTTGTGCTCAGGACACTCAGCTGTCTCTGAATCCATCACTGGAGTGTGTAATCAGAGCTGCCAGCCAGTGTTGCCTACTGAAAAATTGCGTTTTGAAAAATCTTTGGACTGACTTGTGTGTTCACAACCAAATGAAATTGATTAAGCTGTGAGTATTTATCACTTTCATTTTCCATTCTGTAAACTTGTGAGATTTCCTGCGTGAATGGGAATGTCTGACCTTTTCCGTTGCTGTCTTTCTCAATAGCTGTATGTACCACCTTCTTCAGTGTTACAGACTGCTAATGGTTGATTCATAGACCACAGGCTAGATTGTATCCCTTGTATCCCATGTGATTCCCCCACCCCCACCATGTGGTCTGAAGTCTGTTAAGAGGGAGAATTGAGGTTAATGCATGAAATAGAATGAACTAAGCAAAAATATTTCTGAGAAGTGTATTTATTTCTAAGATCCATGTTATTTACCGACCATGTATTTGTTCTCTTCACGAAGATAGCAGAGGTCTTTTTTTGTAATTTGTTTTTGTTAGTGTCCCATTCTTTACGTTTCAGGAAAAATTTAAAAATGCTTATGAATGTTCTCTCCATGCAGTATTGTACCTATGCGTATATGTGGGGGGAATCATTCCTTATCATTATATGTTACTAGTGTTGTGTATAAAATGTAACTTGACTGAGGCCAAAATTACCATGATCCATTTTTTTTTCCAAAGCTGTCATTTAATGTAGTAAATTTTATATGTGGTTTATATACTATGTCATTAATAAAAGTGCTTGCATAGATATATGTACTGCATCTATAGCTTCAATAGTTGAGTTATACCCTCATAGCATAGTGATTTTTCCTCCTTTGCTTTGGAGAAACTCTGTGAAGAAAAGAAAGTGCTGCTAACACCTGAAACAGAACAATCCAAAAAGTCAGCTCTTTAAGGTTAGGGCAAATATTGTTCTAGTAAAGCACCCAGCTCTAGAGAGATTTTCTGGGAAGAGGAGGTGGGGCAACTTTATGAAAAGAATACAAATAAGACATTGCAAAACATTCAGTTATGGCCCAACTTTTGTTTGTAGAACTGGAGTTGCCTTCTGTGGAAGCACAGTAAGACCCTTGTGAACACCCTGCATGGGTTCTTTCATTTGTCCTCAAACAAATGTTTAGCCCTGATTCCCAGGATGTGAGCTGGGAGCTGAGTGAGTTTGGGGAACCTGCTTCAAAGAGAGGTTTTTACTTCCCATTTCCACAAAAAAAGAGCTGTGGTTAGCTCTGAGCTATTTTTATATGAGAGACTCTCCACGAAATGAGGTTGCAGGTGTTGCAGAGCACAGGAAATGCAAGCCTTTTATTCCCCTGTGGTAGAATAACACTAGCATCCGGCCAAAGTTGTGTAGGACAGAGGGATGAATTTTCAGATGGGCTCTTTCTTTTACTGCCAGAAATAAAGTGTTTCTGTGAAAGCTGTAGGCTATATCCTCATTAGTGTTGTAATTTAAACTTTCCCACAGTTGGAAAGGAACGATCTCAGCAAATTACTACTGCATTGAAGGTCGTTCTTTGGCAGACAGTCTGTCTTTCTTGAAGGAAAACACTAGAAACCTCACTAGGTAAGTGAGGCCATCCTGGCTTAATGAATCAAAGCTGTTCTGGAGGGAAAATCCTTTTTGTTTCTAAAACTGAGGGAGGCCCTGTATATCCAGAACTAACAAGTGTCATTCCTTCCAGAAAGTGGTGCAGTTTGCACCTGGATTAAGTACACAGGCGCCTAACAATCCAGCTGGTTCCTATGCTGAAAAGGCTGCTCAGAAGCTAACTGGATTTCCTCCCTGCTGTACGTCAGCACAATGAGCCAGCCTTATCTGACCATGTTCAAAATCCATATTTAACTCTTCAGTTAAACAGCATCTTTCAGAAGACAAAACAATAATATCCTGAACTTTGTGGAATGTCCTTCAGCAGTCATGCGTCAATTAAAAAAAAGCTAACTACTGGCAATGTGTAGACATAGTTGCTAATTGGTGAGGCTGTTCAATACTTCTTTAATAATAGGCATAGCCAGAATTTAGCCTCTAAGATACTAATTTCCAGGAGGCCTCCACGTTCTGTCTTGAGGTGACCTGACCATTACGTATCATCTTGAAATGAGTCGGACCCGAGGTGCCATGGTTTCATTCCAAGTGAATTGGAGACAAGTGAAGATATTGCGCAGGCAGAGGGCAGGCAACAGCATTTTAATTTCTGATCCAGTCTATGGAAAGTACACTGAAAATATGTTCTTCCTGCCTCTCTGACGCAGTCATTCATTGAAAAGCGTTTTTCCCATAAACTGATTCTGCTTATAACAATGCTTAGGCTATTAAAAAAAGTTGTAAATAGTATTAAAGGTGCATTGTCAAAATTGTGGCCTGGTGTTAGAAGCTGTAGAAATGTCAGAAACAGGAATCTACAAAAGCTATAAAGTCTGGGTGGACTGAAAAATATGCATCATGAAAGAAATAGGTTTAAAAAAAAATCTGCTCAAAGACACCTCTCCTGAGCCCAGAAGTGCTGTCACTGTGGCTGTAGTTCAGCTGCTCAGTTTATCAGCTTCATAGAAGAGGCAGTGAATGTGCATCCTAGTGAGTTGATTTTAAAATGGAAATATGTAATTAGAAGCCCTCTTTTTCCCAAGCCTAAGTGACTTTTTCTTATTGTTTTCACTCTCTTAGTATTCTATCTGCACTTCTGTGTGCCTTCTGAAAAAGCAACTTATAAAAGTTATGTGAAAAATAGTCTCAGATGAGACTCAGTCAGTTGAGTAAAATATTATTGGCATTATTGGACATAGCAGCTGGAAGGAAATGGCTTGCCTAAGTCGGACTGAACATACAGAGAGAGAATGAGATCTTGGGATGATCGTTTTCAATTCAGGGGTTCCTTAATGGAGAATTTGACTTTTGCCCTAGGAAATGGTTTTGAAATTTATTTCTTCAGTTGACTTCTAGGAGCAAAATTGAATTTCAGTTTCAGACTCGTGCATCTGCTCTGCTCTGCTCTGCTCTGCTCTCAAAAGCGACGTAAGGAATTACTAAACCCTGATCCTTGATGAGCAGCATGACTGAGGGTCTGAGCGCAGGCTGAGGCGGTGGGTATCTGCCAGGAGTTCCAACCCCGGCTCTTAGAGCACTGTGGGAATTGCTGGGGAAAATCCCACAGAATTATTCAAGACTTCCAAAGTTTTCCCAGTCTGTGCTGGGTTGACCCAGAAACTTCTCAATTTTTTTTTTCCAAATAAGGGAATCCTAAAGCTGCTCATCTGTCGATCAGTGATCTGGATAAGGTAGACTAGGGACCACAGGCGCATGCAAAGTTACTTACAATATCGCAGATTAAATTTTCCAACTAATGCCAAGGGAAAAATAAATCTGAAATGTAGCAGCAGGCTGTCTAAGCCTGCATGTATTGTTTTTCTCCATTAATTCCTTGGAATGTAACGTGATTTCCTCCTTCGTCCTCTACTTCTGAATAAACTTAGAGCCCCTAGAAGCCTACATCCTGTGCTGAACAAAGAAACAACGTCCCGCTTAGGTGAGGGTGAATCACCTTTGGTTGATTAATTGGCTCCACAGAACTTCAGTGAGTATATGTTGTGCTCCCAGAGAACGACTGAAATTCACTCAGGGGCCTCTGGATGTGACTTCTTGCACAGATAGTAGTTACAATAAGTCCATGCAGCATGTAAGTGCCAGTGACAAATTGGCTCTCAAATTGGTAAGTGAGTAAGGTTTTTGCTGTCTTGACTCCCTAAGTTGGGGAAGATGTACTCCTTTAAAGAGCTTATGAGTCAAAAGAGGGCTAATGCTTAAAGGCTAAAAATGCTATGCTTTCTCCTTTTGTCACTGCTTCACAAAAGCTTTAAAAGGGTGGAGATGCCCTCAGAGGTTCAGAAACTTGACAAAGTTACCAAACTGTAACCTGTCAGTTACAGGAGAGCTGGAGGTCCATTGGCTTTTGGGGGGCAAAGAAGTGTGCTGGCCGTGATTTTTTGTGGAGTACTTCACCTCTGTGTGAATCTCACTGGAGCTGAGATGTTTGAATGTGTTGAGAGGATGCAGAGCATTATCAGTCCTTCCTGAACTCTGCGGCTTGAACGATCACACTTGTGACGTGCTTGTTTATCACTCCAAAGTCAGAAAATGCTCGATAGGCTTCTTGATTTTGCTGGTTACCTCTGAAAATGAAAATAATTCACATGACAGCAAATAGTGAAGATGACACTTTGCTCCAAATGACTATAATTCCCTCAAGAGCTTTACATTTTTAAATTGCAGCAAGATTTGTGTTCAGAGCACAACAGTTGAACTTTACTCTCAGTTAGGGGCACTTCTGCAGTGTTTTGACTGCTGTTCACTCGTCGTTCACTACAGAGGGGGAATCTTAATGTGCAGATCCCTGACTTTCAGGGAAGCCTGAAGCGATTCTTTAGATCAAAAGTTGCTTGATGAAATCATCAGTACTGTGATACCTTGTTCTACTATGGTTCTGAGAACAATGAAGCCTGGATTCCTCTCTGTGCAGATTTCACAAAGCGCCTACATTTCAAGGGGTTGTGGTTTCTAAACTTTTGTGCTCTTGCTGAGCAGCTTATATAACTTGAGCATTTTTTCGGTATACTTTCAAGAGGCAATGTGTTTGAGGAACTTCGATAAATAAGGACAAAATTTGTTCAGAGTGTTTCCTAACCAGCATGGACCTCTGTTTCTAGAGGGCATCGGGGATCCCATAGCAGAACTACACTGCTTAATCAATTTTTAAACAGCACCAGCTCTTGCGGTTTGTGCTTCTGATCTTATGCAAGCTTTGTTTCTGTTGCAGTGCACTCCTCCCTTGATGTGGGCAGCAACAACTCAGTAGTCAAACATAGCTGCTCACTCTGTGATCAAGGTAAGTCCAGACCCTCATCTTTGCTGCCAGCCACCTGTAGCTCCCATGTAGCAAGGGCTGCAACAGGCTGACAATTGCTGAAATGAGATCCTCTTTCTGAGCAGCAGATCATTTGTTTAGCAGTTGCCCTTCTTTGTTAGCTGCATTTTTATTATGCATCATCCCTTCCCCCCCAAAAAGTAGTTGTGTTGGGTAGTTTAAACTGCCCTCTGACTGCTAAAGGTTCAAGAGGAAATAAGCAGTCAGAAAAAGGTGGTTTGAGTAGATTTGTGGAAGGTTAAGCTAGTATTTCCTTGTTTTTATAAGCAGATCTTGCAATGGAGGTAGAATCGTGTGATACACTGGCTAGTAAGACCTTCACAGCAAACGATATTAAGGTTAATATTTTCTCAAGCTGCAGCAATATTGGGGCTGAAACCTTGGAACATGACTGGAAGAGTTAGGCAGGCTAATAGGGACAATAATGTTGTACCAGTCAGCAACAACAGTTTCAGCTGTGTCTGATGCTATCAGTTGTAAATCAGAATAAGGTTACTATAATAAACACAGAAGAGGAAGGGCCAGCGATGGTGCTGTCAGCAAAGAATCAGGCCAAGTAGAACATGCTGAACTTTGTGGGGAGATGGAAGGAGAAAACTTGCAAAAAAATTTTGGGCCTGATTTATAAGCTTTCCCTGACACTTGGGCTTTTAGGCTGGAAATCTTGCTTGTTGGATTAGACGGAGATCAAGTGGAGCTCATTTAACAGTGTTTTTTTTAGATAGATTTGCTTACGATTTGTGGCAGTAAAATTATTGCAGGAGGTCCCAGACTTACTCAAGCAGAAATCAATAGACGTTACTGATGTTCTTTGTAGCGAAAATCAAAGCATCTGATGGCTGTGTTTCTGCTAGGCCAGTGCAAAATAAACAGTGGGATCTAGTTTCCAGAAAGGTTACCTTGGGGAAAGCTCCAAAGAAGCATACCCTTAAGTATTCCTTTTATAGCTTTCTTTTTTTTTTGGAATGTACTCTAGGTATTTATTTCCCAGGCTTTTATGATCACATTGATTTATACTTTAGGTTGTTGTTCCTACCCACTAAACAAATCACTGCTGCAAACTTGCAGCCCTAGCCAATAACATATCACCATGGTTACATCCCTATCACAGTTTAACCTTTTCTTTCCTTACTAACCAAATCCAGTTCCAGCATAGCTTCCAGTCTAGGAAAAAGCCCCGAACAAACAGGTTTTATTTCCTTTTTAGGGGCCAAACAAGGTCACAGTGGTCTTTTCAGGTGACAGGGGAATGGTTGCATACCAGTGATGCAATTTACTTATGTTAGGGAAACTTTCTGGACCTGTGCTTTCCTCTTCCCCTTTGCAAAGCCGAAACACCGTATTGGGATTAAATATTTTGGACTGTTACTGCTTTTCTGGACATACTGTGATTTCTAAATTCCAAGAAGGCCATTGAGATCACTCAGCCTGGCTTTAGCAGAAAAGTGCACCCAAGCTGGGAATAGTTGTAAGGTATCCAGGCCTTTCCACTGACCACTGTGAGCTGGAAGTACTGGAAATATTTCCTGCTCTGCTAGTAACCCACCTACCTTTCGAACACACAGTGGTGGTACGAGAACTTTCAGCGTGTGCAAAGCACTTAGCATCCACTTATGCCGAACTGGATGACGGCACAGTTGTAGATCTGTGATACTGCTGCTGATTTGCACCTAGCTGATGAAGAGGAAAAGATAAACCATGCAGCTGTTGCTCAAGCGCTCTAAGAAGACAATTCCTTGGCGATTCCTTCCCAGACCGCTAGACAGCAGCAGGTTTGCGCACCTTTTCTTCCAGAAAGGCAAACCTCAGGTGTGCTCAGAAGGGCTGGAATGGCATGGGTGACATTTCCCACACCACCGGCAAAGGGTCCATAGGCCAACTCTGCACCGGCTACCTGCAAGAGACACAAAAGGAAGCACACTGAGCGCAGCTTCGTGGCACAGCTAAGCTAGTGTGATGGCTGCTTTCTGTCAGAAGAGGTGCTCTTGCTTCCCTCCCCTCCTGGGGCTGGCTGCTGCAGTCAGCTCTGTTGTGCTGGTCTCGTTCTCCAACCTGGAGTCAGAGGAGTGACAGCACATGGGATGCAGTGCAGGGAGAGCATCTATCTGAGGAGGAGGAAGCAAGCCTCCTTCTGCCGATGGCAGGTAGTTATTAGCTGTACTCTCACAGCGCACTCTCAAGCCGTCCTTGTTTGGTTAAGTAGCCTGCGCTGTTTTTTTTCCCCCCTCAGCTGAGAAACCGTCTTCTGCCCTCGTTAACACGACTGCTCTTTAGAAGTTTTTGCCTAAACGGGTCAATGAGCCCATACCAGGATGGGTACCCAGAGCATTGCTCAGGTTTCTCTGGTGGCCTGGCAGCGGGCAGAGGGTGGCCAGACCCCGAGACTGGTTTTTCTGCCAGAACGCAGAGGGCATCTCTGTAAATCCCAGACACTGAGGATTTGGCCCTTTGCCTTCACTGAACGCTAAATAAAGGGATTTGTGTTAAAGCCTTTTTGGACCTGGCCAAGAGCAAATGCACTGTGGCACTGCGAAGGGCCCTGGCATGGACTGGGACCGGTTCCCGAGCTGTGGGAACACAGGGGGAACCACCTCGTGGCCTGTGGGCTGGAGGGGTTTGGAGGCCCAGCAACTGAAGCAGGGGTGGCTGGGGCAAGGCAGGGGCAATCTGCCAGCCAGCCCATTTTTTGCTGCAACGCCCCTGCCGGTCTTGCTCCACCTCTGTGTCCGATACTTCATTGTTATCCCCTGGCAGCACAGAGCAGTGGGTGGCAGCACCGCTGCTCCTTGTGAGACTTATTTTAACGAGGATCTGTTCACAGGCGAGGTGAGGGAGAGTCTTGCTAGGATGGTCTTACAAAAGGCTGCAGGCTGGAGCCATGCTGGCAGAGGATCTGTGGAGCAGAAAGCACCGCTGAATTGCAGAGCAGCCAGTTATCACTGAGAGGGAACGCGTTCAGCGCATGAGACCTCCCAGACACTCATCGCACCGGTGGTCCATTCCACACGCTGCCAGGTCTCCGTAGCAAAGCCATCAGGCCATCCTTGAGGTTCTCCTCCTTAACCCTCTGTCGGGCTATGCCAGCCGCAGGCTGCGGGAGCCCCCTTCTGCTCGTTTTTAGTGCCTGCACCTCACCAGCAAAATGGGCTGCTTAGAAACAGTGGGTGACCGAGGAAGCAATTTACCAAATAATCCCAAACAAGCAAATAAATGAACTGCCTTCATGCAGGTGAAATATCATAGGGTAGTGAGGGTTTGCTACATGGCAGGGCAGAATTTCCTGCTGCACGCACTGAGATATTGGCTGAGAAATGCGCTATTGGGACTCTGCAGTGGTGCTGAGATGACACCTTTGGAGAAGAAATCCTCTTGGAAAAACTGCCAATTCTAATATCACCTTGCTGCCATGGTACAATTAGGAGCCATTAATTTCTCCTCAGTTGATTCTGTAATTGCGCTGCAGAGCCTTTTGAAAACTGCATTTAAATTAGTCTGCAATTGAAAATAATGAAGGTTAAAACCCTCTTACACGATTTTATGATGAAATTACTTCCTTTGACCCAGAAAACAGCTGTGGTAGCAACCAACTCTGCACAGGAACAAGACTAGAGGTTACTAATGTTATTAAGAGCTGGCTTTAGAAAGGTATCTCCACGAAAAGTGATTGGATTTGAAAATCAAAAGTGTATTGCACTCTGGAGTATCACAAGCAGCCACATGCCTGTTTTTCTCAAAGAAAAACACTTACCCATGCAAACATGCGAGCACAAGCTGTGGCTGTTGCCCTGCCACAGCACGGGTGATAGCACTGACTCTTGGCTTTCCAAGTTCTTACAGGGTCCTGGGACAAAAGGCCCAGCCATGGGCGATGAATGTCCACACGTACTTCAAAAAGTATTTCCATTTGTGCCTTTGTGCATGCAGCTGCTGTGGTCAGACACGTAAAGCAGCGCTCCAGCAGCCAGCTGGCCTTTTGCACAGACAGACGCCTGATTTGCATGGGCGTAAATGCTGTGCAAATTTGTATGCTGAGTATGTGCCTGTGATTTTGGAAATCAGGATAATAGTCGTGGTTCTTCTGACTGCTCGGGGTGAGAGCACAACCACTTGACATGTCTTGTCAGTCTCTTCATTTCTTGCTCTGTGGGACTGTGGGGCTCTTTGGGTCTCACTGCTGCTGGCTCCTCTCCCAGTTTCGAAGATCAGTATTGCTGATTTTCCTTCATACATGCACCCCCTGCACTACAGCACCTGCCGGAGGATGGCAAAGGGAGCTTGTCAGTCCCTGCGTGGCAGGGGATTTTAGGCTGCCCATCTCACAGAGGGACACCTGAGAGCCGCAAGGAGATTTGCCTCGGGAAGACAGAACCAGAAACTTTTCTCTCCCACTATTGCCCTGGGGGGCTACTCCTTGTTGCATACGGCCACCCCTGAGCAGATGGGTGACCGTGGCTGCAAAGCACACTGCGGGGACCCCAGCACGCTGCTCTAGTCCTGCACTCGGGACTCCTTCCCAGTGCCTTGCTGCTGCCTCTTGCCTGGCTGGGACTGACCCCGGGGGCGAGGAGAAGAGCAGTGCCTGGCCCTGTGCACCCCTGTGAGCAGCAGGGAGGAGGAAGAGCTGTGAACAGAGCGGGGAAGGAGGCAGCTCTGCTGAGAGGTACTGCATCAAAAATAGGTCATCCCATAAGGTGAAAACAGTCAGATGCCGGCAGAGTGCAGAGGGGACGTGCTGCATATACCCACCCTGTTCTTATTCTTCCTGAATTTCTGTTTATGACCTATACTGGGGAAAGGGTACTGGGCAAAAACCAGTGCAGCCATTCTTCTATTTTCACTCTTGAGTTGTAGCTTGGAAGAGGGTAATTAAGGGTTTCTCTTAGCTGAAGGGACTTGAGGACTCTGAATTTGTCCCCCTGGGCGATTGTTTTGCAGTTAGCATTAGCTTCAGGAGCTCAGCTAACTTCTGTCCTGCCTGTCCAGCCCCCAGCTGAGCCTGGACCCATTGGCTGGCGTCTGGGAGGACCACTTGTCCCTCTTCAGCCTGGGCATCAAGGAGGAGCTGATAAGAACTTATTCTGTTCAGTCCCAGTGGGAAGGTGCATAGGCTCTGTAAACGGCTGCTATGGGCTGGCGTGCAGAAGGTTGAGGGTCTCCTGACCTTGTCATGCCCCTTACCTATCTGTCTTTCCCTCCGGGACAGAGCATGCCCTGGCATAGTGAATGTAGAAGGCTTTGAGATGCAAAGTATGTAGCATAAATCTGGTTTTCACACTTCCAGGGTGGTTACAAAATGAGTAGGTAAAGGAGAGTGGCCTGAGGGTTTCTAGCTGCTTTGGGCAGTGGAGCAGCACTGAGCAAAGGCTGTGGCTGCCTCACCATGGTTGCTTGCTCAAACAGTGAACAAGGCTCTGGGACATATATCACTGCCAGCTCACGTATCAGCATCTTTGATGATGATTTTCTGCTGTGCGATCCCAGTGCTCCAGGCTCCAGCACATGCAGAGTGTCCCTGGCCTGCTCAAACATGGCTGTCACCACCTGCTCAGTGCTGTTAGCCCTGAGACCCAGTTCACTATGACTTTAAAGCTTTCCCCTGGCTCTACTCCAGCAAACTTGCAGACTTTCTCAGCCTCCCCTTCCCTAAACTGCTTTGCCTGAGCTTTCCTCTGCTCCTTGAGAGCCCTCTCCTTGAGAGAGATGGCTTTCAGCCATCTCCACCCTTTCTGGGTCTCTGCATTTCATCGGTTCCCATCTGGAGCCCATCTCTGCACTCGTACATCTTGCTGGTGCACGCGCATGTCTGTGCTCCAGCAAGGGGGAGGGACCGCACTTCTCCTGGAAGAGTCTGCTCCAAAACCCCACGGGTGGCGAGGATATCCTTCTGGCATGCACCCCAACACGTTTGCCCTCCAATTGTGGTGTTTATGTGGGCACTTGTTAAACACAGGACATAGCTGAAAAGGTGAAGACTTTGCAGTAGCACTAAACCCTCACTGACCCTTTTCCCTCTCCCCCAAATTGTGTACCGTTTACCAACTGAGCCCCTATGTTCAGCTCAGAGAACTCCCCAGAGCAAAACCAGCTGGGCTGAAACCTAACGCTGAGCAAGCTGTGTAAGCTGAAGCAGTTGGTTTACTTTAGCTGATCAAACAGTCTTTCTCTGGCCTCCTTTATGTTAAACCTCCTGATGAGATTCAGGGATGCTGCGCAGCCAGGATGCAATGGGGAAGGTTATTGGGTAGGACTCACAAAGTGAAGCCAGCTCCTGCAGAGAGTGATTAGCAACTAGGCATACACTCACGGTTCCTGAGAGTCTTCATGAAGCTGATTAGGGCACTGAAGAGATTTATTTGTGATGAAAGACAAAAATCAGTAGATGTAGATCCTGAGCAGATGCACAGGTGCACACGCAGCCTGGCTGGGAGCAGGGGAGATCAGAGGGTGGTGCAGAGTATGAGTGCATAGCCAGGGACAGGAACAACATTTTTCAGATCATTATCTATTTGTTATGTGGCGTGACCACTAGCTTAGGAACTGTATTGGCTTGACATTGTTGTCGCTTGACGCAAAGAGCTAGAAAAACCTCTGAGTTAAGGGCATGGAAACAAGCGGCAGCGAGCTAGCGGAGCTGCATGGTGATGGTGGGAGCAGCAGCTGGGGAGTTGTCTGCCCAGGGCGCTGCTGGAGGGCTGCTGATGGGGCTGAGCAAGGTGCTGGGGGGGCAGGCAGATTTCCCATTGCCCTTGTGCACAGCTCCATCACACCGAGCGTGACGAGGACCGGAAGCTGTCGTTCTCTGGCGTTTGTGCAGCGGGGAGTGGGCATGTACCTGCGCAGATACCGGGTGGCGTTGCGGTGAGACAGGTACCTCTGACTGCCACAGGGGATGGAGGAAGGGCACTTGCCGCTACGCATAACGCGGTGTGAGACACCCTGGATAACGGACTGTGCTCTGATTCAGACCATTCGCCCTGCCCGCTGGCAGTCTGCATGTCTGTAAAACACTCGGAGGAACGCTGCCCGATAACTGCCTTCCCTCCTAAGCGGGAGCGCGACACCCACTGCTCCTCCCGTGAGAGCAGGAAATATTCTCCAAGAGAACAAGCTTCGAGTAAACGGAGGAGTCTCCCCCCTCCTCGTCATCCTGCGAGCGGCCTGTGGCAACGGGGCCGCTGAAGAGGGAGGCCAAGGTCTGAGAGGAGAGCAAAGCCGCTCACCCCTGTGACGGGACTTCCCCAAGCCCCAAGTCGCTCCTTCGCCCACCAACAGAAGGGACCGTCAACCTTGCCCAGCTGCGTTTGCCTTCAGGTTTGCATCTTGCTACTGTCACTGTAACATTAGTGAAGGAATTAGGACCTCAGCCCCGAGGAGCGCGCGAGCTCCGCACAGCCAGCGCTCCGAAAACGGGTGATCGTTTCAGACCTGCCGCTTGGGTTCACCCAGTCTGGAGCCTACGGAGAAGCTCCCATGTGGAAGTGGGAGGCTTTCACCCAAACTGGAGGTTTGTTTAGGGCAGTTTTGATCAAAGCTTTATTCTGAAACTCACAACCTGGCCCAGAAAGTGATGGGGATGTAGGTCGGGAGGGGGGATCGGGGCGGGGGGCCCAGGCCGGGCCCCCTCGGCGCCCCCGCGGCAGCGCCGCCCGCCCGCCAGGGGGCGCGGCGGCAGCGGCGGCAGGGCCATCGGGGCGGGGGCGGGGCGCCTCGCTAGCCCCGCCCCTCGGAGCGGCGCGCCCCGCCCCTCTTTGTTGCGGCCGCCAATGGGGGCGCGGCGGGGAGCGGCGCCGCGGCATGGGGCGCCGCGGTTGGCGGTGGCGGCGGCGGTGGCGGGCAGGTGCGGGGGGACCGGCCGGGGCGGGGCCCGCGCTGAGCAACGGCCGGCGGCGAGGCGCGGAGGGGCGCCCCTAGCCCGGCCCCGCGGCGGGGCCCAGCCCCCTCCCCTCCACACCCCCCGCCACGCCCGTATGCTCCGCAGCGCGGCAGCTGCCGCCGGCTGGGCCGGCCGGGGGCGATGGTGAGCGGCGTTGCCGGGGGGCGTTTGCCGTTTGCCCCGGGAGCGTTGCCGGCAGCAGCAGCGGCGGCGGCGGCGGGTGACCGCGCTCTCGCCGCGCCTGCGGGGCGCCGCTGAGCGCCGGGCGCCGGGGATGGCCGCGGCGTCTCCCGCGGGGCCATGACGGGCGCGGCGGGCGGCGGCGGCGCCCCCGGGGGCCCGCGGCGGGCGGCGGGCGCCAAGGCGGGGGGCCGGTCGCGGAGCGCCCAGCCGCGGGCGGCGGCTGGCGGCGGCAGCGGCGGCGGCTCGGAGGAGGAGGACCGGGACGGCGGGGTGCTCTTCCTCGTCAACAAGAGCGGCTTCCCCATGGACGGGCAGACCTGGGAGCGCATGTGGGGCCACGTGGAGCGGGTGCACCCCGACGGCGGCGCCGTGGCGGCGGCCATACGGAGCGCCGCCCGCCTCGCCCGGGTGAGTGGCCGCGGGGGTCGGCCCGGGGCCCGGCTCCCCTTCCCGCCGCGGCAGCCCTCGCCCGGGCTTTGTCTCCTTCCGTCCCGCCGGGCCGGGGTGGCGTTGAGCGCCCCTGCCTCTCCGCGGCTGCGGCTCCTCGTTGAGCCGGCGGCGGTGCAGCCAGGGCTTTGTCCTCGCCGCCCTGGAGGAGGAGAGCTCGCTGGGGTGCGGGCGTTGCTTCAGCGCCGAGCGAGACCAGGCAGGGAGGAGGAGGAGGCGGCGGCATCCCGCTGCCGTCCTGCCCGAGTTGTGGCGGTACCTCGAAGGCCAGGTCGCGGGCTCGGAGTGAAAGGAGGGGCTGTCACAAAGACCGAGGAGTCCAGCTGTGAGAGCGGCTGGTGGCGTACCGGGAAACGCTGAGGCTGCCGGGGTGAGTTCAATGAGCGTGTTGGCGGCCAAAGCCTCGTCGAGGTCTGTGTAGGTGTCGTGGCAAAGGGAGGAGGCTTGAGGAGGGTCTTGAAGGAGGGTAACTGTATTGCAGGAGGATAGCTAGGCAGCCCTGAGGGTCTTCCTAGCCCCCGCCAACGGTGAGGGGCGGCAGGGAGGGCAACCGAAACACGTGCCCTGAGGCTGTGGGATACTTAGGAGCTAGAGCTGGTATTTTGGCAGTGAACAGGGAAAGAGATGGGAGTAATTTGTTTTTAATCGAGGAGAGTCAAAAGCAGAAAATCATTTAATACCTAAGGATTTTTTTTTTTTGGTTAGTGCTTTATCCAATTCAAAGCACGTTCACCCAATTCTGTGGAACTTGCGTATTTTCTAAAGCACAACCTGGCTGCTGAAACCGTCTATGGGATTTAAAACTCAAACATTTTGAGTATATTGAAAGATTCCATTTCAAACATTTTTATCTTAATCGAGTACGTTATTCAGTACAAGCTGCTGAACAGTGTTTTTTGACCTGAGTCTCTATTTTCCAGCAAATAAAAAAAATACTTTTGTCTGCTGATATTCCAAGGCTTTTCACCACTCTGCTTAGCGTCTGTGTCAGCTGCTGCAGTACAGATCACAGTGTCTTTAATTTGTCTGCTCTGGCAGACTTTGAGCTTGATTCACTCCTCCCAGCACACTAGCATTAATCTGAAGTGAGTACTGAAGTCAGTGTATGATCATATCCCTTTTCTCGCTGGGACGAGATGGTCTGGGTAATGTTTTCACACTTTTGGTTGTCGCTGGAATATATGTCTGTTCTTTTGCTTGGATTAGAAAAGATAAATTCTGTGCACAGAGAAGTAGAGTAGGGTACTGAGTAGGGTCATCTTGTGAAGGCGCTTGTCAAATAAGTTGCAGGCTAAAAAGGCTTTTTGTCTGTGTTCTGCAGTCTGTTTAGTTCAGTGTAAATGCAGAAGGGGCATCTCTGTTCTCTCTGCTCTTACCTCTTCACTTGTATGGGAACCAGCCTTTGTTTGGATGAGGGATCTAATCCAGCTGAAGAAGGATCAGTTTTTACTGGGTTTGTTTTCAATTCCCTAATGTGGTCCTTCTCATACTTGCACAAACGCTTGAGGTGGAAGTGAACTGTTGGGGGCAGGGAGAGGGCAGAATTTCTTGTTTCAGCAGCGTTACCAGCTTACGCTAGTTTGAACAGCCTTTAGATCCACTTGGTATTACAAGAGGGCGACGAACACGCTGGACTTAGTTTCCTTCCTTTGCTTTCCAGCTCCAAAGCATGTGACTTCTGCTTGCAATATGTGTGGTGACTGAAAAAGCATCTGGTGAGAGACATGGTTGCAGCTCAAATGCTGGCGTGCTGCGGCCACCTGGTAGTGTAGCTGTGTGCGCGAGTGCGAAGAAGAGCACTGCCGATGTCATCTTTTTCAGTGTTGAAGCACAAAGTTAACTCTATGTGCCGCATGACCCAGAGCTGGGTAGGAGGAATAACATTTTGGAACCTACATGGCTAAATCATTGGATGGTTTCACAAATTCTCCCACTTCTTCAAAAGTTTAATTACTAATTCTTGATCAGTGGAGGGTGATGTAGAAAAATTGTATTGTATTCTTCCAGCATTGGAAAGCAGCAAGCTCCCCATCGCAGAGCGATTAGCCGCTTTGCGGGCAGAAGGGCCCATTATCCTTTGACTAATTAGCTCTTTCTGGCCAAGCCTGAGGCTTTTTGGGTCAGAGGATAGTGTGAAGACCCCGGGTCCTTATTAAAGCTAGCAAAGCTCAGTTGTTTGGGTGAATGGTAAAAGCAGGTTTCCTACAAAGTGGTGGTGGGTTGTTAAAGTTGTGATAGTCATTTCTGGCTCAGAGTACAAATATGAGGGGAGGGAGTTGTTCTTTAAATGAAGGACCATTTTTTTTAATGGGCCTATGTTGATGGTTATGCCACACCCTGCAAAAGATGGGTAGTAGTACTGGTCTGGAATGGTGAGAGAAGCTTGCGCCTGTGTATGCGAAGATAGCGTTTAATTTGTTTGTACTGGTAGTTGGTAGAGGCTGAACGGGTCATGTGTGCAACTGCTCCATTTTTGGTTCTGATCTCTTCTTAATCCCTAGTGATGGGAGACAGTTTTCATCCCTTTCCTGGAAAGCTGCAATTGATTGCTCTAATCATCTTGGTGTTAGTCCCAGCAATCATACGTGCAGGGCAGTAAATGGCTTCTTGATTTATTAGCAAGGTTGTCATTACTGGAACGAATGCAATGTCCCCTAGAATGTGGGGCTGCATCTCTCCTGCTCTGGGGTCTGTAGTCGGAAGACATCTAGCTTATGTGGAAACAAAGGTGCGTCCTCCCAAAGAGCTGATCTGGCTGAGAGTGAGCAAACTTCAGAATCTGAAGGGTCACTTAGTTGCACACCCCATCTTGGGCTTTGGCTTGAGCTCTGGGAGTGGTGGAGCTTCCCTGTTTAGAAGACTTGTGCAATCCTTTGCCTAGCCTGTGGTTCTGGAGATGCTTCTAGATCTTAATGAATTAAATGTCACCAATTTTGAGGGCTCCTGTGTGTCAGCTTCGTTCATGCTAAGTAACATTGAGAGTGCTTGCAGTTTGGGCTGGCAGAAAATGGCTCTCTGATTGCTAAAAATGATGCAGTGGAGTCATATCAGATGAGGTTCACACAGGAAGTCTGTGGTGAGCCAAGAGCAGAGTAAGTCAGCCATAGGATCGTCTCCAGCTCTAGTGACATGGTTAGATCTGCTTCTTGTATTGCAGTAGGTCTGCTGTCTCTGGGGGTGCCTTGATACGAGGTCAAGGTCTTTCATTCTACCTGGTCTCTGAATTTCACTTGCTTTATAAATTCATGAAGTGCAGTGCTATGTCTGCATTTCCTCTCAGCAGTTCTGTCATCCCACTACAAACTCTTGCTGACTGCACGCTGCAGTTCTGTGATGTGTACTGATGGCCAAGGGGCTCTAGTCTCATCATGTTGGAGCTGTAACAGTATTGCGCTTTCTTTAGCTTGCAGTTATAAATTTTGCTGCGCTAGTTCCTCCTCTGTGTTGACTGGGTGCCCAGGATTCGTCCTTCTGCAGTTGAACCTGGCTGCTAGTTGCGCTTGTGAATTGGAGGGAGATGAGATCTGGGCAGCCCCGCGGCAGCCAGTTGTGGGGGGCTGCTGCTCACCCTGTGGCTGTGTGGTCACACCCTGACCTTCTTGACAGTGCTCTTGCGGAGCTGATGAGATCAAGGTGAGGGTTTGTTTTTTGTTTTTCCTCAGGTTTAGTTTTGGCTGGATTAACTCCATAAATTTGCTCACTGTGTGTGTTTGGTAGGGGGAATGGAAGGGTTGGTGGGATCGTAGCAGCCCCAATATATGCTGAGGATATAGTGTTTGGGGAGCTGTACCCTAAATATTTGTTTAGCAGTAAATGTACTAAGCAATGTTAGTCTAAAGTGTTGCAGCCTTGGGTGGTACTAGTTCACTGCCCTAAGCAAACCATAGGGAATTGAGTCACATCAGTGTCTCAAGGACTCACCTGGATTGTGTGGGCCAATCTAATCACTCAGATAACTTAGTGGGGCTGTTCCCAGGAATAAATAAGCCCTAGGTATTTTACCAGACACTTGGGAAGTAAGTGTAAAGATGGTATAGGCTGGCCTGTGGAGAGCTGCCTTAGCAATATTTGCAGGAGGGGTATTGGGGAAAAAATAAGTTTTATTTGGAAGGAGTGAGAATGGTGGGTAGCTCTCTACCACCTGGCTAGCTGCGTAGTGCCAAGCATTCCCTACCTGGCATACCTACTTGAATGAGGAAAGGAGTAAATTGTCCTGCACAAGAAGAGACTAATGCTGTCAGTTTTTCCCCTGTATACTGAAAACCCGAAGAAACTTGGGCCACTTGGTTTAGCAGATCTGCTAAACTAACTTTAACAAATAGATGATGGGATATGCTTAAACTGTTAAACTGCCATTCTATTTACCTGAGCATTCCCCAGTCATTCATATGCTTATCCTCAATGCCAGCCTTTGAGATGAGTGGGGAGGCAAGTCATAGAGGTGGTAAGGCAATAGTTGGGGCTCTGTGCGAAGGGGGAACCCTTTCTCCCTCTCCTGTGCACCAGCCACAGGGTTTGGGCAGTGCATGAGAGCAGCTAGCTTGCTCGGCCTTGGCGCCCTTCTCCATCTTGTGTTGCTTTGCTCAGTGCTCCCTCCTGGCAGCCGGGTGGTCTCAGAGGGAGGTCTGCAAGAGCTGGCTGTCTTGTCATTAAGCTTGTGTACTCCTGCTAATCTCTCTGCACTCTTTTGTAAGAGGCTTTCAGCCAGCAGTACGTTGCTGTGCGTGTTGCATCAAACAAGCTCTATAACTTTTTTTTATAGCTGTGAGGAGTTGGACGATACAAGGCTACAAATCCTTTTACTGCGTGACTGCCCAAAGGAGGATTCATCTAGCCTGCAGCGCTGGCAGGAAGAGTGACTGCTGAGGAATCGTAGAGCAGGGGAGGGAGATGCCTGGTGCTGCTGGCAGTGCCCTCCGCCTCAGTGATGCACAGCCTGGAGAGAAGGCAGCTCCCATGGGGCTGTGAAATGGGAATGAGGGAGAGGGTGCAGCAAAGCCTGAGTCAGAGCTGAGCTCAGAGCCTTGCTTCTGCTCCCTGGAGCTTCCTGCCTCTGCCAGCCTCCACATGGCCACCTTCCCCCTCTGGGCTACCCCTCCTGTGTTTGTCCTGCACGCAGGGGGCTGCTGCTTGAAAGTGGTGGTGAACCTTTAAATAGGAAACTACTAATTCTCACTTCCTTCACTATGCCCAGTCCTCGAAGGTGTAGAACATCTCTTGGGGCATGCTGAGTGCTCTCTGCTCCTGGTGGAGTCGGTAAGAGTTGAAAGTGTTCAGGAAACGTACAGGGATTGTGACCTAGGCTGGAGAGGAGCTCTACGCTGTGCTTTCAAGGCACGACTGTTTCCAGCTTGGATTTCCTGGCTTCAGCGTGTTCAAGGCAGACCCAGTGTCCGTTGCTCGCATAACTGATGGTCTTGTTTCTGCTTGGAACTACCAGGCTGCCTCAAAGCGGAGCTTTCTAGAGCCATTTAGTCTGCATCTGAGATGACTTGCGAGCTCATAAAGTTAGCTTAGTGATCCTGTTCCAACTCTGCTTCCTACACATGCGAAAAATGCTCAGAAACAAAAGATTTCAGAGCCAAATGGTCAAGTCCGAACATAGCCTTCATTGTGAGCGTGTCTGCAGGGTATTACGGTGAGGGCTGTGTCATGCTGCAGTGATACAGTCCTTAAGGGACGCTGTCACACCTCACAGTTCAGCAAGCACAGGGGTCTATTTTACAGAGAGTGGGATAAGGATAATGGGTAATATTCTCCTAAAAGTTCTTCCGCAGTCCAGGTCTCCTGTTATTTTGGAGGGAGGGCGGCTCCCAGTTGTTGCATTATGTATGTGTAATGCAGGCACGTAGATTTTTGCTTTTAAAACAAAGGAGTGTTTATATCAGTGTAACAGCAGCAGGAATTACTTAATACTTATCTGGAAGGATCTGGCAAAAATCTGCCTTAACTCACTCTTTCAAGTACTTGTTGCTTGTGAAGCTTAAGCCCTATCTGATGCGTTTAGTACACAGTGCCCTTTCTTAGCACCAAGAACGACAGGTGAATATTTACTTCACCAAAATTGAAGAGATTGGGGGTGAGGGATGAGGAAGCAACCTGTGAAACTGAAAAATTACCTCTGAAGAGGTCATGTGTGGAAAGAGTGATTAAGAAACATTAATGAATCTTGCTAATAACCTCCACTTGTTACCACCGAAAACCCATGTGTGCAGAATTATTAATTTTCTGTCTCTTGTGGTGCTAATGATGATGGCAAGTTGGAGGCTTGGCCATCTGTTTCCTTTCCATTTAAAATACTTTTCTGTATGCCAGTAATACAGGAGTGTGCTTGTTTAGTTTTCCCCTTCTCTGACTCCTGTTTACTGTCTGCTTGTAGTAGGTATCTAAAGCATTGGTTTTTGGTCTCCTTGGGATTATAGGTGCACAAAACCCCTCACTGCTCGTGGATGGGAATCTGGACAGGAAAATCTGTGTAATGGAGACAACTCTATAGTATGTGAACTTGCTTTTTTATCTTACCTGTAATGGTTGACTTTAAGTGTCTTTAGAGCAGTGGTTTTCATTTCATAATCTTCAAATTAAAACTTAGGGCTAGCCTATCGCTGTTTCTGAAGGACTTTAGGGAGTAGGCCATGGCTACTTTGACAGAAAACAGCGAAAGTGCTGTAATGAAATCACGGCTCTGCAGACACTGCATGCTTTCTTTTGCATGTTGCATCATGGCTACCAAAGTTATTGGTTTCTGAATTTGGGTCTGCCTTATTATTTGTATAGCTTCTTTCCTTGATTATGTATGTGATGCTTATATTAGCTTTAGTGGGGCATTCAAACTTGCTTAAAAGTTGAGAAGTGCTGTTCTTGTTCATTAGGCAGTTTTACAGCGCAGTATCTTTGGCAGAGATGTAATCAGAAAGCAGATATCTAAGAAGCCCATTGGTTCACGTGTGTGTGCCTTGCTGTAGTCTTTCCTATGGTATTACATGCATACACTGAAAAGAAAGATATTTCAAAAGGCACTTATAGCTGATTTGGAGGTGCGTGTGTTGAAGCATCTTTTGTGTGGCTTTTTTCTATGAGAAATGCCACTTACCTGCCAGTAGAAAACTGCACCCTCTTGTTTTGTTGAATATGGCTTTAACTCCCCCCCCCCCTTACTTGGGGTACCATGTCTCAAATTCTTGGGGGTCTTTGCAGACCAACCCTGAGCGGAGGTGTGGGCCTGAGCATGGGCTGTTTGTGTGGGACAGGGGGAGCCGTGCAGTGGTAGAGCCGTGCAGTGGTGGCCCCGTGTGGCCTGGCAGCTGGGTGCTGCCAGGACAGAGGGCTGAGTTGCGGTGGAGGCCTCTCGTGCCTGCCCTGGGCATCGGGGCTGCTTCCAGGGCAGTTCCCTGTTTGGGGTTAGATCGCCCATTGGTTTGCAAGCTCATGAAGCCAAGTAGTACAGGCTACTGCTGTTGTATTTCTCTCAGGACTTTAGTTTTATTGCTGCACGCCCTGCTCCCCAGCCATACTACCTATTTTAGCATATACTGACTGTGTATTTTGCAGCATTGCGCCTAAAATAAGGGTGCTTATTGCAAGGCACTGCTGCTTTCTTGTGGGGTTATAGACTAAGGAGCCACCTAGCTATGAGGATTAAATATGGATTGAGGGCCAGGCTTCTTAAGGTGCTTAGGCATAAGCAGATGTCTTAGGGGATTTTTTTTGAAAAATCACATTAAGGTGCCAGCCTATATCTTTAAATGTCTTAATATCATTAAATATCTGGGTCCCAGGTGACTGTCCAGCTGCCACGTCATCCCTGGTTTTGCAGCCTCAGCCTGTCGTGGCTGGCGAGCATGCTGTTCATAGCAGCAGCTGGAAAACTATGCCGTCCAAGATTCACAGAATCACAGAATCGTTTAGGTTGGAAGGGACCTCTGGAGATCATCTAGTCCAACCTCCCTGCTCAAGCAGGGTCACCTAGAGCATTAGCACCATAGATTCTTCTCTCCTTTTATCTCTTTCTCTGGTAGATGAGGAAACCTAAAAATTAGAAATGAAATGAATTTTTTGGAGGATGGGAGGGGGAGGATGACAAAGACAATCCTGGATGGGACTCTCCTCTTCTGAGTTATTTTATACTAGGGGAAAAAATGCAAAGCATTTGGCTTCTATGCTAGCTTGCCTGTCTGTCTGGGGTGAACTTCAAGGGACATCGACAGTTGCGCTTCTCATGGCAGCCGTGACTGGGGCCTGTCCTGGTTTCATCCTTCCAGCAAAAATAAGGCTAACTCAGTGCATGGACAGTCCATGTTAGAAGCGCGGTGATTTTGTCTGTTGCTTGAGTTCATGTGGGGTTCAAGCCCTCTGTGCTGCTATGTTGCATTGCACTAAGCACATGCTTCTGCCCAAGTAAGTCACTTTACTGCGCGGAGGGGAGCAGTAACTAACCTCTTTATTTTTCTTTGTGTCCAGCCTTCAGTGCCACCAGTGCCAAACTACAAGCTCTCCATGTCTATTCCAGAATGGCTTCAGGCAATACAGAGCTACATGAAGATGCTGCAGTATCCTTCTCAAGTGCATGGCCTCCAGAGAGAAGGCTGCCTTGTGCCCAGTGTGGAGTGCAGCCTAATGAATTCATGGGGGATTTAGTGAAGCACTGATCCACCAATTTCAAGGGCTGGGCTTTGCTCAGAAGTGAGAAGACTCCTTTGTCAGCACAGCTAAAGACTTGTGGTAGCACCCACAGCACTGAGCTTGTCGCAGCAGTCCTCTGGACTGTGTAATTACCTTTAAATGATACCAAGGAGTTTAACTGAAGTGGCATTTCTATAATAATAGAAATGTTCAGTTTTGAAGTTGGTTTATGAAGCTGTTATGATCAGATCACGGTGCCTGGAGAAATATTATGGCATCTTCTCCTAAAGCATACTGAGGGAGAGCTACTGTTTTTGCAGACGCTTTCTCCCTCTGCACTGGCAGCCCTTAAGGGCTCTCTGAGGACTGAACTTGCTGATTACGTTCCCATCTTGCAAGGGATGCTTGTCATTGGGGTAGCAGGGCATAGGAGTGGATGGAACTGACTGGGGGTTTCCTTTTCCCCTCCCCCCCCCCTTCATTTTTGAGCCCCTTCTGAGGCGCATAATGAGCCTTGCATTCTCCATGAGAAAGCAAGAACAGAGGGAGAGACGAGGAGAGAGAGGTCTTGGAGGAGAGGCCTCCGTTCCACCCTGAGATTGAGAGCCCAGCCTCTAGGAGAAGCTATGTGTTTGAGGAGGCAGAGCAGATAACAAGGGAGGTCTACTTCTAAATGTCCCAGCTCATTCAAGAGTTTAATCAAAGCTGTGCATTATCTATACAGCCTCCCCACTGCCACAGCTCCATCACTGCTCCACACCTAATACCTGAGTGCTTCCATTGCTTACAGATAATGTCAGAGGAAATGATTGCTGGCCCAAATGCTGAATTGGCTGCTCCTCTGTTTACCTTTCTCTAGACTTTCCTTGCCCTCCTCTGCTTTTTTAGGGGATCTGTGGAGAGGAGCACTGGATGGAGGAGCAAGTGAAACCCTGGTAGGGATTAGGAAAGGATATGGGTGGCTGATGGAAGAGCATCCAAAAATTGTAGGAGCTTTTGGCATGCCAGGAAGTGATGACTGGGATCAAAACGCCAGCAGCTGACCCTGGGAAGAAGGCTGGAGCCAGCCCGCTCTGCAGATGGCTAGTGCTGGACAAGGCATTTCTCTACAGCACGTTTGCCACTCAGGCAGGACAAGGGGCTTGCTGCTCAGCTTGCTCATCATGGGGAGGAGTGGCATTGTGCTGGAGGGGAGACCCTGTCCTGTGGATTTCAAATTCATTTCTTTCATAGTGGTCTTGAAATCCTGCACTCTGGTAGGTAGTAGAAACAGGCCTTAGACATGGGGTTTAGATCTGTATTCAAAGAGGCTTCAGAGCTGGGCTGGGGAACAGGGTCTCGATTTCCTTTGAGGGCTGAAAGAGGCTATATGTTTTGTTCAGAGAACGCTGTGAAAGGGCCTTGTGAATTAGGCTTCAAAGGCAGGAGGGAAGGAAAAGGTTATTCCTGGAGAACTCTGAACTCCAGCTGAGGTCACTTCTGAACATCCAGGTGCCTGATATGAGCTGGAGGTTTATTTAGGCCATAGTTATACAATCGGCACCTCTGCTATTTATGTCTTCCTTGCTAGGTACCCTTTGCCTCTTTGGAGTCACCCACTTCTGCCCTGGTATAGACACCTCATTTATACCAGTAGAACTGTTTCCGTGGCTGTGTTGAGAACTGATTCAGCTGGAAAAAATAACCCAGCAAAACTAAATGCATGGGCTTCACTGTCTCTGCTTTTTTCTTTTTTTTCTCCTGGTTTTTCCTGGTTGGATCTGTTCTCTGGTCTGGTTTACTGTCTCAGTGCTTGAGCAGCTGTGCTTGCGGAGCAGGGAAGAGGGTGCTTGTGCTAATGCTGCTGCTGTATGTTAGCTTGTACTCCCAATTAGGTGGTGCTGACGTATGGTTTATGAGTGACTGTCCTCTTGCATCTTTTGTGAGGAACCTTTCACCTGTGCTTGTAGTGTGATGCCCTTGGGTTGTACTAGACAGTTATTTACATTTTTAAGGGCATTGTATTTTTTGTAGAGAATGATTTATAGTTCCTAGATGTAAATGAATGTGCTGCTGTGCTGTTGGTTTACAGGTTGTGTATGATCCATGTGGCTGATTGAGTTTAAAATTAATAAAGAAAGTAAGTTCTTTCAAATGATGAATGATGTTAATTGGTTTGGGTAGACTGTAAATGCTTTCTCTTGCCTGAAGGGGAGACTTTTTTCAAACTCTGATATTACCAATAGAGAATGGGACTTTGAGGGAAAGAATTCATAACCATCAAATGCTAAACTGGCTGTATTAGAGTAATGACTATCTTTGCCTGACTTTCCACCTAATGCTGTGTGTGTATGGTTTTTTTCATATAAAGGCAAAACATGTAACTTTTTTCACATGCCAGTGTTTCATCTCTATGTTGAGAGTTAATAGCATTAACTGCTTGTTTTATGTTTTAATAGGAAGTCAGAACTGAAATTCACCTTTTGAGCTTTATTTTATTGTTTGAGCGTGCCTTACATTGCTTTCCCTTAACAGACAAAATTCAGATACAATCACACAGGAACTCAGTTCTTCGAGATTAGAAAAACCAGGCCTCTAAGTGGGTAAGTATCTCTAGAAGTGATCTAGTGTCCTGTGACCCAGATGAACACTGAAGGCAACCTGCTGGTGTGAAGCAATGTAGCACTGTGGCATGGGAGGGCTGTCTCACCAGTGCCACAAGCTGCCTTGTCAGGGCCCAACTGTACATACTGCTGCCTTTGCGAGGAGGGTCCCTTCCTACTGCCAGCTGGCAAATGGACCCATGGAGAGCCAGCAAGTGGAAGAGCTGGTTTCACTCAGCAACCCCAAGGGAGCACCCGCCTAGCTGCAGGCCAAAGCTGAAAGTACATGGCTGGAAAAACTTTCAGTCCGTTGGAAAAACTCTCAGTCCCTGTCTGTCGGTGTTTGGTTGGGAGCACCAGGGTGTTTTTATGGAAACTGTAAGTGCTGATGTTCTAGTTGTGGTGTATTGTCCTTTCTTGATGATAAGAGATCAACTATGCAAAATGCTACAGGGGTTTTGATCTTGTCTTGGGCTCAGTTCTTTCCCCTGGAGGATCATAATGAATCATTTAAGGCCATGGCCTTGCTTCTCTCTTGCTGTTCACCTTGCCATTTTTGCCACGTGGTTGATTCATGCTTTGTTCGACAATGAAATGTGCAATACAAGTATGAGGGTGTGTGAAGGGAGCCTGGCAGCAGAGCTGGGATCCCTGGCATTTAAGAACCGCATCATAATTATGATAGCGCTGTAATAGGACCCAGTAACTTGGCTGACTAGGGCAGGAAGTGATGCTGGCAACATCGTGCTTTTATTTAGGAGGAAATTTAGATAACCAGAGTGTAATTATTCCTGTGGCTTATGCTGTTTCCTTTTCCCCAGCTATCTGCTGTTAATCTAATGATCTTTTGCTGTAAATTCCAGTTCTCATCACAGAGCTAGACTTTAGGTTTTCACCTTGCTGACAGCAGTCTCTCACGCTCCTTTTCTTCATGTGATTTTTCACTGACTGCCAGGTGGAACTTTTTTAGAATACATTTTGTGCCTTGAATGATGGATGTGTTTATAGAAGCTTAAAAACAATTTTCAGACTGGTCACTCATTTTTAAATTTTTTCTCATTATGCTTTTCCAAGGAAATGGAGGATGAAAATGGATTTTGTTCAGAATTTACTGCTTGAAAGGTTCACATTCTCCTGAGCTGGGTAAAGGTCTGGCTTAAGAGGACTGTACTTCTTCCTGAAAGTGAACCAGTGTAATGATCACCTCTGGAGATGCACCTGTGCCTTTGGATCCTCTTTGAAGTGGTCAAATTTCTCCTCTTTACCTGCCTTAGTATTTCTAGCTTGGCAACTCTTATTTGATTTCTCTCCTTGTTGTGTTCCCATAAGGATTTCTGTGAGTGACTATGTGGTGACATGACTTCTGCAGAGTTATTGAGAGTGCACCTGGAAATGTTCTAATGTCTGGGGGTCGTGCCGGTGGTTTGTCAGGCACAGGTGCTTCCACCTGGCCTATGTTGGACATTCACAGCATTAAATCCATTAATTTTTGCCTGTCCTTGTTTGTTCTTTGTCCTAATGGATTAGAAATTACCAGGAGAGGTAAGAGTAGTGAAGCTGTGAAGAGCATACTTAAGAGCCCCAAACCTATCATACTGCAGTGAGGCTCGAGAGCTTACCCTGCCTGTTTCCTCAGCTGAGAAAAGGGGAATAGCACTTTGATCTCCCTGTAAGGTTCTTAAAGACCTTCCTATGTCATCCTGGGTCTGAGCTGAAGTATATGGCTGTCTGTTCGCACCAGCTGAGGATATAGCCTCATGCAGTTGTCCTTGGTGATTTGTTTTCCTTCTGCTAGTCCCATTTTTCATCGGAGTTTAAAAAACACCCACATGTGTGATTTTTTTTTTTTTTTTTTTTTCCTGGGAGGTGTCCTGTTTTACAAGAAAATCTGAGCTATGTCTTTGAGCCACTTTGTTCTGTGCTGTTGCCTGGCATATGAGCCATAAGCTGGAGGAGTTTGTCTGGAAGGTGTTTTATAACTTCTAGCACAGTAACAACAGGCTTCTTGTGCTGAGGCAACAAGGGTTGCTTTTGACAAATCTGCTGTGGTGTGTGAATGGCTGTGCAAGCTGCTGAGCAGTAGGCAATATAATGGGGAGGGAGAAGAGTGAAATGAGAGAGCTGTTCCAGCATCCTCGCCAAACCTCACTGTAGTCGAGGAGAGAACTGCACCAGGAGCAAGAATGCCGGCATTCCTCCAAATGCTGCTGACAGCCTCTGTTATTTGTTACTCTTATTATTAGCCAAGGCCTTGAACTCAGCCTAGGGAATGGCACAGGAAGAGTATAGGATTTCTTGCTCTTACTGGTTGAATAACAGTCGTGCACCTGCATGACCAAGTTTGTATTAGCAAGTCAGTCCTGCAAGAAACTGAGTGCCTTCAATTTCACCTGACTCTTGGAAGCAGAGGTTGTTCCAAGATCCTGGGTTTATTGATATTAAACATATTGCTTATTTGGTATTTTAATACCTTCATTAGCTCCCAGCCTTTATAAGATCTTTGGCTGCCTTTCTTCAAGAGAGCAATGACTGGACGCAAAGAAGCTGGGTGCTAGGTGGAAATTGAATATTCATAAATTAATGTGAAAGTGTCCTAAAACAGCTGGGATGTATGAACGAGCATTTCTGTTATGGAGGGACGACTACATATTATGGGGTTTTATGATCAGTGTCGGTGTGATCCATGAGGGAATAAAAATGCCTGACTGGCTTAGGAAGAAGGGCGTAAATTATCTATAGGTGACTCATAACATTAAGGGAGACAGGCTTGACATGATTCAGTATTTAAAATCTCTGTTGAGAAAAGTCACTGTTAGCTATCAGCTTGCATCTAGACTACCAGCCACCCTTTGAATTTGTCTAGGCTAGAGATAACACTTTTGAGAATGTTAGATTTCTGTTGACATAGCTTTGTAAGTCAGGGTGGTAGAGATGCGGTTGAACAAACTGTGTGTGTTGTCCCTGTTGTACAGGCAAACTGCTTCTGAAAATGAATCTCTTCTTGCCTGGGTTTGCTCTGCTTGCACAAAATCTAGATTTACAGGTGTAGCTAGACCCACTTTAGGAGTGCTTTGCCAGTATAATATACAGGTATCTTGTCCCAGGACAATGTTCTTAGCATAGCCTTAGTGATGTACTCCTTTATACTAGAGAAGTAAAGTTCACCGTTTGGAGTTCTTCTGCTCTACATGTGATATGTGTACGTCAGTGATATGAGTGTTTTAAACATTTGCTGATAGACCTTTTTTTCCCTGTACAGCATCATCCTGGCAAAACCTACCTTACAGCTTTTGCTGGTACAACCATTCTGATAAAAACTGGGACCTTTAACTGAAATTGTCATTCTTCAGAACTCCTGAGCACAGATCCTGTAAGAACTTCTGAAGGAATGTATTTCTGGGTATTTAGTAATGTCTATAGCTATTAGTTAAACGCTAACAAACTTGTGTTACTGGCTTTACAATGAGCTATGAACTCTCTGCAAGTTTCTATGCTCACAGATGTGAGCCACAAATGAGGAACAAACATCTTTGTCCTGCACAAAGTAACTGGAGAGGATCTAGATAAGCTTGGAGTTGTGCTGTTCCCTACAGCTAATTGTGAACTGATCAACTCTAAATCGAGCGAAAACTGATGTTTGGGTAGATTTTTAGGAGCTTTGAGAAATTACAGCTCAGAAGCCATTCTGTAAAGATGGAGAAATTCTGTGACTGCAAATATAATGGATAATCAGTTGCAATAAAAGAGTGCAATAAAAGCAGTCATGTGGGGATTATGCAACTGAATAACAAGGAAGAAAAAAATACTGTTTACACACACCATGTTATTAAGGAACCCTGATGGAGCTGTAAAGAAAAATTGGCTCATACCATTGTCAGACAATAGACTTGAGAAGGCGTTTGAACATCTGCTGCTGCTCTCTCACACAGAGGGGGAATGTTACAGATATGTTGCCGTATTGAGCATGTTGTAGAAGCGCTTTTGCCATTGACACAGACTTATATTGGTAAGATTCAAGATAACAGTAGCTGCTCCATTGTGGGTTGGGTTTTTGTTTTTTTGTTCTGTTTTTAAATCTCCTTTATCTCCTATTGGTGCCTTTTACTTCTTTCTGTTTCATTAGGAAGAATAAAACTGTTGGGAGCCTTAGGAGAACTTGAGAGGAGGGAGGTTTTTATGCACCAGGGCCTGGGGAAGGAGAGCTTGGTGGAAAATCTGTGCTGGAGATCTTGCTAGTTCAAAGCTTATTAAAGTCTGTGGGAGCCTTTCTGCTGCAGGTAATGGGCTACTTCTCCTAAGCCTGGTCATCTCTGTGAGGTGACCCAAGAGTGGTGGGTGCCACCTGGCAAGATCCTCCAGTGTTGAGCATAGCCACTAGAACTACTAGAGCTGATTAAGGGATGCACTCTGGCCCCACCACTCACAAATAAGGAAGAACTCTTTGCAGATGTGAAAGTCAGCTGCACAGACTATGAGATGGAGGAGTCTGAGATCCTGAGAGAAGTGAGCAAGATGAAGAACAGAATTATGGACTTCAGGAGAGCAAATGTTGGCTTGTCGAGGGATCTGCTTGGCAGGATCCCATGGCAAGACTGCCCTGAAGGGCAAAGGTGCCCAGGAGAGCTCTAGTTGGGCTGGGAGGGCAGTGCTTGACCCTGTCTGTGCTGTGCTGCATGTTCATCAGTGTTGTCTTAAGCTGCCTGGCAGGACTCATGGACCAGTGATGAAGCATCTAAAAATAAGGGTATAATCTGTGAGCTCTAACAATGGTATGTGGTGGTCTCCTGTTTCTTAAAAGGCGTGCTAAAAGATTTGAAGCTTTTTCTAACCTGTATATGAGATAGGGTATCCTACTAAAAAGTCATGGAACAAAAGGAAATCATGGTTCCCATGAAAATTCTGCAGTCACTGACACCTTAAAATGAAAAGTAGCCTAAAGAGGCAAACCCAATCCCTGTACAAGTCCTCTCTTGGTGCAGAAAGCCAGGGAAACAATCCAAGTGGGCTCCTAAAGCTGTTGAAAGGAATTTGAATCAATTTGCAAGGAAACTTAACATCTGACACAGTGGGATAACAATTTGGGAGTGAGATAAAGTAGGGAAAGGATGAGTCAAAGAGTACTTATAGTGAATTGTTTTCAGATGAGCAGAGTGCAATACAGTTTCTCCAAGATCTCTTAGAGAACTGACAAGCAACCTCCAAACCATTAACACGCAGAGTGTGGGAAGGATGGGTGCTGTTGTGGAATACTGGGGAAGGCAAAGATATCAGCCTTTAAATAAGGAAACAGGTGGGTCTACTTTTTTTCGGTTTAATCTGCAGTTTCTGGAAGGATGCCAGAGCAAATATTCACATGCCTGGAACATAATGAGGCGATAAGTAACGGGCAACATGAATTTAGTTTGACACTTTGTTTCTGACAATTGAATTCCTTTCTGTGAGAGTGTAAGAGCTTTTGTGAAGAGGGGGGAAGTTGTAGAAGTGATAACTCTTCACTTTTGTGTGGCTTTTGACGGCTCCAAATAAGCCTGGAAGTGTGGTCTAAATGAAATTGTTTTGAGGTAAGGACCCAACCTGGTGTCAAAACTGTACTTAGGAAGTAATACTTAGCCAGTGGCTTGTTCTGCACCTAGCAGAATTTCTGAAGTGGGGTTTACAGTATCTGTCACAGTGATGGTGCTAGTCACTGTTTGCATTAATAATATGGATAAGGCTAATCATTTGCTAATAAATCTGTTTTACGGTCCAAGCTGGAGAAGGTGATAAGGCCTTTGCAAGGTGGAGTTGGGATTCAGAATGATCTTGGAGAGTAAGAGAGATGGACTGGAACAAACAGGCAGTAGTTTAATACAGGCAAATGCAGAGCATGGATTTGGGAATAGTCAGCTGTGGAAACACACAATGGAGAACTTAAGGTCAGTTTTGCAGAGAAGGATCTGGTATCTAAAGCAGACATGTCAACAGGGAGAAAGACAGCACATAGGCTAGTTGAGATAGCGTATTGAACGTTACATTCCGAATCTAATTGGTCTGTTTGTATTGGTGTGTTGGGCTCTGCTGAATGACTGAGGGATCCGCATCAGTTGAAGAGATTCCGAAGGAAAGTGACAAACATTGCCCAAAGTCTAAAAAAATACAACCTAGAAGGAAAGCTTTGAGAAAACTCTGGGTTTGCTTTTTCACATTTACAGATGAGAGAGGATAGTCTACAGCCTTCTGCATATACAAACAAAGGTCTTTTCCAAGAAGAAAGATGATAAATGCTCTTTATGTCCATTGTGGATAGCAGAAATAGCAACTGGCTTAAACTGTAAAAAAAGATTTGGGTTAAACTTTAGGGGACCTTCTTAGATGCAAGGATAAGTAGAGAGGATAGGTGAACTGGTGCATTCCAGAGCCTTAGAGAACCTATTTAGGAATAGATTGGAAAAACATCTATGAGGAGTGATTTAGATTTAGCTTATATTACCTTGGGACAGAAGGCTGGCTTAGGTGTTCTGAAGACTTTGGTTATAATTGCAAATACAGTTTTTAAGGCCCTGCTTGGTCCAAAACCTTTTAAAAGTAATAGACCGTGAGGGTCTATTGGCCTGAGTCATCCATTTAGATTCTCTGGTCTGTGATGCAAATGCAGAGGAAAAGGAAAAATATTTTCTGAATACTGCTGAGGACTCTGGGATACATATCATGCTTGTGGGGGTGTGCAAGAGTAGTGTTTCTGGAGACCAGAGTCCTCAGGACTCAGTTTAGCCCTTGCCTGGCTTCATTGTTTTGCTCCCTCAGCTTACTTCAATGCTGAATTGAAGGGGAAGGGAAAAGTCTGGCCTTCTGGGCTGTTTAGTGGCTGCTTTGGGCTGTTTAGTGGCTGCTTTGGGCTGTTTAGTGGCTGCTTTGGGCTGTTTAGTGGCTGCTTTGGGCTGTTTAGTGGCTGCTTTGGGCTGTTTAGTGGCTGCTTTGGGCTGTTTAGTGGCTGCTTTGGGCTGTTTAGTGGCTGCTTTGGGCAGCAATGTCATCATCCTGTGGCTCGCACAGCAGCCTTGTTGTATGCGACTTGCAATAAACTGGTTTGTTTTGTGGGTGCAAGTGAAAGCCTGTTAACTGATCATTGGTAACTTCTCGTGGTCATTGCTATCCTTCCACAGATTCTTATCTTAATCTTGATTCAGGTGCCTTGGCTGTTCCTGAGCTGCTGTGTGGCCACTGAGTGCCTGCTCACCACCTTGCTCCACTTTGGGGTGAGACCTGGGCATGCTCTCCTGCACAGGAGCCTCCCTGTGGAGGAAGCTGGAGCCCAGGAGCTAGAAGACCTGTGGGTACTCTGGACAGATCTAGACAACTTTGGGGGATGAGGAGATTGGACCTCAGGCCTTTCCGTCTGCATGTGCTCTGGACTTCTCTTCCAGACCCTCCTTTCAGGCGCTGCTGCAATATCTGTATCCTGACGCTTTAAGCGGGAGTTAGGACTGAAGGACTACTTGAGGCCTCTTCCAACCTGAATTATTCTATGTGCCTATGTGAAGGGAAGGCAGGGCTGCCGTTAGCCTCTGAAGGGAAAGCTACTGTATGTGTGCTCTAGCAGATGGCATGTTTTTAAGCAGGCAGAATGACTCTCATACTGAATTTAAATCTGTCTTAATAGCCTTTTAGCATCTTGAAGAGCTGTATTTCAAAACCGGTGAGTTTGTGGCTTGCCACAATAAAGTATGTTAAATACAACTAGGTATTCAGTGCAAGTATTGCTGTGACAGATGAGTTGGTACTAACTTGATTGCTCGTTTAGGCAACTTTGGATTTGGAAGAAGAATGCTTTGTGAAGACTCCTGGCTATGGAGTAGTCCTTAATGTTGTATCCATGCTGATGGCATTTTGAATTCATAATAATAGTGAACTTGCAAAAGCAAGTATTAAGAGACCTGATGCTGCACGTGATGGAGAGGCTGTTACTCCAGGCCTAGTGTATGCAGCGGTTGTCTTGTTGCACAACTCCCACACAGTTCCTATGTTTATGTGCGGATAGGGGGCTCAGTGAGCTGTGGACCTAAGGAAAAGGTGCTGGCCCTGGATCTTCAGGCACCCGTCGTACTAAATGGCTTGAAACTTTGCAACTTAAGCGTTTCCCTGCCTCTGATACAGTGCTCTGCCACACTTAGAACTGGGACGTTTTTTTCCTGAAGTTAAAAGTTAAGAAATTCAGTGGATCTTGTTGTTTGTGGCTGTCTCCTGTGGATTTTCCTCACGTACTGCTCTTCCTAACTGACAGGAGATTTTGCAGTAGCTGTTGCTCTGACTAGCACCAAGGAGGCACTGTGGGGAAGTGAAGGGGCCCCATTGTGTGCTCTTGCCACAGCTGTTACTTGCTTCCAGTGGGGAGGTTTCTGTTGCTGATTGTGAGCATGTAGGAGGCAGACTAGCTCCAATTTGTCTTCTGCACTGCAGGCAGAGTGTAAAGGGCTGTTTACGAACAAAAAGATAATTTCTAACTTCGATAAATTGAGTACAGAGTCACACTGTGACAGGCAGTAATAACCCAGCAAGCTGTCTTGCCATTTGTGCTGAATATAAGGTTTAAATGCATAGGATAGGTGAATTAGTGGAGAAAAATAGAATTCTAATGGTTTGAGATGTGTATTTTTAACCTTATCTCTAGTACCAGTATTTATCATTTAATATGATAAAACTATCCCCCCTTAATGCAGGGATCTCTTTACAAAGTTCTTTTTGGGAAAAGGTAGGGTTAGAGAGGACTTCAAAATAAGAGTCATCCTTTGTTTTGGTTTTTAGCTTTTTGTTTAACATGGAAATCTGACACTTTCCTCTGGCCTCTTTTTGTCCCCTTCCAGGGCGTGTGTAGTATGTTGGTGTGTGTCTGTGTCTTTTTTATTTGGGGGGTGAATGTGTTTTTTATGAAAAGGAAAAGGGGGCCTCGTTGCCGGTGGGACAGTGTCAGAGATGTGGCAGGATGGCCCTTCTTCAGCTGAGCTGAAACTAAATTGCTAGTTTCTTGTCACAATGTTGTCCCTGCCAGCTAAGGCTACTCCAAAGACAGGGTCCAGATAGTAGCTAAACTTTGGGGACTTCCCAAGACCTTGGGGATATCTTCCTGCATTCCTGTAGGAAACCCTGAATTTCTTGCCTCTTTTCCTATCCGTTTGGAAAGGGGTAGCAGTGGCAAGATGATAGCCCAGTTTGCAGTGATGTGCAGTGTCTGTGGTGTTAGAGCTTTCTGCAGAGTAGACTTCAGTTAAAAAACACTAGCCCTATTTTAAATTACTGTATCCTCCCTGCATCTATAGCCATAGAGCCTTCCTTAAGTGGGAAGGGAAATTTGGTCATATAACCTTTCGCCCCTCTGTTTTTTCCGGAAGAGAACCAGGAGTGTTTTAGAAATGAGCTAAATTGGTCCTGATGTGTGAGCTTGCACAATTATCGTCTTGCAGCTCAGCAGGGTGTTGTGATACAGTACAGGTATCTGATTCTTAGACTAAGTGAGGACCCTTTGATTCCTGTCAGCTGTTCTGACTGAAAGGACTGAAAACTTCTTTGTTTCCATCATAGGTTAATGGAGACAGCAAGAGAAATGACCAGGGAGTCCTTACCTATCAAATGCCTTGAAGCCGTTATCCTGGGGATGTATCCTTTCACATGTCTGTTTTTCTCCACTGGAGCACTGTTTAATATATTGCCTTTCCTGGATGCTGTTTGAGATGTTCACAGCCAAAGGTGAGTGTAAACAGCTTGGAGGCTCTCCAGGGTATTGATCAACAAGTTGCTGAATCAACTAGATTTGTCAGTAGGAGCTTGGGTGCTACGCGTGCAGGTTCACAAGTGTCGGCTGGCATTAATTCCAGCAATGCCGACTTTGCCTCCTGACCTGGTAATTTGCGTCATGTGAGGATTCGACCCAGAGTGCCCAGGTAAGTATCTTCCTACGCGGTTCTTGCTCCCTTCTTTAGTCTTTCTGTGCCAGTCATTGTCGCAGCTTGTTAACAGCCTGTGAAACTTAAGTTCTATATTGTGTTTGTCTAATGCTTGCGCGACAAAGTCCTGTAACTAGTTTGGTCTTCAAGCCCGCACCTGTGCTTTGTAAGGAAACATGCATGTTATAGTTAAACACTTAAAGCTTTATCTTAAAATGTTTGTTTCCTACTCAAGTCCGGAGAAGCCAAGAATATTTTAATTTAAAGGCTGACTCACTTTCTGATCCTCTGGTGCTCTCACTGCCAAAATAACCTGTGTCATCCTAAAACACAAGGGGAGGGCAAGGCAGAACCCTGAGAGCAATTGTATACCCGATGTGTCTTGCACATATGACCAAGTTTGATTTTTAAAAAACAAAACAGCTTCTGAGTCTCTGCTGTGCTTTGCTTGCTGCTGCTGCCCCCTCTTGTAGATCAGGCTAGGAGAAAGAACCAAAGGAGCGTGGCAGGTAGCACTGTATATTGGCTCATGTGATGGAGAGCTGCTGCTGGGGCCCGCTGGAAGGTACCTGCTAGCTGGCTGCCCCCAGTGCCTCTGCCTCCTTCCTGCTCTGGGACCTGCTGTGCCAGGGCCTGCCAGTGGTTTGGGCAGCTGGATCTGCTGGTAGGAATCTCTGAGCCTGAGAGAGGCTGTGCTGTTGTGCCGCAAGTACGGGCAGTGCGGGAGCTGTTGTGGGGTGGGAAAAGGAAGGTGGGCTGAGCAAGCAAGAGTGGTTAACGTGTGGTATGTGAGACTTGATGCTGGATGTGGGCCCTTCTGTACTATGACCTCTGTGGCGTGCGCAGAGTGCTGCGCTCAGCTGCACTCAGTGCCCCAGGCACTGGGAGTAGTCTTCAGTTCAGATCCTTAAAATATAGTTCTCATAGACAAAGCTGCTTGAAAATGCTGAAAGGATCTGTGTTCAGCTGGAGAGCAGGAGCTCTCTGGGGGTCTTAGGGGATCAACAGGAGAGGCAAAAACTGATGCGCTCTGAGGAACAGAAGTGATGTCTATGGCTTATCATGCTTAACCTTGAGTGAGAATTGTATTGCATGCTATGCAGGGACCAAAGTGTGGGAAGAAAAATAATCCCCAAGTGGAGGTGGTGCTGCTGTGTAGTACACAGTCAGTGTGGCTTCTCGTGCCTTATTTCTAGTATGGAACTGATTATTCCACATACCGTACAGAGGGTGAATTTATTTGTGGGCATACAGGTGACCACAGTCACCTAAGTGTATTCTTGCTGGTCAAAAAGTTTCGACTATTTTATTTTCATTTAAAAGAAATAAATGGCTTTTTCAGGAAAGACTTGTCTCTGTAAGAAGCATCTGCCTGCCTCAAACTTCTATTTTACTTTATTTTTTTGTTTTTGTTCTTTTGGGGAGGGAGGGGATGGTAGAATAATTGAAATCTCCAGATGATAATATTTAATGTGGTCTAAAGTTTCTTTGGCAATGGACTTTTAAAGATTTGGCTGAATCTTTCTGTCTCTAGATGTCAATTCTGGAAAATGTTTATGAAAGTTTTAATTATGAAAGCTGAGATTTCCTGAGAAGAAAGCTTAAGCAGGGAAGGGAATGGGACAGGCCTGTCTTTTTTTGTTCCGTGATTCCTAGCTGTTGTCTTCAACTTTTGTGTAAGAATAGTCTGCATCTACTGGGATGGTAGGCCACTATCAGGTTCGCGCAAAGAAAGTTAAAAGCTCCTCCTGCACCCCCTGATATAAAACTTGAAGTTTTGCTTGCGAGTTGTGAGCGTGTAAAGCGTGTAGCAGTGGTGAGTGTGTGGACCATCGGAATACGTGCGCTTTGGAAGTGACCTATGTGCTGCCTGTGTCCTTGCAGAGCCTGGCAGTGTCAGGCTGCATGTGCACAATGTGGATTTCTGGGAAGAAATCTTTCTAATGGCACCTGGTTAAGGTTGCAGAGAGATACAGATTATTTATATCTTTCAGCCCTGAGATTTTCATATTCAGCATCACCCTCCATATGCAGACATGGTGAGGCCTGTGACTTGGTTTCCAAGGTCAGGCAGTTACCAGATAAGAGATGCTATTTCCCTCCATTCCCTCTCATGAGTAGCAAATCAAATCTCTTCAAATATGTCTGAGCTGAGCATCCCTGTGTGTGCATGTTTCCCTCTGGTTGCCTTCTCTGCCTCTTGATGTAAGGCACTGATTGTAGTTTGTGTGCTGACAGGCTTAGCAGCGTTGCTTGGATACCAAAAAGAGCATAGCCCAGTACTACAGCCCTCTGTGAGCCTTCGTTCAAAGGCTGACTCGTGCAGAGCAGCTTAGCAAGATGTCATTTTAATTGAGCTGCTTGCTGGCTTGTGCAATTGGCTTTTACTATGTGACTTAATATAAAACACTTCTATAATCCTTATTGGTGCAGAATTAAGCTCTGCATAACTGCCTTCACACTAGATGCATCTTGAAGCGTTTTCATATGATCACAAGTTAAATACTGAGCTACCCTTTCTGTGTGCACCAAGGGAGCTGCTGTTACAAGATTACTAGACACTCATACAGCTCTTTTGGTGTTAGATTCCAGTGGACTTGAAGAGATCTGTATGGATCTCCTGCTCTGTGTGACTGTCTGAGCCAGCTTTGTATCTCTCTGCTTACATGGTCTGCTCATCAGTGCCTAAGTAGTGCGTTCCTCCTGCTGTCTTCTCCAGGGTATTTCTTTGTTCAGTTGTGAATCAGTGGAGTAATGGTGCATTCACCACGTCCATTATAAGCAAGGATCAAAACTACTTATGCCCAAGACGGGGAATAGTGAACCAAAAGGTGCCAAGGGAATTTTATTCGTGCTGTATTCACTTTATTAAATTGGGAAGCACAAAATGTCAGAGGGGGAAGTGGCACACTGCATCTGTCCTCAGGGAATCTCGCAGAGTGCCGTCTGTGACAGATCAGTATAACTCACTGTCATTGACTTAAGTGCACCCATCCCAGTTCATGAGAGGTAAATCAGGCCCATGCGGTGTGTTAGAAGACCTCCCCCCCACCAAGTAAAGTCATTAAATGAGGAAGAAGAGCGCAATACAGAAGTGCCTCAGGAGGGAGAGATGATTTAATAGCTTCTGTATTGTGCCTTCTGCGCGTTTTATCAATGGATGATATTTATCACTACTGGAGTCCTGGGCCCATCCTTTTTCTCTTGGCTGGTGGATAACTTCCTGGCCTGGGAGTAAGTGGTTTTTTAGTGTGAGAGGGTTTCTTTATCGAGTCATTGTAGGATGGCTGGAATATTGATAACCCCTCAGTGTCCCTCTTTGCCTCTTACAAGCTTGTCCGCAACTTGCCCTAATTACTAACAGAAATATGGGCAGGAGGGTCCCGCTGAATAGCGACAGTCCTTCTTACAGCTAGGAGAAGCCAGGAGAGAGCTCCTCATCACTTCCATCTTCACGGTCTAATCTTTACTCATCTCTAGTTGCAGTTGGGTGCTAGAGAAGTGGTGCTTCAAAAAGGGTCATCCTGGCGTAGCACTCTGGGCTTGTGAGGCTAAGCTGTCTTTTTGAGCCCTGCCATTACTCATTGGGCATCGCATTCAGCAAGGATGGTGCTGCTTGGGGGAGCCCAAACTGCCCATGTGGGCAGCTGGAGAAGATTGCATCCAGATGTGGGTCCTGTAGTTCTCTGCTCCTGAAGTAGGCACAAACCTTGGATCTTAACACTCCTAGACTCTGCAGGAGATGCAGTGTGAATACAGACTGAAACTTTTCTGAGTGTTTACTTCTGGCAGTCAGAGGCTTTCTGGCATTGCTAGCAGTTGCTTGGTTGCTTTCAAAAATAGATCCTCTGTTTTTGCTGAAGCTTGAAGCTTTATCTGACACTTGCGACCTGTGAGGTTTATTTTCCTCCTGCTCTACCTCCTCATCCTGAGCTAGCAGCTTCAGCTTTGCCAGCCTAAGTAAAGCGGTCTCCTCTCTCATCCTCAGCCTGCTTTCATCCCCTTAAGATTCCTAGTGAAGTGTACGTTATGTGGGGTGCCTTGTGATGCAGCCTTCTGTGAATGCTTAGAGGGCCTGCTTGGCCTTCCCTCGCCCAGGGGAATGACAAGAGAGGAGAGGACAGGAATACCTTGTGCTTTTCTGTGCCGAGTTCAACCAAACTTCAGCAGAAAGGTCCCTGCATGTGTCCTTCCATAAGCCTTATGTGTTCCTCCGTAAGACAAGAAGCACTACTGCGTTAGCTGGACTGGATTAAATAAGGGAGAATTTTAAACAAGTAAGCATGAAGTTGAATAGTACAAGTGACGTAAGGAGGACTCATTTGTTTAATATCAGGCTCATCAGACTTTGCTTTGTATGTCTTTAGTTAATGAGGCAGAGTGGAGTTTGTAGTAAAAACACCTACCTGCATCCCAGAAACTGTCATGGGAAATGCTAGGTAGTGTTGCAGCTGGCAGAGAAGTACTCATAGGTTTGGGTACTGGAGGCAACTAACTAGGTGCTTAAATACACCTGGGGAGTCAGTGTTGGCTGGTCTGATCAAACAACTGATGTTGGTGCTTACCTCTGAAAACTGAGAATATCCGAGTTTGTTTCAAGCTATTTCAGGCTGTGTGGCCTCACTGCACGCTGAATTACTGGTGGGTGTTTTTCCCTACAGAACTCCCCCCGTGTCCCCTGCCGTTGCAACTGTTATTGAATCTTGGGTCTTGTTCTTGCAGCAGGGTGAGTACAGACCTGAGAACTAAATGCTGTGTCAGCTGAAGAGCCAGGGGCCGGGAGAAGATGGACCCAACCTGAAGCCAAGCTATCCTGCCTTGGCAGAGCTGGCTTGTTCTGTGCTCCCTTCCAGGCACCTAAGCAACCTTGGTCCTGCACTCGGTGTCTGAGCATCTCTGGCTTGCCTGTGATGTCGCAGAGTCACTCTGACGACAAATGTTCCTGTAACGCAGTCAAGGCCAGAGAAGATCAGCACCTACTATGTGTATCACTTCTCTTAAATCATTTCCTGAAGGGAAAATCCCACAGAGAGGACTGGAAACCAGGTGATGCTCCCAGCATGCTGCTTGTGCAGGGCCGTGCCTCTACCATGGGCCTGCATTGGTCCTTGGGGCCCCAGGGAAGGGGAGCAGCAGGGAAAACTCTCTTGATGCCTCCCTGTCCTGGGCCCTCCTTGGCTGGCTGTTCTGTGGCGTGGCTTCCTGCCGGCTCATGCTGTGGCCAGGACTTCACACAGCTGAAGGGGAGGTGCTTGGTGCCGACAGGGAAGGAGGCGGGGAAATCCCTCCGGGTGGGAGGAGGAGTTGCCTCCTGCATGCTGGCCCTCTGCAAGGGCCCTCTTTGGGGAGGACGCATTGCTCAGTGATAGCACTCCTCTCTATCTGCCACTAGTATGCCCCTTATGTAGTCGGCGTGTTTGTCAGAGGTCCCTTTGGCAGTGGCACTAATTTTTCCCCTGTATTTACTCAGGCTAAACTTCTGTTGAGGCTGGTTCAGACACAGTTGGGCTAGCGCCCTTACAAGTGTCCCCTTCAATCATGTCCAGCTGGCTGTGGTTCTTAGCTGCTGTGGAAAACTGCTGGTAGGAGGTAAGCTGAGCTCGTCTAGCCGTAGAAAGCCAGCTGCTGTCATGTAGATGCTGTCAGCTGTTATGACCTATTTCCAGAAAAGTCAATGTTTAAAGCCCAGAGCCACAGTGCTGGCACACAGAAAGATTCTTCTCAGATTACTTATTTAAATAAGAAAAGAGAGATGAAAGTTTGTTTTTTTTAAAGTTTTTTGTTGGGATGTAAACAAGGTCAAGGGTTTAGAGTTTCTCTTCTGGCTAGGAACTGCTCTGTGCCCTTCATTGTGATCATGGCCTGTCTAGGGTGGAGGATAATCCTGAGACTTGCATGGCACTTTTTGGATGATGCTAAAGAGTTAACCAGAAAGTACTTTAAACAAACAAAAAAACCACACAAAAACCCAAAAGGGCTGGCTGAAAAGCGCTGGTTGAGTCACTGTGGGGGTGTGCAGGTTAAAAAGGAACAGCTACAATCTTTCTGCTCCAGACTTCTAAAAAACCAGCTGAGTGAGTCTCAACCTGCTGCTTGCTGGGGCTAACTCAGCTAATTCTCCTGTTTTCTTTTGTACTGACTAAGAATACTACTCCTCATTTACTCCACTGCCCAAGAAACACCATGTGGTGGCCAGAGTGCAGGTTTTGTCCCAAGTCTTATTTGTATTTGAATGTGGGATCTGAACGTCCCCAAGGATCAAAACTAGGTAAGGTGTCTAGGTCAAGAAGATTGGATTTGAGTTTATTTCTGGCATATACTTATCAAATTCATGGAGGCTTGAAAATAAATCCCCTTAGAATAACAACAAGCACCACTTGCACCCCAGTCCTGCCAAACTCCAAGCAACTCCCGGCCTGGGGTAAAGTTGGCAAGCAGAACCGTCCTGTAGGATCACCTGGAGCATGGTGGTGGGCTACAGAGGACAAACTAACATATTAGTATGGCAAACGGCAAGGTCAAACATCCAAAATTGCTGCTCATCTTTGCAGTGTAGTTTTAACACTTGCTGCTTCCACGGTGGCTGTGATTCCCATGCTCTCAGTGGTGCTCTCGGGTGAAAAGTGCGATAGGGCAGAATCGCAGCTATAAATGGAAGTGCATCAGGGAGGCTCATCCTCTGGATTCAGATCCTGACCTTGTTCACCTTGGCATTACACTGGATGAGGATCAAAAGTCGCTGGAGCTGAGAGCAGGAGTCTGAGTGGGAAGGTTGATAGGACTAAGGGAAATGCATAGCCTGTGGCTCAGGGTGTGGTGTATTTGTTGCGGAGCTGAAGAGGCAGTGTGTAGAATGGGGGACTGGACTCTCTGCAGGCTGTTAGCAGTGTTTGTGTGTTCAAGAAAGACTGCTTGTTAATAGACCCGTGCTGTGTTATGCCTGTGGACTGTCACCCTCCAATAATGTTGCATGCTCTGCGTCCAATTCCTTTCCCTCTCCTTTGACCTTAATGCATTGTTTTCAAAATCGGCCTCCTCGGGTATGAGAACAGAACCCATCAGTTAACTAATCCATGTAGTCCTGGCCAGCAGGCACTAATGTCTCTGTGGGATGGAAAAATGGAGGTTGAATAGCTAACATGAGTGCAGAAGAGCTCAGAGTCGAGGTGGATAGGACTGGGGAATCTCTGGGGGATGAGGACAAGCTCTCTAGCTCCTGTGCCAGTGGTGTACAGGGACCCTGATGGAGCTCCAGGTATCATCCTCTTGCGTTTTCCGGCACGAGGGATTGGGGAGGAGGAGGGATGTCAGGGCAGGGAGATGGCAAGATGGAAGACTGGTATCCCTCTTGGGGATCTCTGAGGAGGTTAGTATCTGTCACTACTGTTTCTTTTTCTGCTGCGTAGCCCTGAGGGACAGGCCCTGGGGAAGCTGCTTTGATTTACACGAGGGCCCAGAATCTGGAGACCGCAGGGCTTCCCTTAAAGCTGCTTTTGCCCTCTCCCGCTCTGTGCTGCTTTTATATTGTGGCACATAATTTACTCCCTGACTCTCAATCCTGCAGTTACAGTCCTAGCTCAAAAAAACGTGATTACAGCTGTGGCATTGGTGTGTCATTGCCTATTGTTTGCTACAATACAGTTCTACTTGGGCAAAGCAGAAAAGAAAAGAAATAATAATGATACATGACAGAGGGGAAGATCTGATGTGCCTTTCCAGCCCATTTCCTGTGTATTTCATCTCGGGTGGAGACTCTCGTTAACTAGTCACTTAGCAGAAGCAACCTGTACTTAAAGGTTAATTTCCACAGTAGTTGTTGCAGGGTTGTTTGATGGGTAATTTCCTTCCTCAAAAGATTATTTTACTCCTGCCTAGTATTTAATGAGATTAAATTGCAACTTCTGCAAGACCCTATGGCAGAAGTGGCCACAAAAGCTTTATGTGGACTTAATAGAAAGGTACTTGAGGCACAGCGAGAAAACCCTTTCATAATGAAGGGAAAAATAGTGGTGATGTTTGAAAGCTTCGTAGGTGTTAATAAAAGACACTGCTTTTTCAGTTAAACAGAATAATAAATACAATGAGCTTCTACAAGAATCCATCCATAGGACAAAAATTATTATAACTTGACTTTGATTATATATAGGGTGTTCCTTTTAAGGCCTGTAGCAAAGTCACCTCATTTAAAAGGTCACCGTGAGATGAATTTTTCATCTGGAATAATAGTGCTGGGCCTGATTCTGACCTTGCAGTGTATTTATAATCTTTAATTCTAATGATGGTGTGTGGGATTTTTTTTTTTTCTTTGGTGGAGTTGGTCCTGATGCAACAGAGATCCAGCAAGACCCCTGAAGGCAGTAGTTATTTCTAACTTCTGGTGGTGTTGCCTGATTAAAATCAGAGAAAGCTTTTAAATTGGTACATGGCATTCCTATTTATCGTAGGTGAGGCAGCAGATGGGTGAAGGAGGGTGTATGTAACCTTGGCTTGGTGAGGTGTTCTGTGTGCTGCAGTTAGGTCTGTACTCTGCTCTGTGCACTTGGCCAGATTTACTATCACGCAGATGCCAAAGTGAGCCATGCCTGCTAGGCCTATAGCATTGTTTGTTCCTATGCCTTCTAATGCATTTCTCCAAACTGCTAAAGTTTATGACATCTAGCACTGAACAAAACTAAATATGTCTGACTTTGAACCCAGAAGCTCAGCTGAGGTTATCCTGGAAGATCTGGCCAGTGAGTGTGTTGTTAGTGTGTGGCTCTTTTATTGGCGGTTTTGACAGCGGATTCTGGGCAGTTTTGGGGAATCTCACTGCTGTGTTCACCTTGGCCAAAGTGTGTTTGAAAGCGTCAATTTTGGCAAGTATCAGGTGGGTGACGCATCTCCCTGAGAAAATGCTTTGGAAACAGAAGGAGGATGCTGGATGCTTTTTTCTGCATCCCCGTACAGAGAAGAGGTCAAATGCTGAGTGCTGCCAGGGGAGCAGAATCTGGGATGTTTTCCTGGTATTGCGGTGAGGTGTCAGGCTGGACAGAACCAGAACTGCTCTCAAATTTGTGTGTGGGGTTTTTTTTTTTTTTTTCCTCCTCTCCTTTAAATGGTATTGATTTAAAAAGTCCTTTTTATGTTCTCAAGTTTCCAAGCAGCTAACGGGCACCCATGGTGTGCAGGCATGGGGAGGAAGGCAGGCAGCAGTGGGGTGAATGCTCAGAGTAACATCCCACACCTTCTCAGTTGTGCAACAGCTATTAAGGACCTTTTTGGATGGGGAGGAAGGGGATGCAGGGAGTCTCCAGATCAGGAACAGTTTTGCAATGTTTTTGTCTGTCAGACCTTCCTCCTGTATTGTATTTTTAGAGATTTTTTGGTTTACCTTAGAATTGTTCTGGCAGAGCCATAGGAAAGTACAGTCGGACTGCTGTAGGTCTGTTTCTGTGAGGCTTTGGGCCTGGATCTTGGCTCTCCTCCGGTCCTGCTGTGACCCAGGAGGGCTCTGTGGGATTGCTGATTGCCATGGGAGCTGAGCTGCTGGTCTGTGTGTGCTTGGCTTCTGTGCTGTCTGGGAAGAAAGGGGCAGTAAAGCAATGTGACCTGAGAAAAGCAGAGAAGTGTGTAACAGGGACTTTCTCCATGTTCAGGAGGCCTGAATTGTTCCCTGCAGCTTCAAGGGAACAGACCTCAGTCTTCAACTCTGCAGACTGCCCCAACAGTATCTTAACAGGTGCTGCAGATCTAGCCAGTTTACTTCATAGTTATCTGCTTTGACTATGTTAACCTCAGCGGAATGACTCCTGAATTTCAGCATGTACCTCTGCACAGACCGCAGACTAGAGCGTCTCACCCTAGCCTTTTCCTATAATTCTTCCATCTTCCCTTGGATGATGGTAAATCAATTGCTGGCTTAGCCTGTGGCTTTCACTGTCTCCTCACTGCCCAGGTCCCAGGGTGAGAGCTGCTGCTGCTCGCGCTGAAGCAGCAACATTTGTTTTCAGTGATCCTGGCTCTGCCCCCAAAACAGTTGCCAGAAAGCCCGGCTGTCACCCAGGCCGCACTCATGCGGTGTGGGAGTAGGACAGGCGCCAAGCCACAGCTGTTGGTGCGTTGAGAGAGGAAACAACGCGGTGTGGGCAATGTCATCTCTGCAGTCTTGGCCTTGGAAGGGAAAGGAGCCTGCCGTTTGGAGGGCCGAGGAATCCTTCAGAGGGTGTCAGCCCTTGGAGCGAGGGTGGGTTTCAGCTGTCAGTGTGGATTAACAGTAGGGAGCTGCACAAAGCTGACTTGCATAAGGGAGTCTGAATCTTTCCTTCTCCGTCTTCAAGAGCCACCAGAATCCTGAGGAAATGAATTGAACCAACGTGTAGTTCCCATCCAAGATCACGTGTTATGCTGTTGCAAGTGTTGGTCCTGGACTTTTCACATGGTGCATTTGAAATAGCTGGCCAGTAATTCAGGGACAAACTCTATGGGTGGGTTGGTTTTCACTTGTTTATTTTTTGGACATCTGTGCCTGGCTGTGTGTACTTATCTGGAAAAATTTGAGAACCTGAGAACTTTTCTTTACTGCATCCCAGCAATGGGTTACAAGTATAATGTGCAAAGACATTCTCCTGTATCAGGAGCTGCCAGGCCAAGGGCCCATATATAGCTCGAGAGCTAGAACTCTCGCCCTGGAGAGGAATAAATTCTGATCTCTGGTACTGTTTGAAGGCTGTGGAGATGTGAGAAAGTGAGTATCAACAACCTGAGCCATACCAAGCTCCAACATGGACCTGAGGGATACAGCTCCCTTTTGGGAGCAAAGGAATTTGGCATTGGGAGTTCCCAAGGATCTGGGGGTGGTGGTGTCTCTTTCTGGCGTGCTGATCTGACCACTCTCCCTGACCTCCTTCCTCTGCCCTCAAGCATGGTTAAGAGTTGGGCCCTTTCTTGCCTGAATAATTGCATCTTGTCCTCTAAGCAGTAAAATGAGTATTAGGAGCATTTACTGTTTCTGGAGTACAATGAGAATGAATTTATGTTTGTAAGAAAGCACAGATCCTGGCGGTTAAACTGCTAGAGATGTCTTACAGATGTAATTCTGTTTTGTTCCCTTCACAACTCTGTTGTTACCTTGATGCAGTGCCCGCCAGATACTTAACCAATGGGCAACCTTCTGTGGAACGATTCCCCATCAGCTTTAAAACCCACTTCTCAGGGAACTATTTTCATCATGTGGTGCTTGGGATTTACTGCAATGGCCGATATGGCTCACTGGGCATGAGCAGGCGATCAGATTTGATGGACAAACCTTTAACTTATCGAACTCTGAGTGACCTCATCTTTGAATTTGAAGACTCCTATAAAAAGTACTTACATTCAGTGAAAAAAGTAAAAATTGGATTATATGTCCCACATGAACCACACAGCTTTCAGCCCATCGAGTGGAAACAACTGGTCCTCAATGTATCCAAGATGATGCGCACAGATGTCAGGAAGGAGCTGGAGAAATTTGCTAGGGATATGCGAATGAAGGTAGGTGTGTGTGTCTGGGCTGTGATTTACTTACAACGTACTCTGAGATGGATGTGCTTTGTCTGATCCCGTGAAGGTTAGTTGTGCTCTGTTTCAACAGACTGACTGTGGCCCAAGTGAGATTAAAATGCATCAGGTGGGCTGGGGTTGTGTTTAAATCTGTTTCAGTGGTTCTTCTACACTCTGTTTTTGAGCACTGTTAAATATTTTGTTTGGTTCTAAGATCTCTCCTTCAGTTGAGGAAACACTTGAACCCCATACCTGTCCCTGGATGCGAGGACCTAATGCGTGGGTCGCTATTTGTATGCTTCCTGCTGTGTTCTGGAAGATGATGGCCAAGAAGAACTAGTGAGTCTGGGGCTGGGTCCAGGGCTGGCAGAGTAGGTGCATGCCCTGGTCACTGGCAGGGATCTCTACTGTTTGCTGTCCTTCCTGGACAGCTAAGGTGCGAGGGATGCTGTGAAACTGATGTAACATGTGCTGAGTGCCGGTGGTCGAGGGCGGTAAGTGCTGGCAGGGCTGATTCCCAGCTGGTGAGATTGAAGCATATCTGAAATCTTCACATGCAGTGGCCTGAGATTAGGGCTGTCTCCATTCTCTTTTGTGCTCCCCCAAATAAGACTTCTCTGGCCCCTCTGCTGAGGACATAAGCTCGTCCTTGCAGGGGGCTGAGGGAGAAGATGAAGGAAAGTAGTGTGATTGGGTAGTTGTGGTGGGCAGCGTGGGTGGATGCTGCTGAGGTATTGTACTGCTCTGTGCTCCTAAGTAGGCCAGCAGAGCATTAGCAAGTGGTGGCCTCCTGAGGCACAGGAGAAGCGGCTCTTTTCTCTATCGGATTAGCAATGCAAAACTGTCTGCAGAGGAGTTGTGCTAGAAGTGTGACAGCCAGCTGTCCCCAGGGTACAGAAAGCATGTGTTGTTGCCGTGGATGGCTTCTCCTCTCAGACTGTGCTGCTGGGCTCACCCCTTTGCTGTGTGCATCCCACCATCGGTGGGCAGGGGCAGCAGGGTCTGTTCCTGGGTTAAATCAGGAAGTAGATTGCATGGTTCATTTTCCTCATCCTTCCCCTTGGACTTGTGCTTCCCTGCTAGCTGGTCAGACTGAATGGCCTGGAGGGGAAATGGGAGAAAGGGTGAGCTGCCGCCCTTTTGGAGGGTTTGGCTGTTGCTCCTGACTGTGTCTGAAGGACTGGTATGGGTGAGGAGTTGGTTTCAGTTGCAGTGAAATGGCATTTGATGCCTTTCCAGCCATGTGTTGGCAGTTGGAGCAGAACAGGTGCACTTGCTAAGTATGGGGCTGGATCTGCTGTAGAAGTATGTGGTGTCAGGTCCAAGTTATTCAGGGTTCCTGTTCTCCGCTTTGCTGAGGAATGGCTCATATGCAGCAGCTGTGTGTTTTGTGTGTGGGGGGGGGGGGTTAAGGGGCCTGCCCCTGAATTTGGGGTGGGAGTGTGGCCTGAGCAGTGGAATAGGTGGCTGCCACCCTTGTGTCCTGCTGCCACGTCTCCTGCCCTGACCAAGGAGTTTTGGAGGATGAGAAGATGATGTGAAGTGACCCCCAGCCTCAGCCATTTGTACATGTTCAGTGCCAGGAGGAGTTGGCAAGTTCATCAAGGTTCCCTTTGGTGAAGAGGTCTGCTACCACCAGGCATGACAGTTGGATAAGACTCTATGCATGCTGAGTCTCTTCAGTGCCCATATTTTAAACATGAAATGACTTGTTGCACTTGATCAGTGCCAGTGTAACCATGAATTACATTGAAGATGAAAGGTGTGACTTGCCTTGCTCTTCCACGCAAGCAGGAATTTGGAGCTGGAGGCTCTGCCTGAGCTGAATCTGCCCTATGGCTGCTGGGGAAACATCCTTTTATTTTTAGTCAGATCTTTAAAAGATGACTTTCCTCAGTTTTTAAGTATAAAGAATCTAATTCTTATACCCCGACAATTCCCAACATACTCCCGATCAGGGAGTTTCTCCATGGATGTGGGGACAGACTGAGGGAAGCGAGTTGCCAACCAGGCGTGGTGGTGGCAGCAGAGAAGCCCAAGGCTCACAGCAGGTGCCGATCCAATAGAAGTGGTGTCATGGGGGAAGAAGGTTAATGTGCCAGGAAGGGGCTATGGCCAACTCTTGCTAGTGTAGTCAGAGGCCAATGGCAACATGCCAGCATGGACTGGGATGCATGCTAAGTTGTACTGTCATGTAATCTTAGGTAAACATGCTCAAACACACATGTAGAAAAGCCTATTCCCCTCCTTCTCTATTAATGCGCTTTCAGTACCCTCTAGAGAGCAAATGGCTGAAGTGGTCTCCAGTCAAATAAGTATACGTGGAAGGATAACTCACTGAACTTAAGTACTTGCCTTTGATAAAAGGCTGAGCTCTGTTTGTGCTGAGGTGTGACGCTGAATCCAGTCCTTATCAATGTCTCAAGGACAGGACCGAAGCTCTGAACCTGCATCTAACGTTGCACACACGAGTAAGACTGTTTAATGCAATCCTGGCCCCACCGAAGTCAGTCCCAGAGAATCAACCACCTGCCTTACAGACAAATGGCCTTTGTACATAGAGAGAAGTTGGAGAATGCGATTTGGCTATGTGAGCCTTCAGTTGAAGGTCAAAACAGTGTTTTTTTTGCCCCTCGCTGTTGCCACCTCTGAAGAAAACTGGATGAGTTTGGTGTTTTGTTTGTTTTCAACTACTTAGTTGGGAACTGAATTGATGACACCAAATAATTTTTGCAAGGGGCCCCTGAACAGCTGTCATATGGTAACAGCTTTGAGTACCTCTTAACCTGGGCAGAACGTGAAAAAATCCCAAGAGACTAAAGGTTCTTTGTGTGCCACCCTGGTACTGTTAAGGCGTGTGTGTGTGGCGTGTTTTTTTTTTTTTTTAATGAATCATTGCCTTTATTGAATGGCATTTCCTTCCCTCCCCCATCTCTTGCAGATTCTGAAACCCTCAAGTGCCCATTCTCCAGTGAAAGAGAGATCAAGGGGTAAATCGTTGTCCCCTCGTCGAAGGCAGGCCAGCCCTCAGAGACGGGCATGCAGGAGAGACAAATCGTGAGTATTCCTGCACTGTCAGTGCTGCCATCACTGAGACAAAAGTTGAGGGTGGTGACATTATTTTGTTGTACGAAACTTGCGTACGCTCACTGGCATCTATAAGAAAACTGCAACAAGTATCTTGGTTACCTGTGAAGCTCTAGAAGCCAGTACTGCCAAGTGTTGTGGTGTTGCTGTGTTTACTACTTACCAGCTGCCTGACTATTCCTCTGTGCGGTGTCTTTTGAGGTCTAGATGGCCTCTTTTCAGTCTGACTCTACCTGGTGTTGGATGACTGTGGAAGTGTGTGTTTCATCTTTTATTTTTTCAGTCTCTGTACAGTTTACTTTCTGGAGAAGCTAAGAACCTAGCTTGGGGGGTGGGAGACCTTTACAGAAAAGAAAGTAGTTTGATCACACTGAAGGGTGTTCACAGGTAGGTATGAAAATAGTAGAACCTATCACCTTGTGATGGTGGGGTGTCCTTGTTATCATGGTCACTCAGATAAAAAGTGGATTCTCTGGGATTAGCTGTAGTGTTGGGCTGTTCTGCTGACGTAGCATTTTTCACTTTGAACTGTCCATCTTGCAGGGAATGTGGAAAAAGTAAGTCTTTTTCTCTTACCAAAGCAGGAATATCACTTACTTTGGATACTTTGATTCTAAGTGGTTTAAAAAACAGACTACCTTTCTCATATATAGCAGGTAATTAATTGTTTCCCTTTAACTGAGTGGGGAAGGATGGGCTAACTGCACGCAACACCTCTAAATGGATAAAATTGAGCCCTGGGGCCTTGGGTTTTTTACAGCCACCACTGATTCAGGCACCTGAGCCTTAGATGTGGAAGAGGCTGTGTTCCAGCTACACACTTCATGCCAGAAGGCTGACCCCTGTGAAAGCCTATACGTGACCCGGATTAGTCACATATTTATGATCATCACTTTTTAAATAGGCTCCCAAACTACTATCTCAGCACTTATTTATTTTAAAGCAGCTAACAAAGACATGATATTGGCTTTCTAAAGATAACTTTAAGATACTTCAGCAGCAGGTGATTTCACAGCAGGCTTTTATTTTTTCCATGTGAATTCATACCAAGTCCACAATACTATACTTTAGGCTCCTTGTTTAGTGTGTGGATGCCCTATAGTTGTAATAGGCCCTGCTACTCCAGGCTGCTTTACTTCCTAGAGTCTCTTTGAGGCATGGTTTCATCTCTGGGTTTCTAATACTGCCTCTGCAGTTGCTGGAGTGAATCCCATACATTTGGAGAGAAGAGTGAGTCTTGCTGGCCTGGGGAGACAAGCCGGTTGAGCTGGCTTCCTGAGAGAACTGCTAAGCACGTGGCTGCTCTGTAGCAGTTGGCTGCCTCTCTGTTGCTTTGCTTTTCCAGGATAGAAGGATAAGAGAAGTACAAGTAGCCTCACTGGGGGCCTTGCAATGGTTTCGGCACCCATTACCTGCTCAGTTGTTCTGCTCTGCTGCTCTGTGTCTTGAGTGCATTATGTTACTCTAAAATAAAACTGGGTCTTGTATAATGGTGACTCAGGAGCTAGCTATAGTTGTAATGCTGAGAGCAGGAGACTGAGAGGCTGTGCTCTGCAGCCGCATGACAGCCCTGCAGGTCCTGTGCAGCCCCCTGACAAGCCTGGACCAGCATGCTTGCAAGCAAGAGGTGGGCAAAAGAGCCTTAGGCAACTCCAGGGCCCCTAGGTAGACCAGGGAGGCTGCTGTATCTTCAGCAGGCCCTCAGAGCTATTTTGGGAATGGCTATGCAAATAGTTCTTGTTTTGGGGCTGCCTGATGGCTTAAAGTCACCCTACTTACCCAGTAGGGAGATTTGGGAAAATGACACTGTGTCTTGGTGATGGGAATACTCGAGCCTTGACCTCCTTGTGCCTCCGGTTATCCATCTATGAAATTTTGTCCGGTGCTCAGCAAGATACAGGTCTCTGGATGCAGTTACTAATTGTTAGAAGCTATAGGAAGAACTGTTTAAAGGTTAAGATATGAAGCTTGTGCTTGACAAATCAGCTTTACATTGCTGCTGTATGAATGTTGGTGAGTCCTGTTACCTCTCTATGCTTCAGCTTGCCACTGTAAAATAGGGATGATTTATATTCATCTCCAGGGCACAGAATGAGGCTGTTTGTAGAGCACTTTAAGAAACAGAGTGGGGAAATGCCTACTGTTTGTATCAAATTAACCTTTTAATTAAAGTTTGTCAGCTCGCTTGGAGAAGCGTCTGTAAGAGGTATTATAAAATTCCAGGCAGGGAAAACCTGAGGCACTTTTATTTATTTTTCCCCTCCCCTTTTAGGGAATAAATTCTTCCCCTATGTGAATCTTCACAGAATAGATAAAGAGCAGAGAGATCAATGTTCTCCATCTCCCTCAAGCCACCTAAGTGATGGTGCTGCAGTGATCTGCCTGTGGGGCAGTGAGTGTTCAAAGTCGGGGTCCCAGGTGGAGGTCACTGCAGGGAGGGCACACTGAGGCTGCTGTTATAATGCATTTGGAATAGCAGTGAGTCATGTTTAGGGCAGTTTTTAGAGCAGTTTTTAGAACTGCATACACCAAAGTCAGTGGCTCTTGTAGCTGCATTTAATCACCTCCTCAAAGGGAGGAGGCAATTTGAGTCAGTTGCCTGCTAGGCTGATCACAGGGGGGGAAAAAAAAAAAAACCAACTCTAGTGCTGCCAGTTGTAACCTGGTTGTGGTATCCTCACATACAACTTGCAATATTTAACCTCCTGACCTCAAGAAGGCACCTGGCACCAACTTGTAGTTGCTGTGTTGTGGAGGAGGCCTGTCAGCACTGTTGCTGAGCCTGGAGTGAGGACTGATTGGGTATGCCGTATGAGTAAAGCCAAACGAGCTGCCTGTAGGCACATGCAAGATGGCCTTAACACTGTGTGTAGTCAGAGTCCTTTCACAGAATGGCTGAGGTTGGAAGGGACCTCTGGAGATCATCTAATCCAACCCCCCTGCTCAAGCAGGGTCATCTAGAGCACACTGCGCAGGATCGAGACCAGGCGGGTTTTGAATATCTCCAGAGAAGGAGATTTCTGCTAGCAGTGAAGAGATGATTTTGAACTTGTCTGTAGCACAGGTACCTCTGGAGTAGGGTACTTCTAACCTGGGAATTCCAGGTATCAGATCTAAGCGTTGAACTTGAGCTCTTCAGAACTGGCCTAATTCTTTTGCAGGGGCTGCTCTTACTGACTCCTCTGAAAATGGAGCTTCTTGTTAGTGAAATGAATTTGTGTTCAAACACTTCAGTTGAAAAAGGTTGTATGAGATGACAGTTCTTTCAGTAACTGTGCATTTTTGTTAATACTTGAGAATGAGTTACTTAGTATTTTGAAAGCTAGTTTGGTACTGAAGAAATGCAAAATGTGCATGTACCTTCCTGGAGCATCCAGCTCCCACTGGTCCCATGGGAAGTGTGTATATAGGCCCTCTGGGAAATCCCACTAGATGCCTGTTTTAGTGATGAGGCGCTCCGAATCTAGCCGTAGAACAGCAGTGTTCTGTATGGGCAAATTAATCACAATAAAACTCTCTGTTATAAAAGTGATACCAGAGAGAACTGGGTTCCTGATGTTAAAATGGTGCTTTTTTAGAGCGCTGACCAGTAGTGTTGGTGGCTGGAAGGCTGGCTGTGCCCTTTGTCCTGGCTGGAGTGACACTGCAGAGGGAACCTCCTGCCATAAGGAGTTTAGTGCTGGTGAAACAGTTTCACTTCCAAAGGCAAGCTTCTGCTGGTTCCTGCCCACTGTTGCGGGAGGCCTCTGAGGTCTGAAGGGGTGAATGCATTCAGAGGTGAGCTTGAGTGATGCATACCAAACAGCAATTGACAGGAGGGAGGAAATGGAAGAGGCAAAAATGGGTATTTTCTTCTGTATATTGATGGGATTCTTGAGAATCTAGTTGCAGTGAGAGGCCTTTGTGTTATGCACAGAAGAAGAAAGACTTCTAGACAAGACTTCTTAGGCTGAATTCCCTCCTAAATAATGGCAGTCCTTGTCGACACTGCATTTTGTCTCTTTATGAATCTTATTTGCATGCTCTAATTATAGCTTTTTAGAGCTCACAGGGGAGGGAGAGAGAAGGTTTCTGCTCCAGTGTGAGCTGGCAGGGGCTTAAGAAGGCATTCATTGGAGAGGGTTCACCTGCTGATGGCAAGTGGTTATTACAGCCTGCTTTTTGTCAACAATAAATTATATGGGCCTCCTAGGAAAATCTCCCAATGAAAAATACTTAAGGCTCAGCATCATGAACTGTAGTGGCTTCGCTGGTTTGCTTTCTGAAGGACAAGGTCTGAAGCAAGGCTTGGAGGCAGTGGTGGGTTCTGCTGACTCAACCCTTTAACTGGTTGTCTGCCTGTGGTGACTGCTGGTGAGCCGATGATAGCATTTTAGCCTGGACAGGAGCATACTTCCAAAATTGGTCCCCTGCTTCTCTTACCACGCTTTGACCACTGTTGCAGAGTGGTCCTGGAATATAAAAAACAGGCTCCTTTTTTGATGAAGCTAGGCTGGCAGATGTGTGCCTAATATTCTTCAGCTGCTAATGGGCATGCAGCACATTGGGAAAAGATTCGAGCTCTTCCTGTATAAGAACACAGATTAGTGCAAGGATGTCGGGCCATGAGCAACAAGCTGTGTTACTATACATACCCACTTCCATTGGGCTGCACTACTTGCTGCTGTAGACAGAGCCAGTGTCTTTGCATTCAGGCTTTCAAGTAGCGGTTGGTACCCAGTTTATAGTTTGTAAATGACCAAATCGATATATTCATTTGTTCTGTTGTTTGTTAGCAAACTGCATAACCCTTTAAAGAGGAGAACTATAATCTAGGCTTTTAGAACAAAATCCCTCCTAATTCATTCTGCGCACTGAGCACAGTTACAAGTGAAATATAATAAGGTTAGATTATGCATGAGAATTCCTAATTATGTAGCACAGCTGAAAGGATGCTATGGAGAAGAATCTCCTCAGCTATTTTGTTTTCCCCTGAAAATCACTTAATGCTTGCTTTGTTTGCTACTTGAAGGCAAGTTTCAATTAGCACTTTATCCTGCGAATGCTTCCTGTTGAACATGTGGCTACAGGGCACACAGGGTATCTTGTGCCCTAGGAGACTGAGGTGTAGTCAAGTTACAGGAGCTCATTAGCTGAGCTAGGGCAATAGTCCATGTACTCCTAGCAGGACTACCTCACAGCAGCTGTGGGCTTTTACTGTGTCCTCTTGCCCATCATCTCTTATGCCCAAAGGGAGGGGAGTGCAATAAATTGCAAGCCACAGTGCTGGGACAAGCAAAGCAGCATTTTATTCAATAGGAGTGTTTGGAGCTGGAGGAGTTTGGCAGTGTTAATCTGAGTTTGGGAGGGAGTGTAATGTGGTAGCCTGAAGCAATTTCTGCTCCTGAATGTCAGTTCACCAGAGGTATTTCCTTTTCATTTTAAAATATGAGGCTTAACACATGCATGCTCTGTAAAGGTCACAGCAACACTGAATTGTATACTTCTGGCCTAATTTAGCTGTTGAAAGGCAATTTGGAGTTATTAGTTCTGTTAATACTGTACATTTGGATATGGGAGGCAGGCAGTGAAGACAGCCCATGGATGCTGTGTACCAGGCAGCTATCGACAGCTTCACATACTCATAATGGCACTGCAGACAGTCTGATGGACGTCTCGGCCAGTATAACAGTTACCCATATAATGTCTAGTAGCTGTGTTGCTCCACCTGGTGCTTTGAGAACACACAGCTCGATTGTAACCATAATCGCTTTGTAGGGGATGTTCTGCTTCTGGTCATTGTCTAGCCAAGCAGAAAAAGGGGCTGTGAAGCCTCCATTCCAACAAGTCCTTGCCTTTTCCAAACACCCTAAGGAGAGAAATGTTACGGAGGACAGTCTGCTTGCAGCTACAAGCTGGAGGACTGTGATGCAATGTAAATGGGCCACTCAGCACAGGTATGCGGTGACTCCCCATCTTTCCTGGATCATTGGAGAAGGTAGAACCATCCAGGCTTGCTTTAATTAAAGCCAGGTTTTGAGGTGGGGGAAGGAAAAAGGGGTGGAAAGGTTAGAGGATCTTTTCCTAAATTTAGGAAGGAAGGGCTCTCCCTCCTTCATTATTCATTGTATATGAAGGAAGTTTCATACAATGCATCTTTCACTGGTCTTTGGCTTCTGCACAAGCTCTGAAGGATGGAACTTGTAGCTTGTTTTCTGGACAATCAAATCCCATCTTCTCTGAAGGAATAAAGCAGAAAAATCCAGACAACATCACAAAGATCTCAAGTGCAATCCCTTCCTGCAGGTGATAGAGCCCTGTAAAGAGTTTTTCAGTTGACTACTTATAAGCTAAGTAATAGGCTGGTGGCCTGAAGTGACCACTGCTGAAGTGGGGCAGGCTGGGTGGGTTGAGGAGTTAAATATCAGCTTTGCATGTGCAAACTCACTGGTCATATCTGCTGCACAGTGAGTGAAGAGTACACATAAGAACTGGAGAAACAGGTCTAAGGAGCTGCAGGAGAAGGCAGCACTGGAGTACTTACCAACTTCACCTTTTACTACTTGGGCTTTAGCTGTGTTTTTGCAGTGAGGTGGATACACTGTGGAGTCTACTGGGAGAACTTGTTTGCTTTCCTAAAGAAAGGCAGCACATAAGGCTTAGTGTGAAAATAGCTGAAAGCCTGGAATAAACCCCCACATGAGACACTTCCACCAGCTATAAACCACTGGCATTATTTAGCTTTAACTTTGCAGGATCTCGTCTACTGTTTGCTAAATAGGGAGACTGCAGGTTCTAAACGTTTCAATTGCTTAAGGTTGTTAAATATATTTAAATGACCTAACAGTATACATGTATATGTGCGCTCACTTAAGTGAGTGGCTTTTCTGTATCAAAATATAACATGCTTGGAGGCCAAAGGAGTTCATCTTTTATTTTCTACTTGGCTGGCTCTAGACCTTCACACAGACCTAACCAAGAGGAAATGGCAGGGTCAGAGGGACATCAAACTGACCATGTAAGAGGCCTTGCTGGCTTGTTTTCAGCTTCTCCCAGCAGTTTTCATTTTATTCTAAAAGCTGGAGTTGTGTTCTTGGCTAGCTGAAGAGTGGGATATGTCTAGTCTTAGCTTGTCATTTTAGGCAGCCTCTCAGATCAGAGGGAGAGGGCGCTCCCAGTCTTAGTTCACCTACCTTTGGATGGGATGACTTGTTCTTTGCTGGTGCTTGGCTTCAGAGGGAGCCTACATGACTAGCTCGTGTAATGTCACTTGCGTGATGGGAATTCAGGACAACTGTGCTTGTGATGAGAAACTCAGATCTATGCAGTCCTGTTTTGAAGTAAACTGGACCTGGTCTTATGAGTGCACTATCAATGCCTACACAGCGGTGTCAGATTGCTGTTGAGCAGCACTCTCTTTACTCCTTTGCTTGCAGGCCTGCGGTGGTGGACAAGAAAGCAGATCTGGCAACGCTCAACGAGGTGGGCTATCAGCTCCGCATCTAGCAAAGCCATAGGCTGGACAGAGGGCTTCCTTGGTGCTTCCTGCTGCACTTTACCTGCACTCCATTGGAAGGAAGAAGGAATGAGACTATTTATTAGCTTGTGGACCTTAGATTAAAGTTGTACTAAAAAACAGAACACAGGAAACTTCTGGTGGCAATATTTATTTTCTTTCAATTCGTGGAAATGGCATCAGCAAAGAGAACCTAAAATTCTGTTCGCTAGGATGTGGGATTCTTTCCTCCATCATGTAGGAGGTGACTCCAGTGGTACATGGGTTTAAGTATAACTTTTTTTATAAATTTTAATTGAATTTGGGCACTGTGCTGGGTGGTAGCACTGGGATGATTATGAAATCATCATCTTAGTGTTAAGATGTGCTGAGATGCAGTGCTCTTTTCTTTTGAATCATGTTCAGTATTAATATTTAATTCAGCAATAAAAACAAGCAGTGCAGAAGTGGTGTGAGTTGCATTAATGTCAACATTACCTCACTAAACTTAATAGATATGCAAAATCGTCAGTATTATTGTTTTGTAACTAATTTGTACCGTCTCCCAGCATTTCTGGTAGTATTAAAACAGTGCTGGATGTGCTCTGCCACCTGTACTACTATTTTATGCATGTTGCTGAAAGAAGTTAAGGTTTAGTAATATGCAAGTGTATTCTTAAGCACTAACATCTTACTATGGAAAAGATGAGGTTTTGTTGGTTTTTTTAAATGAAGATAATTGACCAATAATTTTTTTAAGAAACTTTTGTAGTTTTTTTTTAGCTTTTAGTCTTTTCAAACTACATTGCTGAAGCACAAAATGTGGAGACCGCTGTTTTGTAGAGACAAGAGTTCACACTGTAGTGCCAGTTTTTCTTGTATATATTCTTGGAGTAATGGGAAAAAAAAAGTCAGAATTGCTAACTTGAGTCTTTAAATTTTTCTTTCAATGTTTGTGTAACTTGGAACCTTGTCTCTGAGAGGCTGAGCAGTCTCAAATGGTGATGCCTTGACATCTTATATTAAGATCAGACATCACAGACTGAAGTTATGCTTCCAACATGTTACTATAGGGAGTTCTTCCTATATGCATTATAACAACCATTTAGTCAGACCTGAAAAAGGAAATTTGTATTGGAACAAGTTCAGCAATAAAACAAATTGCATGTCAGAAATAGCTAAACCTCAAGCTTGTCTGCTTCTTCCCTGCTCTGCCTTTGTTGTAAGGCTTAGCTTACGACCTGTGATGAAGGTAGTGTTTAAGTGACATGGCCAGACTTTTATTGAGGTCCATCCTTCATGTGAAGGAAGTTCTCTGGAAACATTTTAGTGCTGCATTCCTGAAAGAATGTCATTAGGTGCCTAAATGGAAACTGGATTATTCTCAAAGTCCAGCCTCTACCCTTTGTGCTGTGCTTGTAGATGATATAACCATGGGCCTTTCGTACCTCCCCTCTTGGGCTCTATTTATGGGTGTTTCTGAGAAGACAGGGCATCATAAAGCAATGACAATAATGCTTGCTCAAAATGAATGATTTAAACTCCTAGAACATTCCTTGGATCAACCAAGGATGAAATGAATACAGGAAGAGATGACTGCATGTAGCACAGACCTCACTGTTCAGAGAAGTCAATGGATCTCAGTTACCTAGGACAGGAAGACAGAGAAAGCCAGGAACTTTTTATAACAGTAAAACACTTTCCAGTAATTAGACTTTACAAGGCCAAGCTAGAGACCAGACTTTTCAAACCTATTACACTTCTTTATACAAGGTTATTTTTATCATTAGAGGTAGGTCTTTCCCATCCCTCTTTCAATAACCTTTTGCACTCCTATGTTCACAATGAGAATTTTTTTGGCTCAGAAGTGAAATTGAGGCATAGAGGGAAATATTCTTTTTAGAAATTCTTGTTGTGTAATTTGACATTAGCTGCAGAGTTTGTTTTAACCTTTGTGCTGCTCAGTGTTTTGTGACCTAAACACATTTTTCATGTATTCTGTAGATTTCTCATGAGTAAAATGATGTGGAAAACTGTTAAATCTTGACAAGCAGTATCCGTAGCAGCCTGTTATCTCTGAAACCATGGTTTACTTCTCTTCAACTCAAGTAATGGTGATTGGTATGTAGTTTTTAACCAGTGTCCAGAGCAATTTGAACTAGTCTCTCTGAACCGCCAACTTTTACACTGAAACTTTTCTAAGCTGTAGAGCTGTGTGACAAACTGTTTTTTGGGGTGATTCTTGTTTTGAAGTTCAGCTGAAATATTGTCTTGAAATTTGCTTATGATGGCATTTGTCTTAACTGTGGTTCTAGTGACTTCTTTTCCTAGCTCACTGCAGAGTGGTCAAGTAGCATAGAAAAACCTATGCATGATTGTTCTTGCTCTCCCTACCCCCCCACCACCCCAATTACTTGTATGTTTATACACAGCATGAAACTTTAATAAACTATCATGGTAGTCTTTTTTTAATGACGAGGCTCTTTTTTTGTCTTGTTTAACACTGGATGTTACACATCACTGTCCAGATTATGATATTCCAGAAGATATCTAAGTCACTTCACTAGCCTACAGTCTTGAATCAAGACACATGCCAAATAGGAATCAACTGAGCCAGATCTTAAGACTTATAAATAAATACTCACTTCATCTACTATTATATATTATAATCTCTAAGCATTAAGCTCTTAGAAATCACACAATGTAGCTAAGCATTAATGTGTTTGTTAGGCTAATTAAAAACTGAAACAAGTCTCAAACCCTGAAAATACATTCTTATGGACCAATAAAGACCATTAAACTGGTGGCAGCAATGATTACTGCATCATGTCAAGCAGCTACTGCTTTTTTTCCTGTCACTAAAGCCTTGAGCCTATTCCCATGGTGTATTGCCATCAAACTGGGGAGGGGGAATGCTTTAGGTGACAGTTCCCTTTTATAAGGGGAAAGAAATAATTGTGGTCCTTTGATAATAACATGAACTAATGAAATAAATAGAACAAATACCTTAGTGCTTTAACTGTTTCATGTGATAACTTTCTGAAAACTCCACATTTCCCTGCTGAGCTTTACCACCTTGAGAAATGTGGCCACTTAACTATTCAGCAGCGTCCCTGTCATTTTTAAGTATAATGCGTCAGCTTTACACAGCTATCCCTATGTAGTTTGACCAAGTTACAAGACTTGTAACCCCACTCACCCAGTTTCTTACTCTGGCTGTTGTCTTTTTTAATTTTAAGTCTGTTTCACAGAGGCTGTTTATCAATGCATTATGAAAGTGAATATAAAATCTTGACTATTTAATATCTCAGAAGAGCTGTCATTTAAATACTCAAGTTCTGGTTTTTTTTAACAACTTAAATGGAAAAAAGCCTTTATCCACTTGTTCATATGCCTATGTTCATATATGAAGCCTCAAAATGTAGACTTGGATGAATTTTTTTTTTTTTTCTTTCTCTAGGAAATTTAGTTGATTTGCTAAAGTGCTCCTTGGCCAATAACCTTGGTTTTATTTCAGGTATGTTTAAAAGATTCCAGTGGATACTACCAGTACTTAGGCTTTGGAGAATTTAAGAAATAACTTTTTCCAGCATAAATATTTGCCTTACTGCAAAAACACCTTCTTCTGGTGATAGTCCAATCTTGCAGCCGCTGCACTGGCTACACTCTAGGTAATTGAGGAAATCACTTTGCAGAAGTATTTAGAGGTGGCTACAGAGCAACTTTGTAGTAGAACATTGCTTTCAGCTCATCATAAAGTGTGGCAGGCACACAAACTCACTCCCCTTTACTTCAAGAAACACACAGTTCTTTTCTTAGAGAATAATCAAGTTTACTATGGTTTACAATAAAAACCATTTACAGCATCTTTGTGAAAAATAATGCCATTGAGACTGGCACAGATGTTTTCCATTATCAAAAAGAGGAAGCTAATGTAAACTCTTCTTTTTGCCTTAAGGACTTCAAAAAGTAATTTAAACAACCTTAAAAAAAAAAGTCTCTTTAAAAAGTCTACTTTACACACCACTAACAAATCAGCATGCAGGCAAACACATCTAAACCGAACCAGCAGTGCTTAAAATAATTTTTAAAAATTACACGAAGAGAGATGGTGAAGGAAACTTGAGCTATACAAAAAGTCCTTTGGGTATTACCGTTCAGTAAGTCTGAACTCTGCTAGCAATGGCAGGTGGTCAGAAGAGTTATTTTCATTAGGAAGACCATTAACAGTCCAAAGATCTTGCTCAGTTAGAAGTGCCAGTCTACCAAGAAGTTTCAGACCTCCATTGAAAGAATCCTCTGCTCCTTAAAAAAAAGGAAAAAAACCCCACACATTCATAGCTATGCAGAAAAAAGGGAGTACAGTATGGTAGAAGTTATCTGAAGTCATTAGTGTGATATGCAAAATCACTGATAAAGTAGTTTGGAAATTCTTGAATTTATTACTACAGTCTCATAGTAGGACTTCTAATGAACAGAGGTCCAAGTGCTCAGAAAGCCACCGTATCCCCCTATTTGACAAGGGGGAAATTGAGGAAGAAAGGGAAAGGGATTTGCCCATTATCACCCCACTGCCATGGTCCTGAAAAAGCCTGAAACTCAAGACTCATACAGTCCAGTCCTATAGTCTAACAAAACAACATGGCTAAACAAAGCCAAAGTTTGCAAAACTTTGTAAATAGCTTTTTTCAACTCAAGTAAAGGATCTTATTCTTGATGGAAGATCTTCAATAATATGCCCAACTTTTACATTTCTTGAGCTGCCTACTTGAATAAGACGACTATTCAGCAGCACTAGCTGTTGCTTTCAGAGATGCTACTGAGCGGGTTGAGTGCATTCATGGACAACGTAAACAGCAGCTGTAACTTTGACAAAAGCTTTTTCTGTATCAAAGTTATCAGCAATTTCAGAACTTCCTGGCTTGATGTGCTCAGTAGCAGCTTACCAGCTGGCAGTCAGAGGATTTTCTAGCAACTGTAAACCCCCTCAGATGATAGTTCAGCAGCTTCACTCCTTTGCCGACTACCAGCTTTCCAGAGCTCTAACAGGCCAGCAGGTGCTACTGCTGCTTTGAAAAAAAGCCTACTTTCTGCAAAGATGTCTGGACAGCTCTAGAGCACAGGTCTGTCCAGCTCTTAAGCCAAATTTATCATTTAGTGCAGCACCTGCATGTCTACAAAGCAACAGCTTGTTGCTACAGCGAGCTCGTTCTGCCTGCAACGATTAATGGCAGCTCAGAGCACTCTGGAACCAACAAAATTGAGTCCTGCACTACTCGAGTAGCTACTGAACCCTGTTTTCACAACAAATCCTGAATACCAAACCAAATGTTTGCCTGAGCCTAACACAAACCAAAGCATGAAAAAGTTCAAAAAAAAAAAAATGCCTTGAACGAGCTAAAAAAGTGATCAGTCAGCCTCAGCCTGCAACAAATAATTACTTGTACTTACTGTGAACAATTCGTATGCTAGAGAAGCGTCAGAAAATGGAAAATCTAGACCATTAGTCTAGTTTCCATTTATCAGTTTTTAGAAACCAATTTAAACTTGGAACATTCAGGTTTGCTCCAATTCTGTGCTCAAATTTAGAGTGAAAAAATCTATTTGAAAAAAATAGGTGCAGCAGAGGCTCGACTTGTTCTTTCTACTAAACATAAAACACCACAGAACCACACACATATGCAGTTTTAACACTGCTAGGGCAATGATACTGCAACAACATATGTAAGCAGGTGAATTAGGATTCAATATTCCAAGGTACTGCACTCCCTTAAATCACAGAAGTCAGAAGGAGTTCAGCCACTTCTCACCTCTTAGTCTTTCAGTCAACGCTTTTATTCCTATATTTTGAAGCAGCTTAGTGCAAAATATCAAATAAAAAGCATTTGCTGTGGACAGCTAGAAAAGCTTTCATGCATTGGTTCAACAAATTTTAACAGTCTATGACCCAAGGTATGACAGATGAAGATAGTATTCTCAATTCACATAATGAAAACAATCAGTGTCAATTTGCAAAAATCACAGTTGAAATCTAAACCGAGAGCAGACGTGAAATCCAGGTTTCTTTGTTACAATTTCTGCAGAGCCACTTATCTGGTAACACTGTACTGTGCAATGATCTTTGAAGACAGGATAAAACACATGACTAACTACAATATGGAAGTCTACTGCTCAGGAGTACCCACAGTAAGAGCACAAATGCTGTCAGGCTTCACTGCTAACATGCGCTACCCATCAAGAAATACACCCTCAAACATACCATGTCTTTCTTGCACCATCTGGTGAGTTTTAGCTGCAACTGCAACCAGGATAGCGACAACCAGGCTTGTACAAGTGATTGCTCTCAGAGGAGAGGCCACAGGGGTCATTTACTTGACAAACACTATATCAAGCTTATCTGAGAAAAACTCTTACCTAAGAAAAACTCTTCCTTTATCAGCTTTAATGCACAGCGTTAAGCTGATGCTCACCGTTTCGTTGATTAAATGACAGGAAATATGGCTTTGTCATTGGTCTGGCCACTAAGGTCTCCTATGAGTTACTACTAAATGACAACATTTCCCAGGCACAACTTACATCACTACTTACCTGCAGCCTCATTTCTCAGCCTCCATGCTGAGATGACAACTACAAAAATGTCTCATTAGGTGACAGAGTTTGCCCCGGGTGGCGCTACAGCAAGCCCAACTGTAGTGAGTTGACAAGGCCAGCCACATTTCTCAGATAACAGCTAACATCAAAACACCACCATGAGCCTCTGAGGAGGCAGAGGAAATTATCACTACATTTCCCTTTGAACAGATTCTGAATGTTCTCTTTTAGCGTTCCTGAAAAAACTTAAAGTAGGTTTCCTTACCTGGCTGGGCAGCAATATCATCATTTGCTGCAGAAAAGAAAATATAATCCACAGTGACAGCACTTCGGGAGTGACAAGTTGTTACTTCTGGTATCCCAGTTTCAGGGAAGTAATGAGAATAGACTGAAGACAGTTTAAAATTGTGTTGTAATTTTGAAGACAACCTAAACAGGAATCAAAAAAAAAAAAAGGGGGGGCAATATAGGAACACTGATTTTGTTTGTAGCCAGAAACTTTTCAATAAGCCGCATATGCAAACTAATTTCTAAATACATAAGTGTTTCTCTCTTGCACTCAATCCCATCACCTTTTGTGTTAGGGGCCTAAACTTCTGAAAGTGAAATGCAGATAGCTTTGCCATGTATGTGGCAGGTACCTAAGAGCCTATCAAAACTGGATAAACTGACATTTTAAATATGCAGAGCTTTCACCTCCATCTATACTTTGCAAGATTTCACGTGTCCTCCTCCTTCAGCAATCTCTCCCTGGCACACACTGGCAGAAGTGTCCATCAGAATAGCTTATACGAAAGATCCTGAACTCATCTAATTCAGTCCTTTAACATACAGGGAAATGAAGTTTTATGTATTTATTTTGTTCTTGTTTTAAACTGGAGGTATCAAGTGTCTTCCAGATGGCTATGCCTAATCTTTTTTCTTCTGCTCAGGCTCCCATTTTGTCTCTCCCCACGTCTCTCCCTTTTCCTCTTCGTGTTCAGCCCATCTTGTCTCACCTGTTTTCTTTGCTCCTGAAAGTAAATCAACCACAAAAGGTGGAATTGCACATTTCAGCAAAAGAACTCTCCCCCTCCCGGCCAGTTGTTCCCATCAGCTTTGCAAATCACCCTTTCTCAGCAGTACCTGTCTCACTGTGCATGGCTGCATTTTAAACTTGATCTGCAACATGCCCTGCTTAAAAACAAGTATTGTTTTGAAAATCAGCATGTCACCAGCCTTGTCTGAGGGCAGACAAACATGCAACTGGGTAAAATTTGGGTGGTAACTTCTGCTCTGGAAGTGGCTGTGGAATAAGAAGCTCTTTTCAACTGATTCTGCTGCCACAGAATACCTACTGCAGCTTCCATGGTGTTCTGCATCCTGCATTTTGATGAACTTTTTAGTGCAGAGTTATCAGAAATGCAGCTGTCAATCCAACCTGCCCAAACAGCCTGAGAACAGCCAGCAGCAAATACTTAAGAGGAAGTAAGAACAGGACAAGCGTACAGGAATACCAGTCACAGGAGACCACCCCAACTTCCAGCAACCTGCCGTTTACAATTTCCTTAGCCAACAATCATTGCATCCACATCTGTTAAATAACATGCAATGACCTTTCCTTCTGTGAGCTTTTCTAACTACTTTTCAGAAACTCCCACAACATCTTTTGGCAACTAACTTTAGTTGTGCTGAGAGAGAAGATCTTTTGCCTGTCTTATATTTACTACCTGTCAATTTATTTTGATGATTCAGTAGTTTCACTATATTCACTACTTCAAAACAATATCTATTCATGTTCCCCAGTCCCTTAATGATTTTCCATCTGTTTATCCCCTCTCAATTGTCTTTCTCCTAAGCCAAGAGACCCAAGTCCATTTAGTCTCTGTTCTTACGGAAACTATTCCATAACTTTGATCATCCTTGCTATTTTGTATCTTTCTTTAGGATGAGTCAACAAAATGGCAAAGTGTTCAACATGTGGCATGCCATGCCACATATGACTATAGTCATATATGACTATAGCACAATGTTTCCTGTATTGTTATCCACTCTTTTCTCAGAAACACCAATACTTGCCTTTCTGATCATCAGAAATCACTATGGGTTTTAACAGAACTCTCCATGATGACACCAAAATCTTGTTTCCGAGTAGAAATGGCTAACGTAGAGCCTGACATTGTGTGTATATAGTTAGAGTAATTTCCTTCTTCTGTGCTTTACTTTATATGCCTTTACCACTTTGGTAAATGCCAATGTACTCTTCCTTCCTTTCAGGAACCAACACGTATTCCACCCCAGCAGTCTAATGATAGTCATTTCCTTCAGTTTAATGAGCAAACTTTTTGATCTGACTAGGAGTTGTACTGCCAAATCCAAAGTCACGTTAAAGATCTTTTTTCCTTATAAAAATAATACAAGCTTCAGGGATTCAAGGAATTTTAACTCTCCTAGAGAACTCCTGGCAAGGAAGATTTTCTGTTCTTCCCAGTTCTTTTCCCTCCTTTACCTAGATTTCACTTTGTATTGTAGGATTTTATTAGGTTCTAAAAAACAGTATCTCAAAAACAGTAAGAAGGGGAGAGGTAGCGCCAACGTTTAAACAGCTGGACAACGCTGTCTTTTTATAACACAATTTCTGCAATTGGACTGAAGCTCACAGCTTTCCTACAATATTAATATAAAGCAAGATGTCCTGCTTAGGTCAAAAAGTTACTAAATGTGAAAAGTATTCTTTAACAAGCAGACAGGACATGACCCTGCTATCTCAAAATGCAGCAAAGAAGTATCACTTGCAAGTTCCTACAATAACACACTTAACTATTTCCAGTTCTAGCTATCTGATGCTTTTTCACATATGAATGGAAGATGAATTTTTGCCAGATGGGCAGACTGGGTTGGATAGGCATCTTATATCCATACCCCTGGAATCAGATACAAGCTTAGTCTAAAAACTAAACCAAAAAAATCCCTGAACCCAAACACTAGGAACCAGCCAAATAACTCCGTTTTCCTACCCACAACACATACTTTTCAGATGCTATCACAATCTCCTCTGTGTTGTCCAATTTTGCTTCTGTCATCTTCTCTCCTACAAAATAAGAGTATGTTCATTTCAGATTTTAAAATATCAAGTAATTAAGACCAATGATGAAAAGCTACAGGAAAAATAACAGCCTACTGCAATATCTTAAAAACACTTATTTTTTGCAGCAGGCAAGATACAATTCATAAAGCTGGATTAAATTCTTCTATTCCATTAATAAGATTGCCTTCAAAGAATCTTTTGAATTACCTCCTGTTTATTTTAAATTGTTTTGTCTGTCAAAGAAAAAAAGACAGATGAAAGATGGAAAGATACACAGCTAAGGGGCAGGCATCACTTGCTTCTCCCATTTGTTCCCTAGAATACACACACTATAATACATAAACATTAGAGCCATAGGTAGGTTCACACTACATGCATATGCTGCATTCTTCCATCTCTTTTTTCCCCAGTCACATCACAACTGGCTTCCATGATGCAAACACAGTAGTTTCAATATTATGCACCAGATTCTGAAGGGTATTAACTAGCTAATCTTTTAGAGATTCAAATCTGCAAATGCTTATGCAAATAACTTCACACTCCAAGAATCACAATGAGAAAGTTTTGCAAGATCAAGGCTCGCTTTTTTCTTTTGCTAGAAAAGATAATCTGTTTTTCAGTGCAACCTGAATGATGTCTTCAAAGGACCGTAAAATTCATCAAACCAGAAACTGACCTGCATTTTCTTCTTTTTGCTGCTCTTTTATTTCATACACACAGTTTTGTGAAATACCTAGTTTTTTTGGCCAAATTGGAATAGATAGGATCCTTTGTCCCCTTGGAAACTGCTCTTGTCCAGAGACCTAAGAAAAACAATACCAGCTTGTTTCAGTTGGAAATCTGATTAAAAAAACCTGAAAGAACTGGACATTTTCTGTATAGCAAAGCTTAACATTTGGAACAAACAGCATCTCCCTAGAATAAATCTTGTATACCAGCTTATCAAATCTCTGTCAAAATACTTCTAATTTACAACACCTTCGCTACCCCACTGTCCAGGATAATTCCTGTGACGCTAAGCTAAGAAACTGCCAAGAACACTTTCAGCAGCATGACAGGACGGAGTATAGACAACTCCCTAGCAAATACTTACTTTATCTTCATGATATTCTTCTGGGAGGAAGTCAATTCAAAGTGGGGCTAGAAACAACTACCCACTGGCAACAAACATCAGTGGTACTATTTTTTCTTATTTGCTCATTGTATGCGCTTCAGTTGCTTTATATGGGATAGCATTTAACATCTCCAACAGCTACATACAAAAGGTTACAAAAAACAAAAATACAGCTGAAACAGTTTAGGTTCAGCATCTAATCATATTTCTGCTTTTTACAATTGTTCTAATCACTGCAAGTCAAAGTTTATCTAAAAAAAGCAATCTTTCTAGACAGAACACAGTGGGCCATTTGATTATGTAGTTATTTTCTCCTACTTGAAAGCTCTGACACTTAAACAGTGATATAGCCATCCTGTGGATAATTACCTTTCAAGAACAATTAATTAGTTTGTCAAATAATTGTTCATTTCATAATGCCAGGAGCAGGTATAACACTCTGTAAGGCACAGCTAATAGGCCCAGGCTTATTGCATTAACTCCACGGCAACTTTCACTTTGTAGACTGCAAAAACAGCACTAAGATGCATACTGTAAGGGAAACAATCACAAGCTAATCTATGGTGTGCTAGACCATTTTATTAAATATTTTCCTTTCTCATCAGCATTAATTTTTTTTTTTTGTGAGAGATGAAAAGCATATCCTACCTTTCCTATAGCAAGTCCTTCATAATTTAACTTTCCTTCCTTTATGAATCTGTGCAGTGGAGAACCAGGAACAGAATTGAAGTCACCACAGATGATAATTGGACAGAAAGTACCATCCTTCTGACGGGCAACGCTAGCGATCTCTGCTAGGAGCATGGCAAGTTGGGTCAGTTTGATGTCCCCTCGCCTTGGGTTATACAGCAGATGTGTATTGGCTATACAGATCGCAGCATTCGTTTTACAGTGAAATCTAGGCTGCAAAAGCAACACCAGTCCAACATTGTCCCTGTCCAAAAGGGCAATATCATGGCGGAAAAATTCCACAGGGTTTGATGAGATCAGACTAAATTTGGAAGTTTTGAAGCAAATAGCACAGCCATCAGGTTTTCTCCCTGTCCTCATCTTGTATTCACAATGATACCCTACAAGACAGACAATTAAAAACATTAAAATATCATTCAATAAATACAGATCAGTTTTCAAAAAAATTAGTAAAACTTCACACTACTTCTCCCTCTTGGCAGTCAACACTCAGTCTAAAATAACAAAAACTCTGAGGGAAGTTCAGTGTGCTCTTCACATCCCCTTTTTCAGATGCCCAACATGGACCTCTGCATCTTCTGTAGTAAATTTTTTAGATGTTCACATTGCTTTGAGGAAAAATTAGTTACAATGGGAGTTATTCAGCATGACTAAATACAAAGCTGAGAAGAGTTCATAAAAGAAAATTCAGAAAATATCCATCACAAATTCCCTATAATAAATGCTTAAAATGTAATGGCTTCTGACAGAGAAAAAACACCCCAAATATCTGAGTCACAATAAAAAAAAGAAAGTGTATCAAACCTAGTCGTCACTTGTACTTTAATTTGAGTGGGATCATCTCCACTTTCTCCTGTTTTCAAAGGAACGTTGATTCATCCTAGCACTGAGCTGCCATCCCAAGCTGGGAAACAGTTCAACAGTAACTGTCCAAATTAGAAGTTTAGCTAAAAATGGAGAATGTTAGAGTGCTCTGAACACCTTTATAAAGTTGTTTAGTCTTGTATTCTTTAAATGAGAAATTATTTAAGGTAACTAACAACTCATATACGAACACGTAACCTTTTCAATCGCTTTATTCCATATCTGTATACTAAGAGTTGACCCATCAGAAAAGGCCTTAAAATAGGATTGAACAAGGAGAGTCAACACAAGAGGCTTTTCAGTTTTCTAACTTCAGTTTAAATACTGCAATAAATCTGATCCAACACTTTTTGTGATGTGTAAGTGTCTAAATAGTTTAAGATACCAGGCATACTTTTCTCTATGTGAAAAAAACAATTCACATAAAAGTGGAGTTGTGCATTGAAGTTTATTCTAGATTTATAACTGTGGTTACCACAACAGTTCAAAAATACTACCGTGAAGCATTCCAACCAAGTATTTATTCCAACAGTATCTAGTTTATGCCGTTTAAAAATGCCTATCCACGACCCACGTAATATGGATTGGTAAAATACAGCTCGCTGAAACAGACTGAGCTGACTTCAGAGCTCACAAATGCTGAAACAGAATTCCTGCTCTTCTCTTCTAGCTCCTGGCCACACGTTCCTGCCACTTGGATGCTAGCATAAACTACTTTAACCTCAGTAAGCCTGCAGAAAACTAACCCAGCAAAATAAAATGAGACCGGACAGTTTTCTGCTGGGCTAGTGGATTTAACCAACGTAAAGGTCTAGTGAGTGCTAAACCTAGCTCAAGGGAAGGGGCAGGGTATACATCTGGGAGGAAGGGAGCGAGCTCCAGATCCTTTACAGCAGCAGGAAGCTCAGTTGCCCAAAGGAGCCTGGCCTTACAGAGTTGTTTCAGAACATGCCAGGCTGCTTTAAGTCAGTACTCTGCCTTCTTTACAAACACCCATTTCTGGAAGCTAGACTGCCAATTAACCAAGAAAGGAAAATTTGGGTCCAATGCTGCTTGCTCCTTGAACTGGCTTGTCCTGGCATCAGGCAAGTATCAGTGTCAGGAAGAAAGTGGGCCCCTGGGATTGAAAAGAGGTGAACGGCAGAATAGATTTAGACCAGTTTAAATTGCCATAGAATAAGCGTGTCCCTTACCGTAAATACATATGGGAGATAGACAAGGACAGTGCTATTTAGCCTGAACGACAGTACAGATATAAATACTTATGAACACCAATTTGAACATGAACAGCACAATTTAGTGCTGATATCGGAAGGTTTCAAGACAGGGAAAAAAAAAAAAAATCCAGAGAAGCTATCCAATAGGAATACTGGGAGAAAATACTAAGGCAATTTCAAGAGTACTTGATGAATTTATGAAAGGAAGTATACAATACTGTAGCATGTTAAAGGAGGGGACTTGATTCTATGATGTTAAGAGATTCTTCTGGGAGAAAAAAGCACCAGAGGAAAGAGAGAGAGAAAAAAAAAAAAAAAAGACAAAGTATTGGAGTTTCATCATACCAAGGGACTCCAAACTTGACTTGATCTCTGTTCTATAATGGTCTTCTTGGACTTCTTGTAAACAAAGTACCTAAGGCAAAAGTTTACAATTGAAACACATTAGTAAGTACATAAAAATATTAATTCATGTCTCAGCTGGCAAGTTGGTGGTTTTTTTTCTTTTTAAAAAGATTTCATAAGTTTTTTTGCCTTCACAATCCTGTAAAAGGATTCACAAACCGTTATAAACCTGAAAAGTGACTGAAGGAAGAAGTTTATTGACTTGACTTCCTAATTGACAGTAAGCGTCCTGGAAAAAACAAACTAACAAAAGCCATGTAAAGCTGTACAGGGAAAGGTACTTTACAACCCTGATACAAGCAGGGATGCTTCTGGATCAGAGACTCACTGGAAGAGATGCTATTAACAGCTGCATTTTTCTCTCAACTGTGAACATTAATCACAGGAAACAGATATCCACATTAGCAGTCTTATCACGCGAGACCTTATAAAATCAAGAGTAAGGAAAGCATTCTAGTTTGTCTATCATCCAAATAAAGGATTCACACATGATTATAAATAGTCCATTATCTGGTCTAACAAACGGCTCTAAGGGATTAGCAGCTAGATTTAGAAAGGAACTTTTGATTCACTGAATAGACTGACACATGGTGTTACCACTACCTAAAGAAGCATTAAGTCACAAAGTTGCACACGTGAAAGTTAAAAAATGCCAGCACTGGCAGTTGCCTTAACTTGACCTTACTGTACACAGGCATACTATTATTCCTCCACAAAAGCATGGTGTGCAAGATAAGTACTTGCCTCTAGTGATGACCTATACAGTCTTGTACCCCTTCTTCACACTAAATAACTTAGAGCTTAAGGAAAAGACACAGCTTCCAGCTCTTGAGGTTCCTAAGCTGTACAGCGTCAGAAGCCGAGACCATCCTGGCAAGAGGTGCTCTGTTCTCCTTCTCTAAGCATCAATCATTAGCTCCTGCTGAACACATGACACTAGGCCTTTGGCCTACACAAGTAAGGCACTGAACATCTGAACATAAGGACAACCATATGTACAGCATTCTATTCAAATGCACTCTAGGCACAGACTGAGAAAGACTTGGGTAAAGAAAGTGTATTCTGACATTTAAAAAAAAAAAAAAAAGTTGCAGGGTATCAGCAGATTGTCAAAGTTACGTCAAAAAGACCATCCCGGGGAGTTGTGGACAAATAGAAGGTAGCTATGAGCAATATATACTTTACAGTTGTGTTTGCTGTAAGTTTAGACCACACAGAAAACACTAATTGCATAAGTATAAATCAGAACTACTGACTTAAGCGTGACATAACTAAAGGCGCAGCTGGATTCACTAGATCATCTGCTTACTAAAAAACCAAACCAAAACAACAGTAAGAATTTGCTACTCTATTTGTACTTTCTCTAGAAATACCCACATGTTCATTTTCTACTCACATCTGCATCCAGTTGTTTGATTTCTTGCAGAATGTTGGGAAATCTGTATGCCCAGATTAATAAGGACTGCCTGCAGTGTTTATACAGGTGGGAGTTATCTTCTAACAAATTCTGTGAAAGGATATTGTACGACATGACTGTAAAATCAAATTTTGCCTCACTTTCATTATTGCTCTGGTCAGTTGCTTTATTTTCAAAGACCTTCATTGTTCTACTGTGCTGACAAAAATATTCCCAGTGCCTTTGGAGTGCTCCTGTTGAAAACATATGAAACAGAAAACAAGTTATGTGATACGCTGTATTACTTCTTACTGCTCTTAGAACTCATTCTACTGATGACTATTTGCCTTTCAAATTGCTTAAGTAAATTGAAGAACTCATTTCATTAGCAGTGCTTTACACCGTCTGTTTAAGATGAACTATTTACGAGTATCAGTAAAAAAGACACAGCTCAAGACCATATGTCCTGCAATTTAAACTGCTTTCAAATTAGGAAACTGATATGTTCAAAGGAGATTGATGCAGTCATACTACACCATCTTGCTCCTTGCAGAAATGCTGTCAAACTGGTAAACCAAATCTAGTCTGTGACATACTTTTACGCTACTGTCAAGTACTAACTAACTCCTCAGTGGAGATGGATATGACAGTCTGGGACACACCCTTCAGAGCAGCATATACACGACTTCTTGATTCCTGTGTCCATGTCAGAGAACGGGCGAGGCACAGAGGCTCACCTTTTCTCTGTAAATAGTCTGACAAATTCAACCATAAGCCCCCAAAGGTGGACCCTTTGGGGGTACCAAAACAGATACTGAACCTGGATTTCCCTCAGCGAGGTTGAGAAATTAAGATTCATAAACCTCAGAATTAACAAGAGCTTTTGAAGAGGCTTACTTTGTCTTTCTGCAATACTTACTTTCGTATTTATTATTTGCATATGAAAGCTGGTAAGAATCTATCTGCGCATCATTAAGTATCCAACTATTTTTCAGATATTTATTTCTCCAGTTACATAATTCATGATCAAAGATGACTTTCAGCTATGCTCCAACTCATCTGAGAGTACGCTGAAGGCCAGTTACCTGTTATCAACCACTGGCAGACTGAAGCCATGGCTGTTGCTATCTGCTCTGGGCATTCAATTTTATACCCAAAGGTACAGTCTCCCCTGACAAGCAGGTAGTAAATTTCATCACTGTGCTCAGGTTAATCAGGACTTCATCTAGCATTCGTAGTGAATATAGCAAGGCTTTAAATAGTGTTTTTACAACGGTAGAGAGGCCGAGCTGCTTCCCAGCAGGTATTTTTAATTACCGTCATCTTATAACGTGTGAGCAAAAGATAACGAGGAAGGTTTATAATACTAACCACTCTCTCAGACAAAGGCATGTCAAGATGTACCTGCTGAGAGGTTTAAGAGAGGACAAAGCAACCTTCTTTCCTCCAGCGCCTGAAGATGCATACGAGGTTTCTGTGCCTTCAGGAACTCCATTTTTATGGTCATGTGTGTCCAAAAATCCCTTTGTGATGCTGATGGCATTCACCCTTCTCAGTCTCAATACAACTTCCTGTTTATTTGGTTAAGGAAGTGATTTATGCAAGAAGGCTTCCACTGTGACTATGCCCCTCTATTATTTTCCCCACAGCAGATAAAACTTTATATCCACAATAGTCAGTAAAACATTCGGATGCTCTGTAGAAGATTACATGGGCAATAAGCTAAAGCAGGCACTTCCAAAGTCTGTTATAAAGCTGGGTAGACATCTTCATGCCTCTTATTGCATTTGTCTGGATAAGTATATTTGCTGGTTGCTCTGTCAGTCATGGTGTGAAACAAAACTTGCTAAAATGCCTGTGGCAAAGCACAGTGGTAAAAACAAAACACAAAAATCACACTGGAAACAAACACCATTAAGTCTCAGTTATCCCTTAATGCTCAGTTATCTGGATTACAGATAACTCAACTAGCTCTGAAAGAAGCCAATTCAGGTTCAGCAGGGCTTATGAGCTCAGGTATAGTGCAATGAATTAAGCTATACAACTTCTGGGGCCAACCCAGCTCTGAAAGCAATTTAGCTGAATCTTTTGCTTTAAGAAGAGTTTACAAGCTAACAGCTCTGAGCCAGGGACAGACACCAGAGAGAGAGCTGTCTGAATTAAGCTCAGGACTCCTCAACTGTGCAGTCCCTGGCACGTGATGTAGCATTTATTTTGTGGACTACCTCAGTTTGTGCTACGCTAAATGATGCATAACTGACTGTACTCTACTGCCAGGTAGTAGAGCACAGTTCTACTAGTTCTTTCTGACAGACTGCTTGATAGCACAAAATAAAACAGTTTAAAGACTAAACATCTATCTGAAACTGTTCACGCTCTCTCTCTTTCAAGATAGATGTTCTCTTGGGAGAGCTGCCAAGCAAAACAGGAACTCAAAAGATGCAGGCAGTATAGCTTATAACTTGTTAGAAATATTTAGTATTACAAATTAACAAGTAAACAACATCTTTTACCTCGCTTGTTGGTACAGTTTTCTTCATTCTGTACTACAGAAAGACACAATGCTTCCTTCTTACTGGAGCTGCTTGTTTCTTCTTCAGGAGTTAAAGTATCATGCTGGCCACTGACTCTTCTCTTTTTTGTAGATGGTTCTTCTCCCTCGGACTTCATATTGGAATTAGATAGATGAAAACAAGAATTCTGTGTGAAATTATCAAGCTGCCAATTTGAGTTCTGAAATTGTCTCCAAGGTCCAAAAAATGGAGGCAGTCTCCAGTTTGCTGAGAAATCAAGTGGCACAGGAAGTGGAAATGAGGCCCAGGGATAGTGTCCAGCCCATCTCATACAGCTGGAAACTGGGCTGTTCCAGGAGAATATTTGAGAACTATTCCAGTGGGCAATCCAGTCTCTGCCCAGCCTCTGCATATGACGGGGCAGCATGGAGTGTCTATTAAAGAAAAGATAAGTTTTATTAAAGGCAGCTACATCTACCTGTAACCTACTGTTTGTAGATGCAAGTCATCTTGGTCATGATTTTATATATGATATGCTTTCTTTATGAGTTAAGCCATACAAGATAATGGATATTATTTTCCTATTAGTTCTGACTCAGCTACACAGGATAAGAATCTGATTTTTAGATACCAATATATATTATGACCCTTTTAGTCAGTATTGCAGATACAATTGGGGCATGTAGAGATTTAAACCTTTACCTAAACGCTCTGCAGTGGGACTTTGCAAATTGATCTCCTAACTTATTTCCCCCTTCAGCTTTACAAATAATGCCATTCAATTTTCAAACTCCATCCATCTGCATAACTGTTTACAATTTACCCTCCGCCTTGTTGACATCAACAAACTCCTCTTTCAAGTGCTCAGCAGAATGACCTTTACAAAAGGTCATTTTCGCATGCTGCATTAATTTTATTATAAGGCTATTGAAAAGGAATTAGAAAATCACTTCCCCTCAAGATGTCACAAGAGCGTTGAAGGAGCCACTGACTTGACAAGCCAGAAGGCCAACTAAATAAAGCACAAGACAGGGAAACAGAGAGTATAACTCTGTCCCCTTTGCTGGCGCCAGCGTATACAACGCTATTAACTTTTTTTTTTTAAAACAATTTTACTAATTTTATTCTTATTTCTGGTTTGCAGGTGGGAAAAATGTAGGTCAGTGATTATAATCATGAAAATGACATGGTTTTGTTTCTGCCAGAAAAAAAGCTCATTCTCAACACAGATCCAGAGAAGTGACATCACTCAGTCTCAGCTTCCTCACTGCTTAATCAATAAGGCATATTTCAGATGCCAGAAGTTCACAAGCAAAAAACATCAAAGCTAGATAAGACAGCTGAACTAAAGCCAGAGCCTCCTAGTTTTCAGGCAGTCTAGGAAATAGGCATAAATGCAACTTTGAGCAAAAACAACTTGTTCTGAAACAGCAGTTTTCACCACTATGCACTACAGCAGTGCTACAGACTCCTAAGAAGGAGGGAGCCTGCTGCGTTACAACCCTGTGATGCAGGCTGAGCGCAAGAGGTACCCCTTCTTCGCAAAGGGCTCCTGGAACGTTTGCTTACGGAGCAGCTTTCAGAAAGACTTAGTTCTGACCCGAGGCTTCTCAGAAGCACCGTGTGACACACACACACTTCCCTATAACGACCTACAAGCGGCAAAGAAAAACTCAAGCCTCCGTTTAATCTTACGGATGGCGGCCCTGCTGCGAACGACGGGACTTAAACCAACGTGACTGTCAGTCACTATCACCCCCTCCCCCCCCAGCCTACTGCCAAACCCCGTCCGTAGCAACGCCCCCGCCGGGGACCCAGCCCCCCCTTCCCCCCCACAACGGTCACTTCAGGCCGTTAAGCGCCCGCCGGGCCGCGCCAGCCCGGGGCCGCCTCGGCCTCCGCCGGGGCCGGGCCCGCCGCCGGCGCGGGGCCTGGCCCGCGCCGCGCCGCCAGGCCCAGCACCCCCCGCCGTTACCTGCCGGCGGGCCCGACCGCGGGCCCGGCCGCTCGGGGCCCCGCTAGCCGCTCTGCGCAGCCCCGGCGCCCCCCGAAGGGGTCATCCCAGGGCAGCGCCAGCTCCGCCCGCCGTCGCCGCCGCGGCGCTCCCGGCCCTGCCGCTTCCCCCGCGGAGGCGGTGGCCCGGCCCCGCCCCACCCCGCGCGCGCTCGCTCGCTCCTGGGACCCGTAGTCCTACGGCCGCCCGCCGCCATCTTTGTCCCGGGAGACCGGCGCCCGGGCCGCTACGCCATCTTGGGCCAGGGCGAGGAGCGCCGCGGCGGAGGGCAGAATGAAGCCCCGGGAGCCATCTTGGCTGAGGGCGGGGCGGGGCGGGAGCCGAGGCTCGGCCGCAGTAACGCCTCGCCCTGAGGGGCGGGCGGCGAGTCCCTCCCTCCGCTGCGCAACCGAAACACGGTTTAGGCTGCCCGATTCCTGGCTTTTGGCTCTTTTAAATAGATATAGCGCTGTATTTATGCAGCAGTTTCCGTAAGCGGTCTTAAGATACTAGCATGACGGCTTGCCCCTGTAGGGCGTAAAGCACCTCAAGGAAGAGATGCAGTGTATTTCCTCTTCATTCGTACTCTGCTGCGGGAGCAAGGCGCCACTGCAGTATGGGAGCACCGCATTCACTATTTACCGACAAATAAAAGCTGCTCACCTGAGAACATATTTTAATTTTCTCACATTAAAACACACCTGAGCCGCTCTGCAAAGCGCTCCATACAAGTTAAGGCTGCTCTATGCAAATACGGGGGGGGGGGGGGGGGGGAGACCTGGTCCCACAAAACAGGTGGGAGAACTACCTGCCTAGGAGTCCCTGCAGAAATACACAGTTATTTACCAACTGCATACACAACCCATTCTATTTCTATCAATATTTCACTAACAAGCAGACAGGCAACTGCTTTTGTGAGGTCCTTTGAGGACAAAGTAGACGCTGCCTCTGTTTACTCTAAGAAAATTTAATATAAGGCATATGAAACATGATAGCGCTGCATAGCGCAGATCCTGTGCAGGAACTGCAACCAAGTAAAAAATAATTTCTCTCCATTCCTGTTATTTGTTCCTTATAAGTGACTTAAATGGCTTAAAGGAAAACAAAGATACGCAAAAAAAGCAACAGACAAAAAAGAAGGTAAGTAAGGTAAGTAAAAGATTAACCTATTAATATGATGGAAATTGTTTCTCCATTTTTCATTTTGCTGTTATTGCTTGCCTAGACCTCGGAAGGCCTTAATATGTTCATAACACTTAATTGCAGATTGTTTATTCTCCCTTAATTATTATTTTGTATAGGTAGGTTGGCTACACTATATTAAGAGATATGCTTCAAGGCAGGTCTCCTCAAGTCAACTATAAGCCAAATATTTTGAGTCATTTGCCTTTTAGAAACTCCCTAGTGAATGGAGGCTACTGACTCACCGGGGATGTTCTGATCAATTATATTGAACATAAGAACAGCCACAGCGGTTCAGATCAACGGTCTACTGAGCTCAGCTTCCTGCTTTCAAAAAGTGGCTGGCAGCAGATGCCTAGAGACATGCAAGAACTGGGTAAAACTCACCTGAATACTCTCCCTGCCTCTCGCTATTTTCAGCTCCGCAGATCTCCTGGGCCCGTTGTGTTTGTCTCTTTAGTACCTCCCGATGGTTCTCTCCCCCAAGTACTTGAACTCGTGAACTTTCTCGTCAACAACATCCTTTGACAAGAGTCCTGCAGGTCTAGCAATCATTACGTGAAGAACTATTTTCTTTTTTTTAGACTTTGTTCCTACCAGCCTCACTGGGCTCTGGTTCTTGTGTTAAGAGACACTGAACAGTCCATCCCTATCTATCCTCTCTGTGCCACTTGTAGTTTCATGGATCTCTGTCAAATACCCTCATCCCCCAGGCTGCGCAGTCTCAGGCTACTCATTCGTTCCATGTAAATATGCTATTCCATATTCCTGATCATTTTTACTGCCCTTCTTTTGATGTTTTTTCCAGTTCTAATGTATGAGTATTCTTTATCAGATAAAGGATATAGAACTGCACACAATATTAAAAGTGTCATGGATTTATATACACTTACAGCATACTGTTCTCTGTCATGTTCTCTACTCCTTACCTAAGGATTCTTAATATTTGCTTTCTCTTCTGATTACCAAGCATAAAGATGATTTTTTAAAAGGAACTGCATGCCATAACTCCAAGATCTTATTCCTGAGTGGTCAACATAGAGTTTATCACTTTATATGTGGCACTAAGACCATTTTTCCTCCTATTACTTTGCAGTCATCTAAACCGAATTTTGTCTGACATCTTACTGCCTACTCAATTTCACAAAATCCTGCCACAATTCCTCATAATCCGTCCATGTCCTTACTACCCTTGACAGCTCTTTTTCAGCCTACTTCTTGCTGCCTCATCCATGTCATTCATGAATATGCTGAATGGTACAGACCCTTGTGAAACTACACTGGGGACCACCCTGCACTGAGACAACTCATCATTCATTCCTGCCCTCTGTTTCCTATCTGTAATGAGTCATTTATCCACGCAAGGATCCTCCCGTTTATCCCATGGCTACTTACTCTCCTTAAAACCCCTCTCCTTTAGTAAGTGACTTTGTCAAAAGTCTGTTGGAAATCCTAGTAGATAACGTCTACTGCCTCACTTTATCCATACACTAAATCACCTGGAACAGATATCAGGCTTACAGGCCAAATACTAATCCTTAGCCCTTCCAAGTTCAGCTGAAAAAAATCAAGAAACAGGACCAAATGATTTAAGTTTCTGAGTCTTGTCCCTTTTAACTACAGCATTATTTTCATGTGTTTCCTCATATTTACAGAATACGACCTGAGACTAATAAGCATCATAAACAAAAGGCTGTTTCAGATGTTCTTCAGGAAAAAAAGGAAAATGTCCCTTAAGGAAAAAAAAAAAAAGCAAAGGCTTTATAAAACTGCCTTTTTCAATGCACAAAAAAGTACTCAGTTCAGCTAAGGTAACACAAGATTCAACACAAGTACCCCAGATCACCTTATTACATCAAAGGAAATTACAAAATGAGGGTAAGTTACACCAAAGACCTTGAAAACTAGAATACATGCTCATAGAAGAAAATAAAATATGTACTTTTGAAGGATACTTGTTATTAACATTGCGCTACATCTTCTCTGTACATCATTGCTGTACATCATCTGTACAGATGTACATTAGAATGTTTTAGTATTATCCAACTCAGCTGAGAAATTCTGGTCTGTTTTTTAACAAAATGGTATCATCTGTATGGAAACTGCCATTCTTCTAGAAATCTTTGAAAGACCATAGGCCGAACAGGCACAGAGGTGGAACTGCTCAAATACAGGTTGATACAAACAAGCAGAGCAATGGGGAAAACTCCTGGGAACAATGTCACTATACCCTAGAATAAATTATGATATTAATAGTATCAGAAGGAAAGTAAAGAAACTTAATGCTGTGCGAGGGAAAACACAGACTTTTTGCAGGGTCAGTTTCCGCTGGGCTAACACCGTGGATAGCTTATCAAGGAGAAACATAATGGAAACATAATGCACAAGCTAAGGCTACGTTGCACCTTACGACTAGGATACCTCATCTTAGTTGAACTTCTGACTTTCTTCTCCCGCATTCAGAATCTCTCCTTTGGAGAAGACATATGATTCCTCACGGAAGCTCTCTTTTAGATTGACATGGCAATATGAGCTCTACTCCCAGCCTGCCACTGTTCGGCAGGTCTGAGTTTCCTCCAGACCCACTCCTTTTCACCAACAAATTTCAGTTTCAGATGATGAACGCTAGCAAACGCTTGAGATTGGGGTGCATTATTAGAATAACTAAAAAGCAATCGATCTGTTTTTCAAAAAGTATGAGACTTCTAGTCACAAGTGGAGCAACTGAAGATATGGCTTCTTTTCCCCTCCTCCTCCCACCAAATAACTGAAGTTAGGCAGCGTTTAAAGATGGAATGTTTTTCTCAAAAGATGCTTGAGTTAGCTATTTAAATTTAAATGAAATCTATTATATCACCCATCAGGAATTAATCAATAGTGGCTTCAGTCGCACTGATTTCTGTTTATACCACTAAAACCTCAAAATGATAACATCTTATGAGATGTAACAAACAAATGCTGCTTCATAAGTAAATTTATATCAGAAATGGTCGCCTAATCATTTTATTACACTGAAGAGCTATAAGAGCTGAAGGTTGTAAGAGCTGCATGATGCAACTAATTGGTCAAGTAATGGTCAATTAATACGTAAATGATCAAGCAATTGGCCCACCACGCTGAAAACATTGTTTCCTTGATTGAAGACCAAGTGCATTTTCAGTCAGCTCTTCGTGTTTTGGGTGCCAATACCTGCAATTTGACTAGCTGCAAGTTTCCTACAGCTAAAACCAGGGAAGGTAACAGTAACAACGCATCCTCTGAGATCACTCTGTCTAACCCCTTCATTTCAGATTTAAAGAAGGCCCAGATTATTTTTCCTCACTTGCACGCTAAAATTACTCCATACAGAAGATCTGTTCTTGGAAAGTCTCTTTCAAGGAAACTTCAACTGCATAATTATTGGTGTAAGAAAACAGTCGCTAGCTATTGGAGTTTGACATGTATTTTAACCTCGGGACTGGGGAATTTGCTTTGGAGAAATGATCAAGACCATATTATCTCTTGAGGTGCTCCTTTTGACAGTTACTTGCATGAAGTTAGATGCTCCAACATCTTGTTAAAAAACGTAAAAGACAGGCTCTTACACTCTCTCAAAAGATGTGAGCGGCAGACGACGTTCTAAGAACGAATGTCTTCTCTGTTCCTTAAGAAAACGTTCCCCATGCAAACCAGACTGGACCAATCAATTAATTCTTAGAGACAAAAAGGACAAAGAATCTTTCCAGTAATTCGATAGCTGAGAATGCTGAAGTAATCCAAAGAAAACTGAGAGATGGGGTGTTATAAAACTCACAGTTGGGCCACCTCTGCCCTACGAGATGTTAGGAAGAATAATTGTATTTTCCCCCAGAAAATGACCTTTTCCTGGGATAACACTGTTCCAGGAAGAAGCTGTACATAGTCCAGGATGCGGAAACACTTCTATTTAGACATAGCGCAGGCTCCAGTGACCAGACTTTGCTAGGCTTTTTCTGGGTTTCATATGTCAAAGTATTGTCTAATCAACTGCTTTCTGTCAGTCCTGGGAGGGGAACAGCTGGTGCACTGTTTTTGTTTCTCTGCCTCTGTATGTTTGCAGGAGCTACTTGCATCCCGCACACAGGACAGGGTTCCCAGTATAATGAGGTAAGAAGTGAGAGAGGGGAGTGTCCAAATCAAGAGTAACAGTAATCTTGTAATCACTAGGAACGGGGCACAGGTGAAACTCTGGCAGTACCTCCCAACAGTGAAACTGCTTAGGAGGACTTAAAGGGGAGCTCACAGAATGATGCTTCCAGATTTGTAGAAGTGAATCTGATCTGGAACTCAGAAAATTAATGTAATAATTGATGCACAGCTTTCATTTTCACAGCAGTAATTGGGAGGGTTGTAAAGATTCATGATGCAGTTCAGTCTTCCCCAAAGGAGACACTTGCTCACTGCGAGCTTCAGAACAAGAGTCTCTTAAAATTTACAAAGAAGTCTAATTAAGTATTTTTCTTTATGTCAGAGATCTGTGTGAGATCAGAGATGTTAATAACCTGGTAGTAAGAAGCTGATATTTTCTAATATCTCCTATTAAATGAATGAAGATATAACGATAAAAAGCATCTTAACAGCTCATATAATGGCAGGTGGGATCCATGTTTGTGTAGCTACTACTACAGACAACTAATTGAAGGCACCCGTGATCTTACGAGCCGTGACACCAGACTATCTAGCAGCACAAAACCGCGCTCCCCCGGACCGAGGCAGAACGCCTCACGCCCCGATGAGTTTTGTCGCACACGAGTTTTGACCCGAGCAGGGCTGCGCCCACATGATGTGACCGGGACGCTCAGGCCGCGCCCGCGCCACCGCAGGCGGCCAGCCGGCCGCACAAGATGGCCGCACCCAAGCTGGGGTTTGCTTCAAGCCTGTACCGGGCCACGGCGAAGGGGAAGGGAAGGGACGGGGCGGGCGTGGCCGCGGCCGGGCGCCCCCCTGCTCCGCCGCGGCGGCCTCATCGCTCAAGGACGTGAAAAAACGGGTGACCTAAGCAGCCGCGTCGGTGCCTCGGCGACTGCCCTCACCGGCCGGCGCTGCCGAGCGCCAGGGCGCGGGGGACCCCGGCCCGGCCCTGCCCCAACCGGCGCTCCCCGCGGCGCCTCGGCGGCGGCGCGGGCCCGGCGCCGCCCGGGCGGGGCGGGACGGGGGTGTTTCTCGGCGGCGCTTCCGCCTGTGGCCGCGGTCTGACCCGGAGCAGCTCGGCGGCGGCGGCAGCAGCATGCTGAGCCCACGGGAGCGCGGCGGCGGCGGCGACCTGGCCCGCTTCTACACGGTGACGGAGCCGCGGCGGCACCCCCGCGGGCACACCGTCTACAAGGTCACGGCGCGGGTGAGTGAGGGAGGGAGGGAGGGAGGCAGGCAGGGAGCGGGCGGAGGTGCCGCCTCGGCCCTGCTGCCAGCGCTGCCCGGGCCGGGCCGCCCGCTGCCCTCCCCTGGCGCGGTGCTGGCCGCGGCTGCGGCCGTCTCCGTCGCGGCTGGGCGGGCTGTGTGGGCGCCGCCGCCGCCGGCCCGCTCCAGGCCCAGGTTTGGCTCTTGGCGCCGTCGTTGCGCCCGGGAGGGGCTCTCGTCTTTCTGGAGCTGATCGCGCTGTCAGGATTTAGAAAATTCCCCCTGTCAGGGAAGGATGGGTGGGAAAATGGTCGGGCCCTAGGAAAAGGCGAAGGTTGGATTAACTGAGTCTTGGCGGTATTCGCTCTACTTGTGGCCTTACGTAACATCGCGGGTCCCTCAGAAGCGCTTTGGATTTCCTTCTTTCTTTCCCGTTTGCTGCAGGACATGCGAGAATACTTTAAAACCAAACAGCCCTTTCGCTGAGTGCTTCCCTTCTTTCTCCCCCAGAGCTCCTCAGACGGACCACAGAGAAATCCTTCTGCCTTCCTCCCCGTCCCACGGCGCAGGCAGCTCCGGAGCAAAAATTACCAAGCAGAATATGTACCTACCTCCAGCATGCCTACGCTGGGTGCACAGAGCTATTCGAGCTGAAGAATAATTAGAAAGTCCCTTTCTTAAGGGCTGCGTGTTCCTCGTTTTCTGCTCCGTTTGGGTAGGAGTGGGTCAGGGTGAATGAGAGTGCTGGGCCTAATGGGAGAGGAAGGACAGCTGAAGCAAATAACTGGATTTTGGGAGAGCTGGCTTGGCGCTACTTTTGCTGAAGGACGCTTCTGTTCCCGCAGGGAAACTTCTTGCTTTCTTTGTTCCTCCATTTTCTTATTTAAGTGGAAAAGGAAAGGGGAGTAAGCTGAAGCTTCATGGAGATAGGTGCAAGGGGACTCGAAGTTCAATTTGCGCGTGTGGTAGGGTATGCTGAGAACATTGGAAAGTGTCATAGAAGGACAGACTTTCTTTAAATGATCTGTGTGTGATCTTACAGCTGCTGTAGGTGCAGGTGTTCTGCTTGTAAGAGGAGCACCCCTTTATATGTGCCCCTTCCCTAAGTCAAGGAATCTAGTCTTCTGTCTGTGTGTGTGTGCATCGTGTGCATGTGTGCGCACACATGCACGCTTATTGTAGCTCTCAGGTTATTAGAACATGATTGGTCTGTACGACTTGTGAAAATACAAATCAAGTCCCTTTTTATTCTTTTTTGTCAAATGCTTGTGCACTAGTCCACCAAACACGCATGGGAAATGCTTACAACAAAATTTTTTTTTTTTTTTTAAGTCAAACAGAATGTAGTATTTGAGAGGAAAAATACTGCTTTTTCCCTGTGACTCTTAGTTTTAAAAGCCTTTCTTGGGATAGAGTCAAGGAAAAGAGCGCCTCCAGATTTTTCCTCGTTAGGTCATGATGCGCTAAGTCCGTAAAAAGTCGATGTCGATATATCGATGTAATAGGGAGTAATGCTCCTGTATTTAGGAATGAGCCAAGACTTCTGTTTATTTTACTCTGCACTAATGGCTTTGTTCTTATTGGCTTAAAGTTATTTAAAACGCTCTGTAATATTGTGGTATGTGCAGAATTGTTCAAGATTAAAATGTAGTTAACTTGTGAGGATTGTCACTGTTTCTCCATCTCCGATAAGTTGTAGATCACTAGTGCTTTTCCAAGTGATATAGTCTAGCACCTGGGTAGTGTGCTGACTCTGAGCGAGTTCCTGCAGAACAGAGAGCTGATCAGTCTGTGAGCTGACCAAATTAAACTAAGCTAAGCACAGAGGCATTAGTTCCTCAGTGTTTTATGTCTAAAGCCTCCAAAGTGCAAATTTTTTTTTTTGTTAATGCGCTAAAGGATGCTTTGGATTTGCGAACATGGATATATAAATAGCTTTTGTCTCAGTAGGGCTCTATTTGATGGACTGTTATGTAGTACTGGAAGTGAGGATGACACTTGGAAAGTTAGATGCTGTACAAAGTTATTTAAAAATTATTTTAAGTACATATCTGTTACCTTCCCTTTTTCTCCCCTCCTGTTCCTTCCTCCCATTCCTGCAGTGATCTGTCTCCATGGTTGATTTGACAGCACTACTGCTGTACTTGCTGAACTGATGATCAGCAACTTTGAGGGACTGCCTGGAAAAAAGTAAGGGACCTTCCCATTGTATTGACAAGATCTAGGGTACTTAGCACATGCTAGTGGAGATTTCTGGTTCTTTCCAGTTACATATGAGTGAATCCCTTGTGAAACTAAGTTAAGTTAAAAGAACGTTCTGTTTTGATATTATGATAGGTTAATAATCATGACTGAGAAGAGCACTTGTTCAGAGTGTCCGAAACATCTGATCCATAGGCACAGCCACCCGTGCAGTCTCTTCTGAATGCTAAGATGGGTTGTCATTATTGCAGACTTTTAGAAAAAAGTTTTTGTTTATGAGACTACTTTATAGAAATCAATCCATTCTGTGTTTTTGCAAGCCATGTATTTTGTAGAAACTGAATGCATAGGAGTATTTAGTAGAGAATACATTATTTACTTGCAAAATAGGCAGTAATTTAAAAGCAGACAAAATTAAATGAATCTTATCTTATATTCATTTCTGTTAAAGAACAGAAAGAGGTATCAGCAAGTGATACTGTTAAGAGTACTGTGGAATGAGAACTAAAAGTACAGGCTACTAGTGAAAGTTCTAGTAATTCAAAAGATTATGATTATGAGTAGTAAAATTTTAATGAATTATGTTGGATATCTGGAGAGCAGACAAGGAATAGGATAGTCTTAAGTACTGTGTTCAGTGGTAAGGCGCTAGATCCTTGTAGGATCTCTGTTGCCAGAGCTTAACATAGTAGTTACGCATTGCTCAGCTCATGTTAGTGGTAGCTTACTGATGTATTTTTTTGAAATGAACGAAAGTTGCTTACGTTACAGATTTGCAGAAGAAGCTAATTGCATTGATCCTTGTGGAAGGATTAAAAAAAACTGCAATGAAAATTTGGGGAGTAGTAACATGTTTGCCAAGTCTTAGGATTATAGTTTGGATTGAAGGGGAAGACCTCTTCTGAGGTTGACCTTCATAAAAAGGATGTGAAGAACAAAGTAGGCAACACATAAATTATGATATACTGACTTAAAGTTGACATGGTTGGTAGATACAGAAGGTGATGTAACATTAGAACAAGTGACTGTGAAACAAGGCCTCTGGGTTTTATTCCAGATTCTTACTAACTGGCTGGGTAATTACTCATCTCTCTGGGTCTCCTTCTGCCCATCTGGTAACTTACCTAGCAGCCAAAACTGCTGTAAGGCTTTATTTAAAGGTGAACTGCAAAGCACAACAATCTGTGTGTGCCCTTTGGTGTTCCTCTGTGATGTGTAGCCATGCCCGTGATATCTTCTCCCCCCACCCCAGCTCTACAGGTTCCTTACGTCAAGTACTCTAAATCTTAGAGGAGAAGGGTAGAGATACTTTAACAAATTGCACACATGAAATGTTTGGTGGTGAATGAAAGCACAACAATAACTAAAAATTAGTGAAGCTGCAAGATGTTAGACTGCTTAGAGTGAACAAAAGTTGAGGAATGTTTTGTCAGTGTTGGAAGAAGAGGACTTTAATCTGCAAGGTAAAGGAAGTAACTTGAACTGAGAAGGAAAATGTTTTAGGTTTTTAACAAGAATGACAGAGAAAATAAACCTTCCCTTTTCTGTCTTGTCTCCTTCAGAACATGTAAAAGACTGGTGACTTGTCTGTGTGGTAAGCTGATGTTAGGAAGTCTGGGAGGCTTCGGAAGGGATCCTTGGAAAACCAAAGGGAAAGAGAGCTAGTTTATCTGGGGAGTGTGGGGAGCACTTAGCAAGAGAACAGTCTGAGTTCATTGACTTCCATCTTAGACCAGTGGCTGAGCGTGGCTGGCGGTACTGCTGGGTGGTAATTTAGTCTCCGGGGTGGAAGTAGCACCTTGGACTTGCCTGCGTACATCATTGATTCATATTTTGGGGTGTGTCAGTGTATGGATAGTCTTAGCTTAGATTGAGAATGCTCTATTTTGGTTTAGCCCACAGTAGGCTGATTGTTATTATTACTTTTTTTGAAAAGCTTTGGCTGAGTTATAGCTGAAGATGCGCTGAATTGCACAAGATAATTGCAGTTATGAATTAAAGGTACCTTAATTTGATTTGCTTGTTTGTGTGGATGTGCTCTTACTTCTGTTTGTAAGCCCAATACGGAGCTTGGTTTTGAAAGGCTTTTGTGATCAAGATTTATGTTTTGTCAGACTTTTTTTCTTTAAATAAGTTTCTTTCTGGTGTGTAGCCAAGCCTATTTTTGATGGCAATTTTCCTCAGGATGAATGAATTTATAATTAATTAGATAAAGAGTGCTTAAGGAGAAACAAAAAACACAAGGAGAGAGTCAGCTGATGTGAGCTGTGCTGTGATGGTTAGGTCAAGTGGAGATACTGTTAATAAATGCAAAGCCTAACATTTGTAACAAGGTTGTGCACAACTTATATCAAGGCAAGTAGCCATCATTAGCTCTGTTTGCTGGGACTAATGTGACTCTAATAATGAATTAATAGGAGAAGCCTGGAAAGATTGTTGGGGATGTGCTCTTATGTAGCTTTGTTTTTTTTTGGGATGCCTTCTGTGCCTTTTTGCCTAGGATTTACATCTTTATTTCTATCACAGCTGTGTCTGCTGCTATACCTTGCTATGTTGTATTTGCACATTAAACATCTCTAAAACTGAAAAAAATGTTTGAGTGCAAATTGAAGAGGAACATACTGTTTTTTTTCCCCCCCCAGATTTTTCTTTTCAGCAAGAGATCATCATATGCTGCTCCGCTAGCTTCCAAAATGAAAATCCAAGCATTGATATGTTTTTTTTGTTTTGCTTTTCAGATTGTTTCAAGAAAAAATCCAGAGGATGTCCAGGAGGTAACAATTTAGATTTGTGCAAATATCGTTGTGTACCACATCATGGCTTTTGAAGCATCTTTGACGTAATTTGACAATTTCTGTGTGTTTAGTCATTGTAACTGAGCAAACAGTTTTTTGTATGCTTCCATCTGTCTTTTGCTTTCAGTTCAAAAACAGAATAGCTAGCGTAACATATTGCAATTCTGCCATCGGTGATGAATCGTGACTTGAAACAAAGTCTTAGGGAGTTAAATGTCTTTTGATGACAAAACTGCTTTGATAACTTTGCAAGCTTTTTTTCTCAGGGCTGGAATTGGCAGATTGGTAGTAACTTAACTCCTACTGGTGAAATTACAGATCAGTCCTCAATTCAAGTCTTAGGTCTCAGCTGTAGGTATTCTTTCCCTCTTTAACCAATACTTCACTGAAAAGCCTACATCATTACTGTCTATTAGTGAACAAGGAAAATGGAGGAGTGCGGGAGTAGTTGAGAGAGATTAAACTACAATTCATATATTACGTGCCTCTCTCTGAGGCTCCTTAAGTATCTTCCTGTGATATACTTTGATAAAACTTCTTAATTGCTTGCTTTTTGCCTCTTCTGAGAAAGCTCTGAATGAGGATCGAGTGTATTTTTTCTGACTCTCTAATACCTCAAAAGAACATCAAGAGCCATTTTTTATTGAGATAAAAAATTACATCACACTTTTTTTTGATTTGCTTCCAGAATTTAAAAAAAAAAAAAACCTCTGATTTCTTTTGGACAAGTAACTTGACAATGTTGATACTATTATACTATGTACATGCAAAATCTTCCTTCAAAAGCACAACCTTGTGGCTTTTCAGACATTGAGTGCTGTATGGATATGTTGAATTTCTAGTGCAATTTCTTATCACGTTTGAGGAGAACCTGGATAGCTGATGAAGGAAGAGCCCATAAATGAATTCAGTGCACCTCTGTACTCTGAGATCCGAGTCACTGATGAGTGGCTTTGCAGAGGTGAGAATTGGCTAATGTTCCTTTGTCGCATCCTTCTTTGAAATCTTGAGAATCAGACAGACAGGAGCATTCGTGTTCTTTGGTTCTTTTTTTAATCTCTGGAAAATTAAAATAGCCTATCACAGTCAGAGAGATGATCAGGGATCTGTTTTTAGAACTGCATTATTGTAGTTTGTAGCTTGATGTTCACCTTTTCCAGGGAGACTCCTGAGTTGAACCTATCCATGAACACACTCTGCCATTACCTTAATCTTCATTTGTGGGGGAAAAAAACACTTTATAACAACTGTTGATGAGCCATTCATCAGAAAAATATATTGTAAGTGTTTTTCAGCTAGAATATTGCATGAATATATGTTAAATAGTTTTTGGAAGAACATAAAAACCCTTATCTTTTAGTCTTTGCTATGATCATTACTTTGATCTGTGGATATAGGTTAACCATGTAGGATTTCACATACTCTGGTCAGCAAGGAGACATAAACGTGCCATAAACTTGATGACTGACCTTTTCTCACCTTTCACTGTAGCGAGTGAAGAATTTTGCGTGTGATGTGGTTCTGCTGTGAGCAAACACCTGAAAGTTCCTAGGTAAAAGTAGTATGTCGTAGAAAGTAGTTGCTACATGGGTGAATTGTAGCCACAAAACCACAGATATCAGGAGCTTTTCCATACAACTGTGCATAAGGCTGCCTACGGTGACCCCAACTCTACTTGTCAATTTTCTGTCACCTACGTTAACTGCCCTTTAGAATATAATCCTTTAACAGAGTATCCTTCTTACTGCAGCCAGTTGCAATTCAACATATCCTAAAGTGTTACGGTGGGACAGGAGCAAGATAACCTTGTGAGGGCTTTCTTCTCAAAGGGATGAAAGTGACTTACTGTGCAGTAGTAGATGGAGGAGTTTTAGATACAGAATGACTAGTGACTTTCACTTTAATTTCCTTGCTTTTGGGGTTGATGGTGACAACATGGTTTGTGAAGCAACTTGTAACTATTTTGCAATAAAGATGGTCCTGTAAGTAGTTTTTTCTGTACTCATCCATGGAGGAGAAAGGGTTGTTCATTGTCAAATGGAAGAGTCGAGATAGATCTACCAGTTCTAGCCATGACAAGCAACCTGTTACAAGTCCAACGTATGTTTTATGACACACTTGCTGCGCTTCCTTGAGCTTCAAAGTACAGTGTGTCTCCTTCCTCCAAATCTGACTTCCAGTGAGGATATTAAAGTGGGAACTTGGCTAACTTTGCTGCCCCTTGTGCATGCAAAGGCATGATTTGCATGAGTTTGTGAGAAGGTTATATGATGACTTTGACTCGTTTGCTTTGCAAGCTGTTTATGGGTATTTGTTTTCTCTGCTTGGCTGTTGGGAAATCACTTGTAGCAGCAGAAATAATACTTATTTAGTGAAACAGTATCTCGTGCTCTATTTTTTGGCAACTTTTTCACATTATCTCCCAGCACTGACAGTATAGTAAGCTGATAGTTTGAAACTTTGCCATCTTAAGCAATTCTGTTTTGCATGCATATTACTCAAGAAATGCTAATCATCCACCTTCTGCAAATTGGGTTACATGGAAGGTGAAAAATTAGGTGAAAAATCATCAACTGTTTCCAACAGCAAAATCACTAGTTGCCCTCTTGAGAGATTCCTATTTTTGTTGCCTTGTCCGTTGAACTCTGTCAAGTGCTAGCTGCAACTGAGTTGGATGTGTAAGCGCAATGGATGACGCTGAATCGGGTCAGCTAGTTTCAGTATGGGTGCATTTATAAGATGGATAGAGTTTTGTCAGGTTGAAGCTTTGGACGTCCTCTCTTAACAGGCCAGTCTTAACTGTATTGTTCTGTGACTAGAGCTTGCATCCATTGGAACTTGGAAGGCCTCTGACCTTACTAAAAGGAGAAAGTACCCTAAGACCAAGATATAGCATGTGTGTGTGTTTTGGTTTGTTTTTTTTTCTCATCCTGAAAATAAGCCTGTTAGCAGTGAAGTGCAAATTTGGTTGCTCAGTTCTCTCCCTGGCCTGATTTTCCTGGTGGGTTCTCCTTGAGTGGAAGAATACAAAGGATGGGATCAAAGATGGAAAAGGCTGATACTTGGCTGAGAAATGAGTACTTTCTGAACAGGACAGATCAGGAAAACTTTTATGTTTCAAGTGGTGTAATGAACTAATGATTTCCTTGCATTCCTCAAGTCAAATATTTTTGTCTAGATTACAAAAGAAACATTCAGTTTTTAGTCAAGGTTGTTAGTCCTCAACCTTTTAAAATTGGGCTTGCGTTTTACATAAATGCATAAATTATGGGTTAGTGTTCTGTGTTTTTTTTTTTTTTTAATGCTTTGTCCATAAGCATCCTTTATTTGTGTTACTTTCTCTTCCCGTGTTTTCTATTTTGCTGCTTTTTCTCCCCTCTCCCTCTGTACCTGCAGCTATGCTGAGCACAGCATATAATTTAGCGTTGGATGGTGAAACACTTCTATCCTGCTTTTGCTTCCTCTCTTGTTCTGGTTCCCCATATAGCTCTGGATTGCAGTTTGGCTAATCTCTGAAACAATGCTGCTTTTGCCTTCTGTATTTCTCTGTATTTCTTCCAGCTTTTACGTAATGTTTTCTATACGCTATAGTCTTGTTAGTCAAAATGGGGTTTAGGGACGTATTACAAACCTGTATTATTGTCTATGGCTGTTACACTTGACAGCTCAGATATCGTGTAAGTGTTTAAAAATGTTTGTTGAAGGTAGTCACCTGATATGCTTAGAAAAAATATTTGTGATATCTCTTATTGCAGTTTTATTTTAATATGAGCAATGAACCTTATTAGTACTTTTCTTTTCTTCACCCTTCTCTGCTTCAGATAGTCGTTTGGAAGAGATACAGTGACTTTAAGAAACTGCACAAGGATCTCTGGCAAATTCATAAAAATCTATGCAGACATACAGAACTATTTCCGCCTTTTGCCAAAGCAATAGTATTTGGTAAGCATAGTTTCTTCCTGAATTGCCGAAATTCTTTGATAACTCAAAACCTGTAAGTACATCTTGTTTTGCAGCTGTGTGGAACTCTTTTGTGTGCTTTCAGTACGCAACCTTTTGGTTTGCCATGAGTGTCTTACTAGTAGGTGTGCTGGTGTCATAGCTTGATGAAATTATTTATTTTTTTTAACAGAACTGGTTATGTTCTTTTGCTGCTTTCATGTTAGAGTTATTAGCTCAGATGTTTATTGATGTGTATATGCTCTATATAATCTGTACAGTGCTGCAGTCACAAAAGTAGTTGTACGTTAAGGTTTCCCCTTGCTGTTCTAACTGAAAAAACTCCCTGTTTCTTTTAATTAAGGATTATTAAAATAAAAAATCATGGCCTTTGGCTTGGTTGTTCTACTCATAAATCTGCTGACAATGCCCGTTCAAAGTGGTGACAATCTACAGTGTAGTGGTGAAGTCTAATCCCTGGTGATCAAATAGCAATGGGGTAGATGTTCAGTCAGTGGTGGTTCAAGCTGTATGTGCTCTGTGTGCTTCCGTGTGCCTCAGAACCCTCTCTGGTGCCTTCTAATAAATTTAAGACCTAGTAGCGAAAGATCAGTATTAATAAAAGTCTGGTTGCCCCAAGCATAACATTTGACAGAAAGGAAACACCAGAGGTCAATATTGTTTGTTCTGTAGTAATAAGGAATTTATTAAGCTCATCTGGGAATTCCACCTGGAAAGTGGAGGCATACAGTGCAGTGGAAATCTCCACACCGTTCCTCTGCCTTTTCTTCTGTGTTTTTTCTCTGGGGGAGGGGGGAGGACTTTTTTTTTTTTTTTCCCCCCCCCTCTCCTAACCCTGCCCCTAGAAGCTGCATAATCCTGAGCTTAAAATGTAGCAACGCTTTTTGGATCTCATTCCTCTTGACAAGGTTGGACGCGGATGCAAGTTGTGATGGATAGTGAGTCATATGCACTGGTAAGAGACATATAGCTCATGGGAAGCTGTTGTTGGGAGGATGAATAGGCTGTAGTTCCTATTCCTAGCACAGCTAAGCTGAGAGGTGTTGCTAAGTGATGCATAAGGTATTGACCATAAGAAATATCCCTAGGGTATTTTTGGTAGTCTCTCTGCAGTGTTCAGGCATGAATCTAACCCAAATCTTGTCTAAAAGCTTCGACTGCTTCAAGGAGGGCTATGCACATGAAGAGAGTTCAAATTTGCAGTCCTCTTGCCTTAAAAGTCTGCCTGCCAAACTACAGTGCTCATTACAGTGCTCATTGACCTTTTTAATTGTTGCATTTCTCTCTTCTGTTACACTGAAATTGGTGTTACAAAGTCAGGCCTGTCGGTATGGAAAGTGCCAAAACTGGGGTTGTTTAGTGACCCTTTGTCCAGCTGCTGTGTGCGGCTGTATTATGATACTGCCCTGGGGTATGGTGCTGTAGTGGAAAGGGCAGCTGCCTGGAAATACCCTCTGGGGGCTCCTCCAGAGAAGCTGACTAAATGAAACACCCTGGCAGGCAAGACCTCAGCCTGGAAAGCACAAACTTTTCCCCTTGTTGAAGTTTTATGACAAGGTACTGCCTTGTTTTTGCTTGTTAGTGGCATTATGCTTATTCTTGATGGCTACAGCACTTGGGCACCAGCACTGACATGTTTTAAAATATATACTAACACAAACAACATTGAAAAAATTGAAGTTAGTGTGTAACCCAACTCCAAACTGCCTCAGTCAGCTTTGGGGGAGCCTCTGACTTAACCTGTTCCTGTGTGAAACGGCCGAGTGAAAGGCAAAGCAGCTGGGCTGTCAGGTAGATTTCATGGCTCTCATGGAGAGCTGAGTGAAATAGTTGAAGTTGTCTTTCACATTAGGCTAGATTGTATCTGACTTGTATGTCGTTTTATTTTTACTTATTTATGAAATTGAAAGCAGAGCTAGTTTCAGTGCTATATCAGAACTTGTGCCCTAATGGTTAAATAGGGAAAGTGTTATTAGTGTGATCTCAAGATGATTTTAAATCTGGTTTAGAGGAGTGTGCTCACTGGACAAGTTATTTACAAAGCTAACATTTGCAGACCATAATTTAAAGTCGGGTGGGAGATACAGTAGGTATTCGTAGGGGAGGGAGGAATAAAATGGAAAAACAGGGTGGAAGAGGGTGTCTGACTTCTAATGTCTTAAAAATAATTTTAAATTGATAGAAATGCAAGTCTCCTGCTAGCTGTTCTTACAAACTCTGTAAGCAAGGGAAGAATTGTGAGTGAAATCCTTTCTGAAAGACGTGCTTCTTCTATTGTGTGGGGTGAACAAAAGTGACTGCAATTTACATTATAACAGAAGGAAATCTACAGGATTATTCAATGTAGTTATTTACAAAAAGCTCTTTGAAATGAAAACTAAAAAACAAAACAAAACCCACTACATCTGAGTGAAGAGAAAGCAGAGAAGAATACGAGAAAGAGGAGGTAATGTAGAAACAAGCTTAAAATGATTAGCATGTAGATGAAAGGAATAGAAATGTCTGACTCTTTTTTTTTCTTGAATTTAAAAATTATCTTTTTATTTAAAGCATAAAATTTTACTCTTTAGCCTTCCATCTCATTTCTGCCCTTAACAGCTGCTGTATGTTTTATTTCCATTTAAAGCATTTATCTTCAGAGGATGAATCCTATTAACTTTTGTACTAGAAGATAAAATGTAATCTTAATAGATTATAAAATATTTTGACTTTCTGACATTTATTTTCAGTCTCTATTAATGTTGAACTGCAGGATCAGTCTCTATTAAAGCAGCATAAAAGCAAAAGATGTTAATAGCGCATTTCTGCAGTGTCTCTGGTGTGATGATGTGTCTGGTTTGTAGCAGTCTTTAACATAGTTACTTACTAGCATCACCAGCCATTGCTGGAAATTTTTTGATTTTATTTTTTAATGTGTATGCTTTAACATATACATATCACTTTGTGGTAAGTATACTGTACAAATGAACGTTGCTGGTTGTGACGGTCAGACTTATTATCTGTTTGTATTAAAAATATTAAACTTGAGCAGAATCTCACGTGCAGCGTTAGAGTTTTTGGAGGTGGTGTGGAGCCCTGGGAAGTGTTTGAAAATGAATGAGTCATGCTATGCTTCTATATTTGGTACAACCAGATGTTTGTCACATCTGCAGATTTGGACTGCCTGTTTGGCATGTTTTACAGCACAACTTTTGAAAACCATAATGTGCAAGTTCATGTATTTTTATTCTGTTACAATACAGCTGCTCACATCAAAGGGTGAAACTTGTTAAGGAGGGTAGGTGGGGAAAGAAATCATCTTGCTGTTCCTGCACTTTACCTGGACCTTTTCCACCCATCTTATGGGGAAAAAATTAATGACCTGGAGCACGGGAATCAAAAATGGTGATAACGGATCCAGCTGTTAAAACATGTCTGAATTGTTTTGCAGCTGTAATCTGTTTCTGGGGAATGATTACTCCTTTCCTAATATACATCAAAATCACTTGTTAGTATTTTCAAAGTACTTTTTATTGGACTATTTAAGTGTTTCATATGTTGCCTATACATGGTATTTTACCAAAATCTCTTTTCAGCGTTTCTTGTGATTCTAACAACTGTATGAATTTACTCTATTATACAAAATACTCCTCCCCTTTTGGGATTTATTTAAAAAAAAAAAAAACCCTACAAATATTGATATATAAGTTTCAAGCTTTTGCTTGTAGTGAGTTAGAAAGATCATTTAGATTATGAAACTCAAATAAGGGTAGCTTGGATTTGAAAATACCAAATAAAGTAACCTATTCTTTAAGAATTAGCTGTCCTGCATTGTTGGAAGTATTCTGAAACATTCTGTGAAACATGAACACAAACCTTGCTAGGTGTTTAGTTTTTTAAGCCTGCTCCAGAAACAGAGTTGTGAATTCTCTTTGCAGGGATTTACATTTGGTTTCAGCATAGGTAAAAAATTATCAAGGGATCGTTGCTGGAGGAATAGCTTTATCATGCCAGTGCATTTCTTATGTGCTAAGATTGTGCTTGGCACTTCCCAAAACCCCAGAAAGACATGATTCCGGTAATAACACTTTCATTTGGCCAAGAGAGGTAAAGAATAGCGGGAATAACATTGATTTAGATCTAGAAAGACTTTATGGTGTAAATCTGTTTGAAGCGTCAGCTGGGTATCTAAACACCTTTGATCAGTCTCTCCCTTCTCAATCAGATTCTCAAAGTGTTGAGCAGTCCAAGATTGCTTGAAAATATGGAAAGAAAGAAAAAGGAAGGGGAGAAGGTGGAAGAAGATAGGGGTAATTGGATCTAAAACTACCTGTGAGATATCAGGTAGTCTGTGAACAAACTAGCGTTATATTAAATTTCTCTTTCTCTCTCCCGAGTCCTGTAACTGGTTATCCTAATAGTGTACGATGACGCTGATGAGCTGGAAAGTGTGACAGTGACTAATATTTTAATGGCTCTGTTCAAACTTGCATTTTTTTTTTTTTAAGCTCAGCTTCCTGAAAAATTAGGCTTATGTAATTGTGCTGTCAGATGTTCGTGCCCATTGGCTAATTGCAGCAAAACTTAAGAGAGGAATGGTGGCTGCAAATGTGATGAGGTTTCTGCAGAGCATGTGAAGTGGCAGCTGAGTAAGGGGAGAGCCCCTGCCGAGGTCCCATGGCAGGCCAGGCAGGACTGGGCTCTTCCCTGTACTGTTTGCCGCTGCCTGGCACGTGCACGCTGGCCAGCCCGTCAGTGCTGGCACCAGGCAGACGTGGCGTGTACTGTCTTGGACCTAGTGGGAGCACTGGGAAGGTGTGGAAGAGAAGGTGTGTTTGTTTTTATATATTTCTTTATTTATTAAGGGAGTAGAACAGGGGGGGAGAGAGAGATCTGCAGGAAGCTAGGAAAAATACTTACAGAATTACTTTTTTTGCAAAAGTTGTAGGTTCCTGACCTTGTTAGGAGCTTGCCTTTTTGCAACAGGTAGATGTTGGTGTTCGTGTTATTTTGTAGGTTCATGTAACTGGTCTATGTTGCTGCACTTTAGTGAGTGAAATTGTTTTTTTTGTGCTGTCATGTTTTGCTTGGAATGAAACAAAAGTCGTAACGCACTCGATGCTGCTCTGAAGACATAGGTAATTAGAACAGTTTAACATGGCCTGATTCCAGTGCTGCCACTGAACACGGTCGCGCTGCCTTTGCCTCCTTCCTGCTCACTTGTTATGGCGTTGCTGTACTACTGCTAATGTTTGTGCAGCTGAATGAGCATAATGGACACATCACGGAGCTGATCCAGCCAAAAATTAATCGAGCAACATTTTTTTTTTTTCTCCTCCTCCCCCCCCCCGTTATGGAAGAAAAAAACCTCTCAAAGCTTTAGTTTTTGTTCTCCCTTGTGGGTATGTACATGTCTTTCTAGCTTATTTTCTTTTTGTTATAGCAGGTAGGAAGGACATATTTACTTCAAGAATTTCTGGAAAGAATCCTGCTTTGATACTTTCTTCTGGGATTATTTTTTTGCTTGCTCTGAGTGTAAATGAATTTTGCTTCTGTATTCAATGCATCCTTTGTCGTCTTCAAAGCTAATGCCACAGAACTGTCACAGGTCGTTCTTATTTTTTCCGTCATGCTGCTATAGCAATACTGTTTCTTGAACTTGTCTTCTTGGTTCTTTTTTCCTCTGTATAGCTGTTTCAACTCTCTCTTCTATTCTCTTCCAATTATTACTGTTAACCTCTGCCCTTTTCTTTTGGTAAACTTGTAACTATTTCAACAACAAAGTGATGTTGATATGAAAAGCTAAAAGTAGTTGTGTGCAGTTGTGAAGAATGTGATTTTAAGGTAATAGTCCAAGGGCTCTTTCTCCTGAGGAGCAAATCTCTGAGGTGAATTATGGGATTGTTCTTTAAATATCTTTTTTTAATGGGAATGTCTTGGGTGGTGGGTAGGGAAAAGGGAAGGATCACACGTTTTGGTAACTGAACTGCCTCCCAACTCTAATTACCTCTTGAATCCAGGGGGAGATGAGACCCTGTTTGTGTGGAGCTATTTTGGAGGAGAGCTTCAGTGCCTGGTAGCAGGGCTTCAGTAAGGACCTGTGTCTGTTCACCAGCTCCCCTACGGTTCGTCTCCATAGACAGGACCTTGGAGCTAATTATCTATTTGGGGACTCTTTGCAACATTTCCTTTACTATCTGCTCGTGTTCTGCACTGTTCTTGAGAATATGTGAAGAACGCTCAGCTCCTTACAGGATTTGGGCCGTAATCGAGGCTGACGCTGACTGGCATATTGTCAAATTGTGCACGTATCGTTTACTGTTAGATAACGCTGGACATCCGTTAGTGTCTCTTGGCTAATCAAGAGTGTTGCTTCACATATTCTTATGATGAGAGTGCTAAGGATTCTTGTCGTAGCTGCCAGCTTTCATCATCTGAGTGGATGGCAGAAGACAGGACTCGAGGGACAATTGAGAATAGGAAGTACGAAGATTTGTCGTGTTCTCCTGAAGCACTGGAGTGACTTTCATAGATTCAGGGCTTTGTCTCCAAAAGATGGCTTTTGTCTTGGTTTCTGTTGTTGTTGCTACTGCAGAATAAATGCATATAGCTATTTCTAAAATTGTCAATCTATGTGTCTGTTCCAGGGCGATTTGATGCAACTGTGATTGAAGAAAGAAGGCAATGTGCTGAAGATCTGTTGCAGTTTTCTGCTAACATCCCTGCTCTCTATAATAGCAAACAGCTTGAAGAGTTTTTTAAGGTTTGTTAGTATTTGCAGAAGTATGTGCTTCTTACTGATGTGATTGTGCTTTACTTCATAAACTATGGAGTGCCTGTAGACTGATCAGATACCACACCTCCAGAAGCTGAAGACTTTAATAGGAAGTTCAGCTGCAGGGAGTTAGAATTTTTGCTTACTGAACGATAAGCAAAGTCATAAGTGATGTTAAATCCAAGTGTTCTGTTGGGAAGTAATAAAAATACTGTAACTATTTCTGTATTTTAAGCAAGTGTTTACAGCTTTGAACCAAAGGTAAAAATATTAGCTAGACTGTTTTCTCCTGGCCTGTTATGAAGTCAGATCCATAACAGCAAATTTTGCATATAACTAGTCAAACATGTGCTGCTTGAGCAGTGACATGAGAACCGTTCTCCAGAGTATAGTTTACATCAGCAATTGTACTGCACTGCATTTGAGGCAGTTTGTTTTCAATAGTTCTTTCAAACCTCTCTATTTTCAGTACTCTATTTGGTCCAACATTTCTGTAAACATGTAAGCATATTTTTGTTTGTAAACATCATAGTAACACCCTGAAATCAAGTGAATCTGTGTGAGATGTGGGACATAAGTGTATTCAGGTGCTAAGTATATTCAAATAATACGTATGCAAAAGCAAAATTGCAGTGAAGTGTAGATGTCCTTCCTCATTTTCACATTGCATTAATTGCAAAGTCCTTTACAATTCTCAGGAAAACGTTCGTTCAGCTCTGGTAGCAACAATAAATAGGGCACTGAGTCAAAATATTTTACATTGCCGTTCAATTGTATTTGTGCTTTTAAAATTCTTTGGAAATATTTCTGTCCTTTTGGAGAAAAGACCTCTAAACAAATATCCTTCTTTGTTTAACGAAAACATAAAGTTTAGGCTTGTCATGGACCTTTTTTTACTTAAAAGGTAATGAATAAACTAGAAAGGCTTTTTTTTTTAATAGGAATTAAGTTTATCTACAAGGGGAATTGTGCAAGTGTCAAAACTTTAAGCTTGCTTTGTTACCTTTGTTTCACACTTTTCTGTAGGAAAACCTTAGGTTTTGATCACTCACTGTTTGCACCAGCTCAGCTAGTTTCCTTCAGCTCTGCTCACTGGTGATTTTATTCTTTTTCAGATTGGTTGTACAAGTACCCAGGGGGAGATAGACTTGGACAATTAAGTCTTAGAAAGAGCTGGAGGGTGTGCTACGTGTATTTATTGACCCAAGAAAGATGGGCTGGCTAATGTGAAAACTTGCTGGGCTAGTTCAGGACAGATTATAAATGCCTGTTTGTAACACTGCCTTGGAAATGGTGCGGTTTCTAAGTTTCTAACAGATTTGCATGGGAAGTTGGCACCCCAGATGTCAAGGAGAAATTTTTCTTTTTTTTAACCATTTAGATGGTTTCTCATGCAGTTGTTCCTGTTACTTCACTCTCTTCTGGTTCACTCCAGGCTTGGGAGAGTATAACGTTATCCTTTTATGCTGGCCCTGTACTTAAAATCTTCCCTGTGTGTCCAGTCTTAGCTGTGACTAAACTTAGGATGCTGGGCTGCGTGGGCCATTTGTCTGATCTACAAAGACCCTTTATGAAGGTCCTGCTGACTGAGGGAACTCTTCCCCATAAAGCTCTAGCGCGCAGAACTGCTGCAGCAAGTACAGCTCAGGGCTCTTGTTTTCTCTCCGCAGAAGCTGAAAACGAGCTGTTCTAGATATCTCCATAAGCGATGCAACAAAAAATGTGGTAACCAAAGGTGGCTTTCAACAAAGCCCTTGTTTTACTTTGACTCTTTAGAGGGAGTGCATTGTGAATTGTATGGCTTAAAACATATGTCGTTAAGTTAGAAGGATTCTGTCAGGTTTTGTTTCACCCCTAGAAATTTGTGAGAAGCTGTATCAGCGGTTTGCCTAATAGTCAAATAGGTTAGAGTAGCACTAGGACTAAAACCCCAAGCTAATTTTGCACGTTTATACAGTTTTAATTAAATCCATTAACTCTGAAGTAATGGAGCACTTACTGGTTAGGAAAGTTAATTATGAATATCAGTGCTATATAATGAGATTTTTGGTAGTGCGCGGCAGATAAATAGAAATATAAATTTATATTTCCTCTCTCTTAGGGTGGGGAGGTGCATGATGGTTCTGAACTGATTGGTCCTGTTGAGCCTCTGTCCGATTATCTAACTGACAACCTGTCTGACTGCAGCTCCGAAGGTTTGTTTTCTTTTTCATGTAACTTTATAGCTTGATTTGTTTTAAAGCAGCACATAATTGGCAAGTGCCATATTTGTAGGAACATTAGCATCCAGTTTCTCATTGCTTTATATATGACAGAAGTGACAGAACTAGGATTAGAAAAGAGAAGTTGGGCTCAGCAGAATTCTGTCTGCCCCACTGGAAGCTTATGTATAACAGTAAACTTTCTGGGAGGTTTTTCTGGTCCACTTAGAAATGCTAATGCTCCATCACTCAAAACGAACTGCTCTTGGTGCCAGCAGGAATTGAACCCTCCATTTAAAATATATCTAGTCCTACCTGCTTGCAAAGGATTGGGTTAAACAGTCTGGTAGGGTTTGCTACCAACCGTGCCCCAAATTGCTGACTGTAAATATTTGCAAATAATCTTAAAACTGTATTAAACATTGATCAGTACAAAGATGACTGTCTGAATGTGCCTAGAGCATGAAAAATAGTCTAAGAACCCATTTTGGAGGGTTTTCATTCAGCTCTAAATATCACCATGGCTTCACTGCTCAGAAAAACCCAGAAAAGAGGTAGTATTGTATTTAAAAAAAAAAAAAAAAAAGAAAAGAAAAATTAAGGATGTCTCCTGGATTGAGCATATGGTCGTGTGGTAGGCTAAAGCCTACTGCGAGGCTTGGAGATGTGCAATTTGTTTAACCCTTTTACAATAACTGCTAGTGTTTTTCTTTTCCTGAAAAGAATTCCCTGTCCTTGAAAGTCTGAAACACCCTGTGGTAGAGCCAGCATGGGCTGTGTTCAATTGAAAAACTGGAAATCTTTCCCTTAGCTTGCTTATGTTTTCTGGTTATGCTAGGGCAGAGGATGCTTTCTTCTTCCGCTTTCTTCTTCCTGAGATGTCACTTAACTAGCACACTGTAGAGATGTACACGCTGGCATGGATACCAGATGTAGTGTAATTTTAGTGGCATTTCCCTTGCACTAAATAGTGGAGCTGAAGGGTAGAGTACATCAGCCCAAATAAACACTATGCTAGGGCTTCTCATCTGCCATTGGTAGCCGAGCTGGCCTGAGCGTCTCTGCATGTCATTGTCCAGCAAGTGCTGTGTAATATTTCTGAGAAATTCTTTCCCAGTCCTTACAAATTTTCCCTTGGAGCTGTTCTTATGCTTTTCTTCTTATAAAGCTTATTTGGGAGGTGTTTGACTACTACATTTCCTGTGGTCTGTTTCTGGCATAGAACTTGATTTGGTAAAGTTCTGCCCAAGGGTCAACAGTTGCTTGTTTTTGCTAATAATGGTGTCTCCCCCTGCCCCCCCCCCCCCGCGAAAGTTGCAAGTTGTGTCATTTGCCATTGAGATCTCTGAATGTCTGGCTCTTTGCACTTAGTTATATAATATTATCTACGTGTGCAGCCAGTTCTGCATTTTACTTTGCAGTAACTTCTGTGATGTTCGTGAATTAATATACCTATAATCTTTTGTCCTTCTGTGAAGGAACTGGTACAGAGGGTTAATTGCAGAGGGTAGTTATTGTAAATACAGCCTAAAGGAGCACTGTTTAGGTGAAATTTAAAGATTCCGTATTTTGATAACGCATCCATTTCACACTTCACCTTTATATAAGAATTGCTTCTGAAAATGCTTAACATAAGTGTTTCTATTCTTTAGTCACAAGAGCCTCATTTTTTTAGAAGGAGAAAACCATTTGCTTTATGTGCGATAACCTTTTGTCTCTTCAGCATTCTATAAAGTGGAAAAATTCTTTGATGCGCTTCCTCTGAACTGGCTAGAGTGCTTTTAGGGAATATTAACAACAACTGTGTGCACAGGGCTTCCAGATGCTGAATGTGACTTTTGTGGAGTTATTTTTTCTGAAATGTATGTGATTTCCACATGTTAAAAACCAAATTTGGGAGGAACTAGGGAGAAAGAGAGGGCTGTGTTAAGTCCTCTAGATGGCAGTGGCAGTACTCAGTTCTAAGTTCTCTCCCCACCTCCTGTGAAGAGGATCCTGCCTGCATGTAGTTTTTCCGAGTATGATTATCATAGTTAATCGTCACCTAGTTCACTGTGTTAGTTTTTGTGGGCATTCAAGAGCCTCTACATGGGCACTGTTCCTCTGGACTCTCTTGCTGAGAAGTATCAAGACCATTGCTTACCTGATGCTGCAGTCTGCTTATAAGGGTCTGTAGCATTTTCTCACTTTTACCTGTTCTTCCCAAAGATTAGCAAAAGTTCACTCTGCAGGTGTGCATATTAGTGGTAGATGATGATTGTTTGGCCTTGTGTAAGGCATTGTGCAAGGCATTGCACAACTACTGCTAGATCAGTGAACTGGCTGCAGGCTGCTTAAAAAAAAAAATCCGTTATACTGTAGGAAGAAATACCACCTTTTCCTCCTAGAAATACTATTTCTAGCTCTCAGGCTGGGTGGAAGTCCTATGACTGTGGTTTGTGTGGTGCTAGACCTGGGCTTTAAACCCTGTTCCTCAGCAAAGTTTATTAGCTCAGGCTCTGTGCTGTGCTAGCTGTGTTCACACAGCTTCTTGTCAAGCTGGCTGCAGGAACAGAGCACACGTGTTTGGACTATAGGGAAGGGAACTTAGGTCTGTCTGAAATCTATTGTAGACGTGTACCTAGTATGGGTGGCCAGCACACCCTTCCCACAAAACTCTGGCTTTTCCACTTCCGTGCTCTAGCTACATGCTCGATCAGTTCTGCTTCCACTTGCATGTTCCCTAATTAGCAATTTATCTTCCCTGAACAAAGTCATCTGACTCCTCGAAAAGCTAGTTCATAAATTCTGAGTCTTCAGCATCCAGCTTCAATGCTCATGTCCCTAAATTGGGCAGGTGGATAACCCAACATTAATACACTAATTGAGTCTACTGTTTTCCTCCTACTTTTCTGTTATGAGGTTGCCTTCCTTACAGGGCTCAGGGCTGCATGGATCGTTATCTTCTCAGTGATTCTTCTCATCATGGACCCTCTGCCTTATGTTCCTCCCCTGAAAAGATCAGAGGCGTTGTCTTCTGAGCATCTTCTCTTCTCCTCTCCTCTCAAGTAGGCTTGTGTCACTAAGTATCGCTGTCCCTTTCTGCTCATAGAAAGTCAGCAGCTGGTCATCTGTTCTCCTTCCTGTCTTTTTTTTCTTCTCGCTCACCTTAGGGGAGCTGTTAGAAACATCACTTCTCTAAAGCTATTACACTTGGTAAGATGTGTGCCCTCTTTCTCCTCTTCCATAAATTGTAAAACCAGTCTACTGCTAGAACTGCAAAATCAAAAAGGAAGTTTGACTTAGGTGCCTTAAGTCAACTCCTTGGTACTGCCACATAAAGTTTAAAGATAAGTCAGAACACTTTACCTGATAATATTGATAACCTCTTGACTCTGTTGGTAATAACAGAAGAAAACAGACACCAGGTTTTAGCTGAGCATTTCCTTTCTCAGGGTACAAACAGCTAAATGTCTTAACCTTGTTGCCTATTTGTTTATTGCTTCAGTAGGTACATGTGCCAAGGTGATGAAACACACTGCTACTTGATATCCAGGTGGCACTGCCAAATTCAGGGCTCATTCCACGTCTCATGCTGCATACTACTCTGGAATGACGTTTCTGACACTGGAAGCTGTTTGTTTGTTTGTTTTTTCTCCTTTGTGTGTGGACGTAGGTCCTAGCTTTCCAGGCTCTCCAGTTTTAAGTCTCCTTAGCTGTAAACCATCAGAATGGTGAGAGATAGCTTTTAAAATTCTGCTGCTGTTGAAGGCAGGTGAGTTGATAGGATGCTGAAGTTTGAAGTAGCCCTCCTAAGCAAGTATCTGTGTTTTGCATTTTAATCTTCTAAAGCAAGAAGAAGCAGCAAGTCTAATACCACTGTCACAATTGTAATGGTTTGATAGCCAATCTGATAGCAGTTTAACGTTACGTATTTTTACCTGTAGTAGGGCCATGTCCTTTAATTTTGAGGGTAAGTGAACAGCTATTCTGTTATGTAAAAGGATATCAGAAACATTTTTGTTGTACTTTTCAGTTCGGAAGGATTTAAGTGGGCTTGATGATGTGACACTTACCAGCCAATCAGAATGCGGAGGTGAGATCTAAGCATTGTTTCAATTACACTTGAAGCATTTAGATTATTGTGAAGTCATAATGATGCGTGAACACTTTTCATGGGTGCTAGTCCTTACTGAATGAAATGGTGTAGGTGTGAAATGTCTGTTCTGCCATTGATGCACAAATAGCCCTGCTAAGTTGCTGTGGCTTAAGGACTTACTGAAGACCAGGTTGCAGTAAGTGTATATGCTCTCAGTTTATGGAAGATGCAAAATAAAATGTCTTAGCTCATGTCTCTCACTGAAGTTTGAGCTAATTCATTTTATCGTATGTTAACAATGAAGTAAGACTATACACAGTAGCTGTGAGTTATGTGAACGTGATGCATAACCTGTAGTAACTGTTGTGTGAATTCTAGCTCCTATTTTAATTTTTGTGATGCCGTGTCTTACTGACTTGTAAGCTGACTGTAAAACAGTATGTTAGGATTTCTTGTGACAGTAATTTGACTCCTGTTGATTCTCTTTTCTGAGAGTACCCACACAGGGAGGGTTAGTTTCATAATTTCCTGGAGACCATTAGTGAGTGGACTTTGAAGGTTTGATTTGAGAGTTGTTTGTCCTTTCATTTCCAATATTAGAATGAAGGCCAGTTCTGGGGATTTTGTGGTTAACTTGGAAACCATGCATCTTCAGGTTCTCAAGAACTATGGGTTTCTAAGACAGACTCGCATACAGGGAAATTCAGTGCAAAGTCTCGAAGTTCCAAAAGAAAGTTAGAATCTTTGGACTTAAAAGTTCAAATTGGAGCTGGAACATCAGGTGGTGTGATAAAGAATTTTGGAGGCTACTATGGTGTGTAAGAAATCTAGAGTAATAGATACCCTTCTGACTTGCACTTTCAGGACTCTCCAGTGACAGTGACCTCATCTCTCTGACAGTTGACATAGACTCTCTTGCTGAATTAGATGATGGAATGGCATCCAACCAAAATTCTCCCACCAGAGCTGTTGGCCTTGGCCTTTCCTCTGAGTCCCCAGCACAAAGCACGGTGGCATCTGAGCTGGAGTGGAGCAAAACTGAAGGCGAGAGGGAGAGCCATAGTTTGTTTACTGGAAGCTTAAAACCCAAGCCTGGCAAACAAGATTACTTGGAGAAAGCAGGGGAGTTGATAAAACTGGCCTTAAAGAAGGAGGAGGAGGAAGACTATGAAGCTGCCTTCAGCTTTTATAGAAAGGGGGTTGATCTGCTTCTAGAAGGTGTTCAAGGTATGGATCTCCTCACTGTGTTTGCCGTGCCTTTGGTTATGACATTTCCTTAGTTAACATCTGCTTACTGTGTTGCACAGAAGTGATGTGACATACAGAACGATGTGTGCTTGGCTTTCATGTGCTTGATAGCTGCTATGCATATGTGTGTGAGAGAGAGAGACATCTTTCTCTCTTAGACTGAATGATAATTCAGGATCGCATCCTGTAAGTGCCAGGTATCTCCTTTCTTAAAATTGCAGCACAACCTTAGGCTTACAGGTAAGTAGCAGAGCACTTTTTTAAAATTATTATTCCCTCTTTACCTAGGCATTAATTAATATGTGGCACTTGCACTGTTGAAACATTATTTAATTTACATGGTTAAGTGAGGATTAATTGTTCCCATTTTACACATGGGGAGAGGCAGACTCGGGTTAACTTTCCAGTCACAACAGGGTTAGAACTATTTTTGGCTCCCAGCCTCTTGCTTCTTCCACTGAACTGTTCTCCATTTTCTAGCTAGAAGGTGTGTACAAACCTATATCTCCACAGTGCTGGAGGAGAACAGGATTAAAAAAAAAAAACCTCCCAAAACAAAAACCCCCACAAAAACAACCACCAAAACCAACAAAAAGTACTCTTTGGCATATCAATGTATGGAGTTGTATCCAGCAAGTCAACAGTAGCCTTTGCAGACACACAGACTTCTGTGGACTCTCCGTAGTCTTTGTCAGTCAGGGAACAATTTTTTCTTCCCCTTTCACCTTCTAGATTCCCAAGAACTAGAGTGATAGCTGCACTTATTTGTAGTTTGCCAAGAAAGCTTAGAAGTATAAAGCACAGGAAATGCTTTATTCTTTCGTGTAGTGAATTTGGTGTCCGTGTATTGTACTTTTGTCCTACGCAAATTGAACAAGTACGATTAGAATGCCGGCTTTGTTTGACAGTATATAGCACAGATACATTATGCTGCTCCAGAGCTGAACTTCAGTGCAAGGCACATACAAGCAGAAGCCTTTGCTGTGTCTCTGCATGGCAGTAGTCCAGAGACTCTGAATGGTTCTAGGTATGGAAGTTACCTGCTGAGCTGTTCTGACAGGGGCTGGCAAAAAATAATGGATAGATTTCTCATGCAAATTGAGGTTTGGGCCAAGCAAATGTGCATAGCCGTTGCTTAAAGCATGTTTTTACTTTCTGTAAAAGTAAATCCACCTCTTTCTTCTGAAGTCCCAGTGATATCAGTAGGGTTACTGACTGGTGCTTGTTGTGGCTTTTTAATAGCATCCTATCTTTCCTTGACCATGTTATCAATGTGCTTTTCATTCTTGATGTTGAACGTGTTGGCAGTCCTTCTGCTGGAGAGCCCAGCTGTTTGTTCTTTACTAATACACTTCTTTATAGGCCTGCATGCCATTTGGTTATGGTCTTCTGACATCTTGTTTTGTCATAACCACTTTTGTCTTCTAGCCATGATGCAAGGCTGCTGTGATGCAGTTTAAAACTGGTGGTTGGAGTTTCAGCCTCAAACTTCCTTTATTAAACCATTGCAAACTGCTAGGGCATGAGCATAAGACAAGCTGAGCTACTGGAATAACTGTGCATGGCGGTGTTTAAACATGTTGGCTTTGAATCTGTGATAAGTCCTTCTGCTAAAGTTTACCTTGCAGTTGTGAAAGGCTACACTTGCATGCATGTTAAGTTACTGGTTCAACAGATGCGTAGTAACCCTTTAAGCCAGGGTGAGTTGAGCCCTTCAGTTACAATTACTAATATTTTCTGCAGGGACTCTAGTTTCTTTGCTGTTGACTAGCTACTCATACAGCCGCCTCACATGACGACTAATCCTTTTTTTCCTCATCTGCTGGTATGTGTGCTCTTCAGACTAGAAAAATATCAATACTCTGCCCTGTTTGTTTCCCCGATGCTGCTCAGACAGTACAGTGGGAGTTGATAACAGATTTATGGTAGTGGTACCTGTAGAGATGGGAGTTCCTTGGTGGATGAAGAGATATATAGCCAGCACCTGCAAATTCTGTGCAGTCCCTGGCATTTCACCCTTACAACACGGGGGAGAGAATAGCTGGAGTGAACTGCTTTTCAACTGACATCTTATCCCTTGGGAACATAAACGTACACAGGCTAGTTGCTAGCAGTCACCTTTTCCTTCTCCTTTCTCTGTGTTACCCTGTGTGGCTGTGGAGGTGGAAAAGAAATGGGTGGTCATCCTCTACTGGGCACTTCCCCAAGTTTTGGATAGATCCAATCCATCTTGTGTCCTGTTCTTTTTTTAGAGCTTCTGTAAGCTGCCAGGGAGATTCTGATGTCCTCTTTATAACGACAGGGCTGATTCTAACACCTTCCTAAACTGTGAATGCCTTCTAATTATTCATGACTTTTATTCCTCATAGCTGCTTATGTGTCACTATCTTTAACTACTTTACGAAGATAATATGTTTAATATTGAAATGTGAGTATTCAGTGTAGATTGCAATAAAAACCCTTAACTTGATCACTTTAGCTAAACACACCTGATTGCATATTTCTTATGAATAAAGATATGCCTCTTTCAAAGATAGTACAATTGTTGCAACATGTCTCTGGTCTTACGTGTCAGTGACTACTTTCAGCCCATTTTGTCTATATTGGGCTATGCATGTACTCTGTGTGTGTGTGTATATATATACACACACACACACACACCATGTTTCACTTTCAGATATTAGTATTTTATCTTACAATGTGTAGCCTTTTATTTAAGATGGACTGAAAGTGGCTTTTGCGTGTAAAATGGTAATACATATTTTTGCCACTTGGTGGCACCAAGAAAATAGAAATTGACACCAAAAGACTTGAGTCAGAAAATGTAACCAGTGTACTAGGATAAAGGAAGAATCACTGTCAGTCCTCTATTTGAAACTTGTCTCGGAACTGCCTCTGGAATGTAAAGCCTCTGTAAGTTGGTTCTACTTCTCTGAGAGATAAGCTTTTTTGCCAGCCGCTCCTTTTTGCTTGGTACAAGAAGATCTATTTACTGCTTAAGACTGGCTTATCAAAACAATGTGTGAATAAATTTATTACTGCGACTTTATTGACTTGTGTTGTACAGTTTGAAGTAGCAGACCTCCATAAAGGCAGTCGGGGTATGTTGGAGTCTTACACTTTTCACTTTCATGACTTTCTTCTGAGTTGGTGGTGCTAATGCTGGAGGAGGCAGCGTGCTGCATATGCTCCTACCAGAGAAATGTCTGTATTGACTTGGTTTTCATCTCCGTGTATACGCTCTCAGAAGTATGGTGCTGTTAAATATACTGTGCAAACCACGTATGTATTTTCCTCTATTACTTCTTGTAGTGTTTTAGTGCTAAATCTTTTAATGCCTTCTTTATGGTTCTGCCAAAAAGCCCGTTTATGCACGTCACTTAGGCAGTGACGTAAAGGCCCTGTGTGTTCTGAGAGGCTGTTGTATAACTTGGGCTCTGAACATCTGCTGTATAAACATCTTGGGTCTAATTCTGCTCCGTGTGTACACTCCATGTTAAGTATGTTTGTCACTGGCAAGGAGGAGAACAAATTCTTGAAATGGGAGCAGAGCCCGTGGACTGCCGTTGAACTACCTGTTCCTCATGTCTCTTTCTCAGTTTCATTTGTAACAGAGCTCCCCTATATCCAGCGAGAGGGAACAGCTGCAATCATTTCCTTTTTTCTCTGAATAGATACAGATTCTGCTGCCCCTTTTGCATTTTCTGGGCATTGCTGTGTGCAAGCCTTTGGAGCTTTTGGAAAGCAAGTCTATAAGGTGTTGTAGGATAGTGAATTAGAAAATGGTTAGGCAATTCTCCAGAAGCTGAAACCTTCTGGAATTCAAATCCTCCAGCTTTTTGCAGATACGAGAAGATAAAGGTATTAATTGATAGAAACTTTAGCTCACAATTATAGCTATTTTTGTGTTTTGTTATCAGACCACTTGGAGGTCAATGTATTATTTCAGGCCCAGTGGTGGAAAATCAATAGCAAGCCACCAACTTCTAGTCTGAAAGCTAACTGTATTTTATGCAAAGTTAGTGCTTTCCCTGACTTTGATGTAGGACATAGTTTATGTTGGGGAAAAAATAGATCAGGAGGCTGAAGATATGGAAAGGGGCTTTTGTAATAAAGGAAGGAGTCCTACTTGTGTTAGTTCCTCCTCTTTCTCCACCTCCAACCATTTTCAAGTTATAACCCTTACGGATCTTGGTGATGTGAGCTTTGTGACGAGCAGATAGCTAACACTGCTTATTGCTGGTTTTCAGGAACTTTCAGCATGTGATGAGGCAGGAGCATTTCGGAATATGGTCAGAAACGTTTCAGCAATATGGTCAGTCTAACTTGTGTAGAAAAGTACAGGATCTGATCCAGAAGGTTTAGAAAGCAAACATCCATTAATCTATTACCTACGAAGTGCCATGTTACACATTAACACTGGGAGGGAGATGATCCGTTCACTTCGTCGTAGATTTGAGCGTTTGTTTTTATATGTGTAGCAGCTGCAGTTGGGTGCAATGAATATTGATCCTTTAAGGTGTTGGTTTAGCTAGGCAACATGTACTTTGTTGCATGAAGGATGTGCTGCTTCTCAAGTCGCAAGCTATGTTTTCCAGGTATTTTTGTTTTGCATTAGGTATCTACAGCTTCTAGATAAGCTGTTGATGTCTTTGAAAGCAGCCTGCAAATGTCAATTTCACGCTGCTTTATGCTATTTTAGTGTTTATCCAGTAAATGGAGCTGGAACAAAAATTACAGAAATTACTGAAACCTTGATATAATGACTTTGACTTTTAACCCAGAAATGTATATACAGTGAAATACTGGGAATACTTTGGACAACTAGATGATATTTCTGGACGTGCCAAAAGCAAACCAACTTGTATCTAATTACTGGGATTCTGATGGGCTATGACTTGACCTTGTGATGGAGCCAGGGATGCAAAAAGGAGCATGCTTGACAGAATGCCAAAAAGGCAGCGCTCAATGAAGAGGGGAAGAAGAGCCATGGTTTTTTCTTGAGCGTGTTTCTGACTTCCAGAGTGAAAAGCACCTTTGCTTATTTGTTGAATGGTGCTTATGAAGCTTATTTCTGTTTCAACACAATAGCTATTTTATATTCCTTTCATTTTTTTAAATTAGATCTTCTGAATAATGTTTATCTTTGACAGTAACAACCCCTTACGTAGTTAAGCAGTGTCTTCTGTCAGTCTGTCTGGACTTCCCAACAGTTATGTCCGATTAAAGCAATATTTCTGAGGAAATGGTAGACCTGATTTCTGAGAGGGGTCAGCGTACGCTGGTTGGATATCACCAAATTAAATGAGGAACTTTGTGATAATGCTGTGTGTTCAGGATCGCACTGGTGAGATTAAGAACGCTGTTTCCATGGGCCAAGGAGGCACGGAGGTGATGATACGTCAAGACACACTGGAGTGTGAGCTGATGTCTGCAGGAGAACCCTGGGAGTTGTGCTGGGCCTCCCAGGGAGGGGTTAATGTTTTTTGCTGACAGGGTGACTGACAGAATTGTCATTTCCCCCACCCAATCTCAGACCTTTATGCTCCTATGATGCATCATCACTGTCACCTTATCTATTGTTATAACTTTGCTCTTCCAGGGAGCTTGGAACCACTCTAGACAAAGACTCCCTGCCCTGGTTCCTTCTAAAGAAGCTGAAACTGTCTCTGTTTCCTGCTTTTGGACTGTGAGGATGCTGTAGGACCATTTGGACTGGGCTTTCCAAACAACGATACAGAGTGCTACTGCTCTTCTAGTGCCTTGCATGACCATGACATCATAGATTCTGTTTCAGTAGGTTAGATGTTTGTAGGAGGGCTTGTCTATTGATAAGCAACTGGATTAAGAAAAGGTATTGAAAATATTGTGGTTTGCTTATAGAAGTCATGTAGTCGCACTGTGCCCCCAGTGGTGCTGAAACTCATGTTAATATAGGCTGTGGACTGCCTGTAACAGATGTGCGTTGGCTTCCAAGCAGACTTGTGCCACAGGATCCATCACATGGAATAGATGTTGGATGGATTACCTTGCATAAAGTCACTCCATATGCAAAACTACTGGGTTTAGATACCTCATCCTGGGGAAACAGCAAAATATGGCGTCTGTTAGTAAAGGTGAAATCCGTTAATGTATAAATACAGCCAGATTCAGGTATGTAAAGAAATATTCAAGGCAAAGTTTTGTTTAAATGTCAAGACCTCTCTGTGCGGAGAGGCTGATAAAGGACTGAGTCTTGGTATCTAATGCCCAGCTTTGAGCCTTACAATACGTGTACAGGTGACTTGTAGCAATGACTGTAAGCCAATGTGTCGGGCATGATGCAGAGATGACTCTGAATGTGACTGAATGTGCATGAATAAATATGTGACAAGATGGGGCCTTAAAAATCTGTTCATTCTCCCATATCATGGGGAAACAGCTAGCTGCGTTGGCTTGGTTCATCTGACCTTTCCAAGATGTTAGAGCAGCTTCTTGCCGGGTTGCTGCTAAGGACGTTGCTTGTGCAAGGTGCTCTGCGGCCTCTTTGACAGACTTCTCTTCCTGCCCACGCAGCCTTTTATCTCAGCTGTTGTTAGCCAGCACTCAGCTACAGCTAAGTGCATTAATCTCTTTGTGACTGTTGCTATGTAGGGCTTCTACCTCCCATCAGAAGACCTAGTAGGGTTGCTACACTTATTTCTACATGTGGCGTAGACAGAATAGACTGATCTAGCTTACAGTGCAGCTTCTGTCCATAGGTGAGAAAATTAAGTCTTTGGCTATAGAATTGAATGACTCTGGTGGGGTAGGTGATTTGAGGTGGATTAGCTGAAATAGAAAAGTTGCATAAATATGTTTAAGGCATGATGGCTACATGCTAACTGATGCCTTTTTTCTTTTTTCCACATTCGACTTCCCTCTTTTCCCATCCTGTATCTTAAAATAGCCTGTCTAGTTTCAGAGCCGTGTGGAAGGACTAGTACAGGTTTGATCCCTACAGGGCCTGCTGCTGGCTCTTCAGTTTTAGAGATTTAGGCTGTCAGTGACCCCATTCCTCTCCTTAGTAGTGGAAAGATACCATTTCCCACAGTACTTCATAAAGGTACATATACAAGTACATATGAATTGTATTAATATATTGATATGTGTACTACCAGACTATCAGGACTGATGAATCTCATAATTGTTGGTTTCTTTCATTTTTGTTATTTTAAATTTACTTTACTTGATTCTCAGACAAAATAACTTCTAACTTGAGGGGTAGGTGTCTGCTCTGAAACAAGCGGTGTTTGTGGTGGTTGGTTCTCAGACAGGCTAGTCCTTTTAGTTAAGGAGGAAGAGAAGTTTGACAGTCTTTTCCTCTCCTCTGTGCTGGGAGCCTGTGTAACTTATTTTCTTGCTCTGACTGTCAGAGCACTCTCCTCCTGTTTCTGTGGCGCTTGTGTTGGAGGACATGGTGCTGCTGTCACCATTTTGTTTTCTTATCCATGCTAGGATGCTGCTGCTTCTCCTTCTGTCTTGCATCAATCAAAATCACAGATTTTTTTTTTTCCTTTGTTCTTAGAAGCTTTTACAGGAAGTTGTCTAGGGATATTTCTCCCACTGTGAAATCCTACTTTGGTGAAACGTCTTATAATTGAAGACTACAACTTTTAGCAAATGGATGGGAAAGGAAGCTTTTTCTCCCTGAGATGCAGGATGTGTGCTGTGTGATCATCGCTTTTATGTTTTTCCAGATAGTTGTACGTGCACTTGAAAAACTACCACCTTGGGTAGTTTTATATCCCCAACACATGCAAGTTTCTCTATACACAGATGTTGGTTGATTAATGTTTCTTGAAAATTGTTTTTTATGATCTGGATCCTTACTGAATCCTGCTTATTGTTACTCAGGCATGTTTCAGCCAGATCATTCTTCTGTGTAATCTTAACTTTTGCAACATTTTTCTTCCCAGAGAGATATTTGGATAGACACTTACGCTACCTAAGGTAAAGCTTAAGTTTGCTATAGGATACAGAGCTGTTAACTTCACAGGAACTGCAGATCTGCATGTACCTAGAGCAGCCTGCAGTGAAGAAGGCATGTATATAAAAATGTAGACATAATGGTTATAAACATACTGGGAAGTTAGAAGGAGGATTCTTAGGTGTCCACTCACTCTCTCACACTTGTTCTTCAGCACGTGAGGTTTCACTTTTAAGTTGCTTTTCTTGGTTGCTAGAATGTAGTACTGTCCTGAGTCTTCAAAAACCAAGAAAGAATAGTTCTGATGAATGTGATACATCTTAATCATTTCTGCTTCTTCCAAAATGTTTAAAAAAGGAGGAAGAAAAGACACTTCAAAGTATTTTTCCACAATGAGCTAAATCTTAATATTTACAGTCTCTTTTTAACAGTATAATTTGGCCACCACCTCAATGTAAATCATTATAATATATAGCATACTAGAGATGACCAGCTCTCAGGCTCATTTCACAGCTCCAAACTGCCACCTGCTACTGAAAGCTACAGCCTCTCTTTTCTGGGATACTGGATACTGAAGTGTCCATCCACCCCAGCACCTGCCAGGTTTCACTTATGTAATTGGTGGAAAATAAAAGCTTACCTGCTCTTCTGCAAAAGTTTGTGGGGGTTCGTTCCTAAATCAGCAGCTCTTCCCTTTCCTGAAATAAATGTTGGGGATATAAAACTGTCCAAAGTGGTCACAAATTTGTGCTGGATTATAAGTCGCATTGTCACTTACAGTGTGCCCGAGCTTTTGTTTGGCTAATATGGACAAAGGAGTCTGCTTCACATGATGTAAGAAGTGTTTGCCCTAAGAAGAACAGAGGTCCTCTTGAACCAATTAGGCAAAAATAACAGCTGGGCTACCCACTAATAAGGAAGGTGCTGCTAAACCTCTTTTCATTGTGAGAAGAAATAAATCTTTTAAGGCTTACTCCCTTGCATTTTTATAGAGAGCAATTCTTTGAAAAATTCAGCAATCCAGCTGGGTGATATGTGCAGGAAGACTGTGAAGAAGATAAAGAAACTTTTAAAAATAAAAAATGGTATTATAGCTATTAGATTTGGCAATTATAAATGTTTCATTGAAGATTTCAGTATTTAGAGAAAGTTTTACTGTTTAAATTGTTAAGTACACGGAGGTTTGGGGTTAGCACAACAGGCAGTCTCCAAGAGGCTCCTTGTAGCCTGTTCTGCCAGAGGACATTCCTTCCTGAAGCGCATCTCTTCTGGTATGTTCTTAAACAAAGGCAGCCCGCATACATTTTCAGCAAGTCTGAGAGAAAAGCAGGAAGATTGGGAAGGGGTGGGAGGATTGCAGAGGATTGGGAGAGGTAGTGCTGACTTCTTAGTCTTGCCTCTTCTGTGGAAATACCTACTTCCCGACGAAGCAGCTGGTTAGATGTGGAGTACACTGAGGTTCTCGTGTCAGGTTGGCCCTTCCTGAGAGAGCCTGTAGTGCACCGTGGGGGTGCTCTGGAGGTGGTCAGACACGAAGGAAGGAAGGAATAGCTACTATAATACCCTAGGTGGGTAGTATATACTGTGATGTAATGAGCATCTGATACTGTATACGTTAATGGCAAATGATGGCTAGAGTTTGTGTGTGGTTTTTTTGTTTTGTTTATTGCCCTCTGGTAACTCCACACGACTTCATTCCACCCTGGATCAGCAGAGGGGTGTTAACTTGTCACTGAACTCTTAATAGTGCAGGCTTAAGAGCACTTCCTCCACGCATCTGAGGCATGTTTTGTCATTACTGTAGATTATTTGGAAACGAGTATAGATTTCTCTGTGGTCCTTGTCTCACTGAATTTTTTTTTTTTGGTTGTTTTTAGCGCATGTGGTCACCTTTCAAAAGCTTTTTGCTATTAACACCTCCACATAAGTCATTTTCCTATATGATACAATTACAGAGGATCTGGTACCTGAAAGAAACAGCTAACTGAGCTGTTAACTAAATCAATGTTGAAGTATTAGGTAACTTTTGAAAGATAAGTACTTTTCTGAGGAGCCATAATACGTAAGTAGAAAACTCTTTGTAGTATTGATACTTTCCCAGGTGGTATTTCTATATACGTATTGTGTTGGAACGCTTCTTCTCTATACTGCTTATTTGAATCGATGGTCCACTGGGAAAGCAAGTAGGCAAGTTAAAGACAAACTCATGACACAATTATTCTGATATTTGTGGCTTTCTTCTCTCAAACCCTCAAGATCATTTGAATGTGGTAAGGAAGGTCTGTTTTTTGCAAATACATAGTAGCTAAGCTGTCCTTAAAAATAAAGAACAAATTGTGAATTGTTGGCTGCTGTCCTAATGTTCTGGCTACTGTTACTTTGGTCAGCGGGTGGCCCGGTCAGCCTTTACAAAGCCAATTTTCATTTTAAGATATTTTTATTTCTTTGAAATAGGCAAAGCCTTTGGAAAATGAGGGAGCAGCCTGCTTGTGTAGATGAAGGCTTATATGTGCAACAAAGTAGCTGTAGAGTTTTTATATTCTGTTTGCAGTAATAGTAAACAGAGCATCTAAAATAACCACTTGCACATTGCAACAAACACATCATCATTTGCTTAAAAAGAGTTATAATTACAGTTGACGAAGCATGGACACCATAAAAAATGCATTAGTTTGGCTTGACACATTAATTACCTGTTTTTGCAGATGTTTTTATATATTGTTGTGTGAACAGTTTACAAAATAATTACAGGAAAGTCATATGGAAAATAAACTAAGTGGGTGGTTTCTCGCCTTAATATTTTCATTCATGTGAATCTGTGTGAGGCACAGCTGCTCTGCAGCAAATGCAGAGAGAGAGAGAGAGAGAGAGAGAGAGACCGGGAATCTTGAGGGGTTTTTATTCTAAGGTCTCCATCATCAGTGTTACTACTCTCTTATATCTTGCTTTAGCAGTGCAGTTTTTAAACATGTAAAATGACATTACTGATTTAATCCCAGTGATCAGGAGGGGGAAAGCTTTGATCCTGACCAGATGAAACATAAATCTTCTAGTATCTAGGAAAATAAATGAAAAATCAATATTATTTTAAGCAGGATGAGCTTTTATGAGCAGTTGTAAAGATTCATCAAAGGCTTTGACAGAGTTTAAACATTTCCTATTTGCTGTTGTTTAAAGAAAAATACCTTTCAAGTTATAAATTGTAATTAAAGAGAGATACCTCTTTAGGTTACTGTAGGCTAACCACAAAATGGAAATAAGAACTCAATATGCTCCCACAGTGTTTAAATCAAATGGCTTTTATTGGAAATAAATCTGTTCATTCTTTTAAAAGTACCTGTCTTGGGTAACTTTACAAACGTTATCCCTCAACATACAAATGCAATATTGCATTTTTGATATGCATTTTGTCTGCCTTACAGCTTTAATATCTGTTAAATGTTCCATGTCTTAAAATCAAATAAATCATTAAGGCACACTTTCAAGTGAGGAGTTTTATGACCTGAAATTTAGCATAAATACTAAAGATTATTGTTAATTTAATAGACTGTATATAATTACTCATCACCTCGTGTTTAAGGATTTTTATGTAACTTTTTTTTAGTTTAAATTTTTTTTTTGAATTCATATCCTGTATTTCTTTATAAATTTCTGTGAGATATTATTGGCTGCTTAAATAAGTCATACTGGAATGCATCTTCTTGCATTTTCTTGGCTAACCTAATATAAATACATATAATAAAAAACCAAAATCCTACTTCCATAAATCCAGTTCTCTGTTCTCACACAACCATGCGCCTTATGTTACAGTATTTAGGCCCTGAACTGATAATGAACTTGTTCATGAATGATGCAAAAACTTGTTGAGTAAATACTATTTTTGTGAATCCACATCCTCTTTTGTGGCTGAAGATTTTAATGAGTGAACAGTTTGTCAATGCTTTTTAACAGATTACTCAGGAAGGAAAAGTAGAAGGAAAACTGAAATTAATGTCTTGTGAAACTAGGGAGAACAAAGACAGCTCTAAAGGGACATCCTATCTTGTTTGTGTTAATTACTCTAAAATTACTGAAGCAATGAAAAAAAGGCAGTAAACATCCACATTAAATCACATAACTAACAGTTAAGCAGTAAGCTTGACTTTTATGATAGCCTTAGACACTAACCTAGCAGTTTTTTACTAGTTTGCTTGAAGAAAATGATGGCTGAAGAGATTAATGTTGCTGTGCAGATGATTTGTTTTCCCTGAGCGACTACCACTGTATGTGTCTGAGAGAATGTGGGCTATCACTGGTGGATAGGCACAAGAAAGTTTTATGTTGCAGTAAGAGCAAATGTAAAGATGAAAGCAACTGTTAGTCATATTTTAAGGAATTGCAACACGTTTTAATAAAAGCTATGTATCTAGTCTCCTTACATAAAGCCAAACTCAAGTTCAAACAATTGAATTTCATTTTTTTTCCTGGATGGGAATAATACTGGCAGTCTGATCTAGGGCAGTTTCACCAGAATCCTATGAACTGGAGGCTGATAAAAGAGATGCTGGGGTTGGCAGAAAGGTCTCTTCTCTCTTAGTAATTTCTTTCACTCTAAGACATTGGACCATATCCATAATATTTAAGCTGAAAATGCACTAGATTTCTGACTGTACTTTGTTTGGGAAGAAGCTGGACAGTCCAAAGTACTTACAGAGAAGAGCTTTATATCTCTAGCCAAGGAGGCAAAAAACACTTCCCCCCTCTCCTGCAAGATGTATTACAAGATTTGCAATAGGTCATTTTCAGCAGAGCTTGGAGCAGATCTTCAGTCTCTTCTACTCATTTTCGATGGAGTCTCTGTGCGGCACTCCTGTGCGTTTAGGTAATTTGTAGTTATTATTGGGGAGGAGACTTATTTTAGCAGGGTCAAAATGACTAGGCCTAGACGCCAAAAATGTGATATGGAAAAGAGCCTCTGCCTTGATCACCCTGTTTTGTAGGTGCTCACTCTCTGAGTCTAAGGGTTGCTTAAAGCAAGGGCAATGATACATTTGTTCGTGTGCAGAGGAAGAGGAAGCAGCCTTGCTGAGAGTCCGCAATAGAGGAACTTTCGCTGTTGTTCCCTGAGTTTTCTAGAGAGACCTAGCACTTTTGCTACGGCACAGACTGATGAAAAGCTATGTCAGAAGAAGCAGTGTTGTGGGGCCCACCTTCCTCATTCAGGCATATATTTTCCCATCTTAAAAGTGTTTTGGGAAAACTGAACAGTCGGACAACCTTCTCCTTTAACAGCACAGTCATTGTTAAGCTAGCCAAATGAGGTGAACTGAGGGTTCAGGGGTTGCCCCTTATGCCTTTTTTGTGTCTTTCCAAATTCCTCAGAGGTGCATGCATGTGCACACGCGCACATGCATGTGCCTGACCTCCAACACAGCAACACAGACAGAAGGATAGTGCCTTTACAGACAACTACATAAACATGGACAGTGTGAACAGCCCACACCCTCTTCCTAAGCATTGCTGCTTAGAGAAAGACCCCTTGCTCTGGCGTCTCTGGTAGTCGACTCCCAGATTCCTGCTCTTTCCAGTACCCAGCTCTCAGTCATTTTGTCCTGCTTGCCTGATAGCTTAGCTTGAAGTTGAGTAGTGTATAATATGCACAGAGAGTAGAGTGCACTCTCGTACAGAAAATAGCAGGGAATAGAGCTTAGTAGGAAGATAAGACAGATTGTGGTGGTCGGATCAGCCAGATATGTGTACTGACCAGCAGCCTGCTTGCACAAAATGGGGCTGTTTAGTTCTCATCGCTCCTTTTCCCATGCTTATTCCACCCTGAGCCACCTTGACCCCCTCTCTTTCCCCACCTTTGGTCTTTCCACTGAACACCTCAAGAAGTTTTGCATGTTCCCACAATACTGAAAGCATCCCACAGTAAGTTTTACACAGTCCCTCAGTCCTCTTCAGACCTCCCACAAGAAGTTTGCTCTTTCCTGTTAGACTCATTCTGATAACCCACAATAATTCTGTTTTTATCTTATCAGTTCCAGAGTTTCTGGATGAACTTCTTCAAGGTTACACGTGGTGGTTCCTATAATGACCCATCGATCAGTGTCGTACCACTTTTAGTCTTTGTTACTGTCTCTGTTATCTGCTGCGTGTTAGGGTTTGTGTATCTGTGTTTTAAATTAATTACTTCTCCTATTCCTTGCCTTGCCTTTTGTGTTGAATAGCTGTTAGCTATCTGTACAGTCACAGAGATGTAACTACTTGTTTGAGCGTAGGTGTGTAAGAGGTGCGGGGTTGCGCCTGTTGGTTCAGAAACCTGTCACAGCCCAGGCTGTATTTCTGCAAGTCTCTGATGGCATTTTAAGATGGGAAGGGGCAGTCAGTGCCATACAAAATCTCTGCCATTGCTCTGACTTCTAGGATAGCTGTCTGTCATTAGTGTTCAGCGCAGCATTTTAAATTCTCTACAGTAACAATTGCGTCTCACAATCTTTTTATCTTTGCCTGGCCATTGACTGATAGGGTTTTTTTCATCATGGAGAAAGAAGGGCTATTTTAACCATACAGTGCTCACAATGTGAATACCTGAATATGAATTCTAAGATTTAGAGTAAACATAGAATTTGCACTGTACTACAGCATTTTCATCTCTTGCAAATGTTTGGATAGATTAGGCATAGCATAGAGGATGTTCAGCCATCTGGGAAGTGAAGTTGTTGGTGTGAGCACTTCTTTTCCTGTGTCACCCTGGGCCAGGCAAGAAAGGAGCAGCCAGCATCAAAAAGCTGTGAGGAAGAGTTCTTGGTCTCTCTGATGTTGCCTTCTGGCTATTACTAGTATTTCTGACTCTCCTTTATTGGTAGGGAAGTTCATGTTAGAAACATGGGAAAAACCAAGTTTCTTCACTGTTTCCTTGTAAGTTCCTTCCTGTATCTTCCATGATTCATTTTTATTTTTGCATACAAAGTCTGCATCAGTAATTTGTTTGAGTTCTTACTTTTATTATCACAGGAACGTATACCAGGTTGTGAAAAATGAGGTAAGAATTTGTATTTACCTTAGTCTATAACAAGATTTAAATTTTATTTTTCATATATCTTATGTATTTCAAAGTCCTATGATTCTATAAGATGCATATTTGCAGGTTTGGTTATGAATAAACACGAATAATCGAAAGTATATCAAAGCGGTAAAATCAAAGCAGTCACGTACTTTGATTATTTACTACCTCTCTCTCTATAGAAAAAGAAAACTTTTTCTTCTTCTATTGAGGTGAATCAAGTCCAACTCGCCGAGAAGCAGTGAAAAGGAAGACTGCAGAATACCTTATGCGTGCTGAAAAAATTTCCAATCTCTACCATAAACCCTCTGAAGATGCATCCATTTCTATGGTAGGCTTTAATTTTTTTTCTTCTGAACTAGAATTTGGTGTAATTAAATTGCCCTGTCTTTTAGCAGAGTGTATTCAAGCTTGATGTTTAAAAAATAGCTAGAATTTTCTCTTGCAGGTAGTGTGAATGGTATTTTGATATTACACTTCTATTAAGTGTTTCATTTCACAGCATTTCATAGCATTGCAAAGAGTGCTTGATTTAATCCGGACCTGGGTTTTTAGCTTGCTTTTCTTCTACTCTGCAGCTGATGATGCAAGTGTTTTTAGCAATGCTAAAGAATGTAAAGGTAAAACAAAAAATTCCCGCTAGAACATGACATTTCTTTTGACTTCCCCGTGAGAATGTTCTTGGTCCTGCAGGGAGCGGAAGGGCTTTTGGTTTCTTTAGCCTAGTAGGTAACGGTGTGTCAGAACTGGGTGAAGCTCAGTCGGGGCTTGAAGGCAGGGATATGTGAATTTCTCACTAAATAAATGCTTAATTGAGCAAAGGGTCTTCCTAATCCCTTCAGATTTCTATCTTCGTGCTTGAGTGATCAGCAACTTCTTGATTTTTGAGTAGTTTCAGAAGCAATCCCCACCTTCTTAAGCAGCAACATCCTTATCTTTGCTTGTACAAAAGACAAACAAAGCTTATTCCAAAGCACCCTCAATAAATTTCTACTTTGCCCTTCCTCAACCAGTTCCTTTGGGACTTAATCTGTTCTCTGGATTTTTACTGCAGTCTTGCTAAACGGTATGTGAGTGTCAATGACTGCTCTCTTGTAGTAAATATAAAAGTTCCCAACTTCCTGTCTGTCTACATTTGTACTAACTAAGGACAAAAAGGGCAGAAGATTATTGCTCCTTATTTCGTTCAGATCTAAATTCGTACAGGTTTCGTCTGGTGATCTTTAAGGAGATTGCTGCTAAAACGTGAAGCCTTATAAAATCCAACTATCTAATAAGTAATTTTAAAAAGTAAAATCGCTGATTTTGAAGGGTAGCTTTTTCTGTGATGAGAGCCCACAAGCACATTTTTGAGGATGTTCCGAATGAGATATATTTTGTGAGATTTGGAGTCTTGCTGTTGCTATGAATTGCACTTTGAACTGTATGGAACTTTGGACTGATATGAACTCCTAGTAGGTAGCCTTTCTTTGGGTCAAACACCCCTGAAAATGAGGAAGAATCTATATTGAATGCAAACTTTAGTATGTTTGGAAACCACAGAACAAGAAAAAAAAGAACAACCTGTTTTTGCTTTTGTATAAGTTTAAAAACTAATTGTGGTTGTGAAGAAGGGAGAAATACTATATTTCTGTACGTGAACTTGAGAGGTAAAGTATTTCTTCTGTTAGGCTGTACTGAATATAGCAAACGCCTTCTTTGCAGATTGAAAGGAAAGCAGATTAATCGGGACAGGACGCTCGCCCCTCCCACTTCCCAAGAAAAAAAAAAGTGGTGAGAATAGAAGACCGTTCTTCTGTATAGAAACCCAAAATTGACAAGTTAGGGTAAATCTTGCCTTGCACAAGCAAAATCTTGCCTTTGGCCTAATCGCCTTTTTACAAAAAAAGTGAGGTTTCTACCATGTGGCTTTATTTTTATTAAGTCTGTACATGTATTTTAATTCCTTTTTTATTTGCTGCTCTTTATGACATAGAAACCTGACTTTAAATGTAGAGTTTTGGAATTTGCTGGCATCAGGGACGGATGGGTTCCCTAATGGGTCATAAAGGCTGTGGCGATGACCAGTTGTCTCTGAGTTGAGACCTGAAAATGAGTAGGAAGAGGGGCTTTTCTGTCAAAGTTATTATAAGGATAGCGGTAGGAATCACCAAAAATTGACATGCCCTATGCTTTGGCATTCAGGAAAGGGAAGAGTCGTAAGGGAAGTGAGGAGTGTGATTCTGTCTGCATAGTGGTTGCTGAGCAGACCTAGGTTGTTGCACCTGAGTTACTGCTTATCCTCTTTATTCCCCAAGTTGGTTAACTTGGGGTTTGTGTGAGTTATTCCAGCCTGTGCAGACAAAGCTAAGTGCACTGAAATAACCTGTATCTACCCAGTGTGATTCTTGAAGGATGTTCACTAGTGGAATCATACAGATATTTTGTGTGATCCTCAGTTAAGTCCGTAGGGTACGAGATTAGTGTGTATGCATCTCTGCACCTTCACTTTGCACTAGCTTGGGGTTTTCTAGCTGCCGCTTACAAGCCTTTGGTCATGTTGGGGCAAGGCTGGTCTGTTACCACTAGCACCTAGGTCATGCTGACTAATATCATCTTTTGTTGAAATGCTGGTGCTTGGCCAGGTTATGTATGTGCGTGTGTGTTTAACTAACTGTACAATGCCTTCTTTGTGCACTTGGATCTGTGAAGAGGTTTCCCATTACTTTCCTCATGCTGGAGGGACACTACACTCTTTGAAAAGAACCACTGCATTAGTACACATAGGAAGCTTTGACTAGAAGTATGGCCAAGTGTTGATACACCTGATAATCCAGCACAGTTAGAGCCATACTACTGAACGTGGTTTGCAAGAAAGTGAAGGACAAATATTGTGCCCTGACATGGTTTGTTGCAGGGAACTTGATGGGCAGTGAGGGTGCTCAGACTGACTGGACCTTGGAGGACAAGGTCAGACCAGTAAGCAAGAATGGACTCTCAAGGCAGAGTGTTCTTGTTCCTATCATGGCCTTATAAGGAACCACCACAGTGACCAGCATCAAACTGAACTCGCTTTGCCGTCGTAGATACAATATTTTACTTCTTTCTGGTCAGCGAGGTTGGAGAAAATCCACCGGGGTAGGAGTAAGCTCAGAAGTGCAGATTCAACTACTGTCCTGCCTCCCTCAGCTTCTCAGGGGTCCCAAAAGCTCTGAGTGCCAGCCATATGCTGAGCCAGGTGAAGCTGTCTCAAAAAACTGTGCTTCCTAAACATACACCGAGCCACCCATTTGCCACTTGAACACCATGTGAGAGTAAAGCAAAGGGGGTTGTCTCAGGGGCTATGGCAGAGGGAAGTGAGCTAGCCACGGCCAGAAACGCCAGGCCCTGTCTGCTTGGAAGACCAGATAACTGCTTATGGTTTCCCTAGAGGCATAGGCCTGGCCTTTCAAAACTGAGAAGCAGAAGTTATCTTTGATGCCATGGAAACCAAACAAAGAACAAATAATAGTTTGTTACTTTTCTTGCCTTCAGCAAAAAGCTAACAGTGTAGCCCTCAAGAATAGCATCCTTAGCAACCGCCTTTCTGTGGGCAAGTCTGAGCGGCGAAGAGAAACGCAAGAGGATGTGTTTGGAAAACTCATGGCACTGTTAGAAAAAAAAAAAAAAAAAAAGGTTGCGGGCAGAGGACTTAAGGAAGGAGGGAGGGTTTCTTAAGGCTGAGAAGCAGCACAGGGAACTGACGCAACTGTGCCTGACCATGAACTGGGAACTCACTTGACAGGGTCTTGTAAACATCAAGAAAAGCTTTGCCGTGACCCATAGGAGTGGGAGATGTGGAGGCAGCTTCTGGAGACTGTAAACAGGCATGCAGTCCTTTTGGAAGAATAAGCTGCAGCAAACGCACTCTTCCTCTTCCTCCTCTGGTATGGCACAGCAGCCTCAAGGGCCTTCTCTACAGCAAACCCTTGAAAACTGTGAATAACAGCAGCGACAGGCCATTTTGCAGTTACTCGAGCTCTGTTTTTTCCTGTGACCCTTTATGAATAGCAGCTCTCAGGAGCCACCTCCAAGCTTGAGTGGGATCTTGCTGCAACAGCCTTGAATGACATGGGACTGACCGTCAGAAAGCTGCAGTCTTACATAGCTGTCAGCTACAAGGCCCAGCATAAATACGCATACGGGCTATGGATGCTTTTTAACTTTTTTGTTATTTTTATAATGCACATCATTTTCACTCTTTGGCGCTATTTCTGACTGCACTTATGCCTAATTTATTATATTCAGAATTGCTTCATTTTGCACTGTTATAAAAGCCATTGTATTTTAAAATGAAAATTATTTTCTATTTTTAAAGCAGGTTAGTAGTGTTTGCAGTTTTCATAAGATATCATACTTCCTAAAATTCTCATTAAATGTGCGTGAAAATTACATAAAGCTTAAAGAAAATGCACTACTATATTTCTATGAGATGTGAATTCAACGTAAAAGAGAAATTCAGTCTCGAGGCTTCCCAGATCACTTTCTGCATTCCTACCTAATACTGATTCCAGATGCATATGACCCCAGCTGTGTTGCAGCTTCAGGTTAGGGACAGTGGTGCTCTTGCGTTAGATGAGGTTAATGTGAGAGGCTCTTCTTCTTGCTTGGTTGTTTGGTGGTGTAATTCTTTCTCCCTCTGCTCTTATAACTGCTCGCACCAATGCTAAAGCTGAGGCAAGAGTTATTGCCATATTTCATTATATAGCTTGCAAAACTAGAGCCTTCAGAAGGCAAGTGGTGACCCCAAGCTGCTGCGTCTTTGCAGTGAGCAGTATCACAATCAGCATCATCCTTTTCCATTTGAAATTATCCCAGACTGGACAGGAAAGGAACTGTAGGAATTGGTGACACTGATCCCAAGTCAGATAATTTCTAGCTGTGCATCTCAGAGTGTAGTCTGGGACTAGTTTCACAATACACAGGGCCCAACAGTGGGACAGAAGATCCCTGGGGTACCTGAGCAGTATGATGAGCATGTGGACAGGTTGCTGCAGGCCTTCTGCTGGCAGAGGCAGTCTGCCACTTACTGTAGAACATTAACGTCTTAGTTCGAAAAGCAAATTAAGCCTCTGACTTCTGGTTACCCTCCTTCCTATTTGCTTTTTTGTTCCTCTGGTTTTGACAAGAGAGAGCTGTTTTGTAGTTATTTTTCTTATCACTGGCTAGATGCTGAGCTTGGAATTTTGTTCTGTTCAGAGAAGCAGAGGGCTTCATATAGTGCTTAATTGCTATAGTTCTGGAAACTGGGTGTTTAGGCTTTGCTTCCGGCTTGCTTCACAACAGCATGTGATGCCTCTCCATCACTGGGCTCAAGTACTAGAGTTTGCAACAATGACACCAAAGTACTGTAAAGAGTAAAAAATAACATGAAACTGTTAAAAATGGAGATGCTATGGGAATTGTGGAGATGTGGATGTGATTGTTAATTGCTTTAAGGTAAGAAGTGACTATATGGAATGCATATATGAAAAAACAGTCTGTATACACAGTATGACTGACTGTGCCATTACTGGTACTATTTTAGAGAAGGACTCAAAAATACGTACTATTTTATTTCAGGCTCTTCAGACATGATAGGTGCAGAAGTCTGATTCTATAGCATTATTAGATAACTGTTAACTTCTATAGAGATTTTTGAAGTTAACTCATGATTGACATGTTATGAATAAGAGAAAATTTTAACAGCATAATTGTCAAGGAGTGCTTATGAAAAGTAATAGCATGCAAATGGAAGTGGAACTCTTTTATAGTGGCCTAGAGGATTTGGAACAATTCTCTTTCATTAAATGTATTCCTTCAAATACTTTTGAAATCTTGTCATGAGTAAACTGTACACAACTCTTTATTTCAAAGCAAATATTTTGCTATTGCAGATAAATTGCACACAGTTAAAACAAAATACAACCCAACAAAAGAATCCCACTGACCCTCCAACAGCTCCTAGAATGTGGAACCTAAGTTAGATTTGGAGCAATAGCTTCGTATATAGGTTTTTTTCCTTCATATGAATATCTTTTAACTGCTGTCAGTATTCTTGCTCTGCATCATTAAGTGACAAGACCCAGGTGATAAGGCATGATAATGGTAAGACCCATACAGATAAATGAAAGTAAATAATAAACTATTTTAAAAGATAAAAGAAAACCACACTTTTCTCCATGCTTCTTGAACATGTTTTTGAAGTTTTCTACTGAACTTTGCTAGCAATGCTAAAACAAAAATTGATTTTGAGAAAGAATTTGGAGGAAGAGAAGATGGTGGACTGGCAGCATGGAGTGAGACCAGGAGTGGGGAGCGTTTCACGAAGGTGCTCTGTAAAGATGTTGGAGGGGAGGGAGGAGCAAATGGAATACCTACTTCAGGATTTTCAGTTTTTTTCTGAGAATTTCTGATCATAAGGGAAAATTTCTTGTTTCTTCCTGATGCTTAAGCATTTCATCCCAAGCATAATTGCTTGCCCGCAATTTTTCTTTGTGTGATATTTTTTAAGTATTGTCTCAGGACGCTGATAAATCAGATAACCAGCTTTTTGCTTTTCAGAAGCGTAAGAGTTGAGGAGTTTCGCCTTCATCTTCTTTACCTCTGTGAAATAGAAGTGGGTGTGGGGAGGCTGGGTTATGTTTAAAAAAAGAGTTTGGCATTCAGCAGCTTTGCAAATGAAGTTATCATATTTGTGAGGAAGAGATTCAGGTCTGTGGTTCCAGTAGAAGCTGCATGCTGAAATTTTGAAGGAGGATCTGAAGAATTCTCTCAGTTTGCAGCTGAAAACTTAGGAAAATGTTTGGTAAAGTGCCAGAGTTATATATGACGCTTAAGAGGTAGATCTTTGTCCTAGAAGACTTCCAGTTGAAACGTTGTTCTCTCCTCTGACATGCAAGCTTTGAGTTTATCCTGAGAAATTACAAAACGTAGCATGGACAAAAATTCATGTGCATTAACTACTTGAATAGTCAACACCTGTAAATTCTCTTGCTACGGTGTTAATTTCTAGACTGATAAGGTATTGCTGTCTTTTTCTGAGGCAGTTTTGAGAATCGTTTGTGTTGCGCACCTTGTTATTGAAAGGATTTCGTAGAGCTCACTAGAGAACAAGACAGCCCTGTTTATAATTCTCTATTTTCTGTTCTTCTAACTTAAAAAGGTTCTAATTTGTTTTTTCCTCTTCAGTGATCTCTGGATTATTTTGTATCCAGAATACGTATAAGTCTTTGATTGATTATTGGGATGGGATGAGAATTCAGCAATTGATTGCAAAGTTCCGTTAAGTATAGAAAGTGTATAAACTAATTATTTTTTCTTAAATTTTTTTTTCAGTATTATCTTGATTTTATTTACTTGCAAGTTGCTTTTTTTCTTCCACTAAGGACAAACAGAAAACTTCTCCTTTCATCTTCACTCTCTCTGATTTATGATAAATTTAGTTTCCTTCGGCCTGGCATTTGCTTCAGCAGGCAGTCTTCCTTCAAGTACCACCCTGATTGATGTGTAATCTTTGATATCTTCCATTAGCCTCCAGGATCACTAAGTTCAAGGCCCTCTTGGAACCTAAGGAGCCCCGCCGAGGAACTGAAGGCCTTCAGAGTCCTTGGGGTGATTGACAAGGTAATTCTTCAGTGTCTCTTCAAGAGTTCAGTCATAAATCGACTGCATGCTGACATTTTGTCTTTGAAGCTGTGGATCTTAAGGATATGAAACAAAAGGGGAAAATGACTCAAATGCATCTGCACTTTAAAATAACAAAAGTAGAAGAAAAAAGGCTTTTATCTAAGCAATTCATGTAAGGTCATGCAAAATATATTTGAGCTAAAGGATAAGGTACATGTTTGGTGGCATTCAATATGATGAGGCCTGTTTTTTGAAAATGAAGTCGTGGTTATAGTGCTGGGGTAAGGACGAGCTGAGGTGTTTTCACTTGAATAAACTGGTGGATATTTGAAAGGCAGAGGGGTAAAAATTCCTACTTTTGAACTATCACTTGAAATGGGGGAGGGGGAGCTATTTGTTCTCCTTGATTGAAATCTGCAGGCAAGACAGAGATCCAGCAGTAAAGGCAAGCTTATTTTTGACTCATGCAAATAATGTTTACCAAAGTCCCAGGGTAATATCCCTCTGTAAACAGTAAAGGACCATACGGATTTTTTGCAAGCCTAATTAAGAGACCAGAATTGTTGCAATGATTTGGTAATGCTGATTAGTTATCACCTTACCAAATAACTTTAAGACAATACATTATTCTGCCATGTGGCAGTGGCTTATGCACACTGTAAAGGCTCATTCCGCTTTTGCCATGCCATTCCCCTTGTGCCTTTTGACAGTTCCTCGTGTAGTCCTTGGCCTGAGCAGTCGATGGCAGGTCAGCTGACTCCCGTGTAGCTTACCTCAGAAAAACTGTAGCTGGTCTCTTAGCTCTGTATTTCTCCTTTTCTTTTTTTGTTAGGCTGAACCTCGCTGTGGGGCTGCTTTTGTTTTACTTTGCCAGCTTTTTTTTTTTTTTTTTTTTTTTTTTTGGAATTATGTGCATAAGTTGATAACTTCTCAGAAGGCTGTGCATGTTAACTATTATGGTGGTTTTCGTAGCGCACAGAGATTTCTCAGCTCTGACTTTATATTCATTGTATCTGCTTTCCTCTGTTGGAGGTATGGAACTTAGCCAGTGTTTCCTCTGTATGTTTATCAAAGAGCTAGGATTGAAAGAACGCCTATGTGCTGGATTAGTAGCCGCTAACTAGATGGCTGCAGTAGGCATGGACTTTGTGAATTGGTCTGAGATGCGAGGCTACAGAAGTGTTGCAAATGAACAAAGAAAGACCGATTCTGGTATATTCCATTTTTGTATAAAAGTAATGAGCAGCAACTGGAGAAGCTGCTTGATCAGAGTGAAGCTTTTGGAGTCCGTGGAGTTATCAGATCTCCTAGATCTCTGTAAGTACAGTTCTAGCAAGTGTCCCAGATGCTGGCAGAATGTATCTAGGGCTTTGAAGCAGAGCTGGGAAGAATCAGGATTCTGCTGATGAGAGAAAAACAAGGTCTTTGTGTTGGAGGTATGTGTATGAGGAGTGTTCAGAGAGAATAGTCCTATGCGGACAGCTGGTATGCTCATGTGTAAACAATATCCTAGGGGTCAGAGTTAATGTTTAATTATTGTATGAAAAAGGAGCAATATTCTTTCAGGTGTCTTTGTACTCTGCGTACCTGATTCCAGACTCCTTATTATGTGTTTAATCTTACTGTGAGAGTGCTCTCTTTTATCATGTGTTTTTAAGTGTTCATAATGTTGTGAGGCAAATGGAAAGCTGATCTCAGTTGCTATAAGCCACAATGGTCTGAGCATGTTTTATGTGGTTTTATAATATGTACACAAAATGCATATGCATATGAAGCAAAAGCGTGTGTGGGTATCTGTGTGCCAGAGACAATGCCTCTCCCTTTAGTTTAAAACGCTGTCTCGCTTCCTTCCTCACCATCACTGCTTTTTGCCTCCTTCTGCACTTGCATATACCCTAGGGCTCAAATCACGGAGAAATCCAAATAGACGTGTAGGTTTCTAAAGCAAGGACCCTGACTGGAGCCAAGTGCATGACGTAGTGTGTTCTTGGAAGTGGATTCTGATTTCCAGGGCTAGGGCTGAAGATGCAATGCTTTTGGGCACAAGTCTTTAACTGATGCTGTATCACACAGAATTTTGCCTGAAAATACTCTTCTCTTCTTCTAACCCCGAGGTAGCTTCTTCATTTTCATCAGAAAATAGGGATGTGGACAGGAATGAACCACTGGCGTTTTCACTGCCTTCCTGCCTAACTCTGTGCAAGATGATGGATCTCAGTAAGCTTAATTAAAAATGGTGGTGGCGGTTGGTTTGCCGACTTGTTGTCCCGCTGCTGCTGGAGGCCCAGAGAGGTGCCTGCCTCTAACAGTGCTGACTTGAGAAAAGCAACCGTTAACCCTCACTCCATGAAAGGCTGAAGGCTTCAGTGCCTTCCCTTAGAGTAATGTCAGTCTTTGTTCTTCTTTTGAAGCTACTTGAAGTAGTTTGAATGGGCTTCCTTTTCACGGATAAAATGCTTGTTGCTTCCTGAAACTCTGGCTTTTTCAAGCTGTTTTAGGCTAAGCAACATTATTGGACATTTGATTTTAGCCTGGTTTATGCAGATGTGCCATCTTTCCCTCTCTGTCTGCCTTTCCGTCTTTTTTGTCACCTGAATAATTTCTGCTGCGTTGACCCTTTTCTGATGAACTTGAGACAATTGGAGAACTTAGTATTATAAAATTCCTAAAACGTTGTGAAAATGTATAGAAGAGAGCCCATATCAATGCCTTTCCTCTCACCCTTCTGCCTCTGTTCTCATAAAAAAAAAAAAAAAAAAAAAAGCTGTAGTATAAATCCAGCTATTTTAATAGACCCGAGAGGACCTACGTTTTGCTAGAGGAAACCAGGTTTCTTAAATTCTGCTGCTGCTGTGTTTGCTCACTTCATTGTGCCAGAGGTTAACTAGATGGTGTTTGCAGGTATTTTGTGTGTTTGTTATGGGAAGAGTCTCTCTGCGAGTAGGTTTCTGAAAACAGAGGTTTAATCTAATTAAAAATGTGGCTTTTCTCCTGTGAGTGCTGTGGGCTCTAAGCCATTGCTGGTAGGCAAGTACACTTCTTGTAAACGTTATCAGAGGTACCACACTGAAAATGGGCTAATATCTAAATATTTTAGCTATTATCACCAGCCAGGAATGATCAATTGTTTGATCAGGTCATGGGCCTTAAAGTAAAAAAACTTCTTTTTGGAATAGCAAAGATTTTTGCTTTCAGAATTTGCCTAATTAAAAATCAGGGTTGCGGGTTCTACACTGAGTTTCTGCCCAAGGCAAATCTTTCCTTTGAAGCTACAACCGGCCCCTGAAGAAACCACTTTGTTACAGTGCTGCTGGATACCTTAGCAATGCTGTTTCAAACCCAGTTTCTTGTTCTTTAGAACCCTCTGTTATTTAGATTCATTCAATTTAAAGGTTCGTCTTGAAAGCAGAGTACATTAGGTAAGAACTATGCCTCTGTAACCAGTGATGGCCTTTTATGTCTTTTCTATCCCCTCCCCTGGTCCCCCATCAGGCCGCATTGTCTGTAGTGGCGCTGGTGTGACTGTGAGCAGGCTCTTCCGCAGATGTCGGCACATCGGAGCTTGTTGTTCAGTACGCTGTTTGTTAAGCTTTATTGTACGACCTGAAACAGTACAAAATAAAATAGTCTCATCAGGGCCTTGCTAAAATTGTTTCGGGCATTTCTGAGGAGGATTCTAGAAGTAAATGACTTTCTTGTGAAGAACTGGAAGCCATTTTGTTGGTCTTTATTACAAGGTTACTTTTTGTGGCTGTTGTGCTATCGTGGCAAGTCGTAACTCTGATGTTAATACGTTGTGATGAATTGGCCTGAGAACTGTGCGTAACACCCAAATCAGCATTATTAATTATTTAAAAAGTGTGATTAGTACTTGTCTACTTGATGAGCAAAAGTGCAAAAAAGCGCAAGTGTGAGGAATCTCTGTGGAGTTCACATGCATAATCTGCAGCCCTGTCACTGGATTCACACGGGTTGTGGTTAGTTTTAATGGAGTTCAATCAGAGGGTAGGAGAGATGGGCTTTTTCTAATGAAAGTATGGGCGTTGTGCGTGAACGTTTAGTATTGCTGTAGCTATGTCCTGTTAGCGTTTGTCAGAAATGTAAATATCTGGCATTTTATTTTGTGGAGAGCTTCAAGAGCATTGTGGTTGTGCAATTGAATTGAGCTTCGCTGATGTTTCCTCTCGCCTGGCTCTCGGGTCCGTGCTGCCAGGCTTTTTTAGGTCGTGGTATGGATTTGAATGAGCAGCTGTGCACATATATAAGACATGTGGAGAAAAGGTAGCTGTGAGGAAGAGCACGACTGAGTTCAGACATTCCTTGCTGTTTCGTTAAGATGATTAGAAAGAGAAAGTAGCGGAGCACGTTATTAAGAACTAAACTGACCAGCCACTTTTCCTCATCCAAACATAGTACGATGGAAAATAGCAGCAAAAATGGTTTAAGAAGCTGAAATTGAATAGTAATAGCAGCTTTTAATACAAATAACAAAACTTCTGGGAATTTCTTTTCTGCTTTGATAACCCTTTCATTTCTTAAGTGACTTCCTAAATCCTACAAAATCAAGTCAGCTACAGAGTCATCAACAGAAATGATTCCTTGGGTCACTACTTGCATTTTCATACTGCTACAGGATTATTTTTAAGCCACGGTAAGATCTGAAGTCCCAAGTGACAAAGCTTGCTTGACTTTAAAACCAGTCTGTCTTCCAGATAGGAAGAGTTCTTTTCCCTTCTCCTCCACCCTCCAACACCTGCAGCCTGTCTTCCTAAATTTTTACCATTTGTCCATTTATACCCGCTGATATATTTGAGTGTTTTGATTTTGTAACCCCTAGTCTTTCTCTAGCTAAATTTTTTTTTCTCTCACTAAAATTTCATTCGACTTCAGTGAATGTTTTGTTCCATCTGACATAAAACAGTCCTAAAACAGTAAAATAGTGCAGATTTTGCCTTTTCCTTTAGGAAATAGAAATAAAATTATTGAACCTTGCAGGGCAAGCTGAACTATATGCATATATTCTGGCTTCCAGAAATAAATTGTTTATAGAGAGAATTTCTTTTAAACTAAAATCAGATATGTTTGTCTTCCTAAATGTTACTAAGTTGCTTAGTACGTAATTGATGCCAACAATTACTCTGTACGTCATGCTGACTGGTATTTCTTATTGTAAACTGTATTCTCTACTCTAACCTACCAGATACACCTTCTAGCTTAATATTTGTCATTTCTTGGCTGATTTTTAACTTACTCTAAGAACGTAGGCTTTCCTCTCTGTTACAGACCAACTAAAAGTATTTAAAACCATGAATCTGAATATATGCTGTTTTCTTAGTACTGCGGTGTTTAAAGCTGCAGGGTTTGTCTGTTAGGTACACTATGATTGCAAGTCATAGAGTACACAAGCTGTAGGTTCCTCAGAATAATGGTTTGAAAAGAGGAATAATTGCAAACTGAAGATAATGCATATTGCACAGGTAGAAGGATAAGCAATAATCACATTTTTCATGCATATTAGCCAAATGTAATCTCTTTTTATAACGACAGAGGGAGACGAGAGAGAACCAGGATGGTGTAATCTGAAAACTGACAAGAATAAATCTGTGTTAAATAGATCTTTTAATCCTGGTAGCGTTGACAGCCAGCACAGCTGAGGAGAGCAGGGGGAACTGTACGCCTGCTTCTGCCTCATCACCAGAACTGTGGCCTGAGCGCTGGCAGTCTGCCGTGCGCAAGCCCCTGCTACGGTTGTCTTGAAGTCCCAAGTACCCGTTCTGGGATCAGGTGAGCAACTTCTCTCGTTCCTGTAACAGAGATCCGTAACAGAGGACTTTAAAACCGGTGATATGAACGCAAGGAAACAATCCTACATAACCATCTGATGCATCTCTGAGTCTGTAATAAGAGTGCATTTGATCAGGAGTTAGGGACCAACAGATGACCCACTGGTGACATTATTACATGAGGTATTTTCAGTATAGAGCAGCAATTTAATGACAAAAGGAGCTGGTTTAAAAGGAATATCGCAACTGTGGCATATCTTCAAAATCCTTCAGGTATCTGGTACTGCAGGAAGAGATTCTGTTCTACTTTATTTGATTAAGCATGAGCTGTTTTTTAACCTGTGTTAGTCAACTTAAAGCTACATTTTTGTAAGCAAACATGTTTTGATGTATTATTTTGATTAGTGTTAAACCTTGCTCAGGTAAATAAAACAGCACAGATATGTCCTGTGCCATGTCCTGAAAGTGCAGAGTCTGGAAAAGCAGCAATATTAAATAGTGGGTGGGGATAAAAACAGAAAAGAAAAGGGGACTGGGGAAAGCAAATGACTGCAGTGCGTTGGAGGATTGCATTTATATTAAATTCATCTGCCAGAGAGCAGTGCATTTAGAGCAGTTCTTAGTTCTTCCTGTAGTGTCCCCCGTGACCTTGATTGGGTGCTCTGTAGGGTGACTAATGGTTCACCATGTTCTTTTTTCCTGGTGACTTGCGTGTTGCCTGCCTCTGGGTCTGTGATTCCCCTTATGCTGACTTCTGCGGTATTCCTTCAGTCTCTTATCTCAGGGCTTTGATGCATATGTTCTGAAGGTGGCCACCGTGACTTTGGGTGGCAGCAGATGGTAAACCTTCAGGCTGCCACCGGCTATACTGGTGTTAAGTTGGAAACTTAACGTTTGATGAAGAATCAGTAGTGCATATGAAAGAGCTTTTGCTGCAGAAATATCTTTTAATTAAAAAAATTAGCATACTGAAACATTTGCTAATTTCTGTGCATTTAAAGGATCCTAAAATTAACTGTTTTCTTAAAGCTAAACTATGATTATTTACCAGTCAGGTTTTATTTTATTTTTTTCCAATTATTTGTACCTACTATATGGAATTGAATTTAATTTATTTTCCACTAAGCTATTGAATACACTGTACATCAAATCTAAGAAGCTAATTTTTAAAGTAGCTGCTGTCAGCATGAGAATTAACCTCGACTTGAAAAGAAAAGAAAAAAAAAAAGTAGGACTTTTTTTTCATCCCACACGGTTATTGCTATCCCCTACTTTGCTGAGACATTGCCATGCAGCGTTGCTATGTTCACCCGTGATTTGGGATGTGTTGAGAGCTCAGGTGCTATATAAAATATCCCTGGGATGTCTATGCTGCTGAAGACACTTATGTACATTATATTTGTGGCAACTGCTATTTGCCTGTCAGTGTTCTTGGCCGCTTTGGGATTGTCATCAACACGCACACGAAAGGGAAACAACGAGTAAGCAACAGTGTTACAAAACACCAGCATGATATGTAGACCGTGACTCTGTTTGTACGTTAGGAGGGCAAATAGGATTTTGCCTTGTCTCCTTTTGTGTCACAGTGTAGTTGGTCAGTGCCCAGGAATGTCCTGCTGTGCGTTTTTCTCCCTCCCCTCTGAGATGGGATACTGAATGTTACATTTGACAGCTCATCGTTATGAGGTATTAAATTCTGCAAGTTACACGGTAGTCGTCATCAGAGAAACAGGTTCAACCAGCTTACACAAGCCAGGAATAGGCTGGTCTAATAGAAGCAGCTCTGTGTGATCTGCTCTGCAGGAGGATACAGTTAAGCAGTAGGGAATGTTATGTGGAATTTTGTTTGGTTTGGTTGTGTCATTCTGGTGGAAGTTTGCCACTTTGCATTTTACAGAGAAATCTTACAAAAACAAATTACTGAAGAACATGCCTGCCCTCCCTTTCGCAGTGAGAGAGAAGTGCAAAGGAGTGCAAGCAGAAATGACTTGTTGGGATGGTGCTACTACACAGAACTTGGCTATGAAGTATGAGGTGAGGAGAATAAGTTGGTATTTGGGCCAATGGCAGAGTTATGTACACGCACTTCCGCAGCAGCTTGCTAACGTATCTAAGAGCAGCTCACCTGTATCTGCTGTGTATGTGTGAGACTAAGTCAAGCAAATATATTTGTGGCAGTCTCTTTCCTTGTCTTATCCCTTCCTGAAATGTAAGTTTTCTGATTAGTGATTTATTCGTTTGTGTATTTAATTGGGCGGTTCTGGTTAAGCCACCTTTTCTGTAATTTGCATACGAGATGCCTCCCGTTGAAATGACTTTTGGTTTTAGTGGATGCAGGCAATGTATCTGGTCTGCCTGGGTCAAAAGGAGTATCACGAGGAGTGTTTCTAAAGTTCCTTTTGTGACTCTCCCTAGGCTGCTTGGACCCCTTGTGAAATAAATAGTCTTGCAGAAAGGTAGGTGTTGAATCAGCAAAGAATTTCCCCTTAAATGAAATGGATCTGTAGATTATCTTCAGAGCTGCATGCCGATTTCACTATTGAGAAAGCGGGAGAAAATTGATGAAAATAGGGGAAAGGTATGACGCTTGATGGGAAGGGGGAAGAAAGAAGCTGGTTAGGAAGACTGGTTAGTCCACCTAGGTAGTTAACGTCAAAGGCACAGGACTATTATCTGTTGTTATTACTGTTACACAACTGTAGCTGCAACTTTCATTTTGATCCTGTAGTATAACAGATGAAGCTAGCCCTAAGGGGACCAGTTGTCTGCTTTATTCCGCTTAGTGGTAGTCATTCTATATGTCTTCCTATAGGGCGAAGACTCAGAAATCTGTTCTGTTACACCATATGCTAATGCAGTGCTGATAAGCAAGTGTGAAAAATGAAAGGGAGGAATACATTAATTGTATTTGTGCAATAAGGTATGCTATCAAAGGTAATTATTTCATGACAGTTTTAGTTATAGCAGTTGTTTTATCATGAAATAAAAGATGGCTTTAGGAGCCTTTTATTGGAAAGACAATTGTATCAAATTAGTACCAAATTAGATTTTTGCCTTTATAAAGGTGAGCAAACCCATGAGCAGTTTTTAAATTGGTGTCTTCTACTCTACAAATGAACAAATCCTGTTTGAGGGTTAAAGAAGCTATTATTCTGTCCTTTATGCTGACAGCTTCATTACTGATTGGCCTACTGTTAGTATTAAAAAAATGTTTGGCTCCTTATGATCTTTGTGCATGCAACTATAATATTAGTACAGACCACGGAACTGTTCATTAAGAAATGACTTTAAAATAGGTTGATGCCTGTAAATCTGGAGAGATACAGATGTTAAATGCAGCCATTCTTTTTTGTATACAGCCGTATGGCTAATAATTTCCAAGTGGCTAAAGCTCTTGTTAGCAAGAGTGCTGGTGTGTTAAGAATGGCCCTATAAATAACTTGAAGAACTCAAGTTGAAGGTGCTTCTTTTAAAGACTATTGTTAACTAAACATTATTGCCAAACAGATGGAAAGCATTCACCAGCCTGATGTTTTTGCGTCTAATTATATTATCGCCAGTCCTGTACGGCTCAGTTGAAGAGGTGTATCCAGAGGCCAATTTATAATCATTTAGCCAACACCTGTTTGGGAGATATTGACAGTCAAAGGGCACATTTAAAAAAAAATCACATATGTTCTTGTATTTATTGCCTCAATGTGAACAGTGTCTAGGTATAAACAAACTTAGGAGAGAAGAAAGAAAGAGACTGTAAACAAATCATCATTTCCTAACTACTGTCTGTCTTGTTTTGACACCTCCTGTAAGGTGACTTTTTTTTTTTTTCCCCCCAATCCTTTTGGTTTTCTTTAATTTTTTTTAACTTTACACCTTTTGGTAGCAAAACCATTTTTACTGTTATAATATATTCAGCTGGCTTCCGTTGTTTCTGGAAGCCCCATGTAAGGGGCCTGAAGTATTGTTTGGGAAGCTCAGTGGCCTAGGGACATTTGTCCTTCCTTATTGTGCCCTTTGAGATGGAAACTGTATGTCATTCCTTTGTCAATAAATCTCAGTAACAGCGATTTCTGTTGATATTTTTCCCTAGAAAATATAAAATAGCTTTTAGAATTATTTGCGGCTCTAATAAAAAGCAAATCTTAAAATATACTCAAAGGATCGTGTTCAATACTGATGTTCAGTATTTTGTTCCCTAGGCATGGGGTATGTGTAATGGGGGTTGAGCTGCTGGTGATACCCTCTTTAGGTTGCCTGAATGTCACAGATCCTTACAGACTTTCTTGGAAAGACTTTGATACTGTCACTGTTTGTAAAAAGTCTTTAAAAGTCTGTCTCTAAAGGCAGAGAGGAAGTCCTCGAGGTGGAGCAGCGTTGTCACTTTTTCTTTTTTGATCTGTGGTACTCTCTTTGTGGTAAGTAGAGAGAGAAATGATTAAAAATCAGTACAATGTTCTTCCTCGTGCTTGAGGTGCTCAGGAGCATAGTGGGCAGAGAATGAGAGCAACGGTGTAAACGTGGCTCTCTCCAAGAGCGCAGCTCATGGCTGCAGCCACTGCTTTGGGAAAGTGTGCACAGCGCCGCAGTGAGACCTCCCCGCCTGGCCGGGCCACCTGCACGTCTTCATCATGCCTTGCTATGGGCGCTGTGCCTGGTAGCTGTCCCCGCGTTCCTGTTGTGGAGAGCAGCTCAGCATGCTGAGCTGGTAGATGTCACCCATTAAGGGAGAGTGGGCATGGTTGCATCGATGCCCCACAGAGCGGAGCCATATGGGAGAGTGTAGCTGGGTCGTCCTGCTGTTCCCTGACGCACCCAATTTCGTTCTGCCACTGGCACGTCGTTCCTCTGGGATAAGTCTTTTTTTGATGCTAGCTGTCTTAGTCCTCTAGGCTGAGTCATTGCATTGTACCCGTGCAGCCAAAAGGTGGGTAACCAACCCCCGTGGCTGGCATTGGCAGCCCTTTGGGTGCATGATTTTGCAGCCCAAATATTTTGGTGTAAATATGTGTGACTATTTATACCGGGAGTGTACAGTGTCTGTTATAAATAAACAGGGGGTGCACACCCTTGTTCTTGTTGCTAGACGAGGGCTGGTCTTGCGCATGTGCTGTTTACGTGGCTGTCCTGCAGCTGGGGCCTGTCGTGTGCATCTGTGCGCTTGGAATTTGAAAGCAAGTCGGTCCTGATGCGAAGGCAGAGAGCGGCAGAGTTCCGGCTCCCTAAAGATGTAGGTTCCCAAGTGGTGTATCTATAGGTGTACACGCGCGCACACACACGCACACACACGGTTTGTCTTGTTTCCACCACCTAAATCAACAGAGCTTGCTAAGAGGCAAAAGATTTATTAGTACTCCTGTCATCACTGTGCTGCGCTTAAAGTAAGCGCTTTCAGTAGAGGTAATGCACTCTCTCACAGAGATGATCTCTTCAACTGCAGGTGTTGCCCTTTCTGCAGTGTTTTTTTTTTTCTTTACCTTAAATAGTTTACAGCTGGACTTCCTTGCAGCCATTTCTGTTGTGGCTTATGGATGCTGCAAAACAAAAAGGGCAGCTGGCGAATGAGACAGCAGTGACTGTACAGTTGGTAAAACATATTTTCATAACCAGGGTGTGTGTGGGGCTAGTTTTCAGATTATCTTCCTGGAAAGGAGCTATTATGGCCACTCCGAAAAAACATAAAAACCACCTGTAACCCACTGGTAGGCAATGAATTTGATGCATAGGAAGCCTGATGGGGAAAAATATGTACTGGAATGTGTACAGTGAGTTCAAAAACAAATAGAATTACAGTGAAGTGGTACAGGAGGATAACGCTGTGTTGAAGGTTACTTTTCATGCTTCTTTGTGCTGTTACCATCACGTTTCTATAATTTGGGTTCTACTGAATTAGAGCTGCAATTATAAAGTTTTTTTTTTTTTTTAAATTCAATTAGGTTTCATTTTTCTAGTTAGCTGGGAATTAGATGACATTCTGATACTAGAGAAGTACGCCTATAGGGATCTATAACCTCAGCCATATTTCTTTCCTAAAAAAAGTGGTTAACAAATGTATTACTAATATGCTACAGAGCTTTAATTTTTTGAATCATGACTTATATCACTTTCTTTGTAAGAATATTCAGCATTAGATCATGCTTTGTTAACGTATGTGAATCTTAAATATTTTGCTAAATGTGTTTTGCTTAGGTTTTGCTTGTAATGGACACGAGGACACAACAGACTTTTATACTGAAGGTGAGTAAAATCTTTTATTACATCTCTAAACAGTTTGGCCTGCTAATTTGCACCATCCAAAGAACACCTTACATCTAACGCATAGAGTTATCTCTTTGTAGTGTGTTGCTGCGTTAATACATATACCCCTCTTAAATGCGCTGGAATTCTTTTTTTTTCTTCTTTTCTTTTATTTTTCTTTTTTATTGTATTGCTTTCCATTCTTTTCTCTGTGTAACTTCCCTATTCTGCTTATATGCAGGTTGAATTGCTTGAGCTGACACAAGTTATTGAGGCCAATACCTTAGCAGGCTCTAGTGAAGAAGCAGTTATGATGTGTTTCTTAAAAGATTTGGGTGGCTTAGGGCGTACACTGGTTGCTAAGTAAGAAAGTTAAGCTGAAAATTCCTCTTTAGCCCAAGTGATTCCACAACTCTTCACTATGCAATTTGGGCTTCCCTTAGCTACTGGCCAAAGTGGATTCTGGGTGAAATGGACCAGCAGTCTTATCCAAAATGGCTTTTCAATGTTTTTACATTAATAGGCTGTCAAATCTGAGGTTAATGTTACTAGCTTTTGCATTAACAAATGGTTAATTCTCGGGACTAAAATTTTTCAGATTACCCTTTTCTATTTCAAAAAGTGCTAGACCAAGATCCCAACATTCTCGGTACTGGGAATTAGGTTAGTCTGAGTCTTGTTGCGGCCATTAGTTCAGGCTCACATTGACAAGAAATACTCTGCTGATGGGAGGAAGGGCTTAAAAGCTATATCCCAAACAAGGAGCTATAATTGGTGGTTAACGTTTTGTAACTTTGCTTTACGTCTGACTGAAAACTCTGCTTTAACTTTGTGCATCTGGCCTTTGGAATCGTTTGCCTTACGCAGAGTACAGAAAAACTGTTTGTTCCTCAGAAGGAATTATTTGTGACTATTGTATGTTAGAACCTCACTTTATCTACTGGCAGATAGGGTAACATTGAATTTCCCATTTAACTGCTTATGTTTATCAATAATGTAATAGGTCACACTATTGACATACATTTTTTTCCTCTTTCTCTCTCCCCTTCCTTGCTCCCTCCCACATCAATTTTTTCACTCCTGGCAACTTCCTCTCTGTGCTACCTCCTAAAAATCATTACCTCTCAAGGAGACTAATTCGTTCCCTTCCTTTTTGTTGTGGTTGTTGTTGTTTTTACTAAAATACATTGAAAATCTAAGGATTACCTGTAAAGCTAAAGTGTTCTTTTGTCTTCAGAACTTGGATTGAATTTTAACAGTGTCTTTTGGTCACACAAAAAAATAAAATCTTTAAAAAAAAAAAAAAAGGTCACAGGGAAATAACTGAGTGTCATCCTGATGACTTAGTTTGAGAGAGATTCTAATAAAAACATTGACCCATGTAATTGATTTTAATGGCAGCTTTGTGCCATCTTCTGTTCTCTGGAAATGTGCCAGATGCCATCAGCGCAGCCTCGGGGGACCGAGGGGCATAGAGCAGCAGATGAGTGGTTTCTCTGAAGCCCAGAGTAACTCGGATAGATTAGTTTGGTTGATAAACACAGAGCACAGCAGGCTCCAAAGGCAACTGAGGGTACAACTGACCTTTTTGTTCTCTGTCAGGGTCTAAGGAAAAGTAGTGAGTACAGCAGGAGCAGAACGACCATCATTCCCCGCTGTGTGCCCAACATGGTGTGTCTGCACAAGTACATCATCTCCGAGGAGTCTGTCTTTCTTGTGTTACAGCATGCAGAAGGTTTGTCTCTGGTTTTAGTATATTGCTGGAAAAAGTCAAAGGTTTAGGTTTTAATCAATGGTATATTTCAGTGTCAAACTAATCTCTTACACATCTAATTAAAATATTTTTAGTGTGCCTAAGAGTAAAGATGTCATGTAAGACACCCTGCACCCTCCACTCCCCTTTTTCTCTCATTCTGTAGTGGATCTGATTCCTGTTTCAAATGGCCTCAAATCCTGATGGGTTATTTGAATTATAGCAATATTGAAAGCTTCCAGCTATTTATTTTCTACAGGAGAGTGAGTGGTTTGGCTACGACAAAACTCTGCAGTGTTTATGGTCATCTCTGGGAGATAAAGTCTTTGGCTACTTTTGTGTACTTTGGCAAGTAAGCCTTTTTAACACCTTATAGTTAAAGTGACAAGTATCCCCACAAGAATTTAATAACCCTCTGCTAAAAACCATGAACATTTGCCTATTACTTAATATTACATAGTTATTCTGATCTGGATTTTTAAGAAAATAGCTAGTGGCATCATATAGGAGTTCAAAGCAGAACCACAGAGTTGTGCCTTCAAACTATTTATGAAATTCCTGTTAAATGTACAGGGAACAGGTGGCAAAAAATAATTACATTTTGATTTTTTTCATCTAACACCTGGATTTAAATATTCCCTAAATGTAATTACCCCTTTTTGTTTAGAATGAGGACAGAATATAAATTTTGGGTTTGCTAATAGATCTCTTTTTAGGAAATGCTAATAATTCAGCCAGAATGGATGATTGGAAAGCACTGAACTAATTTATAGAGGAGATAATTTTATTACATTGACTATTATTTCTTTTGTTTCTCGTAACTTAGATTTTGGCTTTTTCAGAACAACTTATGTTTTGTGAGTGACACACTTCACAACGTGAATGGCTGTTTCTGCTATATGTGAGTTAATTTTGCCATGAGCAGAGATGCATGAAGAAAGGCCTCACATTACAGTAACGACTAATGGTGATCTTGAGGGCTTACAGGGCTGCTCTGTACATTAGTACTTTTCTTCAAGTATGCGTAATTTAGCCAAATAACTTAGTAACTATCATCTGAACTCTAATCTCCACATAAGCTGGTGCATTTTGTTTGGAGAAATAATACTAAAAAAAAAAGAACTTGTCAAATACTAATTGACTTTAATCCTCAATATTTGAGCTTTAGAGACAGAATAAAATAATAACCAGAAAAAATGTTCCTAATATTAGTTCAATTTCTAAAGACCTTGCAGTTTTGCTCTGCTCTTCAGGAAGGATGTCCTTTCTCAGGACAGATGGAAAACATGATGAAGTAGTAATGGAATTTGAGGGAGTAGTGGTCAGATGGAGAGAACAAAAATTTTAAGAAAGGCATTATGTCGTTACAAACCTGATTTAGCAGGCCGTTAGTAAATTGAATATCCTTTTCCCCTGGAACTCAAAGCATTTGTTATAGCAGGTGTTGGCCTGAATGTTTTGCTCTTACCAAGCACGTTTCACTGGATTTGTAACCATGTCAAAGATGAGTAGGGGAGAATAGCTTATTCTTACGGAAGAAAAATGATGATGTGCTGTAAGGTTTGTTTACTTATTGTTAGGGAATTAAAAAAGTGAATTTCCTTATGAACAGTCACCTGCTTTCAAGAGCTTATTGACTGTACTCAGAACAGGCAAAGGAAGAGAAAAAGAAGTGATAAATTCTGTTTTAAAGAGGGAGAGCTGAAGTACAAAGTGATGAGTCAATCCCCCTGAGGATGCATACAAGAAGCATATGGCAGATGTAGGACCTGATCCTTAGACCCTAACCAGGGCAATAATTTGGTGCTGCTTCTAGAACTCCATGGCTTGTGTGCCTCACCCTCTCCTGGGAGACTGGAACTGAAAAGTGATTCAGGAGACGCGCTCAAGTTGTTGTTTTTAGCTCTACAGAGAACACAAGAGTAGGGGTAAACTTATGCTGTCCTAGATGCAGGAACTGGTCTCGCTCATCCTGCTGATCAAATCAGCGTTTTGGTGGTAGAACACATCCTTTAAGTTACAAACATAAATAATATCAGGAGCCCCTATAGATAAAGCAGTCTTAAAATGATATATGCCTCCAACTAAGTATAAACAGAGGAAGTGGTTTAACTTCATATTGGGAAAGGATAAAAACTTCTAGGACAATGCTGTTCAGGTGGTAGTCTCTGAACTTTTTCTTTCAGTAAGTTGTGATGCTGTTATACGCCCAGAAATCATGAGTGAGGTCTTTGATCCTCTCATAGGCTTTTCTCCTGGCCACAGTTGGAGGCTTCAGGGATGTCTTAGAAGCAAGGAAGTCCATAATGTTATCCTGTAGCTTCGTCAGAAAGCACTTGGCAAGTCCTAGTGTGGTAGAGAGCCAATCTGATGTTAATAAGGCCTCACTTCTTCTTGGCACTTATAACTCCAGAAATTTTAGAAACAGATGCTTCAAAAATAGGCTGGGGGGCTTCCATGGGACATCAAAATTTAAGTGGCTGTTAGAAATTGTCAGGCTGTTAGAAATTGTCAAACCTCTTTAAGCATAAGCAAGCTAGAGTTCCTATCAATCTGGAGAGCACTCAAAAAACTTCATACTGAAGAGGCTTGCTGCGCACGGGAACTGATAGCAATGCTGAAGCATTCCGGCTTGCAGAGCTGAGAATTTGTAAATAGGAAAGGCGATAGTATTAGCTGTAACGATTTGATGGAGGTCAGAAAGTGTAGGAAAGGTGATCTGGTCCTTGGCAAGAGACTTTTCAGGAGGCTGCTTTGAAATAACAGTATTTGCTTGAAGTGCCTTGGAAAGTGGGAAGTTTGCCTAAACTAGCAAACTTTGTAGCAGAGATTCACCAGCAGCAGTGGAAGCAGTTGTATGGAAGACTCTGGTGTTTGTAACTACTGTCATGTTAGAGATTAGGCCGGAGATAGCTCCCAATTCCTGTGTATGCTGCAACCCCACTGCTGCTGCCATTGGTATGCTGTAAAGCATTATTATTGTATCATGGTAGCGCCTGCATGTCTGGTTCCCTCTTAGCGTAGCAACTGTACAAGCATAATTGCATGCTGTCATTGTTTATTAACACAATGTAAGTTTGCTAGCAGTCATGTCTTTACTGAAAAAGAGGGCAGTGATTCTAAGAAAACTATAAGGGTGGAGTTTTTTTTCAATAAGGAAGAGTATTATTTCACATGAGGCACATGACTTACCGTTGGCAAGCCTGGCTCTAAACAAATTCTTATACAGTAATGCAGAAAGTTTGGCGAAATTGTGGCGAATAATTCAAACGGATGTTTTTCAGTGCTCCTGTTTTTAATTCCCTATCTGATCACGGCTATTTGGAAGCCCAGAATGTTGGGTCTGACTTTGTTTGGGCTATCCTAAATACAGTGATTACCACATTCTTAGCTGTGTTCCAGTTCTGCAGGAATCGAGTATATTGTTCTTCAGAACAAACTCATGGGCCAAGCTAGCAACAGCCAAATGATTTATTTTGGAATCTATCCACTTAGCTAGTCTTTCAGGATGTGAAGTTGAAATGGTAAGTGTCTGAGTACTGGATGAGGAAAAATCCAACAGGTCATGAATTCTTCTTGTCAGCTAGAACAAAAACGTGGTAAGAGACGAAATTTGCTGATCTGTTAGGTTTTCTTTTATCCTAGTGATACGTCCTGCCTAGTCTTTGTATCTTCTTCTCTTTGATGTTCCTGCTTCAAGGTACTATTAATAAACAAAAACTACAGAAATGTTAGTTCTACAGTTTTTATATATTCTTTCAAACAAGATTCCTAGCCAGCTTCATCACTCAGTCACTTTGTGTTGAAATTTCTTCTTGATTATTGGGCACTAACTGTTTAGATTCTGTCTCTGAAGCACAGATGAAACCTCCAGACTGTTGGAAATATGGTGAAATAAGGGGCTTTTAATAGTTCTACATTGAATAACTGCAACAAAAAATGTAGCACTTTGTGATTTTGGTGTCCTAATAAACGCAGAAAGAATAAGCTAGGCTGGTTGTAGAGTCAGTTTGTGGTAAAAGAAAAATTCATGGTGATTTGTTATGTTAATAGTGTACTTCTGGAATTGTATTAAATACTAATAAACTTTAGCTAAAAACGATAGCTTTTATAGTTATGTAGTATGTTAGACAATATTTGACAATGACTGAAGCGTACTTGTTTGGATTGATTTTTGTAATTTTAGTTTTTATAGATTCCTGATTCTGTATTAGCATGGCTTGCTAATGGGTTTTCTTGATCTTACACAACACATGGAGAGAGGGGGAAAGATTATTAGTATGTCATTCATAAAGGCATAATTATATACCCAGATACAAATATCACTCTTGTTTGACCCTGGACCGGACATTTTCAAAAAGGAATAAAATTGTTGTTTTTCACTATAGAACACAATTATTGAGTAGCATTTATTTATGTATTTCCACTTGACCAGGAGGCCAGTCTTGAAATATTTATATGTAAACATATTTGGACATAATCAAATTTTTTTTGTGTTTAGTTGCATTTAACTCCAAATTGGAGTTGCAGTAAGTAGTCATTTTCACTGTGATCTCTTAGTTCAAGGGATTATTAATGAGTAACTTCTTTCTTAAAAGGTAAGATAATAACACGTTTACTGATGGAAAACCTGTCATTGTTGCAGTTCTGTCTGTTTTTACAGGTGGACAGTGTTGAATTCCTGAATCCCTGAAATTCTCAGGGTAAAACCATCCTTTTTGTCTTTTGTCAAATTTAGGAGATTAGGTTTGCTGAAAGCATTTAAAATCAAAGATTTTCTTGAAAGTTGTACCCTGAACTACTTGACTCTTTCATTGATGTTTCTATGGGGTTTGAAGAGATGATATCAACGTTTGCCTTTCTCTCTTAGTCTTTCCTGGGTCTCTTCCCAGGAAGAGTCGAAGTTGTGCTACGACTTCTAGCGGAGGCTAAAGTCCTAAGGAAGCTGCGTTAAATCTTGCATGATGCAAAGTGAGGCAAGTAGAAGACAAGGGTTGTCCCAAGAGCATCTTGGCCTGTTCATATTTGAAAGGGGAGAAGAATTCCTGCACTCCTTACACAGTCCAACCACTTTCTACCTTAACATAGGAGGACAAAAACATTTACATCAGGGAGAGCCCTTCAGAGAACCCCTGAGACTTTTGTTCTCATAAGAACAAATTTATGAAGCGGTACCGGGAGAATAAATACAAGTGATGTGAAGATGGAAATATTTTGCATTTGCTTGTGCTAATTAATACAATGCAGGTGAGACGAGAAGATTTTACGTGTTATAGTGAACGAAGCAGGAGGGTGGTTGTCAAGTGAGATTTTATTGTTTGGTATGCACAGACCCTGAATAATTCCATGCTTAGTTAATAAACTGGGATAAGTTATTTTGCAAGCACTGTTCGCTTGAAATAATTTAATGGAAATTTTAAATAAAATTAATTGTTGTAAAAGGATCATTCTATCAGAATCTTGGGATAAAATTAAATTTTTGATTTGCTTCTTTTGTCATGGAGGAAAGTGTGGAAAAGATGAGGAAGTCTCTCTTACACATATATTAAAAAAAAAAAAAAAAGTCTGTTCTCCCTCTCTTTCTCGCCGCCTTCTTTCTGTTGCCTTCTTTCCCCACCATTCCATAGCAACGTAAATTTAGAAAAAGAATTGATTACTGTGCAATGAACATTTTGCTTTTGTTTCAACCAAATTGATTTAAAAACTGTAATTCTGCAGTTCTGTGAAATACGCAGAGTTTAGAATGAACAGCAGTGCCCTACTTCTGCTTTTTTTTCCTGTTGAGCAGCTGTGTAACATGACTTTTTAAAGGCAAGTGGCTTCATCCTAAGCATCTTCATGGATCCACTGCCCCTCACAGAGGCAAGTTACTGCTTGTCACGCACTTCTGGCAGGGCCAGGGCTCTTGGTTCTGCAGGACGGGCAGGAGCCGAGGGCTGCTGCCTTGCAAGGAGTGACTGGTGAGCCATGTCTGGCTAGTGTGAAATGGCACGTTTGTAGGTATTTTGAATACATCTTCAGGTAGGTATATAAAGTTTGTATGTGTTTAATATAGCAGCTTTTGTTCTCTTCTCTACTAGCGTTGCTTCCGTTTGCGCCTGTCCATCTACCTGTCATCCTTTCACACCTTCTAGAAGGTGGCAAGGGTCGTTCTGACCTCCTATGTCCGTTTGTAGCTTACAGGCAGAAACCATGTGGATTAGTAGATCCAGATCGCTGTCTTCACCATTGAGCTCAAGCTGTTAGAATTCCCTCTTAATATTTTTGAAATACTTATTTTCACCACAGCCAGTGAGAATTATTTTTTCCCTTCAAAAACAAGTCTTGTCTTAGCCAGAGGGATAGAAAGGAAGATAACGCCGCATTATATTATTCAGATTTGTTTTTTAAAGTATCAAGGTTTTTCTGGCTTTGATAAGTTATTTTTGAAATACCTTGAAAATATAAAACCTGTTTCTAGGCAATAAAAAATACTTTCTTCTTTTGCTTTTTTATTTTTTAAAGGAATTTTGCCTGATATGCGGAGTGTTTAAAAACAACTATTAAGGACTATGTTTTGGAGAAACATAATATAAAACTGTATTTTACCCAAATAAGTAAAGAACTTTGCGGATGCCCAGTGGGCTGGATACGTCTATGAAGTATATCTTCTGTGAAGATGTTATTAGAACTCCTGTGCTTTCCAGAATTTCTGTAAAACCTTTTACATTGAAATATCTTGACTTTGCATTTTTCCTGAAGTTATTGAAGATAGCTTTCTAGCTTCTTGAAGCCAAATTCTTTGGCTAGCAAAGCACGAGAGATCCAGTAACTTCGTGATTTGTTCCGTGCGACTTATGTTTTGTAATCTGTAATATTTTTTTATAAAAAGCATGCTATAAACGTGCAATATTTGAAAGCATAAAGAGTCCCATTTTGCATTTTTGAAACTTAACAGTTACTTTTGGAGTACTTTTCTTACAGTCTTTGATGAGAAGGAACTGGTTTGCTGATGTAAGTTAGAGTGTTGATAAAACATTGTGTGATGAAACCAACCTTAGGAGATTCAAGGGAGAAATGCATCCGTATTTAACAGACAAATACAGTTCTTTAAGGAGAGGAAAAAAAAAAAACCCTTAAAATATCTTACTAATATGAAGTAATTCTGTTCACCTTCCCTTACAGAACTTGAAAATTAATCCTTTTTAGTCTCTTTCCCCTAATGTCAGTCATGAGCTTGGAGGTGTGATACAGAAGTATTCAGTACAGGTAGAACTGGTGATGGGCACTAAATCATTTGATCTTCCCTGGTTCGTTCTTTCTTTTGAGATTGTAGATAGAGAGTAGTCACCACCATGCAACTTGAGACAGACTCTGAAATGAGACTTTATTGAAGTAAAAAAAAAAAAAAAAAAAAAAAAAGCTGAATCTCAGATACAGCTATTTAAATAAAAGCAAGTTGGAGTCTCTGTAATTATCTCCTACTGAGACAGCAGATCCAACTTGCTCCATGAGCATAGAGAGAGAGCGTGTTCTGACAATTAGGGTATTTTCCTGTGTCATAATGAATCTGCTTTTGTTTTGAGTTAAATTAAGAAATTTTCTTTTAATTTTTAATTTTAATTTTTAATTAAGAGGTTTTCCCTTCTCTTGCAGGAGGAAGACTGTGGTCTTATATCAGTAAGTTCTTAAACAGAAATCCTGAAGGGAGCTTTGAAATTCCTGAACTCAAAACATCCGATTCAACTAAAATTCACCTGGAGCAGTCAACACCTAGTCCTAAAGAAATCAGTAGCAGCACTGATTCCAGAGAAAGCTACGGGGAGAGGATGCTGAAGGTGGTCCCGCTGAAGAGCAGCCTAACGCCGAGCTCTCAGGATGACAGCAGCAACCAGGAAGATGGCCAAGAGAGTTCCAAGTGGATGGACTCGGGGTCCAGCTCAGAGGAAGAGTGCACTACTAGTTATTTAACATTATGCAATGAATATGGGCAAGAAAAGATTGATTCTGGCTCTCTAAATGAGGAACCTGTTGTCAAATTGGAGAGCGAAGGTCTAAATGCCAAGGAGAGAAGTTGCTTGCAAACACGTACTGTTGTTGGCAGTGATAGCTTCAGCTCTCAGATTGCATCTCAGGAACTAAAGCTTTTCATTGGCGATGCTGAATCGGAAATAGCTAGTCCTACTAGGATATTGGACTCATTAAATAAATCAAAGAACAGCCCCATGGAACTCTTCAGAATAGACAGTAAAGATAGCACCAGTGAGCTTCTGGGGCTTGATTTTGGAGAAAAATTATATAACCTAAAATCAGAACCTTTGAAGCCGTTATTTTGTGCCCCAGATCATGACAGAAGCTTCGATGCCCTGGAAAACAAAATGAGTGTGAGAGCTCATGACACCATAAGCAGAGGTTCAAACGACTCTGTGCCAGTGATCTCCTTTAAGGATGCTGCTTTTGATGATATAAATAGTGTTGATGAAGGAAGGCCTGATCTCCTAATAAACTTACCTGGTATGTCTGATGAAACAGAGGAGGCAGCAGTGTCAAGGCCAACAAAATTTACAAAAACAGATATGAGCATTTTGGAAGTAAAATTATTAGAAACGCCTGATGTCTTACAATTAAATAATTCTGTGGAACAATGCAAAGCGTATGATCAAGAGCCAAATCACGTGGCACCAGATCCTTCCCATGAAGAAGCAAATGGACAAAGTGGTGTCACTCAGGGAGCTCTTGGGAGCCTCTTTACAGCTGAACAGGAGGTAGGTAGTGCAGAAGATGGGGCTCTCTTTCAAGGGCTCGGAGCCTGCTCCTTAAATGTGACAAGCAAAGAAGAAAGTTTATTTGTTTCCAGCCTGCTCTCAGGTGCTAAAGATGTTAGTTTAGATGGAGACATGATAAGAGATGAAGCTGTGTTGCTGTTTTCTGATCAAACTGAAGACTTTGGGAAAGAGGAAACAAACCTGGCTTTGTTACCAGCAGCTGAGAGTGAAAAGACAGCACCAAAGAGTGAAGACGAAATAGCAGTAACAGGGGAGAAGGAAATACATCATATTTTTCAGGACCTCGACGAAAGATTAGCGATAACCTCCAGGTTTTATATCCCAGAGGATTGCATTCAAAGATGGGCAGCTGAAATGGTTGTAGCCCTTGATGCTTTACATAGAGAAGGAATTGTGTGCCGCGATTTGAACCCAAACAACATCTTATTGAATGATAGAGGTCAGGAACTTTTGCAAATGCATTTCTTTTTATTCGCTGTTGCTTCCAATTAACTGAGTAGGCGTTTTATCTTGTAATTAGTATCTTCATTTCCTGTCTAGAGCTTCATTATCAGTGCAGCAAATTCACCCCCAGTAATAGCTTCTAGTACTTAATGATGCCATTATTCTTAATGATACTGTTTTTAGCTACAAAAGGAGTAATTACAGTTCACTTCTGCAGAAAATGGAAGGGAAAAATGTTTTGATTTCTCCTGTCGTTTTGTTTTTAGGACACATTCAGCTAACGTATTTTAGCAGGTGGAGGGAGGTTGAAGATTCCTGTGACAACGATGCCATAGAGAGAATGTACTGTGCCCCAGGTTAGAGCAATCACCTACAATGTTTCACTTGGAAAGTTGAGCAGCTTTCGTTTTCTCACGGAGCCTCTACCATGTGGAGCTCAAGTTTATGCAATATATGATAGGCTTTACTTTTTTATTTTTTTTTTCCTAAATGTCTTAAAAACTAAGAGGATTGATATCTGGTCTGTTGCTGAACTGTGGTTTTGTTTGCTAGAGCACTCGTATAAAGTGTAATTGCATTGAATGTCTTGTTTAAGCAACTTTAAGGAACGTTTTGTTTTCTTTCAGATGTTTGCTATGTGTGTGTGTCCTGATAACTGAAAGGAACAAATAAAGGAAAGGCCAGATTGAAATGATGAGAAAGAGCTTTATAAAATACAGAAATATGTACGTGCAAAGAACATGAGGAGGAAACGCAGAAGTTGGAGATATACAGTCTTAATAGGCTCAGAGATGCCTGTGACATTTTTGAGGAGCTACAATGGGCTTTGAAATAGTTTATAGAGCTCTTTTCTTAGAACTGCTTTCATCAGTCGTGAGGGTGATAAAATCAGTATCTTGGATTTTTATAGCAAGGATGGCACTTGAAACTAAGCCCTCCGTCTCTTCCTTCTCCCAATTTATTTTCTGCTATTATAATGGTCAGATGGTAGTGATGGACAAAAATCAGATAGCTAAACCATTTTACTTATAACTTGATATTTTAAAAATTTCATAGCTAGCCTAAAAAACCCTACTTTTGGAGTTGAAATGAGTACTGGGAGGCTATTCAGATATTTCAGTTCATCTCTTTTATTCTGAAATTTCAAATGCCTACCTACTTTTTCTACTGAGTGCATGGTCTGATTAGGCTTTGCAACTTGGCATGAAGATAGTACTCAAGCTCAAGTCTGCAACTGTGTTCGCTACAGATTAGCTGGAGAATAGTTATAAGCAATGGAAGAGAAAAGTTCTGAGCTTAGTTTAGCATTAAGTATATGTTCTGTGACTTGGTCACATTATAACTGAAATATGGTAGGGAATACTTACTGTGAATAAAAGTTGTAGGAAGTCAGCAAAAAATGGAATTGCAGCCTCTCAAGATTAATAGTAAAATACAATCTTTACAGAGCAGAAAGCAAAAGTTTTTTTTTTTTTTTTTAACCAATCAAAGGAAAAACCACACCTTCTTTCCATCCTCCCCCAACTTGAATTCAAGGACAAAAAAACTGGGGAATCCCAGCGTTTCAGAACCTTAGCAATTCTTGTGACTTGCTGAAGGGAAATGCTCCTGTTGCTAAGGTGCACTCCGTCATGTTAGAGGCATTTTGTTGCCTCCCTAACCCAGCCTTGTACAAAGCTCTCCCCAAATTGAGTAGTAGCAAGGATGGAAGTGCAGCCTTTTCCCACCCTGTCGCTGTTAATGAGCTGTGAAAGTCAAAGCTTAATTTTTCTGTGTTTTAACGAGCATCCAAAGAGAGGCTTTGTTGCCCCCTTAAGCCCCAACCAGCCAACTCCTGCAGTAATGAAGTGTTCAGGGAGCAACTGAAATAATATTGAAAAATCCTCAAGTACAAGGGTAAAGTTTTCTGCGCTGTCATTATTTCCACCTCACAGCGCAGGTGTGGTATCCATTTAGTTTTTTCTTGGTTAAGTTTCCCTCACCTCTCCTCTCCTCTCCTCCGTCTCTGGCCTACCTCAGACTGCAGCTTGCTTTGTGTACCTGGACTTTGGCATTCGTGGGAGCTTATTAGACTTCTGTGAAATTACTCCTGGATGTAAATATGTGCCTGTAACTAGGGAGCCACGGGATGAAGATGTGCATGTGCAAATACTAGATATATGCAAGACAGCTGAATCGATAGATTATCTAGATCCTTATCTTACCGTTCATGTTTCCTAATCTTAATGCTATCTATGCAAAGTGTATTTTTATTTTTAGTGTAGCTATTCGATGATAATTTTTGCATAGGAGAGTAATACTTGCAATAACTTAGCAATGCAAAGCATGTTTTTGAGCCAAGTGGCATTCTTTTTTGAGTAATGGTTTAATATCTGTACTTTAAATGTTTTGTATAGCTGAGGCCAAAGTAGCTTTCTTAAAGCTTCTGCAGCTGCTAAATCTTGCTCTAAAGCATTTGTTCAGTATTAGAAAACTCATTTTACTGGGTCTTCTTAATGGACAGTTTAGTGTTATAGGAAAACAAGCCTTATCTGGCTGCTCATTTTTCCTTTTAAGGGGTGTACCATGCCCCTGAACCCATATCTCCCCTTTAGAAGGATAACATTCCTCCTCAAGCTGCTTCTTGGGATAACCATTTTGAAATTATACTTGTGCTTCACTTCAGTACATTAAGAGAAAATGCCAGGTTTGGGTTTTTTATTCTTTTAAAGTTATTTTTTAAAACTGATTATAAATGTTTCTAATAGGTTTGTTTTCCTGCTGGAAGAAAGGCTACAGTTTTGTGGAGAGGAGCAGAAATGAATCTTCACAAAATTGCGTTGCCTGTTTTTTTTTTTTTTAATAATAGTACAGAACAGTTACTAAATACAATGACTCACTTGACTTGGGTCTTTATCTTGTTTGGAGTTTTACTGATGCGTTTAGTATTGTGTGCTGCGTTGCCCTTCCTGTAGATACTCAGCCCTCCCTCTCCTTTTCCCTCGCTACCTGAAGGATGCATTGAAAGTTGGCCTGTAAAATTTTGTCTCTGTGTGTCTAGCTTGATGTCTTCTCAGGATTGTTTATTTTTATCTGTGTTCAGGATAGAATGAGATTTGGATATGGCAAACTTTTATGTAACACGCTTTCAACATTTGATTATTTAAAAGTTCCAGTTAGGTGTACGTAAGAAAGAGCAAATGTCTTTATCAAAGGTCTGGTATTACAGACTTGGAACAGAGGTTGAGTCTTCTTGGGATGCAATTCTATTTTGTATTGATTTTAGGGTGACCAATTTCATAGGCCGAAACGGGAGAGGGTGATCAAAAAGTTTAACAGGTTGCAGGATATATTTGATTTAAAATATTTGGGAAGATGTACTGCCTAGTTATTTGAAAAAAATAAATGTGTATTTGAAATTGTTTTACCTTTTTAATTGATAAGGTTTCAGGCTTTAATTTCTTTAGAGCACAAGTTATGAAGTGCTTAGCAGTGCAGTACCTGAAGGCATATTTAAGTGGTTTTATTGGTTGGAGGAAAACCGGGAACCTAAATTGTACAAAACTACTGATCTATGATAATCTAATTCTTGGAGGGGCTAAGGATAATAATATTAATGTTGAAGTTCTTCACATTCAATGGAGGTAGAAGTCCACCTATATGGAGCTTACTTCAGGATGTAGGATTCTGTGTTCAAGGTTTTCGGTACCCAAGGTTATAACTTCTTTCTAAACCAAAGCAGAGTAATGTTGATACAGAAATAGCGATCAGATCTTTTGCATTGTCAACAGTGAGGAATTGCTCAGCTCTTGTTACCCCAACAAGAGCAGAGAGGAAGTGTGGCTACATGCATGTAAAAGATTATACCATATATACATATATATATGTATGTATATATATATGAAATAATGGAACAAATACAAATATCAAAAAATGGAGAAGTGTCAAAAAGATGGAGGAAGAAATGGTTTATATAGCTGCATACTACTTCGTGGTGACATTATAATTAATTTTGTGTGAAATAGCAATGTCATCTTGTATCTTGCATTAAGTAAAAGCAGGGATAAATCTTCTGCGAGAAGTTACATTTCTCCACTCTTGACAGCAGGTGGCATTGTACCATAAATGGATTTTGCTGTTGCACTTTCTGGCTCTAGTTTGTCTAACTTCACGTAAGAGCTGAAGGCTGAAGATGGGGTTTGTTCGTAATGATGTGCACATCCAGAACCGTACTTGCAAGCTCTGAGTAATGGTGTGTTACAGTACTGTCAGATCTGCTAGTAAAACCGGACAACTCTTTTTACTCCTTGCATAGTTCCACTCAGTAAAAAGTACATGCTGAACCAACTACTGTAACAACAAAGCTATCTGCAGATGCTTGAAAGTACTCCTGTGCTATACTTTGATTAATAGCCAAACCAAATCTTTGCTGTTCACCTATGATAAGTCAAATGTTGTTTCTCTAACCCACAAGGGAAGTGATGGATTATAAATCATCCCCTATAAACTCAACACCACTTCAAGTAAAACCGTGGGGGTTTTGGCCAAGAATAACCTATTTGCTTTAAAGGAAGAAATTAACCACTTATTCCTGAGAATTTCTGCTGTGTTAATATGGTTAAGGTGACGAATGTGAGGTTTAGGGTTTTTTTTACTTTCTTCTTCTTTACAATAATTTAGTGTTCTGAATATTTTAAAGTGTGCTAAGCAGCTGAGGTTTGAATATAAAGTTATTACCAGATCAGATGAGAATGATTCACCTCTGTTTAAACAGCCCTTTGCTCTCCATACCCCCTGAGAACTCTTATCACTTATTTGTCCAAAAAACCCCACAAAAACTAACAAAAAAATCCCCACATTATCCACCTGCCTAGTGGCTGATAAAATCAGCAATGTGTCTCTGTATCTCTTGGTTAATGTGCCTTGGTATTCTGAAGGGGGGAAAATTCCAGTAACAGATTCAATTTACATGGACAGAAACTTGAACAAATGCCAACCTAGCAGGGGGGCCATTATTCTGCTCTATAAATAAGTTTAAAAAAGAAACAAACACACACACAAACCTGTGAATCAACATGTTTTGGTCTAATTGAGGGAAAAGCAAGATAGATGAAGTTTGAAATGCAAATGATCACCTTCTGTTATTTAAGTATAGGTTTTGCCAACTTTGTGATCTTAAATATAAAGAGTTGTTACCTTTTAAATAGAATAATAATTGTAGTCTGTTGTTGGTAGTCATGAGTATTAAAATAAAATGGGTAACTTTTTAAAAAAGCCCCTTCGTAGTATGCTTCATACCTGTGAGAAAGACAACATTGTCTACAGTCAAGACCGTCTTCAGCTAGAACAGATTAAGATGAAGACTTGCTCACGAAGAGAAACGTTTTAGGTTCTTTTCCTGTCTCAGCTGTAAAGCATAATGTTGTAGACGTGGCTTGCTGTTCTAACATAATGTGTAAATACAATGTGTGAATGAGATGTTTTACTTATACTCTTTAAGTTCTCTTGCCAGCTGGCGGGGATAAGTTCTGTTGTATCCCGTAGTGTTATCAGAGGGCTAGATTCCAGAACCGTGGCATCTTTGCGTTTTGTTTTTGTTTTTTTTTCTTTTTTCTCCAAACCATGAGTTTTCACCAGACTGTATGTGCTACAGAGTAGAGACTTGCTTGTTGAGATCATGAAGCCAAAAGGAGTTTAGCTGCGTCGAAAATGTAAGTAGGAAACTGGCCGTCAGTAGTGCATCATGTTATTCTGATGACTTCATAAGCTGTGTGGTATAATCGAGCCTTATTTGACAAACTAGCCTTCATTCAAAATAAATATGCAAAGCTTTTAGATAACCTAAAACCTGAAGCATTAAAATAAACATCGCTAAAATGCTATTAACCTGTATGGTATAATTTTTATTTACTGAATGAGGAATAAATAGTCTGCCTCTATTTACCAAATAGATATTTGATACTGGAAAACCTGCATATTATTTGTGTATGTGTATTTCAGTAACAGTTTGCAGGCGCTCATTAAATTCTGCTATTCTGTATTATAGTAATTTAATTTGGAGTAGATTGTTTAAGAAGCGAAATAACTGTGGTAGATTAAAGTGTCATTGACCCTGAGAGGTGTCGAGGGGAGGATTGGTCTCATGGTTATAGTGTAAGGCAGGACATCCTAGATTTTATCTCTGACGCTGTCCTAGCTTTCTGTGTGATTTTACTGTCTCAGGATGATCCTAAAAAGGAAGGGAAAAATGGGGCAGACAAATGGGCCTTGAGCAGCAAAGGTAGAAGGACTGGCTAGTTCAATGTGAAAAACACTGGCAATAGGAAATGGGACTGAAAATGAACATGAAAGCTATATAGCTGGAGTGAATAAGCAGGAAAGGTCTGGAGGCGCAGAAGGACTAATTGCTGTGGAGCTGGGAGGAACAACCGTTGCAATGGTTTGGAGGTGCACAGCTCTCCAAAAACACCAAGGCATCCCAAAGACAACAATAACAGCTGACTGCTCCCAAAATAGCAAAAGGTCATAAACTTGGAGTAGGTAATTGAAAGCATAGGTTTGGAGAGAGTATCAGGTATTTTCCAAAATAATTTGATATAGTTTGGCACTCAGGCAGGTTTTTGAGTAACACTGTATGTTTTAGGTGAAGTGTAAGTTCATGTATTTTTTTCTGGACCCTATAACTAAAATAAGCAGTGAGATATATTGAATTTGTTGATTTCTAAGAATCTGGGGTTTTTTGTTTGTTTTTGCTTGACTGACATAAAAGTCAGCTAGAAATTCTGGAAGAAACTGAGTTGTTTTTTTTTTCTTAAATAACAGATGGGGCTAAAACTTGAAGCTACTATAAAAGATGCCTTTTAAAAATAAGTGAAAATAGCTGAAAATAGCTGAAGTGTTAAATAGTTGTTTGCTTTCTTTTGATAACAGAGCACTAAAAGGTTTCTTTGTCTCTTTTGTCACCTGATTATTTTAGAGGAAGTTTTAATTCCATCTTGGGTTGCTAAAAGGAAGGAAAAGTAGTTCCCTCTATTAATCTTTTTCTATTAGTGATATGAGGATATTTCTTCCAAAGAGGGACGTAGATGCTCATATGTTTTTGAATATCTTTAATATGAAACTTTGTATTTTCATACTCCATTTGATCTTAGCAGATGTTCATTGCATTTGCCTCACTACTTTATTGTTTAAAGACCATGATACCCTTTTAATACCTAACTATAGATGTTTCAACACTGTGCTTTATAAATTACTAAAGCATTTTAGGTGAAGCATTATGACCAGATTGCTTGTGCAATATATTATTTAGTGGCTCTGTCTTATGATGTCTTGGCTGACCGCATCTATGCGGAGTAAATTAGCTTGGACTCATTTTACTTGGTTCTCTGCAAATGCTTCTTTATATTTATAGATATTAAAATAAGATAAAATAGTAAGCTTTTAAAATTAAATGAATGTAAGGTAAATAGAATTTCTGAAGCAGCTCTAATGGTTTTTCATGTAATACTGTTTATCTCAATGGCAGCAGAAAGGGATGTTGGATGTTTTCAGGATGTTGGATAAGTCCATTTCCTCCTTAACGGTTTCAGACACCTGATGGTAATTCAGAGGGGTGTCCTTGCTTTCTTATCAGTGCAGAAACAATACCTGCAGGTATGCTGTTTACAATACTTGAAGGTATGCTGTATCTGCTTGAAACACCGAGTAGGCGGAAGGGACTCCTCCGTGTTTGAAATTCTTATTAGTCTACCCAGAGTCAAATGGTTGCTTTCTTAAACTCAAGAGAAACCTCTCAACTCAAAGCCCTTCTTAACTCTTAGATGTTAGTTTAAGCCTGTTTTCTTGTGAGCTGATTTCAGGTCTCGTTCAGGTGTATTTTCTAGATGTTACAGGTTATTCTACAAAGCGTGACTGAGCTTTGTTCCAGGTGATTTGCAAGTGATCTGGAGTAAGTTGCACAGTGAATTTCAAGTCACTTTGACTAGCTCTAAACCTGACTGCTTTTGTTTTAATTTGGATAGTGCTTCAGTGTGCTAGTCAGGAGGCCTTATTATCAGCCATAGAGGAAACTGTATTTGGGAGAAATTTTTTGAGGTGTCATAGTAAAAACCTTTGAAAGTCTTCAGCATGAAGGGTGTATTTCAGGGTAAGGTGTTGTAGAAAGGATGGGAAAACCAGTCCTGATATTAATAATGTCATCAAAGATGTGTGCTCAGAGAAAGCTGAGGTTCTGTTTTTCTACTTTAGAGTTGGCATTTATGTTTAAAAATATGGGACTTTGTCAGCTACATATCCCATATCAGGAAGTAAGGTACTACTGTGTGTAATGCAAATATTGAGATAAGTATGGAAACCATAAAGAAATAGCCTTTCAGTTGAGACCAGCTGCACTGAAAGAATAGTGCTGGGTGGAAAGGCTGTTTACCTGCACCATCTGTCTCAGTCTGAATCTGATAGCATTTTACAAATCTCATTCTCTTCAGCAACCCCCAACTGCTGCTGCTGCTGCTAAAAGTGTTTCTGTGCAGGAATTTTAGCATTGCTACTGCTATGAGCTACTTGGTGCTAGATGTCGTATGAACATTGTTGTATGCATTGGTGAGGGGAAAAAGAAGGAAGCCCTCTCTTTTAATGAAGTTGCAATGAAGTTGGAAGAACTACTGATCTTTTTTTTTTTTTCAGCCTACCATTTTTTCTCCAGTTTAAAAGAATTTTGTATTTGAAAATGATATGAACGTTTTTTCTGCAAATTTGGTACTGCGAGTCCTGGAGACACCAGCACCATGCACATGTGTACGTAGACTTATGCTTGTACAAATGGAGATAAGGTCCTTGATTTCAAGGTTCATGAAGTAAAGAATTGGCACAAATATCCCCATGTTATTCACTTAGGCTTATGGGTCGCTACCATTTATTGTCTAAATTACTTTGCTGATGGATTGAGCTGAAAATGTTTTCTTAGTGAAGGCAGATATTGTAGTTCAGATTTATTGAAATATTAAAGCTTTAAAAAAAAAAAAAGCATATGCCCTGTGTGGTATATTACATTAGCTAGCTACTCTGTATCACTTGAAAGCACTTCATAATCTACAGTTTCTAAATTTTCCCATGATGTGTAGGCAAGATGAAATGCAGTAATATTGATGTGATATCCTGAACTTATTATGATCTGTGTATTGCATCAGAAGTAAGGTCACCTATTCAAAGTAAGGGAATGTAAACAACACATGTTTATTTGTAGTATTCACAATGTATTTTTTTAAAGAAAACATTTATTTTAATCCCAAATGAGGTAATTTTGGAACCTAGAGAAAGCAGTAGGAAAAGAGACATTGGGTAATGGGAGAAAAGTAGAGCTAACATTTAGTTTTTATATGAAAGAACATTCAGATACTTCCCTTGGCTGAATTTCCCATTTTCTGTTCTATGTTGGTTTAGATGGCTTGTCACACAGGCTCCGCTCGTGTGCACGAGAACCCAGCCAGAGCCCCTCAGCACAGAGAGAGCTCTGTGTTACTTGACTGTTCTCATTTTATCCCATTTGTATTGTTTCGGCGATGACAAAAGTAATGGAAAAGTTCATTGCTCTTCACGTAAGAGACCTGCAGTGACATGTTTTTTGACTTGTCGTAAATTGAAAGTGCTCTTATGGTTAAAAATATGAGCTTGGTTTGTGGAGAGGTAAACTCTAGTTTACTTCTTGACTCTTACTCTGTGTTCATTTTCTTCATCACTGAAGTGAGTGAGGTGACATCGGCTTCCTGTAATGAACAGTTTGTGTTTCTGTGAAAGAAGGCAGTGTAGGTTTGATTCTTCAAAGAACTGGATCAGCATCTGTGACTGCCAACACAAAAGGAAATAACACCAAAGCTCAGAAATGAATTTTTCATAATACTTTTTTTTTTGTGCTCAAAATGACAAATCCCTTCACCTTCTAGAATTTGCTTATATTAGGCTGTAAATAAAAAGGCCCACGCTCACTGAATGTTAGTTTAGATGTTCGTTCAGTGTCTTGGTGGGTGGGGGAATAGATTATCTAATGTTATGGTATTATTCTAAAAATTAAGACTTGTCAACATAGGGAAATTGACTGGTAGCGTATGAATTAAGAATGGAGTAGTCAATACTAATTAACTCTTGGCTTAACTGCACTTATTCTGGAATAAGTGTGAAATTAATTTAATAAATAGAAATCTTCATTTGTTTGAGAGAAAGCACTCTTAATCTGGAATATCAACAGGATTAAAGTCGCACAGGAAAGAACAGGTAGAATACATCTCCTTTCTAGAAGCCTCAAATATTTTTATTTAGATTTTACTTTCCACTCATATTTTCTCATTTTTCAGTGTATATAATTGGAACATATAGCACTAGGAAATCGCATTCAGTAGTTCTAGACTGAAAGGGGCATTTCCATTCAACAGGTTTCACTGAGATGCCCTTTAGTCAGCTATGTTATGTGGAAAGGCCTGAGGTTTTGGGTTTTTTTTTTTTTTTAGAGGATAATTATTCACAAGGTCCCTCTTTCTAAAAGGAAGTAAGATTAATTTTACTTAGAAGAGCAGATTTTGTTTTTACACAAATTGTCTGGACTTGACATAATTTCAGCTTGGTCTAGATGCCTGTCTGGGGTCTTAAAACATTTTTAAAATGCATGCAATTATAGTGATACAGTTCCTTGTGTGGCTGCCATTATATCTTTGTAAAAGTTTCTTGATAATGATAGAAATATTAATCTGTAAGGAGTGGAATAAATTCTACTAATGTGTGGTACCCTTATAGTGATGTATTGGACATTCAAATGCCATTAACTGTAATAAACTTTTCAAAGTGAGTAATGCCCTAACTATAAAGAAACGATGTCTGAGCCATCCTTCTGCGCTCTTGCAACCTCAACCTAGTCCTTGAAGGTGCTGAGTATCTTCCTGCTTGCGTTACAGCTCCCCTCAGCATTCCCCCATGCTCAGTGTGTGTGTGCATCTCAGTTGGAGGTCCGGGGCTGCCACCTTTGTTTTTCTGACACCAGAGTTTGACTCATCTATAGTTCTCCTTGGCCATACTCATGCTAAGCACCATAAAGTGATGAGCAAGAGTTTTCTAACCTGCCACAGTGCATTTCACAGCAACGGCTATGTGACTGTATGCTAATTGCTGTCCTCTGTTGGGAATCTGGTGTGGCTTTTGCCACCAAAGCTATTTTAGTGCAACTGCTGCATTTTTGACAGTCAAAATGAAAATTTCCTCTTCATTGCAGTCTGTTTTACTCCCAGTTTTAGGGCAGAGGACTCGTGGTATGTTTGCATTTAATTTTGTAGCGTAAAACGTGACTCAGTGAAAGCCAAGTTTGCTGCGTGAATCCTGCTGTTGAACATGTGAACATGTACGGCCAGGGGCTTTCAGCTACCGGTCCCACCACTCCTCTGTGCTGTCTCTTGCACACGGACAGCAGGAAGACAGTGTTGGCTGTTTGCTGGATGGTAGGGGGAACAACTTTTCACTCCTAAGTAGCTGAGGTGAATCTGGGCTGATTTGTAGCAACATACAGTGGAATACACTAGTGGGTAGGCTATGTGAAGTACATTCGGCATCTCTATCTAGTTCCCAACAGACATGAGAGTACCGTGAAAAGCCTTCTATGGTGATCCCAGCAGAGAGCAAGGGTTAGCTGTGAGGTGGCTTCTGCCCTCCAGGACAGAATTAAGGCATGCTTATGTATTGACTTACTGTAGACTCCCTTGTGCCGATTATACGGATGCCTCAGGCCAGTAAGATCAGTCCAGCTCTTCTCACCAGCGTAATGTCCTTAAATATGTTTTGCTTAACCATCTGTCACTGCCTAGTTTAAGTCCAGTCTAGCTGAATCCCAACTCTAATGCCTGTAAGTCTTGAAGAGCCCATGCGTGCAAGGAAAAATCAAATTATGCACGAAATGTATGGTGTTGCTGTGTTTGAACAATGCAGTCTGTAGGTGGCTAAAGGGCTAGCTAACTTGCAGCATAATGAAAGCTCTGTGGTATTTAGTATATGTTCAGTCAGCATTAAACTGTAACCTTGTAAATATATGTTAATTTTGAAGGTGTGACTGACCTTTTCAATATTAATCGAGATGTCTCATGTTTAGAGGTTGGAGCTATCCTGGAAGAGACAGAAGCCTGTGACTGGTGGAGCCTGGGTGCCATTCTTTTTGAACTCCTCACTGGGAAGGTAGGGCTGAGGGCAAGTTCCTTAGTAAAACTGAAATGGCCAGTAGTTTCTCAGAAGCGGTGTGCCTAGTTGTGCTTTCCTTGCTTGTCTTTTTCAGATGTGCTTTGCAGACCTGAGTGTCTTAGATTTGCTTGGTTCACATGGGAGCAGAGCAATCAAACATGCTGAAGCTTTAGCAGAACAACTTGATAAAGCCTTATGAAACTCAGGGCTGCAAAATAACCAAAAGGCCATGTTGACCTCTTAATCGCGGTGAAATCCAGGTCTTCTAACGTTCTTTATGTTTTTAAACTTTTTACCCTAATAGAAGTTCTGTTCCCTGGGACAACGTAGAAGCCATATGTTGCAGTGACACGTTAATTCAAGCTTGAGCGGACTCTGTTGGTGGATTGTCTGTATTAGAGGTGTCAGGCTGAAGTGATGATAAATAATTATCTCATATGGAAACAGGTAGATGGAAGGAGATGTCACTGCTTGTGAGGAATGCTGTTTTCTGTATCGTAAGACTAGGAGTGCTTGGCCCAGTCATTTTGGTAATTAGCTGGTAGTTCTCCTTGAAGAAAGGGAAGTTCACATAATTCAAGTCTTTTCAAGTTTGAGCAATAGAACAAGAGGATTAGAACAAGACATAAATGTTCTAAAAACATACTCCGAGGGAAACTTCAGTACCTGTAGACATTTCTTCCAGAATCAATAGCTCATACTAAGAAATACTGAAATTATCGCTATGTATGTTAATTTGCATGTATGCTATGGTAATACAATCCAGTAATTCATTTTATGAATTAAGAAAAGTATCTGACTGCTTTGATTTTTGTTTCAGACTCTGGTTGAGTGCCATCCATCAGGAATAAACACACACACTACTTTGAGTATACCAGACCATGTATCGAAGGAAGCCAGATCACTGATTCAGCAGGTAATTTGGTGGAAAATTTGTTTTCTATAGGTAAGCATGCAATCTGGACAAATACTTATCTACCTGAGCTGTTCTGGCAAAGTGAATGTAATGACAGAAAACTACTGATAGGGGTGTGAATGGGTGTCTTATCAACGGTGAAGAATTTTGCCCAACTGGATCGTTGCATCTGGAAACACTGACTTGTGCTGCCAGGTGTCTCTGTAGAAAACAAGTGTCTTTTACATTTTCTTCAAAAGAGTGCAAGTTTGGTGAATGGTGAGCGCTTTGGAAACACCTGCTGGTGCTCTACAGCCATTTTAGGAACTCTACCCTAAATGATCATGGGAATATTTGTGATGATTTGAATTAAACTCAAAAATATTGAAGCCAATTCAGCAAGATAGCAATAGGCACTCTGAAACCTGTAATGCACTACTAAGAAGTGATGAGGTTGCTGTGGTTGCAAATCTGTTGCTGTCCTCAAGGAAGCTTTCTGAATGCCATTTTTAAAGAAAAGTGCTTTAAGTTGTGAATTATTTGACTTTTGTGATGGGAAGATAACTTGTAGATTGGAAGAAAGGGGGTGAGGTGGGGGGAGCTTTAAAATATAGGCAAGCTTCCAGAGTGATATGCTTTATATTTTCAGTGTTAAGGGGAAGAGCATTGACTGCTATTTTTAGTTTACTCTCCACTTGAGGTAGTCATGACTGAGAGAATAAACTTGTACATACGGAGCGTCTTGAATTTCAAGTAATGCAGTCTTCCTTCCTATAGTTAATTTTGAACTAGCTGAGGAAGTGGAGCCTGGATCTGACCTATTCCACTTAAGCAGAATAAGTGATATATGTGAACTGTGTTGTTTGAATGAAGAGTTATCTGGTGAGTGGATACATAAATAATGACATCACTTAGATCGAGATTTTAACAGAGCAGAGTGAAAAAATAATTATTTAAGAAAACCAAGCAAAGGGATTTTGAAAATTCAGCAAGTCAAAAGATCCAGTGACAGATTGATTTCTGTGCCGTTACTGTGAAACAGAGGATGGAAATGGAACAAGACATTTGGACCATCTATTTTCATAAGATGACTGAAATTCACTGAAAGAGAATGCGTGCATCGGTGTGTTTGTGGCAAGGGCAGGGAGGGAAGTCCCATTTTTGTATAATCTGCATTTATATTGTTAGATGGTAGCAAATTGTTGCCTTTGCCCACAGGTGCTGCATGACTTAAATGGATAAGGTAGAGCCAAGCCCCATTTGATGAAGAGAATTCCTGCCATCTACTTCTAAAACTGAAGACAAATGAAGTCTTCTAGTCCACCTCTCCCTGACAGTGCAGGATTGTCCTCCATTGCAGATTAGTGTGTTGCTAATTTTCAAATATGCCAGAGCGGTCCTTTTGCCACTTAGGGTTTATAGGATATGTTACAAGGCTGTATCTGTTCAGAGAACGGTTACCTAAATGCCTGTTAGGTTAAGCCGTCTCATATAGGCTGGTTGACTTATCAGGTGGAGATTCAGCTAAATGAGCTAGTAAATCACATTTTTGTTGTGTGACTATCCAAGGAAGCTGCCATTCATTGTTGAGGAAGCCTTGTCAGGAAAAGGAAGAAAGCTCTCTTGGCATGGTTAGCAATTTGTCATTGCGACTTTCCTTCCCCCCCTGCCAAGGGTAAACAGGTCAAACCATCACAGAATAACTCTCAGGGATCAGCGTTCAGCTATACAGAAAACTGTGTCAAACAGCATGGCTTCCAGTGCAGGTGACTTCATTGTAAACACCTCCTTCGTTTAGCCAATTTCTATGAAAACAAGAGATTCTTTGTATTCCTCATGCACTTGGAAAAGATAAAGTTATTATTTTATGTTAGGTTGATATTTTGCATCCAAGATTTTTTTTCGGGTACCTCCAGCCTTTACTACCAACAAAGAATGCAGCATGATTTTTAAATAGATATCTATTGCAGTTTGTGGTGCATCTACTTTCTAAGACTGAAGTTCTCCTGGAAGGAAGAACTCCAGAAAACAAATGTCTCGGCTTGCTTTCCCCCTTCCGGCACCTGTTTTATTTTAGGAGAAGGCAGAAGGGCAGTGGCTGCATCTGTTTCTGCTAGCTTGAGGAAAATCTGAGAACAGTACTTTTCACTATCACCAAGTTATCTTTACTGTGTGATGCTATGATTGCAAACGCCAAAGCCATCTTGAAATGTGTAAATTCATATGTTTATGGATGTATGCTTATTTAGATGTTGAGCGCGTTAAGGTATGAATACACGTTGTTCCTTGTGACAACTGGGAGAAGAAGTTATCCTATTAGCTACTGCAGAAAAAACAAGAAAGAAATCAGGTCTTTGTAGTGGGTGTAATTGACTAGAATATAAACAGTTCTCTAAAAGTGCAAATATTTTCATGTGTCTTTATTAGTCTCTTTGGAGTGTTGCCTTTGCATTCCCTTTTATATGGATTGGTATCTTTAAGCAGTTAAAAATACTGTGATGTCCTTTTCACATGAATTCAGCATGAGATGTACAACTAAGAAGCAAGTGCGGTGCTGAATTTTATGAAATTTCCACTAAGCCAGTACACTGTCTTCTTCACTGGGATTTCGATTTTTCAGTTTGAATCCTTTTGTGGAACTCTTTCAAAACATTTTTAGGAAATAGAGAACTGGCTATCGTATTGTGGGTATTTTAGCAGCAACTCATGAAACTTTAGCAGAATCATGAAACTTATGAAACTTAAAGTTAGAGACCATTGTCCCTGTTGTAACCTTAACTCAGTGGTGCGAGCAAAGGTTAACGTGAAGCAAACACAACGTCCAGAGTTCTGCAGATGCAGGCTGTGGCTGCTCTTCTCTTTTTAAAATGAGGTTACACTGAAAATGAAGTCCCAACGAGCAGTGCTTCAGGGTATTGCATGCTGTGATCAGTAGTCTCTGAAGACTGTAACGCTGAGACTCCAGGAAAGGAGAGTCTTCCATTTGCTGGATTTTAGGAATTTCAAGTATGCTTTGCACTCTTGAAAGTAACTCACAGAGCGGGAAAACGGTAGGATGTCCCTTACCTTAGACCTTTCTGGAACTTTTAAGCAGTTGTTTTTGTTCTTACTTACTGAATCATACATTTTTTCTTTTTGTATCAAGCTTTTGCAGTTTAATCCTGCAGAGCGTCTTGGTGCTGGCGTCGCTGGTGTTGAAGACATCAAGTCTCATCCATTCTTTGCCCTTATAGAATGGGCAGATCTGCTGAGATGAGATGCGTGCCCTCTGAACAAACTCAGGTCAAGTGGACAAGCTTCTCTGGCACAGAAGCACCCTGACTTGCTTCCCGAAGATGTCCCGAATCACTTGGACATGATGACTAAAGGACGCTGGAGTAATCATGCCAAAAGTGAACACTCTTAACAGGAATCACTGATTATACAGGGTGCTAGTTTATTTTTACTGCAACTGGCTGCTGTTTGTGTGTGTAAACCTTTTCACCAAAGGGTGGTTTGTGATGAAACTGCTGGGTAGCATGTTTAGCACTGCCAGCTTGTCGGCTAAGTAGAAACAGGAACACGCTCCTGGTGCTTTGTCTGATGATGGAAGTGTCTACAGAATGTGCCAGTTGAAAGTGTCTTTTATAGTGTCAATAGACCATTTCCCTCTGCTAAGTGCAGCTGTGGGGGGGTGGGAGGAAGGAACAAATAATTTATTAATAGTATATGCTGAATAAAAATACTAAAATGCTTTATGTGAAACTTGACACATAAAAAATAGTGCATCCATTAAAAATTAAGAAAGCTGTTGCTTAATACTGTGGAATGCTTCTTTAAAATGGCATATCATTTCAAACTGTGGAAAGAGCATATAAAAAGCAAACAGTCCTGTCAACTGTTGTACTTTGTTGGCTGGCAATGTCTCCTTAGAACTCTTGACTCCGTTATATTTGATGAGTTACATGTCAGAGTCGCTACGAAAAGGGAAATATTTTCCTTAGCCGGATATATACTGTTTTAGCAATCTAATGAGGACCAAGAGAACACAATGCTAAATAAATGTATGGATTACAAAAGAAAAAACTCTTCTCTCATTATTGCAACTACCACTTTATGACTTAATGAACTTTACTTCCTCTAAGTGTCCTCTCTTTAACCACTTCTTGTGAAAAAAACCTTACTGCTCGTACACTTCTGCTTGAGGAAGCTTCTGAATTCTTCTGTTTGTTTGTTAATAGTCTTAATAAATGAAAGAAAGTCTTCACCCTCCCTGCTGCACTAGTGGCAGGGAGAAGCCTGGGATTTGCTCGTGCCAAATGACTAAGTGACATCTCCGGGCAAACCCTAGTGGGTAAGACTTGGGAGTAGGCCAATTAGCTGACCTGTTTGTTTGTTAGTGAGGCCTGAAGAATGGGAAAAGAATATAAGACATGCAGAATATTTTTGCTGTACACAGCTGTTGCTGCTAACCAGCCATGCTTGTATGGGTTCCTGATGTGTGCACAAAAACTGTATGTGCCGATTCTTGTGCAGATTATGGATATGTGCTCTTTTCTAAATATTCCCTTCTCTTTCACTCGCTCTTTTTTTCTTCTCCCCAGCTTTATCCGGAGAACAAAGGGCAAATTCCTTTGGGAAAGTGAGGTGACAGCAATGATTATTAAATTTACAACCCCCCAAAAAGTATCCCCCCCCCCCAACTTGTATTTTAACAGTGTATTTTATGGGCACTCCCAAAAGTGCATCTGCACAGTCTCCATCTGTTAGACACCAGGTCGGTGTATTCAAATAAAGTGGAAAAGGAAAATACTTCATTTAAACAAAGGAAATCTGGAAACTTTTTTTTTCCTTTTTAAATTATTCCACTCCCCTCTTTTTTTCTTTCTTCCCTTTCTTGTGATCACCAAGCCAGCAGAGGGGCTGTAACAACACTGTAGGTTGTAACCAGGTCACTAGTATCATTGCCTACGGAGTGCTGTCCAAGATTACATCACTCTCAGAAACTGTGTTTCAACCTACCACCCTCTGGCTTCATAACAGGAACTCCCTCAGGTGAGCCACAGGAACAACGTCCTGTGCCGAGCTGGTAGGAAATCTCTGATGCTGAGACCAAGCTGATACAGAGCTTCCTTCCAGCACTGCCCTGGCTGTGACTTTGGAGAGAGCTCATTGCTCAAGGGAAGCCTCCCTTCCCTCTGCCACCTGACTCCATCCCTGGGGTTCTCCAGTCTCTAACGCTACCAGATAAATGTTGTTGCCCATGTTGACCCATCCCATTGCATTTGCTTGGCAATAGCTGTAAAAAAAGTTTTCCACGTTACCTTTGAATGCTCTCGTTCAGGTTGTGCCCACACTAGTTGCAAGCAAAGGCAGTGCGAAGTGGCTGGAATCTGTAAAAACAGAAAGAGAATGCTGTTCTAGCAGGAACCAAATGACCATTCATTCTCATGAATGCAGAAAGCATTTGATTTAGTTAAGGACATAGAAATGTTTATTTTTCAAGTACAACGTAAGTAGTAAGGAAATCTAGATCATAGAGATTGGAAGGAATGGAGCACCTGGCAATACCACTTGTCCTAAACAAGCCTTTGAGATGTTACTCTATTTTTCATAACAATACAACTGAATCAAAAAATAGTTTTACTAGAGCAAGCACAGTTTGGAATTGATTACACAAAAAAGTCTGCTTCTATCCTTTTTTCCTTTAACACACATTATGCTGTATTGGTGTTTACATGTACTCCTTTAATAAAACCTGTCAAGCCTAATTCAGACCTTTCTGAGCTTTACATTTAGTTCTTGAAGACAATGCTTTCTACCCAATGAATGGTTTTTGTCCTTTGCTTTTATGACTTGGAAAATATTCGGAATTTCTTCTATTTGGTGCCTCCTAGGAAGCCCTGTTTTGCTTACTGCAGGCTGATCCAGTTACCGCAGTCCCTTATATCTTACGATCTTACACTGTTAAGTAGTGTAAAGTCCATTCCACCTCCCTTCTGTTCCACCTAATGGCTGATATAAAAACAAATCAGTGCTGCTTTGTTCAGAGGAATTATTGAGAGTCTATGAAAAACAGAGCAAAATAAACCTATAGATTTTCTTATTCTCCTCCTGTGGGTGTTTAGGTAAAGCAGATAACACATTTAGGACATTTCACAGCGGTAATTCATTGCACCCTCTTGAACCAGTGCATAATGTTTTTGTGTCGTACCAGCGAAAACTCACGGACCAAGTATGTGAAGGTTTGTGTTGAGCAGAATTGCAGTGAGGCAAGTTAGAGCCCCTACCCAGAGCTAAGTAAGAAATTGCATCTAATGAAATGTAAGGGGGCATAATTTTGTTCTCTTTTAATGGCTGTATTCACAGCTTCTGTACTTATAGCACAGCTCCTATATCTCCTGTGCAAATCACCTCTCAGAGAGCAGTTCTTGTCATGCTGACTCTCTCTACACCTCTGGGATGCTGAGTTGGCAGGGTTATCTGCTCTGGAACATCTACTCGGCTCTTTTCTTCATTTCTAAACCTGTTCCTTGGCGTGTCCCTGCAGCGAAGGGCACTGGGATGAAGAAGGCTGAGGAGGTCAGCCTTTTCTAAATGAAGCACTCAGCATAACAACATATAGGGAAGTGTGAAGTAAACCACTGTGGGCTTTTTTGAGTGTGGTGTCGTTTGTTTTCTCAAGGACGCTGAGTAGGAAGCTGGAGAAACAGAAACTTCCTCTCTAGAGAGATTTATGATAGTGATTTAAGCAATAAAGTGGCAAAGTTTATTTGTTGATTTCTTCACATTTGGGCTTTCTGCACGGCCTGTGTTGTGCACTGGATTCTGCTGTTCCTGGGCCTTGGCTCTGCCCCATGCTCTGAGTGTGGTAGCCTTTATGCTGGGGCCGTGGTTGTGTCAGTGAGGAACTGGAGAGCTGCTTTCAGTTCGTGGCCAAGCACCCTGAAGTCCCCTTGCAGGCAGCAGGATCTGCAGATGAAGAATACCTCTCACAACTGGCCCTCAGCTCTCTGTATCTTTTGTGAGCAGCATGTAGCTTTTCAGATCAAAACCCACAGCTTTTTGGCAGGTCTAAGTTAAACGGACAGGATTTCTTTGACTCGCTAAGGTGCAATGGGCTGTTAAATGCTGCCGCTTCCCTTGCCTTGACAGATCGGGAGCGAAGGAGTTCCCGTCCTCACTGCCTGCAGCATCCTCTTGGTCCTGTCAGAGATGCCTCTGGAAAGACTCGGCCCATGGCCCGGCTCACAGGCCATCCCCAGCCCGAAACCTAACAGACTTCAGCATGGTGAGTTGGATTTCTCTCCATCGCTCTGCAGTGGGACATGTCACAGTGTAAATCTACAGCATATATATATTGTCAAAGGCATGTCAGGGTGCAATGGGTGCCATGCTAAGCCTAGGGATTTGGCCACCCCATGTGCATGAGGACTTTCAAATGGTCTTCTCTTCTGGACTAGACTGCGGGTGTCATACTGAGGCGCTGGAGGAGGGCAAGTTACTTTGACAAGGTTATGAGGCTGGGATGCATCTCATGCGTGGTGGTGCCAGGGTGTGTGAACGTCTTGTGTGTGTTCGTGGGGTGTGGGAGGTGCGATGGGGGAGCAAGGACGTGGCCGAACAACACTTTTGATCCTAGAAGCAGCAGCAAGGTCTGCAGAGGTGCAGGTCCGTGCTCGAGCAGGCGAGGGCAGCTCCCAGGACGGGGGGATTTGGGTGCAGAGGAGAGGCTTGGAATGGGAGAACAGAGCCAACGGGGAGCCTCCTGGGGGCAGAGTGCGGGATGCGGGCAAAGCTCGCAGGGCAGCTGCTATTGGCGGCGGTATTTTGTACTGGCCCTGTGCAGCTGTCCCCTGCATCATGGGGCTGGTGGAGGTCTGGTCGCTGCCTGAGCCATCTGCAGGAGCACAGCTGGGAGCCCTGGCCCCGAGTTGAGGCATCCACAAGGAAACTGGAGCGTCCCCGGGGGGAAGCAGTTCCGCCTCCTGCTTGCTCTGTGCAGCTCTGTCCCGGCACCTGACGCTGGGCCGGGGAAGGCTATTCACAGCGCAGCAGAGAGGGTGCCTGCAACTCTGGGGAGCGGGTGATGGCTTAATGTACTGCCCTGACACGACTTTGCTGTCTCTTGGCAGACTAAAGGAGCTCCTTCTCCAGACCAGCTCTGTCTCCATCTCGTTGGCCCAGGGAGCTTTCAGATGAGATTAGAGCTCTTCTGCCGGAGGGCTGCTGTGATGGGTAGCAGGGCTGGTGCACGTGCGCGAGTGTGGGGCAGTGGGAATTAGCTTCCTCCTGGGGAGGCTGCAGGCAGCAGCCTTGATTCTTTGCTGCTCAGATCCTAAGTTTGGCAAACCTGGGAAAAGTCCTTCTGGGAGCAATAAGCTAGACAAGCCAATTGGCAAGCCATGCAGCTGGATGAAGACAGGGCAGCCAGGAAAAGAGCAGATGTTGCAGTGGTCAGTCATCCTCCCCGGCACAGCTTTTCTAACCTAGATCTGCTTCGTAGACTAGGCAGTTTTGCCTCAGCATGGCCTCACCTCAGGAGCCACACGGGATCAAAGAACAAAGTTATGAACTGAAATAGATGTAAAGTGGTCTAACAAAAGGCAGTGCCTGTAGCAAGTGGTTCTGGTGGCTGTGCTACCCGATAGCTCTTTGCACGCCACAGAAAGGGCTACTGAAGCAGCACCTGGGGACAGCAAGCGAGGTGTCCTGTGAGTCTGGTGGCAACGTGACACAGTCGAGTATCACCACAGCATCTCCCCTGCTGTTCAACCAGGAGTGCAGCTAGAATGACGAAGAAACTGAGTTTCTTCTGCTGCTTACATGGCTGATAGGGTCCCTCTCTTCCCTCTGTGCAAACCAGCTGGCCTGTTTTCTTCCTCCGCTGAACTCCTCTGTCTCCTGCTCCACCAATTTCTCGCGTACCCTTCCCTGAGCAGACTCATTCATCTCCAGGGTATTTTATAGATTCTCGTGTTCAGCTGCCTTAGTCCATGTCTTGTGTTACGTCTCTCAACTGCGGTTGCAAATTTTCTTGTCCTTTCTGTGCCTTTAGTTGAAATGTCATCCCCAAACACTGGGACCCAGGAGTGGATTATTAGATGCAGCTGTTATCCCCACGTAATGATGAAAACAGAGGATTACTCCCACAAAACGAAAACACAGGAGTCATAAAAGGGTTAGGAAATTGCTTACCCCAGCAGCATGTGAGTAATGTGAGTTTTATGGCACCCTGCACAGTGGTGGGACAACTAGGAAGAAGTTTCACATGAGAAGGGACAAGGTTGCGCCATGATTTAGAGCATGCTGCTGGCTAGCTGTGCTCCACTTGTATTCTTGCCTCTGCGCTGCGGTCTGACGTTTGCCAGTTCATAATCCTCCTTTACGAACCAGGCGTGGATAAGAGCTGCTACTACAGCGTGGATCATGAGCCATCAGCATATATTGTTTCTCTAGATTTTTCTCCCTCTCTCCCCATTACTCTGCCTCCTTGGGCTCCTTCCTTTACAGCCTCACCCCTGCTTTGACCTCGGAGACGTCCCCTGGGACCAGCCCCCCTGGCCCTGTCCTGCAAGAGCCCAGCAAAATTGCTATCCAGGAAACCCAACTGAGAGGCAAGTCTGGGTGGCAGGGGCCTTGGCTGCAGTAGTCCTCGCGGCATGCCGGTGCTGTGGGGGCTAGTTCAGCCCTGGCGTCTCCGGGTCACTTCCGGCTCTCCGTGACACTGAAGAGAGTCCTGAGGTCGTTGGCTTTATAGGGTAAAATAAGTGGGCGGCATGGAGTCCCGGTCGTGTTAACATTGCTGAGAGTCTTCCCAGTGACATTGCTGGGGCCAGGTCACAGAGCGAGGCCAAATTCATGAAAAGAGGTATGGCGAATTTATTTGCTTTCCTACATTAAACATACCTGGGGAGTTTCATCCTCAGCGTTAGAGAAATAAGCTTAATTTTGTGTGTTTGTTTGCCTGTTTTTTAAGCTTAAAATCCTGGACCAATGCAGTTCACGTGGCTACCCAGTTACCGGCCCCGGCCCGGGCAAGGTGTGCATCTCCTCTCCCTCGGCCTTTGCTGTGCCTCTGTGTCGCTGCCTGTGCCTGAACCGGTCACCCGTTCCCGCAAAACGCCAGGTGGCAGAGCCGCCCCCCCACCCCGTCCTCCTTTTGTCCCCGTCAGCCGCCGGGGTGAGGATCGGCCGCCAAGCGGAGGCGGCGGGTGCCTTTCCAGGCCCCAGATGCCAGCGCGTGGCAGCATCTGGCGCGCTGGCAGGCGCCGGGGCAGCGGTGCTGGCTGCCGGCGCTTGACGGGCGCGCGGCTTCACTCAGGACGTGGTCCCGACCGGGGACGCCGGCAATAATTAAATGTACTGCCGGGCGTGAATTATGGGGCAGGGCGACCGCCGTCGGTAGCGTTGCCGACTCCAGGCCCGGTTTTATGTCCTGTTTGGGAGCGTCTCGCGTAACCTTACCTTCTTGTGCTGTTAGCGTTTCAGGTGCCTTAAGGCATGGAGCTCCTTGAAAGAGAAATACAAATCACTAAAAATGTAGAGATAAAACCCTCTCCTTAGAGGCCATGTGTTTGGCACGGGAAACACATGATAACAGCTTGCTTTAGAAAGGTGACATTTCCACTGAAGGCTGAATAATAAAAAATGCATTCTAAAAGCCGAGCTTTTCTCTGTCTTCTGATATATTAGACTTTTGTGATGAAGACAGCTTCTGGGACTGGGGAATCTACTGCTTCCTTGAAATATATGCGTGGGAGCTCTCGCTGGCCCTAATGGGTGTCGCATGTGGCTCTGGCTGTATTAATGTTGGCAAGCTCTACTAAAAAGAATTGCTGGTAGCCTTTCACATGCCATGAATCAAAGCTGTCTTTCCTCAACTTCGTTTTAGTCCCGGCTCACGCGTGTAGACAGACTTGCCTAGGGTTAAGTCTCTTTTGATACTAAGACGGGTAGAAAAGACTCCAGTAGAATTTTTCCAGCTTAGTTCAGAGCTTGGTGGTGAAGGACTCTGGAGGGAAGGGGAAGGAGGAGACAGCTCGCCAGCTCAGAGAGGCCTCTGAGGGTCATGCTGAGTCTATGTTATTAGGCTGTGGCGAGGAGAGGAGCACTACTGACAGACAGCTGTTTGACTTGTGCGACTGTACAGTCTTTGCTGCAGATATGCATAAATACCGAGACTATGTTGACAAATTCCTCGTCCGCACAAGACAGTTAAGCCTGACTGTTTAATCATTTGTGTGCTGTTACATCTGGAGCTTCAAAAAGAAGATTCGCACTAAGCCACTGCTTTAGAATATGACGTGTAAGAAACGTGTAAACTCAAAGCAGTTTCACATGAGACTTTCATGGTCTGTCTTTATTCAGACCCTGTTAGAAATACAGGGCTGTATTTTTTATTACGATTGATTTTTTTCTTTTTTTGCCAAAAAAGGTATCATTTGTTGTTGTTTAAATAAAAAATCTGCTCACCCGGCTCTTCTGCTTTACAGTGCAGATAGCAGATCTCTTGGCAGAACTTAGATCCTGTCTGAGATACAGCACCAGCCGCCGCGCGGCCCCGTTAGGAGTCCCGCACCTCGGCCTGCAGCGTGTGCGCAGAGGCACGTGAGGCTGTGTGTTTTGGTTCGGCTTTTCTGGCACAGGGATATGGAACCCGTGCTACTGGTCGCCTCCTGTCCGTAACTCCGGGGGTGGCTTTTGACCTCCCTGCCGTTTCACAATAATATCCGCCTTAATACCAACATACTATCTTGTCACATTGTTGGCCTCGTCTTTGGAAATATAGTATCTAAAATTAAAGATCTGCTTCCGTTTTGGAAATTTTGAATTGACCTTTGTCACTTAAATAGGGAGAGAGTGGTAGAAGTCTGAACCTGTTCTAGCAAAGTTAATGGGAAAAAAAAGGAGATGTCTTTTGAGGCTTTCTGCAGATCCTATTTGCACTGTACTGTGGTCTGCTCAGAATAGTTCTGGTGTGTGGCTAATTTTTTAAGCAAAAGAGATACTGCTGAGGGATCATCAAAAGCAAATGCCTCATTGAAATGTGAGTGTATTGTTTAGTCAGATAAAAACTTAAAAATAAAATGTCAAATCAGTTTTTAGAGACACTGGTCACTGTACGTTCATGTTGTCAATGCATGAGATGGACTGTCTTTCATGAGTGAATATAAGGGGGTGGATACTTAGAAGTTGTTGGCGAATGACAAGCTGTCTGTCTTAAAGCTGCAAATACAGATGGAGCTGAACCGGTGTTGCTGGTTTTTGCGTTTTTTTAATTAGCTTCCTATTAAGTGCAGGGAAAGCCGATGTCATCTCTCATTTTTATTTTTAAAATAGTAATAGCAGTATAGGAGGCCAGATACAATGAGGATTCTCACTCATTTATATGAAAGATTCCGCGTACCTCCGTAGGAACACTTAGCTTGGTTTAAAGTCATTTTTATATGACTAGGCTGCAGAAATCAACAGGCAGAAGAAATCAGGCTTCCACTGGTTTCAGAACAGATAGGTAATTTTTTTCACTGATTTAACTAAACCAGCATAAACACACAGTCTTATGAGTACAGTACAGCTTTGCTTATTGACCAGGCCAGATATTAAGCCTCATTAGAGGCTTTTGAAAACTGGACAGCTCCTAAATTATTTCAAAATAAATTATCTCATACTCTCTCCGTATGCATGCTTGGATTTTTTTCAGTTATCAGCCAAGTAATTTACTGAATGTTGTCTTTACTGCATGCTTCATGTGGAGGCAATTTTGACTCTGAGTTGTTTTTTGGTCTTTTTCAAAATGGGACTTGGCTCTCACTTGTCTCCTAGCCACCACGGAAGGGACTGTTTGCTGTAGGAATTTTGGCTTTCATTCCATTCAGGTATTTTAAAAACATGTAGTCTTCTTTTTAGTATGTTCCCATACCTTGTATGTTGAGGTCCAAGAGCTGTGCAAGTTTATGGGGCCAATGAAAATATTTCCAGACATAGAATAAATATTAAAAAAAAACTTGAACATAATTAGGAGCTTTGGAAGTAATAAGAACTTTCTCAGCTCAGGGCACAAGCCAACAAGATAAGGCTTTTTTTTTTTTTTTCAGACAGAAGCTTCCCTTCTGTCTTTTCTTTCATCCTTCTAATAGGAATAACAACCCATCTTTACATAAAATTAATAAAATAGCTTAATTACTCAGCCACTTAAATAATTTTAAAGTGCATGACAACCACAGGGAGCAAGAGACAGGTTAGTCTTTTGGAGGGATTTAGAAAAGGTAACCTCAGATACCTATCTTAGTTGGCTAAATTTGGAGTCTGCCTTCACAACAGAGCTTCCAACAGGTGACTGAGAGCCGTTCAGATTTCTTCCAATCTGCATTTTTCGACCCTGCTGCTGGTAAAGCAGCCGTTGCTGCTGCTGGTTTTTTTAAATAGGATTTGGGGCTGCATGCTAGCTCTTTTTTCTGCGTAAAAAAAGAAAGCACAAACTATCCCTGCCCATGGTGGGAAGGATGCGGTCTCCATCCCAACTCGGTGTGAGGTGGAACTGCTGGAGAAGGACACTGAGCCTCAAGGCTGGGGGTTGAGAGAAAAAAAGCCTGTTTTGTGTTCAGAGAAATACTCAGTATTTCATCATACTGCTGGGGTCTTGTACGACTCATATACAAGCCTGAAGGAAGGAGCAGCCCTGGCCTCAGAAAAATGGTAGTTCAAATAGCAGCCTTATATCAGAAGTCTGAAAAAACATGGCTGAAGCCACGATATGCAGTACTATAGGCCCTGCTGGGCTTGGGCTGTCTGAACACAGGTGAAATTGGCATTTTAATCTGTTCTTCAGGTGCTGGATATGTACCAGATGCTTCCCAGCCCAGTAGTATGCGCACAGTGATAAATAAGGTGAAGATAATTTATATCTATTTTCCCTGCACGTTATTTCTATTTGTAGTTTTATTTCTGGAAGGGTGGGAAGAAGAGGCAAAGGAAACCCTTCTGCTTGTCTGAAGAGAGCTGAGGAACCTTGCGCCCGTTTTACTCACTTATTTTTCTTGTTCCCGAGCCCCTGCCTGGCCATCTCCACCGCCGTTCAGGTCGCAGGCCCTTGGCAGTGAAGAATGAGGGCAGACAAACACCGTGATGCTGCTGTTAGGACATTCATCCTCACGAGGACGCTTCTGTGAAGCTGAACCTGAGTTCTCCCGGTCTAGGCACATCTCACAATAACTTGCCAGGTAACAGTTCGTCCCTGTACCTGTCCGCCTTCTCCAGTGGTGGGATCATTGGATCATCCCACCATTCCAGACGGACGTGCACCAGGAGCCCAGCGAGACCAGCTAGCCTCCTGCCTTAATGTGCGGGCGCTCAGGTGTCTCCATGGTGGGAATGTGAGTGGACGATGTACAGCAGGTATAGCCTGAGTAGTGGGTGACCATAACCACGAGCCAAGCACCATGGCCCTGCGTGCCTCCCCACCGTGGGGAGGCCACCAAGATTGCTGCTGGTTGCTGGTCTGCCACTGGGAAGTCTGAGGGGTTTTCTAGCAGGGGACAAGCCTGGTCTGCAGTCATCAGTGAACAAGCGTTTTCCTTGCACGTGCATGGCCCATTTGTTATTAAGCAAGCTGTATTGCTACTGTGCGTCTGTATGCACAAAGTTTATTTATTACAGCCCTTAATCAGAGCTGGGTCAAATGTATCTAAGGAAAACATAAATATGCAACAATGGACTTTTTAGTAATTAAAATTGTAACTCCTTCTCTGAAGTCTTGATTAAACAACATTAAACGTCACAATGCTGTGACAAATGTCTATTATCAACAAAAATCAAAACAGGTATAAACTGCTAAAGGAATTTTTCCTTGAGTGGTCAAATTTCACTGCAAACACAAAGGGTCAACTTGTGACACTTGGCTTCTGTATTCTGCTCGTAAGCGTCCCTGCATATTTGCTTTGCTCTGTCTGTCTTTTTCCTCCTCTGTTCCCCTCTCCATATATCAGTGTCGGGGAGTTCAGACATCACAAGGGCCGGTGGGTTTTTTATTATTATTGTAGTGCCTAATGTGGAATTTAGTATGAGCAACACTCCTTCCTGTCGGTGCTTGGAAACTCTTTTGTGTTACGTCCGTCCTTTCTCTGAAGTAATCGCTCAACTATTTCTAGCAATAAAATATTCCTCTCTAGCCCCATCAGATATGTTAGAAAGATTAGTGAAACATCTGAAGGCCCAGTGCAGCTAAGTTAAACAAAACTTCCATGGGCTTCAATGTATGCCTTTTATTTTGCTGCAGATATCGCCTGAGGACACAGTATAGGAAAGAGGCACCCGGATACCGCCTGACAGAAGTGAATGCTATACGTTAGAGCAAGGCTACCCGTTGGGACAAAATAACTCGTATGAGTGGTCTGCCAAGGGAGAGGGCCATGAGAGCAGGAGTACGGGGATATCTGCTTCCTCCTTCTCCATTTTTTTGTTAGCTTTGTAAACGCGACACCAAAGATTTGTCTAAAATTTGTTGCAGTACTGAACAGTGGATCCGTCCCTCCTGTCAGCCAAAAAGGTAGTGAAGTCCTTGTGTTGCCACAGCTGGGGAACTGAGACGAGAAAGCATTTTTAATAAGGCAGTTTAAAAACCGTATTTGGTGCCAGCGCCTAAGAAACACTTAGGGGAAGGGCAGGTTTTACGAAAAGTATTTAAACACGTACCTGACTAAAGATGGGAGAATTCTTTAGAAAAGAATTCCTTCTCTTCCCGCCTAGGGAAGGCAACTAGCCGAACGGGAGCTGAAACTCCTGACAATTATTATGGAAACCTTACAGAAAAGGGAGCTGCTGTCCGTGCTGCCTTGCGGGTTACCGCTTGCGCCGTTAGGAAGCAGCCAGACCTTATTTTCCCTTCAGTGGTTACTGCGACCTGGCTTAGGGAAGCAAGAAGTCCGTCCGCTGGAACTGAACGCGCGGAAAAAATGACTTTCCAGGCTTTCGCGCAGGTAACCGCTGCACCGCAACGCGAAGCGCCGGGAACGAATTACGTGTTCCTTGGCCTTCGGTCCCCGCTCGGGCGGGACGGCGGCTCCCGCTGGGGCTGCGGACGGGGCGGCTGCCCTCCCCGGGCCCGGGGGCGTCCCCTCGCCTTCGCCCGCCGCCTGCCTCCTCGTGCCGCCTCCCGTGGCTGCCGGGCTGAAAAAGAAAAAAAAAAGTTTACTTCAGTTGGAGGGTATTTTTGGGCACGGCTGTTTTATTTTATTTTATTTTTTTTGTTTTTGTTTGACAGCCATGACAGCCTCTCCTCATTATTATGGAAAATACAGGGTTGGTGGTAATTACTATCTGAGTATGAATGGGAGCAGGAGTGGGCATAGCCTGCACTGGCCTTTCTTTGACAAGGTATAACTTTCTTCTGAATTTCTGTGTTAATTAATGCTTATTTAAAAACCACTTTAATTGGCAGTAAACACCTCAACTTTTTGTACTCATTAAAATGCAGCCATTGATGTGTGATGGATTTTTTTAAAGCTTAATTAACTTTCTTTCTGTATATATAACCTATAATAACGACAAATACTGGAAACTGCTGCTTTTCATTTCTGCCCCCCTCACGCGGCTAGCGCTTGAAGAAAGGCTAGAAAAATGTATCCTGACGTGGCCGGGAGCGGGGCGGGGGGCTCTGGGCGCGATTATTCAGCCCCCTCCCAGAGCTCCCGTGGAGGCTGGGAAGCGGCCGGGAGCGGCGGCCGGTGCCCCGCGTGTCCGCTCCCACGTCCGCAGCAGGGGCCTGAGCTTCTCGCCCGCTCTTCCCTCCCCGTCTTCCCTCGCCAGCCTGAAGGGGATGCCCCGTTCCCCACCTTCGCTGCCTGTCCTGGCCGCTTTTCTGCATAAGAAAGCTGCGTGAAACTTCTTCTCGGCTAAGTTGGCAAGCCTGCTCGGTCCGGAAAGAACAAAGTGTTTCGGGGAAAATTGAAGTGAAAATTGATTTCCTCGTTCCTTTGCTGTTTTTAAAAGATATTCCCAGGTGGGTATTTCTGCCTACATGTGTGTAAGTGTGAGATCAAATGAACTAGAGAACCTGAGACGGTGCTTTTCCCTTTCTTTAACGTTCAGCCCACGATTAAGCCAAAGAACAAGACTTTGTGCAAAACTTTCTAGTGTGCCTAAGTGTGTTACAGTTTCACGCTGTGGTTTTTAGAAGTCTCAGTGCTTCGGACAGTAAAAGTAGACTCCCAAATCACTTTTGAATGTGGGATGTTGGTCCTTTTTGAAACTGTGCTTCTTAGTAGACAGTGGAAATTATAAACAAGCATAGCCCATTATAGTAATTCTTGTAAAATCGGCAATTTGCTTGATTCAGCTATTACACCCAGATCATTTCCCAGTTTTCCTTTTTTGCAGTCTCTGGAATATTCATACTTAAGCTGGATAAATGAGAAGTGTGAAAACAGGGAATCTGGTTTGTGAAGGCACCTGTGCTGAGTACGTTTTAAATGCATAAAAGAATGATCTCATTTCCAAAAGTGCTGAGCTGCTCCCCCCCCGACTTCTGCTATCTTCATGGAAAAGCAAACTTGTTTAAGACACCTTGTAAAACAATCCTTAGGAGGCTTGCACTCTGTGCACGCTCCTTAACCCAGTCATAATCTTAATGCTCTTCAGTTCCTTTCTCTTTATGTCTCTCAAAGAGTCATTAGTCTCACCATCTAAATTCCCTGCTGCAATAATAAGCTGAGATATTCCCTCCTGCTTTGTAAACTGTTGCAGGAATCTGCCGCTCTGTGGTGACGGGCATAAATCTTTACAGCTGCGGTTTACCATTCAGTAAAGTGCCTGGCTTTTGGAAAGGTACAGTATGAAATTCAGTAGGTAATTGGGCAACCAATCTTGTTCCCCACATTGAGGGTGCTTTTCACATGCTCTCCTGGGTGGCTGCATTCAGATGGAGACTTTCCGTGCGCTCTCATGCCGTCGCCTGCATCTGCTCTTTCAAGCAGGCAGAGATCAGGCCTGTGGCCGCGCGTGCTCCAAGCCTTGCTGTAAGGCTTGCCGAGTTTCTGCTGCCGCCTAGTTTTCCTGTACATCCTGGGAAGAGAATAAACAAGATATGCATTGATTAAGAACTTGATTTCTCTCACGTGCTCTAGGTAACTCAATTAGGGTGTCAATATTTAAGCATTTGAAAATATATATTCACATGGCTAAATGTGGATGGCATGCAGTATCCGAACAGTAATGCTAACTTTCTTCCTGGGCTGATTTCAAGGCTATCATTAAAATAAAATGTTACTGCCTGTTAATTTGACCATGTCAATAAATAAAAATGCCCATAACAAGTGTATGAGGCTAATTATGATTTTATGGCTGTGTTGTTCTGGTTGATAGTTGTGCTGCCGGCTTGCTGGGTCTTTATGTTTCAGTGATGTACACCTCACTGATGCATAACATGTAACACCTGTTGATGCATTAAATGTTTAGTCCTGGCAATTGGCCCTCACATCATTTCTGGGTACCAGAGCTCTGTGTAGCGGCCTGCAGCTGCCGTAATTAGGCTTTCCTGGTTTAGAAGACCTTTTCTTAAAAGAAAACTTAAAAGTTTCTGAAATGCCGCTGAAGTTTCCTGAAAGTCTGTGGAGCAGGCCAGCATATTTTCTCTTGGAAAGGGGCAGGCTTACAGCCATGAACTGGTTTGTCCTTGCCTGTGGCTGAGGGCCATGTCCTGGAATAGGATGCTGAAGGCTCAAGGCATGGCTGGTCTTTCTCTCTCAGCATGTTCCCACCAAGCACACGCTACTAGAAACACTACCTTTTCCCCAGTTCGTGGTTCCATATAGAAATATGTGAACTATGAAATACAATTGGACTATTTGTTCAATGCATCTGGTATCTCTTCTTGACTGTGCAGTACCAGGCCTGTCTGAGAAGCACATCTATACAAAAAAGAATTATGAAATAATTTTCTTGTAGGTGGAGTTTCCTGTTAAGTCCAATTAGTTTCAAATTTTGCTTTGAAATGTAAAAGATTATACCCTTCTTACTTTTGTTCAGTTGAACGGCTCTAACTTGATCTACTTGAATTATGTTTTTTGAAATCCTGTTAATATCTTAGTTTAACAGGATTTTGTGACTGTGGGTTGCACAAGCCCATTTTTAACACTGTGCTTAGCTAGAAATACTATCTTTTGCCTGGAGTGCTGGCTCCCATGCTAAGCTCCACAGAAGTCCATGTTTGCTTTGGCCTTGTCTATTAGGAGAACCACCCCAGACTGACCAAGGGGGTAGAGGTAGGTTCCAGTGAAGTGATGCTAAACAGGGTTTAATGGCAGTTGGAGCCACCTTGGAGTTTCTGTTTAACGGAAGTTCAGCATCTAGGTGAAGAGGTTCCTGCTACCTATAATGAGAACATTAGAAATATGTTCTGTTATCTATAGTTTTAAAATAATCCCTGCATTAACAGGACAACAGTGTTACCCATCAGAAACAAAAAGCAGGTAAGCAACCTCATCCTTAGTGTGCGATCTAAGAGTAGTTTGGGGCAAGGGGAATTTAGCTAGCTCATGGCGCATCAGCAGAGCACAGGTGTATCGAAGGTCTTCAGATAAAAGTGGCTAATTTAAATGAACGTAAAGAAAAAGGACTGTCGGGAGAGGTAGCATCCCCCCTGCCACAAAGGTAAGGGGTGTGCCTGGGAAATAATTGGCATTAACTAAGCTCAGTAGAAAAAGGGAAAACAATCCCACAAAACTCACAGAGAAACTTCAGATTTGAAGGCAGACTTTCAGAGTAAGACTATTAACAGTTCAGGAGAAGCCATATTTGAAAAAGTTGTTTGCTACCTGGCTTTTCTCTCAGTTTCCTTTCCTTGGTACCAGATTCAATAGATGTACACAATCAATAATTCCAGGATATAAGGCAGTAGTTTGGTTTCCCGCCTTGGTCTTGCCGTGCTGTAACATTTCAAAACTTTATTCTTCAGAAAACAGCATGGCATCCTGCAAAAATGAAAATAAAGCTTGTACAAAAGACTCTACCAATATTTTCCATTGCGTGCAATGGAAGAAATGTATAAGAGAGCAAAGATTAGTGCAGAGAAGAGGGAGAAAGACCTGAATAATCAGTTTCAACCAAAGGGAGGTATTTTCTGAAAGCAGATTCAAGGTTTTTTTTTTTTTTTTTTGGTTGCTTGCCTTTTGGCAAAAGTTCCATCCGAAAGCAAGCACCAAAACACTCTGAAGGAAAAACTTGAGGTTTTAGTTTCCACGTGGCTCCTGAACTGGTGCAGAGTGCAGTTGTGGGTGAGTTTGCCCCTAGCCTGCCCTCAGTGCTGGGTTGGGTTTGCTGGGAGAGACTGTTAGCCTGGCAGAGCTGTGCATCTTCCTGGCTCCGGGGGTCTTCCCACCTCTGTGTCTATCTGCACAAACTGCGTGGAGCAAGTTTTTTTCTGCGCATTGAACCACTGTCAGCCATTTGGTTTTACCTCTGATTTACTTGTTACAAACATGCAAATGTCTCTCGACTTCAGAGATTCGTTCTCTAGATTGCCACGGTGGTATCTGCAGCTCTGGCCAGCAGTTGGCACCCAAGCAACCAACCCGAACCAAATGCCTTGACCCACGAGACCTAAACCATGGGTCTTAAACGGTTCAAAATCTGAAACTCACGTCTCTTCCTCTACAAACTGACCTGCGAATGTACAGTGAGAATTGCTGGACTGAACAGGTCAGAATTGTTCAGGAGCCTGATTTGGAAATCTCTGGGAGCTTCTTTTGTTTCAAACTCCACAGGGCTTCAAGTGAGTCTCTGGAACTAGAATTCAAGCATTTGAGTTTAAAGATGCAGTTAATGCCGTTGTGAAAGAAGGACAAGAAAATACCTTGAAGTTTTCAGTAAAAAATCGTTCTTTGATAAACCTATCATCTATTGCATTCTTTTATTTTGTCGCTTGATTTGTAAAATGCCTTAATTTGTAAAGTGCCTTCTCTCTAATCAGACATCACAGACCCTATCTAGGCACTTGAATAATTTTTGGACGGATTAATTTTTTTGTTGCAGCACAGGTACTTTCAGTTTGAAAATTTCAGCTTGCAGCACATATAAGCTTTCTTTCTCAGTAGAGTATATAACTACTGCTAGTAACACATCACTTTTTAAAGTGAAAATTTCAAAAAAGGGAATGTGATGTCAGTTTAGGGCACCTGTCTTGCATTTCTCGCTTTCAGAAAGCATGGAACAAAAGATTTTGTTGTCATCTGTGTCTTAAAGACTTTGTTTTCCCCTAGTACTTCTCTCTGGTTCATTCCCTTTTAACATATGCACTGCATTTGGTTTCGGTCTTGCCTGTCGGACTGGGATGGAGTGCTGCCACACACATCTGGTACCTCTTCTAGACTTACCGATAATCCTGATGCTCTGCGGTCTGGGCAAGGCCATTGAGAATGTCATACTTTTTTTCCTCAGACAAAGTTATAGAAAATCAAAACACTGTGCACATAGTTTAGAAAATTACTAATTTTTCATTTTTTTGCCATAACAAAGTGGTAAAAAGTTTGATTTTTGGAAACTGGAAAATAGTGGTTTTCAAATTCTTTAAATATTCTCCTTAAAAAAAAAAATCCTTTCTCCTTATCCTAGGAAGAGAAGAGTGAAAAAGGAGAGAAAAGCCAAAAGCAGAAAAAAATGGATTTTTTACCAAATAACTTTTACCAAAATGAAAAATTTCTATAAAATTGATTTTGTTTAACAGGCTATTTCTATTTGATTATTGTTTTTATTTTTCAATGGCAAGTTATTTACTGTTTTCTTTTCTCCTCATTGTGTGGCCCCAGGCCTTATTAAATGTGTTCTATTCAAGCCCTGCTCTGAAGACAGAAATATTAATTTCCACATGGGCTTTTCTATAGAACTCATCACTATGGTAACTGAATGTTTCATAAACATTAATGAACTTATTTTCACAGCACTGCAGTGAGGCATTGGATGGTGCTATTATCCCCATTCCATGACGAAGAATTGAGGCAGAAAGAGGTTAAGTACAAAAGTATTCACTAATTTTAAGTTCCCAATCTGAGATGTATGGTCTGATTTTTCGGCAGACTTAGCTAACAAGCTGTTCAAAGCACAGCTCTCATTGCCTTCACTTGCAGCTGAGAGTTCAAATTTCTTTGTGCTCTCTTTACTTGGATAGAGACCACTTTAAACCAGTTCACAGAAGGGCTTTTTAATTTCTTCCCTCTAAGATAATCAGAAAGAACTGAAATGTATTAAGTGTAGCCACGTATTCTTTCTATGTATCAACCGACATGACATAGTTCACATGGTTTTATCCAGACACCAATTCCTAGCTTTGGTGTTATACCTAAAATAAGAAATAGTCCTATCCTACCTGCTGAAAGTTTTAAAAGGCCTTTGCCCTGGTAGAATTTATTTTTAATTTTCACTAAAGAGGATGAAAGCACTAAGAGTCACTTGTTTTTAGGTTAATTTGAAGGCTAGTGATATAGCTACAAAAAGTTAAATTGGTACTTGGAACCTTGGACCTTTATCCAGACAGAGCCACTCAGTTAGAAAATCAATCCATCTCTCCTTGGGAGTAAAGATATCAAGCAAACTAAACGTATTAATTTTTTCTTTTTGTTATATGGCATTTTTCAAACAGGTGAATCAAAATATCTCCTTTCAGACACACTTGAACTTTGGCAAAGTTCAGATTCATAGTCCTTGACCTGCAGATAACTCCCTAAATAGGAGAGGCTCCATTTAAAGGCAGTGGGGCTTTATCGTGGCTAAAGAGCAAGGCAGCTTGAAGAGCTAGGCCTTAATTGGCATCAAAACATATCACTCGGGCGGCTTCCCTCATTAGATCAAAATCTGCAGGCTCCTGTGCCGTTCTTCTCTTTTTTCTCTACAAGTTAAATAAAATGCAAAGGCTACACTCAGATCTTCCCTGAGAGATTTACTTCTGGAGCAAACTTTTGCAGATGTTTTCCAAAGCAGTGGTTTAGAAAGCAAGGACTGACCCCATCTTAACCACAGAGGTGCAAACAGGCTGCTGTAATATTGTGTTGTTGAATTTTTCTTCCAGTGCCGCGTGAAAGAGAGCTTGCCCTTTTCCTCAAATCTCTCCCCAATCGAGAGATGAGTGAGCCAGTAACTACAATATCCAACAGCTTCACCAAGTCGAGAATGTGATGTCTGTGTAATAACGCTCAATTTTACACACTTCAAATCCATTAGTAGCAATTACCTTACCTGAGGTGTTTTGAGTTAGTTTTAGCACAGCATTCTTGCAGTTGGTAGATAATGAGTGTAATAATGTATACAGCATTTTCAAGTCTCTGTTTTTAGCTACAATAATGCTATTAGGATTCTATTTAACAAATGTGTGCTTCATACTGAAAGTTAAGACTTTTTTGGTCATGTTCCCCCCACCCCTCGTTATCGTACCTCACGTCCTTTTTTATGCAGTGCTGGCTTTCCTGCAAGAGAGGAACGGTGTTTCGCTCACTATACTTGTGCAAAGGCAGCAGGGCCCGGTAAACAGAGCACAAAAACAGGGCTCGGGAGAGCAGGGTTTGACTTGATCTCTGCTGTGGCCAGCTGGGCATCACTGGGCAAGCCACGTTGCTGCTTTCTGCTTTGCCCTGCTCGCCCCGGAAGTGGGGGCACCGGCAGCGGGTCGCCCTGCGCCGGGCCACAGCAGGAGCCCGGCTGGCACTTCTCTGCAGGGCTAGGGTTTCCCTCTCTCTGCCCTCCGAACGGGAAAAATAAGACTGTGGGAAATCCACCGCTGATCTAGGCTACCGCCTGAACCAAAGGATATTGCTAAGCTCACGCCTTAGTTTTCTAAGAAACAAGATTTTCTTGGTTTTGTCTTTCCAAAGAACTCCTTAACAGAGAATGAGAAAAGGGCTTGGGAGATAAAACTGATGCTTTGGTAGATGTCACTGCATAGGTCTTTAGCGTAGATCATATCAGCAAGTTAAAAATAACTCTGAAATGTTGCAGTTTTCCTTTCATATTAAATTGATCGATTTAATGAACCAGGCAAACTGAAGTAGCAAAGAGTATTTGCCCTGCTACACAAAATGTTTTGAGAATCCACCTTGTGCTTGCAGGTGATGTGCTTAGGAACAGGCGGGATAAGGGCTTGGAGAGCGGTCTCTGTTTTAAAAGTCAGCTGCATGTCTTTGGTGGCTGTGCATCTTCTCTCTAGCTCTTTTGCACTTAGATGCTCTTTTCAAAAAGCGAATGGATTCTTCCAGCACTGAATTGATCTTTCCCACCTTTTAGCTGCTCTTGCACACTGGTTGATGTCCTGACAGATAAGTTATAACTGCTGGCTCCTTTGCAATTAAAAGGCACTCCCTCCTTCAGGCTGCCCAGGGCTGAGGTGTCCCCCAGGGGTGACATGGGGCAGAGGGGATGGGGAATAAGAGGCACCGTGGTCCTGCACCTGTCCCTTCAAATACCTCCTCCCGGCCTTGCACCAGTGAACATACGTTCACCAGGTATGGGATATGCTGGGTATAGACTCGATGGAGAGTGGCAGAGAGCTATTTTGGTACCTCTGAGCAGAGAAAGCTGCATTGAATTTTACCTCCCCAAGGACAAGGTCAGATGATGGAGATGCACCAGCCACATGAAGATGACGTTGCCTCTGGCTGCGGAGTAGGTGAGGTGAAGGGGAGCAGAGCCCGTCCCCAACCTCCCCACCTCCCTCCCTACGGCCGGGGCAGGTCCTAGACGCAAGCAGGGAGCCGTGCAGGCAGCCAGGCCATGTCTGCCTGCTCCTGGCGCCGAGGCGTTCGCTTACCACCTCCTGGCCTTTTCTGCTGTGAGAGTAATGGTCACCTCCATCCGTCTCTGGCCCTGGATGCCTGCTTACTTGACAAGGGAGCCGAAAGCTGTCCCTGTCCGTAGCCTGCAAACCAAAGGGGAACTAGAGAGGCAGGTATCGCCTCTCAGTCACAACATGCCCAGTCTGCTCTGGGGTCAGCACAGGAAAGCGCTGGCCCTGAGCCCCTTGCATTGTCATAACCTACCCTGCAATTAGTAACAGCACATCCAAGGTTAGTAAATTCTGATACCCAAGCTACATAGGAGGAGGGTGAATAAAGGACAGTGGTTGTGTGCAGTATAAGCTGTTGCCTTAGACAATGCATGACCTCTGAATTAAAAAGACCAGGATTAGCAAAGAGCTTTTTGCATTATTGGGCCCATTTATAAAAAGCTTTAGTCCTAATTGTATGGAGCACAGAGCTTTAACTTGAACACATATTGGTTTTGTAACTTGATCCCCATATAAATCAGACAGTGAGAGTGGAACAATTAGGGCCTTAATCTACTGGAACTACACAGTATCTTTAAATATGTATTTTCCTGATCATTACTGGTTTTACAAGAGTCAATTAATTTATATTTCACAGAAAAATGTAATTAAATCCCAAGATAACATGACTGTGAAGTGAATGAGGAGGATGAGGAGCAGGGAGGGGAAAGGCTGCTCCTTGTGGAGCTAACATCAAACTTCGTGGCATGTCATTAATAGAAATGAAATGTATCCTGTTTAACTTTATGAAGTACAGAAGTCTGTTTTTTTTTGGTTTTTAGTTTCATATTGAACATAAGTGAGGTCATGAAAAGAGTTTGCTGCTGTGTACTTTCAACTCAGTTTGCAAGAAAATCATAAAATGTTTGCTAACCAATTTAAGTACTTGGAAAAGACTAAGGCCTTGATGTTGCAAAGAGCCCAATGCCTTTAGCTGGTCACCTAAGGGAATCCACTTATGACTCTATTACCCAGTAAATTAGCAGAGTGGTTCAGTCAGGTATATTTATCATGAAGAGAACTGAAGATAATTAATACACTGCATTGAATGCAAATTGCACCCACAGCACTTATCTCATTTTCAATTAGCACAAATGTTACAGCACTGCAGGCTTGTTATGGTTTTACCATGGGCTGGGTAATTAATTTCTGTGAGCTACATATCAGACACCTGATAATGCGGTTTATTAATAAATGTCACCCCAGGTATCTGTTAGGAGAGGTAAATAAATTAAATGTTCAGTTGTCTGCCCTGTGCAAATCTATTCTTACACCTCATTGCATCTTTTCACTTGTTTGTTTATCAACGAGAATGACTACAGAGATTACAATGGCAAACAAAGGAATATGATGAACAATAATCTGTACCTGCAAGAGGCAGCCTCTCCAGAGGCAGCCCAACCTCTTGTAGCATGGGCACCACCAGGCTAGTGGTGCTTCCCTGCCCTGCCCTTGGGAGGGATGGACACCACCACGGCTCACGGAGGTGAAGGGGACCCACAGAGAGACCTCCCAGTGGGAGAGAAAACAAAAGAGCCCCCAAAACACTCCACTTCTGAAGAATGTGAGAACCGGTTATCAGTATATTTTACTTTCTATAACTCTGCTCTTCAGAGTGTTTCACCACACCTGCCAGAGCCTATATTTAAAGCCATAACTGCCAACTTTCTCACAGCTCCATGTGATATTTATGCTAATCAATTCCTGGGGTAATTTCAGGTTTGTGGCTTTCCTATCCGCCCCGACCTCTGCTTCAGAAACGAAGGGTAGGGAAAGGTAGGTGCCATGGTGCTGCTTGTCCCTCCGCCCACTATTTTTCCCCAAGGTTTTACCATTATTGTGCGTTGCGAGGATGCATGCGCTGAAGAGGAGTTTGCCTCTGCTGTACTGTATGGGATGTGAGGAGTGCATGGTCCTGGCTGGGGCTTGGGGCACTCCTGGAACAAAATTATAATGATTACAACGGGAATGAAATAGCCATATATTCTCTGTTCTGGTGCAGGCTTTGGAAAAATAGAGATATATGAGGTTACGTGATTTCAGCAGAGCTGCAGAGGCTGAAGCTCAGTGGGATACTTATGCAGGGACAGACTAATGTCAGACAGACCCTGAAAACCCTGTTTGTTTTTCTTTTGATTGGATAGGTCACACCTGGCAGATTTCAAGACCTACCCCTTCTTTTAAAAGTTGCAGCATCAGTCTCATTACTTTCAGGATAAAAGTTCTTTTTTTTTCTCATTGATTTAGAAATTTGAGCAAGCAATACTGACGAAAATAGTTGAAGTACTCCAACAAATCTAAACTTAAAAAAAAAATCAGTTCACTAAAATCTTAGAAAGGCTGTTAGAGTTGGAAAACGTGAGTAGGTGAACCAAACCTGTTCTGCCTTCTAGCTTCTCTGCCAGCTTCTTTGACTGTTCAGCTAACTTGCTTCCCAGAGCTTTTACACAGATTTCTTCTTGCAAAGAACATCTGCTTCTCTTTCCTTTCCACTGCAGAGATCTGTACCACAGGGGAGGGTGGTCGTGGTTTAGCTAATCTATCATCTCCCCAAGAAAGGTCACAAGCAGGTAGTTGCAGTCACTTTAGCCTCACTAAGCTAACACGACCCCCACTGTGTGGGTGCAATTCTGCTGATAGAAAGATGCCTCATATTAGAAATTTCTTATTACAAGTATAGAACCAAAGCAAATGCAGCTGTACTGGATAAATACCTTTATTCCAATGTACATTAGGGAGCTATTCTGGTATCAATATCCTGGAAAAAGAAATACCTCTAACTGACCACTATATTTTGGTACAAATTGGAGTATAGGCCAAGCTTCAATCCTTTCTGAAGATGAATAGTATTTAAAGCAAAAAATAGGTGCAATGTAACACTCAATTCTATAGATATAGACACATTTAGTAAATAGCCATAGTAAAAGGAACTCATGAATTAGCTCTGGGGAAGGAAGTCTCTAACAAGTGACTCTTGCTGCAATAATTTAAGCAGTGTGAATTTCAGTAAACACTGCTCTTGAGCAAAGTGCTTTCAGCCTTTATGTAGATCTTCACTGTATTTCCTATTTTTTATATGGTAAATAATTTCCATATGCTTCCTGGTAGTGTGACCTACCATCTTACCATCATCTGCCGTGTTCTTTTCAGATTGCAGGACTCAAAAGAAAGTTCACTATTTGAAGATAGGATTTACAATAATGCTTCTTTAAAAATACTGTAGCACTTGAAAAAACAATTAAAGAAGTGTCTTATTTGGATTAAGGTTCATACTCTGAGAAGAACATGTGATTTTAAAGGCCAAATGACCTGCGTGAGCATCCTTTAAAAATGTGATTACTGTGCTGAGAACAATGCATAAACTTGTAGTTTAAACAATTATAGCTATATTCCTGCTGAGGAGCCGGCAAGGTGTAGAATTCATGCAAATTCCTTATTTGAACAGGGACAATATATACAATAGCAATAGGGAGTGTGAATTTACTTCAGTGTGTGGGTGAGCCAGATTTCTCATCAGATGCAGGCTAACTCTGAGGCACGGCAGGCCTGACAAAGGCCACTACCATGTGTGCATGCCCCGCATGTCGGCTCCCCCAGTAGCCCCCTTGCCCCAGAGGGCCAGCTTTCTGGTGGAGAGATTCAGCAAAATGAAGAAGTTTTTGCAAGGAGAGAGGTGTCCCCTTGGTTTGAGAAGGTCACTGGTGAGCTGATGGGGGTGAGCTGAATGTGTAGCCCTAGAGGGTCTCATCATAGTGACAGCCAGCTTCCCCCACCATGTGATGAGCCTTGTACCTGAGCATGTGCCATGCGTTGCTCACCTCTTACATCCTTCTGATAAAGGGGAAGTGGATGTAACGGAGTGTCTTGTTTTTGTGTTTTTCTTATTATTATTTATGTAAGCTGGAAAAATATGCCTTACGATGGAGAAGAAATTCGGTGAAGGCTTGAGTTCCCTGAAGATGTTCAGTCTACTGAAGATGGCCCTGGGCAGATGTGTATGAGTCTTTCTGTGGAGCGCTCACAGGGCTAGCAAACGTGTCAAACGTTTCCTTCACTGCAGCTTTACGCAAAGTGTGAGATGTGTGGCGGATGCTAAGAATGGAGACTATGAACTCGATTAGGAATTCCATGGGAAGCTGGTGCCAGGCCCAATGCCAGGTTTGATATGCCTTTGTCACGGAAGAGATGCATTGCAGCAGTAAACGAAGTTTTCTAAGCATGAATGCCGCGTGCTTGCATATTTCAAATGACTATAGTCCAGCTGAGAAGTGACACAGCCATGAATAACCGAGACAAGGTCATCACCTGCCAGGATGGGAGAGCGTCTCCTAGCCAATGGAAGAGAATAAAAGTGTTACTTGCAGAGGCTTCTGTGACAAAATTTAGCGTCAGTAGCACATTCAAGAGCGCTCCTAAATTATGAAATGAACAGACCAATTGTGGAAATGCACCCCTGTGCCAGGCATACTGCTCTCAAGTGACAAGCTCTTAAAGATGCTTCCCTGTCTCCCATCTGTCTTACCTCTGTTTTGCTTGGATTTAACCAGCTGCTTTTCTTCCACTGCCACATTGACGGTAGCAGAGTGTTTACGTACACTCATATTGTAGGTATAACCATATTTCATCTGCCTGCTTCTGGCAATTCAGTCCATGTCATGTCACCAACTAGCTCTGTGTAGACACAGAAAAGAACTATAAAGAGTACAGATCGGAAGTCCACAACAGAGAGGAGTGCAGTGCTAGATGTAGTGGGTTTTCACTAGTCATGGGGTCTCTCCCAGCAGGAAGGACTCAAAATAATTTTAGTACATTACCCTGGACCTCTGCCACCCTTCAGGCAACACAGCAATATCTCATGGTTAATGCTGAAGTTGAGTAGGATGAGGATGGATGTCTGCCCTCTCCCCGTTGACAGGAGGGGCTCATCCATCAATGACACTAGAATAGTTCCAGTTGCATATCCTGGCTTGAATCCAGACTGTGCCAGATCTAAAAGATTCGCTTCTATCAGATTTAGTCCAAGCTGGACTTTAGCTAGCAACCATAGGAGATTTCTTGGGAACGAGGAAGCCTGGTGGGGTGCAAGTTAGTGAGAACTCCTGTTTACAGAGTGGATTTCCTCAAGGCCCGGCGATGGTCAATTCCTGACACAGTGGTATCTCTGGGTCTGCGGCCTGGTGTCTCCCAGCTCTCATCGTTCAAGACTTTAGCCTTCTGGGTCACCTGAACTCTGGAGCAACCCTGGATGGATGGCAGCATGAAGCAGCCGGGCAGTGCCGCGGGGTTAAACCCAGGACAAGTGGATACTGAAATGGGGAGATTTCTTCGAACCAGCCACTGCAGCCAGAAGCTCTGCTCTGCCAACATGTCAGTAAATGCCTCTTCCCCCGTTCAGTTGTGCCAGAGCACTTCCTCGGGTTTTGAAATGAAGATAAGTTTGCTTAGATGTAAATGAAGGCCCTTGGTCTTTCAGGGGAGGAGGAGGAGGGAGTGGGAAACATTTACAGAGGATTAAAGATAACAGTTTTGTCTTTGAATCCCTTAGCAATGCTGGGTCGAGTTCCATGCACGAGGAAGTGCCAGGACCCTCCTGCTAATTAAGTAGTAGAAATGAGTTATGGGAGAGGATGCCTGCCTTCAGGAGAGGGAGCAGCTTTGCGAAGGGAAGTTGGGCCTTACAGAGGAAGACACTGCGCGCCTTCACTGAGCCCCTCTCCCGGATGGCCTCCCACCTCCTCTTCTGAAGATGTTACTGCGGATCTGGAAGAGCTCCAACGGTCCCTGCTGGTTTTGCACTTTTTCGGCACTTGCTGATGTGACAGGTGCCATGGCAGTGCTGGGCAGCAGCCCCGGCCCCAGGGATGACTCAGTGGTGTCGGTAACCATGTGGCCACAGGCAGAGGTGCGGATGTGACGCTGGCACCCCGTTGGCCATGCGACCTAAAGCGGGGTCCTGGTGTCTCCTGCTGGGTCCATGTGAGAGACTTCTTTTCACTCCTCAGTTACTTCTCTGGAGGTCTATACAATAATGGAAGTCAAGGGTGGAAGCTACTATTTATCACTAGGTTGGGACCATACGCTCTTGGAACTTAAAAATAAGGAAAATAAGCTTGAAATAGCCTTAATATGCAACAACTTCTCTGCTTGCTGCCTTGTAGGTTTATGTCAAAGCCTTTAAGCCTTTCTCTTCCAGTAGTTTTTCTATGGTCGAACGTTTATTATCTTACTCACAAATATGGATTTACATTTACCTGTATTTCAAGATGATTATTGGGTACCAAGCAACTGATCACACTTGCAGCCAGTCATGTGCCAATCATAACAGTGAAAAATGGCAGGTATTGTTTTTTCAAATCTCATTTGGTTTGGCAAGGGTACAATGGTAAAAAACAAAAGCTAAATCAATTGCTTGAATGTGAGCTTTTTCCACCCTCAGGCATCTTCATTACTACAGTTTTGATTACTAACTGTACACTGACTAGCATATTCCTGTTGCCGTTATGGAAGTTTTAATAGGTTGTTCACTGCTTTTCTCAAAGAGAGAGAATCAGAAAATAGAAAAAAAAAAGTTTACATAACTTTTAGGTTTAGTTAGTCAAGGTTGATTATTCTCATATTTGATGCACCTCCTGAAGAATTATCTACAAAGTTCTGTGCACTATTTAGTTTTCTAAATTATAAGTGATTATGCTTATTTTTATTTAACAGAAGCACATATTCCAGGAAAGTATTGTTTGCCTCACTGCAAACAGGTCAGAATTCATAATAAGCATACATGTAATGAAGGTAAACTAATATTAGTAGGCAGAGAAGCAGGCAAAATGTTGAATCTGAAACTGAATGTTTAGTTAAAAGATGCAGTTTTCTGTCAAATAAAGTGAATCATGAATTTGTGCTGCTTTTAGTGAATTGTTTCAGTTTGGGGAAGAAGAAAGAAAAAAATGCCAAAATAGCTTCATGTTTCATTCCAACATTGTTAAAAATTCCAACATGTTCTACAATGAAATACATTGTTTTTTCGGTTCAAAATACTGTTCAAAGTTCAAAATTATTTCCATTATTTCCATTTAAAAATTAAAATGAAAATCTGAATTAAAGTATATTGTTTTGGAGGGAATAAAATGTTTCACTGAAGCTGAACCTTATTTTGCCACATTTTTTGCTAAAGCTGTTTTTTTTTTCTTTTTTCTTTTTTTTTTTTTTACCAAAAAACCCCTTCTGGAATCTTATTTTAGGTCAAAGCAACGAATGATTAGATGTTATTTTTTGGTTTGACCACTTAAACTCACTCAAACAATTCCTGCTGGGAAAAATGTCATTTTTAAGTTTCCCAAATATTAGAAACAGATATAATATTCTGATAGTTGGAATCACGTAGGAAAATCAGTGAGACAGGGAGGGTTTAACTTTCTCTTGGGCCAGGACCGTTGTAGTTTAATCTTGCTACTGCGAAAGTCAATGGAAACGTTCATTGGTAGGATCTAGCCCATTGTAACTGATCCTGCAAACCAGAAGGTCTGCGTATCCAGGGACTTTACTAGTCTTATTGCTAATGAATCTACGGTATAAGAAAATTACCTTGACACTGTAATTTATGCACTTTTTTGCTATCGTTAACATCGTTACAGTCCTAGCAATTCTGCTCAGTACTGTAGATATCATGCTTCACCAGTCATTTGTTGCCTAAGGACTTTTTTTTGGGTAATCTTTGCTCTAACAAGGAAGCAAAGGTTGTTGTGAGAGAAGAAGAAGATGGGGGTGGGGAGGATTTTAATCAGCGAGTGATCTGAGAATAAAGAAAGGTTACCTGTTTGTTTGTCAACAGGATGAAGTAAATAAGAGTTAAAAAAAATCTGAGACACCAGTCAAAGGCAATCAAATATGTATTTAATTAAAGCAAACATAAAAATTAAAGTTACATGTTGAATCAATAAACAGCACTTTTTTCTACATGCATTTTGAACAAGACAGATCAGAATCTTGCATGATGAAGACATAATGTGTCATAATAATTAGGAACACAGACAAAAGAACAGCTAATCAACATGCAAATTTATGCAGTTCTGGCGATTCAGATGAGGCAGATTTCTACCTCTTTTTTTGCTTGATTCATCTTCATTGCTAATCATCTGAAGGCTGCCAAATGTTCACTGACACTAATGTATTATAGGTCAAGAGAGGCAGGTCTTCACCTATTACCCCCACAAACAATATGCTTTCCTTCCCTGTTTCCTCTTCAGGATTTTCAGCAATTACTGCCAGATGCAATCAGACTCCTTGAATAGGAGCAACTGGGGCTTGTTTGTGGCTTGGATTCATTAGAATCAGGAGGATGAAGAAAGGAATAAATTACTTAATTGCACAAAAAAGTTGCAGCCAAAGTGATGGTGAGAGAAGCTGATTGTGTAGTTGCGTATTAGGCCACTCTTGGAATGGAGGATCTTAGAATAGCTGGTAGTTTGGCCTTCCTGATTCAGACAGATTTGGGTGTCCTCCAAAACAGATGGCTCCACACACCATCTATTCTTCTCTTTGTCAGGTTTTACCATTTATTTGATCTTGTTCATCTACGATGCTGGTTGTATTAGATGTAACACAAATATGCATTCAGATCATATCCATTTAGTCTTGCATCCCAACTTTTATTCTTTTAGCCTTGTTTGATGAGATGATCAAGTTGAACAAAGCCCTTGTTGTCCTATTCCCACACAACAGCCATACATAAAACACCAAAACCCATGACTAACGCCTTGCACCGACAAATAATCCTCCTGTGTCACAGGTTTTGAAGGTTTATTTCTCGCTGTTTTACCAGGCAGACCCCAGCTCGCACAAGCGATCAGATCGTCAGACACAACAAATAGTTAATTTTTATTTGATCCCATAGAAACAAACATTTGCATATGCCCGAGCGAAACTGCCCGCCTCCCATCCTTATGTTGAGACCCCTGTTCAGATATTCTCTTCAGGTTCCAGGCCATGTGTTGTGCTTGTGGGTGGTCTTGAGATCTTAAAGAAAAGCTTTGCTCTGTGAAGTCATGCAGCACTGTATGTAATTAAGTGCTTTCTCTTGTTCTTTTTTCTTTTTTTTTTTTTTTGCATAACCCCTCTACCTTTGCTAATTCTGTTGTTTGCGAAACCATCAACGTTTTGTGGAAGAACCACCTTTCAGGCAAAATTAACTTGCTAGGAGTGAGGTGTGCGGCTAGAGATTCACTGCTGGTGTGCCCCGCTGAGCACAAGGTTACTCTGCAGCACGGCTCGCTCCCTCGGGTTGAAAGGGTCGCACGTACTTCGTGAGGGCTGTGGCTGGAGCGCCCGTTGCTCTGCCCGTGTACTTACAGGAGAGCCTCGGCAGCCGCTGCAGGTCTGTCGGCCGGGACAGGCCGACTGCTCCTTGTTTCCCTGACCACTGTGGGATCCGTGCGCAGAGACGGGCAGGTCTTTACGTAATACGGATGTTGTCCTGGATCACAGCGAATTTCTGAGGAAGGTCGATATTAGCTTCTGGTCTGGCCCAACATCTGTCGCGCTCCCGGCACCCACCGCCGGCGCGGCTGCCGGCACGGCCTCTGCCGACCGCAGCAGCACCCCAGGGCAGGGGGGCCACCTTGGGGGGCCGCCTTTCCCCGCTCCACGCCTGCCCTCGGCCCCCTGTGGGGCGGCCCGGCTGGCCGGGACAGCACCACAGCGCCCGGCCGCGGGCACCGCGTTGCTTCGGAGCAGTGAGCGTGCTTTTCCTTTCATCCCGCCCTGGGGAAATGCGTCTTAGCGTACGTCTTGGAGACTTAATTTTACTCCTGTGTCACTAGGGGGAGATTTTTGGAGGCGCAAACGCGTTTAAGCGCTTACCTCTCCTTTGAAAGGCATTGGGAGTTACGCCTCTACACGGGCTGTGTGTCTGAGGAAAATATTCACTGCGAAACGGGGAGAGCCCACATGTCTGGTGCAGACGATAAAGAAAGGCAATGGGAGAGGCCGCACTGAAGTGTATGTTTTTTTTTTTTTTAAAATTGCCCTCGAACGCTTCATTTCTCACAGGCTGGGGCTTGGTTTGTTACAAAGCACTGCGATACCTCATCTCCTCAGTCAAAATCCTCCTAGACGGTTTTGTGATAAGAAGGCTGAGAAAATCCACACTAGGAACTTCTCTTTGTACAGACGATACCTGGCTGCTTTTCAGTCTGGACTTATGCAGATTCAAGAGGAGATGGTGTCTTACAAAGGCTCCCTCTATCCGAGGGTCCCCTCAGAAAGGCGGGCGGGAGCTGTGCTTTGACAGGCTTTACAGCCTGTGTAATCTCTTGCAGAATGGCCTTTGCGTTCACAGCTCCTCATGTTGCACCGCGTCCTGATTTCTGCCCACGTTGTTTGTCATTCTGAAACGCTGCCTGAGCAGCCTGGGCGAACCGTGCTCGGGCTGAGGGCTGCTTGCAGACTACGTGCTTTGGGTATTTACCCTTTTTTATTCTAGGGTAGAACTTGCTACCCCCCAACCCGCAGAATATTGTTTATAGCATCTGACTGGGCGACTGCACCGATCTGAAGGGTGGCGTAAACGAAGGTGAATGGCGCAAATGAGTACTCTTGCCTGCCTGGAGGTACAGGAGCGCTGGCAAAGCTTTGGGCAAATAAAATGCTATTCGTGCAAACATTGGTGCATTCATTGGCTATGAAGACAGTTGGAGCAAAAAGTCCTCTGCAGTGTGCGCATTTGCAAATGATGCTTTAACTAGTTCTAACCACCTACGCTGGGCACCTGTGGCCATAAGCATCTGCATTTGCTATTAGCAGGGCTCCTTAAATGTTAGGGTTTCCCATCCTAGTAAAGCACAGACTTCAAAAGTGGAGCTAACCTTTCTGGATGAAACTAGCATGTGTATAGGCAGACCACCATACTTCGTGTGTGTGCAAAATGGAGGTTACAAAGGTTGCTGTGCTTTTGTGTCAGGAGTGGCATACGTCACCTTGCTGGTCTCTGAAGACTCTTGAGGAACTTCTGCTGATTGGTGAACTCATTTGTCCTGACAGTCTATTACCTCCTTTGTTTTGACATATTTTCACTCTCCGCTTAATGTTTCCTGTTTTCATGAATCTTCCTCTTCTGCTGTATTTTCCTGTGTGTGTTTTTTTGTCTCCCAGATGTTGTACGGCTGGCTATTTCAGTAACTCTTTGCGTACTAAAAAATTGAAAAAAAAATGGAAGTGGAAAAAACCCACGTTGGAGTGACAGTGTATTTTCCATGCACAGTCACATATGGGCTGAAACATGTTCGACTGATGTGCTAAACATCTATCTACAATATCGCAGAACAAAGTGCTCAGTTAGTGTAACCATTCAGTATATGAGTTGGTTGGTATCTATTACTTCAAAAAGCAAGAAGTTCTTTTAAAATAGCAATGATTTGCGAGCAGTGATGGATTTGATATTTGTTCAGTGCTTGAACCTGTTTGAGCATAGATTTGTGTAGTACAAGCAGTTTAGGACTGTGGACTTCTATGGAAAAACACTATATGGCCAAAATATATGGACTTAGTGCAGGATTTTTGACGGTGCATCCAACAGCTCTCATTCAGACTTCCTGATGTTTCATGCTTCAGAAAGTCAAGCTATTTATTTAGGTGCCTAACTGCAGGTTTCTACACTTTAAAATGTTAGCCCACATTGTAAAGTTCAGCTATGCCAACTCTTTGCTTATCAAAGTAACTCCATCTGTATCCATGCAGAGCGAGCAAGGTTAGGAATGGTATAGTTTATACTTCATATACCCTTGTGCTAGTATGCAGTGATTTCAATGGGAGGTGAAATGGGATGTTCTCCTTAGTTTGACATGCCTGTATTCCTTATTTGGCAACTGGCTGTTGAAAACTTTGTAAATGGAATGATAAAACCAAATAAACCTGTGTCCCAAGTTCCAAAGGTTTTGTTCTTTTACCTCTGAGATTTGGTTGCCCTGCAAAACTATCAAGCAAAATTTCACATTGGAAACGGATAACTAATTTTAAAAAAATGGGCTGATAAAACCATTGATCCTTGAAATTTCAAACACATTCAAACAATACAGCTAGATCAGGTAATATTTATTCTTTTTTTCCCTTGATTCTGTTCAGTTCATTGGGATGGACTGTTTAGCAGTCTCCATAGTCAGGAGATTGCTTCCAGCCGGAATATATCAAGGCTTACTTTTTCCTGGTGCTTTATTTTTTCCTCTCCTTGTCCATCTCTGCTCTCAAATGCCCCCACCCCCTCTCTGTCCCTCACCTTTATTCTACCCTGCCAACCTTTACTTCCCAAGATAATTCCTTTAACATAATGCCCCTTTCTTTCAACTATCCCACATTTTCCTTTTTTACTCTATGACAGCTTTTTGGTTCTTACATTCTTTAGGTTCTATTCCTATTTTCCCTTTGTCTGTCTCTCTTCTGCAAGCCATGCTCCCATCTAGGACTTCTGCAGTTTTGAGGCCATGGAGTATAGGAACTGGCCATCTTTGCTATAAGTGCAGCCTCTCATGTGCAGAGCGGTTACGATCCTACAAGATCCAAGCTAATGGCAGTCTTTTATTAAGGGCAGCTGCAAATGCAGATTCTATTGGTTTAGTCCCTTGATGCTCAAGTTGGTACTCAAAATACCAGCTAATGTTTTCTAGCCTCATACTTGCTAACTCATCCAAATGAACCTATGAGCCCGCAGGAAAAGAGTAAACAGTGTTGGGAACTTGTTTTCAGTTGGATAAGGCTAGGATTAATTTTGTCACCTTTAAAAATAAAAACCCAAAACAGCAGGACCCTGGTGCCCAACTTGCATACGGAACGTCTTCTAGATCAGTGTAGGTGTGTTTGGAAGCTGTGATGCACTGAAGGAACACCAGGTAGCCCATGCAGATATTGGCCTAAAAGCTTGCCTTTCTTGTTAGAAACTGGCCTGATATCAGTCTATTTGGAACAGATAGTAACTGTCTTTATTATAGCTCTGTCAGTAATCATTACCTCAGCTCTCCAGGTGAATGTTTGCTAAGTAAATGCCCCTGAAACATATTTCTTCTCCTACTTCACTTGCCTTATGTATGGGTGTCAGTAGCTAAAACAGTTGTAGAATCCACAAGTACCCTTGGCAAGGTTTTCTCCAGATCCTAATTGTTAGGGTAACATTTAACTAGTAAATAAATCCTTGGAAAACGGCTGCTGTGCATACCCAACTATTTTAAAAAACCCAGGCTGTGAAAAATATACTGCCTTTGAGCAAACTGACCACACGTAAAGAGTGAGTTCAGAGCTGCTGGAACGCACTGTTAGGCTTGTCTTGCCTATACGGTCAACAGCACCTGCAGAGAGGGTCCGATGTAGGGGAAGTCTGACCTATGAAATTAACAGGGTCAAATTCCTTGCTGGCAGCTGGCAAGTCCATAGAAAACTGGCCAGGCATGATCAGTCTAATGAATCTTGTCCTGAGGTCTTACTTATTGGTGTATTCAGATTTATTTCTATTTTCTAAGAAAAACTCTGCTGAATTTTCCTCAGCTCCATTACTTTCCAGAGCACCTCTTCCCGTTTAGAGAAACTGCCTCTGGCCTAATTTCTCTGCCACCTCAGTAGCCCCTTTGTAGTGTGGAAAGGTTCACTGGAAGGTAAAGGTGAGCATAAAGGACCCCTGAGAAAACTTTTGCCACAAGACAAGATCCCAGAATTTCTTCCTTGTCCCTTTCTTCCCAGTTTACTGCCAGAGCAGCCCAGAGGGCTGGGAATCAGAGGCATTCTGGCTACAAATGCAACTAAGTTCTTCGGAGCTGTAATCTTCCCTTCATGTGCTTTGGTGATAGAGTCCTTTCCCCATGGAGCCGCGAGCAGGGAGCTGCCTGCATGCTAGAGTAAGAGCTCCTAAGCTGTGAGGCACGGGTAACTCGTGGCAGGCAAAACACTTCAGAGTGGTACACAAAATGGCAAACGTAGAGGTCAGTGATGGTATACAGCAAAAAGGTTTTCAGAGTTCTTGATTTAAAGCCACAGAGCACCTGATTTTAGAGGACTAATGACACTGAATGACAGTGTTCCTAAATCCCTTGTTACTCTTGCTGTCTTGAAAATGCCATCTGACACTGCCAAGTGATTGGGATGCTATCATGTAGCCACCTGATTCCTTTGCCAGATGGGCTTACGGGCAGATGAGTTAGGTCATCCAGGAGTTTGGACCCTTGATGGCTGTAAAATCTTCTTCTCTTTAAATCTATACCATGTTTTCTATGCCCTCTTAAAAGACAATGGTACCTGGGATTGCTTTCAGATCCAGATGGAAAGCTTTTGTTAAAGGGAGTGGTAATGAGGCTTAGTAAGATTTTTTTTTTGTTGTTAAGAAAAGATCATCTGGCGCTTGCTTTTGGAGCTGGTTGCTCATGAAGGTTTCTAATTCAGGGTCTTAATTTTTGTAAAGCGTGAATTACAAGAAGTCAGAAGAATGATGCGAAGAGCATTTAATAATGCACATTCACAAAGAAGTGGTGTAACTACATTAATTAGGCAAGTCTTGCGTAAAGATGCAATGTAATTATATATTTGAGACAGTTAATTAGGGAGCTACTTGGAAATTTCAGTGAATATTAAGGTAATTATACATAAATACTATAACCATTAAGACTGCACCCATAATGAAAGCAATAACTAATTACATAAATAACGGCATACTTATGTTTTTACATTACCAATACCTAACAATACTTCCTCTCTTTCCACTCTCTTTGCCATGCAAATGATAAAACTTCCATTTTTAATTCAGATATTCTTGCAAATTGTCAGGGAAACAATGACCTTCCCTCTTGTTCCCTTTCTCCAGGGAAGGGTGGACAACTGGAGTTATGCGCACCTAGCGGGAAGACAGTCAAGCGTACAGCAGATGGCTGCACGCTACACGTTGCGTTTTTGGCGGCTGTCCTTTGGCCTTGTGCAAGCCCAGGTCTGACAAGTTTGATAAAGACAGCTGTACAGGACAATGATTTAGACTGTTTAAGCAGCTTTGAGCGAAACAATGCAGAGGATTAGGTGAATGGCTGTCAAAGGAACTGGCCCCTGTGTTTCATAGTGTTGGGCCTACGGACAAGTGTCTGTTCCTTACTAAAATGTTTCTTTCCATTTAATTCTGTCAAGGTGTGGGGTCTCTGTCTGCTATCACCTTCATGTCCTCCTAAATCTACCAGCTTCCAATGACGAGTGTGGAAACATTTAATCTATGTGATCCATGTCACCTTCCTTTCTTCACGCTACCTTAAGAAGAATGAAGTTCAGGCTCCCTAAACTCACGTGAAGAGCTAAGAGCTAAGAGCTTCCCCTAAGGACAAGCCCTACTTGTCCTACAGCTGAAATAGAGAATTGTTGCATCCAAATATACTTTTTGTATCAACGATAGTTTCCACCAACTCGCACCTAAGGTTCCTCAAGTGTCTCAAAAACTGTAATGAGTAGGGTCTCAAAATGAGTCTGTGATATTGTAAGCTATCATGATGTAGACTCTACAGGTGTGGAAACTGAGGCACAAAGACCTTCAGTGACTTGTGCAATGTCAAAAAGAACTTCCAGAGACTCTCTGTAGGTCTCTCAGCTACGTTTTAGTCACAAAATAATCCTTCCTTCTGCAAGAGGGACATGGCACATGGTTTGGGGTCTAGCAATGTTACTCTTTCCTCTCCTGGTTAATCTTCTCTGAGTAATTAAATTGACCTGGTGAGACAGTGGAGTTCACAAAGGATTGTTATTTTCAGCAGTTTGTCTATATTATTATTTTTCAATCAGACATCACGACTAGCTATCTGAAATGGCCCACAGCAGCATGAGCTCCGTGCATGTCTTTAACATCGAAGCCACTGCTCTACAAACAAGGTCATAATTAAAGCTGGGCTGGAACCTGGGAATTCTGCAGACTTGCATGCCCTACTACACTAAAGAACCAATGAAGGTAATTCTTTCCTTATTAAGTCCTGTTTCCACTAAGGTGCAATACACTAAGGGGTAAATTCTGAGGCAAAGGGCAATTTAGGACAAAACAGCAGATTTTGCTATAATCTCACTGGAAACTGCAGGGCAAGTAACTTGGTGCCTCTGATCCATATTTGCTCAACTCAACAGCAGTGACCAGGGAAGCTTCCTGCCGTAAGCTTCAAAAGCTGTCAAAGACTGATGGGCAGTCTGAATCATTTTGACTTTAGACATAATAATTTTGAGATGACTAATCCTCTCTCTATAAATCTATAAATGATCTTCCTCTTATGAGTTTGCGCTGTAGCTCACATTCCAAGGCAGATGAGCTCTTACATCTAATTTGTGTTGATGGAATTCCACTAACTTTGTAAACTCTTGATTTCCACAGAAGTGAGATTGTGCGGAGGTAACTTTTGTTTTTGTCATAATGCAGCCACACTGAACTTTGCATAGAACTGTTGGAAGAAAGATTAGTTAGCAAATAGTGTAATAGTAGGTAGGTTACCACGGATAAATTGTGTAAGATTACTCTAGTATCTTTCTTTGAGTTTGTGACCAAGGGAAATATGGTAGCTCTAATTCATCTGGATTCCTGTAAAAGATTTGATGCAGGGCCACATGAAGGAAAATTGTTTGCACTGGAGAGCATGGGGATTAGCACAAGAAATGTAAAATGGCTGTAGGAGGATTGTAGAGAGCACAGTTGAAAGAATAACTGTCAAGGGTGGAGAACAGTAACTAGCATAGTTTATTAATGATCGGTCTTGTAACCTATCGTAACATTTTTATTTTGGTCATAGCAGAAAAAGTAAGTGTGCAGATATGAGGTTAGTGAGTGACAGAAAGCTGAGAGGCCTTGACAATTCAGAGGACTGACCCTGACAACAGGAGAAATGGAATACGGATAAAATTAAGTGCTAATAAACCGCAAGGTCATACAGATGTTTTTTCACTCTGAGCTGGAGGCTCATCAGTTGGAAGTAAGAGAGAAGTGTTTTGCTGTAACTCACAATGACTGACAACTGCTGGAGCTCTGCAACAGCAGAAAAGGGAAATATTCCCCGAGATGTTCCCCTGGATGTTGCATCAAGGGAAGCATATCCAGGAAACATGTGGGATTCCTGGCTACTTTTGTACAAGGCACTAGGGAAATCTCCTTCAGAATACCAGGCAGTTCTGGCCATCTCTGCCCAAGAGAGATGAACTCAAGGTTGAAAACATCCAGGAAAAGGCTATTAAACTGAGACAGAGAATGGGGAATAAAGGACTGGGCCTTTTTTTAGTCTAGCAAAACTAAAACTGAGCGGGGGCATATTGGTCCCTGTAAATGAATTATCAGGATAAGCTGTGAGAGAGAAGAACTGTTTACATTAGGAATGTGCTACCATATAAACAACTGAAAGAAGCCACCTCTGAATAAATGTTATCTTGAAATTGAATGAACTTTTTTTAACAGCATGAAGTTTTGGAGCAGCTTTCCAGTAGGAGTCACAGGGGCAAGAAAACTACCTGGTTTCAAGAAGAAACTTGAGAAATTTATCAATGAGATTGTGATGTTGTGATATCAATGAGATACGTTGTGTCAGGCACAGCAGGGGATGACCTGGGAAGACTCTTCCAGTCCTATTTCCTATGTAAAACTATTCAATAGGGTCCCTGTTCTCCAGAGCATTTTTCTGTAAAAAGGCTTCAATAGTGAGCTAGGAAAAGCGGCCTTAGCTTTGGATTCTTTGTTTGCCCTCGTCTATAGAGGAGACATAGATCCGATCAAAGTGCCAATGAATCTCGTGGTAGGTTAGATGCCGATCTCTATTATCTGTATGACAATACTGCTCAGAGGTCTTGCTCATTACTGTGGCCCAGCTACTTTCCATGACCTGACTCTTATGATCCCAGTTCATCTCTCAGCTAAATCCATCTGGAACTGTGTTTCCCTCATAGCCCCTTTAATATTTCATAGGTTTCTTACAGTTCTTACATTCTCCTTGTACATCTTTTGAGGTTCTTTGCAGCAGGCCAAACAATCTTCTGTCTTTCACAGTGCTATTGGTTGTCCAAAGCCACGCAGTAGATCACTGATTCTCTGAGATGAGAACAATAGCAAATTGCCCTCTGCTATGCTAAAAAGACCTGACAATTCAATCTAGTTGTAGCAACTGAAAGAACTGTTAATACTGGAAGGTGACTGACAGAATTCATAGGTGTGGAAGGAGGTTTGCCAGAAACATGGTTTTCATGCATACCGCTTGTTGATTGACAGCCTTGGCGGGTTAGAGGTTACCCATGGAATACAGCCTCGCTGGCCTAGGATGAAGTGTTCCTTCTGACCCTTCCATAAGCTCGAGATATACAGCGCTGGCTAACATATCATTAACTTGCAGCAACATGATGATGGGATTAAGACCCAGAGGGCTTTATCTCTACCTTATTAATGGCAATTAAAAGCTGCGTGACAGTTTTAAAACTTGTTGATGTAAGGAAAGTTAGTACCCTGTCTTATAGCAGCACAGTAAATGATTGTCTGGTTGCTTTGCTTTTCATAATCTGTTCATGCAGCTGTACATTATCATTATTTTGTTGCAAATACAGCTTTTCGATTTATCAACAAAAGAGCAGGTAAGGCTCTATGTAAATAATAATGAAGGACACTTCCAGGTTGGACTTTTTCCCATTTACACTCCTGAGAGTGAAAGAAGCAGAGGATTTTCAAAACTAATGAAAATAGTGGTTAGAGGTATTTTTCCACGGCCTAATTATTCACACACAGTTGTGAACCCAATTTTACTTACTGCAAACTTCTTCCTGCTAATTCATAATGTAGGTATTAAAAAACCTCCCTAACCTTCTTCATCTGGAAGTGGATAGTTATTCCCTCTTGGGATTTAGCTTCCCTGGCGAAGCCATTGGGTGGAGCTATGCTGGTTTCAAGGTGAGCAGTTTCGTGCTTCTTGCCCATCTGCATAGCCAGGGAAATGGGACAAGTGACAGAGCAACTGAGTGAGTGCTGCAAGCTACAACTAGCTGTGTTAGGTGCTGCTGCTGTTAAAAGCTCAATCTGCCTTGGGAAGAAATGATCAAAGTCAGACGTGTGCACTGCTTGAAAAGGCCTCTCTGCCTCAAACACTGAGTGGCTATACTTGCAATCCTGCACTTCTTGATTATGTAACTACTCTGTTTTTGGCATCTTTCTTTACTTTCAGTGAATGTTTATGAACCACCTTTCTGTCTCCTGTTTTTCTTATCCAAACGTATCTTTGGTGCTGCTGCATAAGAACTCTCTGACAGTTCATGGCGTTCGGGGAGCTCGTACCCTGCGAACCCTTCTTGGTACTCAGGGGTGCTGGGTCAGGCTTTGTGTCAGTGCTCCTGAGAGCTGCTGGGAGGCAGCTCTCCACTCTCTGGAGTGGCAGAGGGGAGCAAACGTCGTGCATGCAGCCCCCAAAGAGACTTGCCCCACTTTGTCCGCAGGGAGCAAAGGCGCTGGGCCTACTGACCTTCTGTATGAGGTGTGAACTGCTGCTGGGTATGGAGGCTGGAGAACCTTTCCTCGGTAAGATTTGGGCCTGTTTGTTGATTTCCGACGAGAAAAAAAAGTGTTCTTAGCTTTCCCCATTTGCTGTTATTTCAGGGGGCTCCGCGGCAGTGCCAGCCTGCAGCAGCCTGTGCCTGGCCACGCTGCCCTGGCCGTGCCAAGGCGACTTCAGGACTCCCGCTGGGTGCTTTTTTTCCCCAGCACCCGGGAAGCTGTGGGACTGGGAGCCAGTGCCTGTCATGTTAGCCTCTTGCCACTTCAAGGCAGAGACTGCCTTGTATTTTATACAGCCCCAAGCACAATGTCAGCATTAAACATTAATTAATAATTGTGGCTTATATTGCTAATTGCTTAATTATAAATTATGTGTACTGGTTATGCCTGCCATTACATATTACTTTGTAGCTACATAGATATACACGTAGTGTATCTGGGCTTTTGTAAATCAGCTTGTAGTCGTTCATGATACAAAAGCGATGCCAGCACATAAATCCGATGTAAACTGCTAATCATTTTTAAATGAAGACAAAGCAATCTGAGTTTTAAATCCATAATGCAAGGGAATTACAGTGCATGTGCCTGAAATTTAGGAAGAGAACTTGCTTTGCAGACGTTTCGATTGTAAGCAAAATTCTGACGTTATGCGCATTACATGGTATTTTACTGAAATCACACTCAGTGGCAGATTTGCATAAATGAATGTATTGTATTTTTTATAACTGTGAAAGCTTTAATTACCTAAACTCTAATTAAGCTTGCATTTTTCAGAAAACACAAGATATGAGCTTATTTTGTAGTTGGCTCGACTTTAATGTTTTCACACATTTGTAACTCATACGCAACAATATACTATTAAAAACACAGGGAAAACACAGAGACGAAGGCATCCCTGGATTTTCTGGAGCTGATTGACTGTTTCTCTTTTTGGTGTGTTCAAGCCTCAATGCATTGAAATTTTCTTGAGTGCTGTCTGGTGGCCAAAATCACACCTGATGTAAATTTTCCAAATTTGGTAGCATTGCTTTAAGGATGTATCTAAATAAGTGTATATTAATACTTTCTAGGAATAAAGGTATTGTCTTCTAGTGGATTTTTTGGGTATTTTTGGAACTCCTGCATAAGTCTACAAATAGCTTTTTGTGGACAGTGCGAGAATGGCACAGACTGGTATTTTGCCAGGTGGGGTTCCAACAAAGACTTAGGCACATAGCACAGGTTGTGAAAGACCCTCACGATAAGACCCTCACTGGGCTCCTAGTGCATCAGTATGATGCCTTCCATAAGGTGGGAGAAATAAAATAGATTAAAAAAAACTTGAAATCCTCAGTGCTTCCCCTTCTGACAGACCTATGAAGGAGAAAGTGCTAATACGTCTTCTGTCCTGCTGAAGTTTCTCATTTGCTTTCATACCAACACGCCTGTATATTTGTGTTGGGTTGTCCAGATTTTGCCCTTTTCTCTACTGTAAACCTGGCCACAATTATCTGTGCCTTTGTCACTGTGTAACTAGACTACTGCAATATGCTCTAACAAGAGCTACTTTTAAAGGCAATTCAGAAGCCTGTGCTGGAGCAGAGCATCCTGCCCAGCGTTCACAGAGGGCACACTGCTGAGAGCGAACTGCACCTGTGCTCTGCACTCGCTATTAATTCAGGTCTCCATGCTGCTGATGTGCCAGTTGCTGTGGGTCGTGTTCCCAGTGCTCGGGAGTTCTGCTCTTTTAAGGCAAAGGGAGGTGAGGATGCTGAGCCTCTTGAAGGACTAGATCCAGAGAAACTGTGTAAATCTTCCAGTTTTGTTCGAAGTGCTGCTCGCAGTGTTCCTGTCAGGTGGAGCCGAACAGCGCTGCAGCCCCGGCATTTCCTAAACTAAAAAGAAAGACCTTCAAATATTTCACCCTTTCTTCTTCTTAAGGTATTCTATTATATTTTGTCAGAAGTGGTTAAAAAAAAGGCAAAGGAGCATCATATATACTTCTGTATTTTCTCCTCCTTACTAATCATAATCCTTGTATGACTGGCAGGAGAAAGATTAGAGGAGTTCTCACAACAAAGTTTTTAAAATCAGCGATGTAAACAATTAACATCTGTAGGTTATATTTCTTGTTTTCCTCTATAACATCTTGAGGCTTTTTCCCCTCGTCATAATGCTGACTGTGCCTTTCTTTTAATTAAACATAGTGCTCTGATAGGCATGCTCTTTTGCAGTGCCTGGTGGGAATGCATTAGAGTTTATGGTATGTGGCTATATTTGTGTTAAGTAACACCAACAAGAGTGATGGACAGAGCATTTTTAAAAAAGCCTTTTTGCTTTTCTTACCCATTACAAAATTGTCCTCAACATTTTCCTTTACACTCATGCAGATACCCGAGGTTGCAAAATATCACTCAGACTTCTGTACCAGCGTGGACCTGTGAGTGGATGCAATGAATATGTCAGCCGTGCTAAGAGCAAACAGTCTTTAGATGGACTATAAATCCAGCAAGCTCGTCGTCCAGCTTGCACCCGTCTGCACCATATCTCTGCATATTTTGCAGGCTGGGTATGCATGTGCCTACCAGCTGGTTGACACTCCTAACATGTTCCTGTGCGCAGAGCCACACGTGTTCAAGGAAACACCTCCATGCTTGACCTCTGAAAAGTCTGGCCTTCAGTCGGCATAGACACAGCCATTGGGAACAGTGATCTTGGCCGACACGAAGTGCAGCGTATATCTAACTCCCTTTGTTATTTCGTGAGGGCTGTGTTCTGCTAAACTCCTCCTTAGGGACTGTGGATTTGGCTCAGATCCTCAAGAGGAGTTGTACCGGATCGCTTGGAACCTGGAAAGGGCTCGTTCTGCCCTTCTGCAAGGGGCAACACGTGAGCAAACTCGAATGGGAGATGTTAAGTGGCTATGTATCTTTAAGGTTCTTGGCCTCTCTAAGCAACAGACTCCATGTGGGATATCCTCCCGGTATCCTGGAGTAAGCGCGGATAAAAGTGGAGGAAGGGAATCAGGCCTAATGGTAAATTATTTGACATTGATAATGCATATGCTGCTGATTTCAGGTGAACTGAAAGGGAATAGGGCACCCTTCTACTTCAGGATGTCTCAGATGTGTATGTTTTGAAGAAGTAGAAATAATATTGCCATTTGGTGCTTAAATATAATCTTTAGCTTCTTAAAAATAGAAAGGATTGCCAAATGACACCATCAGCTTGAAATGTGGTCAGTATAAACAAGTGAATTAAAATACGTTTATTTCCTATACCTGCCTCTTAGGCCTCCCACTAACTTTTGGGTATCGTGGCTGCCAACTACTCTTGTCTTTCAGTAGTTTTCCTTGTTCTGTGCAAAGCCCCTGGAAAAATTATTTATGTAATGAGAAAGAGTTAAATGGACCATTCACAACCTAGGCTGTCAAAAGCAGAAAATATTCTCATCTTTAGAGAAGAAAAAGTTAGTCACTTGCCACTTTCATTAGCCAAGTTATTATTTGCAACCATGTATACAAGACAAAGGAATAAGCTCAAGGAAGAAGATTGAGCCCGTAGTTAATTCTTAGCCATGGCACTGGGGAGTCTGAGTTCAGATCCCTCAGCCCTCAGGCACATTTTCTGTACTAGTTTCGGCAAGCTGTTTTAGTCCCAGTCCACAGAGATCTTTAGATACCGCAACAGTAAGTGCCACAACGCCAAGTGTCACAGCACCTAACTTCACTGGCCTTGTGCCCACAGTGAAAATAACAGCCTGGAGTTGTTTAGGTAGATTTGCTATGAAACGTACATGGACTTTAGAAGCTGGCCAGCAAGAGAACTATGCAAGGTGTCCCTCCAGGCATCGGTTCTTTACTCAGCACTACTTGCCACCTCTCTCTACTTGGCATTTGCAGCCTCGAACTCTCTCCTGAAGATTGGTGTCTGTCTTTTCTCTCAAAAGCCAACCAGCAAGGAGGCAGCAGTACTCCTCTCTGGTATTTTGTTGGTTAGCACATTGATCTGGGATGTGCGAGTTCACTTCCCGTTTCTCCTACCTTAATTCCCGTATCTTTTCCTGTATCAGATCCTACACACTAAGCTATCAGCTAGTCTTGGGGTGGGATGAATGGATTCATGCTTCTTCTTGAAGCGATTCTTGTCATAAAGTTTAAGGTTAACTGGGCCAAAAAAGGGTATAAGAATAATCAGGACTCTGTTGCACAGTGGATAACACACTCATTTGGGAAGGGGAGGTTGTGTGGGAAGGACTCTTTAAATCTGTGGAGCAGGCAATGGAACCCGAGTGCTGCTTTTATTACTCGGCATGTCTTCCTCCTCTAGCCATGCTTTGTAGGAAATGGAGAGTGATGACAGTTTTGTATGGAGCCCCTTCCAGTAGACGTGTTCCAAAGGTATCTATAAGACCAAGCATTCTTTTGAGATAGATGGAGGTATGTGGATGCCTGCTGAGACATAAACATTTAATCACCTCCAAGTGCCTCAGTCTTTTCAAGACAGTGTTTTCTAGGCATGCACAGAAGCAAAACTATAGAAACTGGGGAAAATGTAATGCAATTAACTGACATGCCAAAAGACTCCTGGGTGTTCTGAGGATTATATCATTTCCACACAGGCTGGATGTAGCTGCTAAAGCCTTGCTGTGGGTCTGGTCCAGAACCTCTTTGTATGGGAGCTTTCCCACCAGTAAAACGCAGATAGTGTCCTTGCCTATCCAAGGAGTCAAGGTGTTATGGTCCCATTATCAGATAGACAGCTAGCATAAAAAGGACAAAGAGTTAAAAGTGCCCCTTTCAGTCTGCAAGCTCCTCTAAGAGGCAGGTAAATACCATTAGAACTTGATGTGGAATGTTTTGGGATTCAGAGAGGTAAAAGGCCAGCATTTCCAAATTGCAGGTAGTTTGCTGGGGGGACAAGTATGAAATTTTCCACACTCATTTCTGAGCTGTACTGAGAAGCCAACAGGAGCTACTAATTCTCTTTCTGAGACCAGACCCTAGGATCTGCACCCTAGCCCCCTAAAAATGTGAGCATCTGAGATGAGTAGGAGAAAAATTTTGGCTGAAGTACCCTAAGTCACACGGTAAGCTTGTGCCGAAGCCAGGGCCCAGCATCCTTTCTCCAAGTTCTTGTAACAATAAGAACAACCTCCTCAGCAATTGCCTTACAAAAGGTTTGAACATCAGGTTACCCAGAGGCATGAGCAGATAGTAGAGCAGTGATGTACAAATGAAAGTCCTACACTTTGACCTCCAACCACATGAAGCCCCATTACAGTAAATATCCAACAACACATCCCTTTCCACACCACATGGATGCTGCCTGAGGTACAAAGGTACTAAAATGACTGTGCCATGTAATAAAACATGGTAGGAGAAATTATGAAGTATAAAGTGAGGTTATTGCCTTCACTGCTAATTAAAGTTTACTGTATCTTCTTGCAGCTTTGTTTAATGGGCTCCAACATATCATAGGGTGTTTCTTTAAAGAATTAAAAGAAAGCTCTTTTAAGGTCGCTCACTTGACCTTAATTCATTGTGTTGTGAATGCGGTATTGTAGTAGCACATATTGTGTGGGGTACAACACCATGTGCTGCTCCAAGACTCCCGTGGTAGCTAAGCACAAAGGGCTGCGTTAACGATGATATGTCAGCCTTAGCTTTGAATTTCCTTGCTTGAGTGCTGGTTTTCATTACCGATATATAATATATGGTGTTAACCATTTCATTGCTGAACTGTGCGCCAGGGACACACCACTGCTTGTACTTGGAAGTGGCCATTTCTGAACTGCCAATGAGCTGCGGTGCAATTATTTTATCACTTAATGGCACCAATTAGGGTAAGCATTGTCATTTAGCACACGAGGATCTCAGCACCACAGTGTGATATAACTTAGAGTGAGCATCACAGGCTGATACTTATGCCATGTAGGGAACAAAAAGCTTTCAGGGATTTTCTGCCCGAAAGTTCTGGGGTTTTCACTTTGTTCCTTTGTGCTTTATTTCCTCCTCAGAAAAATTCTGAAAAGGTCCTTGAGCATTACTAGTGCTTTCTATAACGCATTTCCTCCCACAGAAATTCTCTTTGTAGTAACTGATGTGGCGCTGTCCTCAGGGCATTTTGAACAGCTAAATCCTTGCATTTCAGTTCTCTCTTGCAACCTTTTCCCTTTGTGCCAGTTGGGTCTGGTCCATGTTTACATTATGCATCTCACACTGCAGCTGCTGTGGACCCGCTTGTTTGGTGGAACTCTGATACTTTGGTATCTTGGCTCTTCATCTGGCTTGAGTTGCTCCCTCCTCAGTACATGCGGCAATCATGAGACGGATGATCTAAAGCCCATTGGAGTAAATGGGAAAATTGCTATTGATTAAATTGTATCACATCTGCACTCCCTGGCTCTACCAGCTTCTTCAATTGTCCACACATCCATCAGTCTCCCTGATTTCCAAATGTTTTAAATAAATGACAGCTTTAGGAATACGAAAGCCTTTGGGGCAATGGCCTAAAGACATAGCACAGGGTAAAATCTGTAAGCATTATAGTGCTGTAGCCGTACTGCTCCCATTAATCACTACTGAGCATCTAACTGAAAAGCCTGCCTCAGTCAGGCAAGGAAAGCCTGTATTTCACAAAATTAGATGCACAGAGGGCCGCTGTCCCATGGTGTAGTTCATCAGCAGGATTATTTGCTTCCACATGCAAACTGAAAACTGACTTTATTTGGCTAAATGATTTGGTTTGCTTTGCTGTTTTCATTTCCTTTTCTCTTGCTTGTGAATGGGGGCAGTAATGACATCAATTACCTTAAAGTATTGCTGAAACAGGTGGACTAGGGATAGCTAGACACGTGGTAACAGCCTGCTCTCAGGGAATGTCAGATTGAAGGAGTGTGGAAGAGTGAGGCCGATGTGGCTCTGCCACCGTCCTGAGCTCCTGTGGGGACTGTCACGACTGGGGACAAGCCCTGGTGCTAGTGGATGTATCTGAGCCAGGAGCGTTGCCCATCTGCATCCTGACTGCAAGTCCAGAGAAGTGCCAGAGAGCACCATTCCCCCTCATCCCCAAACCCTGGTGTCCACAGGGGAAAAATGTGGGAACACAGGCAGGAGGCAGCCAGGTCCTGCTCCGGCGCCTGGCTTGCTCTGAGCATCAGAGATTCATGGCAACAGGATAGACCTGCTCTTCATTTAGATGCTGCCCCCAGTGGCTTCTTTAAAGTGACTCTTTGAGGGAACGCTTTTTAGGATGGAGAATAATTTATACCTGGATTTCAATGAACTCCCCGAGACACTTAAAATGCCAGAGAAGGGTATTAGCAGACCTGATTTTCAGGTGTCAGTCATGGAAATTCAAGTGCATTTCCAAACAGAAGGGGATGTTTATCAGCATAATCGTTTTGGGAGGTAGTCAGGAATGGATAAACAATTGTGGCAACAGCGTGCATTTGGTAAAGGTCTCATGCATGTATGTGCTCAACAACTCAAATATCATCCCCAAGATTTTGTCATGTGATTTTTTTCTCTTTCTCTCTTTTGCTCCTTTGGGTGCTGTCTCTCTGAATTGGAGCATTATTCCAGTCACAGAGACTGTGAGTTAAACTTAACAGCAAAGCGCGGATGTGACAGGCTTGAAATTCAGCAGTATAAGCTCACTTCTCTGTAGGAGGAAGTTTGGAAGTATTTAGAAGCAGTTTAAAAGCCTTTACAATGCTGAACTAACCCGGCCATCAAATCTTGTGAGGTTTGTCATCTTCCATTAAGACACAGATTCAGGTAGCTAGTGTGCCTGAATTACATAACTTTGTATCTGTTCATTACTAAAAGAATAGCAATGTCATTACAGTTATAAATATAGTCACCAAGGAAACTGGTTTATCATAATTGACTATGTATCCTTGTTTCATTCTCTATCCTTGTTTCTTTCTCTTCACTATCCCACTGCACCAGAGCTTTTTTTCAGTTAAATAGTTTGGTAAACTGTTGTCAGACTGAGCGAACTTGTTAATCTGCATCTTAATCGAGATGGGTGTATCTTCCCTGCAAAGTTTAAATCTAGATGTTCTCTCTTTTCCATCTTTACTTTTTGGGGGATAGCAGAGGAGTCTGTCAAAGCATTGTATTGCTCCCATACTATCAAAAAGTGACTTGGATATATAGTATTTCCATATTTGTATGCTACCACTAAAAACATAATCAAGGAAGGAGGAAACAATTCTTGACTAACAGTTAAAATCAGCTCCCCTGAAATGTTTAAAATAATCAAGGAAAAGAAGATGTCATATCCTGTGGTAGAGGAAGGAAAGGACTTGGCTTTCTTTGCTAGGACCTTGGAGCATTGCTTTGCTACAGTAATTGTCTGGGGTTGTTTTTGTCAGATGTCTTGGGTCCTGATTTCTTACCTATGTGGAAGGTGTAAGCCATGCTGTTGTGTGTTATCTTACTGCATGTTGCCCTATTGAGATCAGTGAGTTTACTCACACAAACGGAGGGAAACAGTTGTATGAGTGATGACGGGAGCCGGCCCTTTCCTTGAATTCCCCTGCATTGTCATTTTAAGATAGCTGAAAGCTTTAGTTTTAACTGAATGTCACGTCAATTTTATTATGGCTGTAGGCGTCTTTGTTTTTAACATTCATGACAAGTTCCTTGCAATACATTTTTACTACATTACAGCCACCTGTTCTACCTTGGTGGGTGGCTGTAAATCTGGGACTGTCCTTTTGTGTGCATATACATGAATGATTGTTTCTTTATACAGCATATTAGGGGCTTCCAAAATGTATTCATAGCCTGGACCCTCCAGGGGAACACAGGGACATCTTGTGGATCAGCTTTCCTTTTCCTGCCACCGCAAAAGTGTCCATGGGGCCCCAAAGCAAAAACCTTTTGTCCTTTCCTTGGGACACCTTTTCACCTTGACCCAACACGTGTGATTTATCCATTCCCAGCCACAGTCAGTCCCTTCGTACTGTAAGTTTACCCCCAGATCAGCTTCAGATAAATTTCTCAGACAGACAGATGTGAATCTTGACATGCTTTTACATTTTATTTGCCAACATCTAACCTACCTAAAGAATGGCTTTTTTAGATACTGTGCGTAAGGAAAACATGCAAGCACCTTCCTCCTGTCCCTTTGGTGCATCTGGAGTTGGATCCAACCGCGTTCAGCTTGAGCCAGCAGCTCCCATGGAGCTGCGAGCAGCTGCGGTCAGGGAGCTCTTTCTGCTCCTGGAGAGAAGCCCACTTTGCCCTGCGGTTTGGCGGTGTGAGTCACCTGCAGGTGAGGTGCTGAACCCAAGGAGATTGTCCTTCAGTTCCCAGCCCAGCCGCCTGGATCAAGCTCAGACTAGTCATCTCACCATAATGTGCCTCAGGTTCCTATTTTTGAAATGAAGATAACGATATTTGCTTTGTTTCTCCTGTCAGGTTAATTGTTACCTTTCCCTGTGGTGTCACACCTAAGAGAACCTATAAAGCTGTTCTCAAGACTGTGGCTTTTTAACACCTATTAAAATGTCAGAGGCCAAAGAGATGGGTGCATTTGTTTTATGGGTTGAGTTACAAGTAAACTAACTTAACTGCATTGCTAGAATGCTGGGATGGCTCCGGATCGTGGTTTACTGGCTTGCTTTGTTCGGAGCTAATGGAAGATCTTGGGGGCAGAGCCTTCTCTCTCTGTACGCTTTCCTGAAAGTGCTGTAGAATAATATCATTATGTGGAGACTGTCCAATTCCTTGCACAATGTTGCAAGCCAGATTTGTGGGCCACATGAAGACTTGCTATGGTAGAAGGCAGCCTCAAGAGTCAATGCTGCAGGCTAGTCTTTTATTAATCTCCTGCAAAATGAGGTCCCATAGCTGCAAATCACACAGCATTGACACATTTAGTGCCCGTCTTCTCTAGTTCACATACGAGGAAAGAGCTCTGCATCCCCATTTCTGAGAGAATGAGGTGTAGCATGCGCTGTGTCTAAGGAAGAGGTTAGGTTTGCCAAGAGCACCAGATGAGACATTGATGAAATCCTGGGAGCGCCTGTGTACTTCTGGTGGTGTGGATTGTAAATCACAGTAAGGGATGTCGATGCTTTAATTATGTGTATGAGATGGTCTATGTGTTTGTGCTTGTGGGTTTTTTATAAGTATGGTAAATGGAGGAGAGAATCTGGCCTGGCTCTGCTGCTGCTGCTGCTACTGGCGAGGTGGGAGAACATTTTGGCAAAGCAGTATATCTGTTTATTTTTTTAAACCTCCGTCCCCCAAACCCTCCTGCCGTACTATATTTTTCTTTTTTTAGGATTTTTTTTTGTGTTCCTTATCTGAGGTGCTGCTGGGACTGGCTGTGTGCTCCAGCTTACTGGGCTCTTTCCCATTTATCTGGTGTGGTTCCCAACCTATGATTTAACAGCGGTGTGTGCAACAGAAAGAGAAAAACAATGTTTGATCTGCTAAAACGTACCTTAAGAGCAAACACATACACATTGATGAAGGTATCAGCTGGGTTCTGCCTACAGTTATGTCAAACAAAGTATGCTAGGAAGTGCCAACTTTCCTTTTGTGCTGTGACACCAAGCGCTGCCAAAAGATATTAAAAAGCTTGCGTGAACTAGGTGATGGCAGCTGTAACTATCTAAGTTATTGCCTGGCAGCTGTAATGCTTCTTCAGTGCTGCTGGCTGCTTTTTATATTTGGTTCCCCATTTGTTTGCCCTTATTCTAGCAACCGATACCACCAAAGCAGGCAATCAGTGTGTTACAGCACATGGCCACTTGCTACTGCAAAATAGGCAGCTTAGTAGTGGCAATTGAAAGACTCTCGTGCAGCAGCTGATATAAGTCGTATTTCTTTTGGATGAGAACCAATCTGGTGGGGTTTTTTTTGTATGTGTCAGTGTGAATCCAAGAAACCTTAGACGAGTCGATGGCAAAAGGCAAACACACACACAGGCACGTACACACGCACACGCACACACACACACAAATGCAGCTTTTCGTGTTCTTTCCGTGTTGGCTCTCAGTAAGCTAGAACAATATAGCCAGCTCCCAGCCCCTGCCAATCCTACATCTGCTCTCTAAAACCTCCAGCAAATAAGAATTACTGTGGGGTTGTTTAACCAACGCTTACAATATACACACTTTTCATTTTTCCGTCGCTTCTGTCTGTACACTGGTGGCAAAGGTTTGGGAGATAATGGAGAATGATACCCATTGGGCACTTGCTTTTTCAGTGCTGTGAGGTGGGCAGTAGCCACCTAGATCTCTCTGCTGGCAAGTTTTTGGGCAATGTAAAATGTTCCTCATTGTCACGGGCTTTTGGAAAATCGTCTGCACTGTGTGGGGGGGCTTCTGCTGGTTTTAGGGTGGGCTTTTTTTGTGACGGGAAGGCTTTACATTCTGAGCTCTTATTTTGAATTTCCTCTTTTCAGTCATCTCTTAAATGATTCCTACAGTTCATGAATGTAATATTTCTGGGAGGTGTGTTTCTTCTTTTCACTGTTCTCTTCCTAATTTCTAACCAATCTGGTTTTGAAAGTACTGTAATAGGACAATATTTTTGCAGTGTGCTTAGCCTCAGAATGATTTCCCCAGCATGAAGAATGCACTGAAGTAGTAGCTGTATCTTGCAGAGGACAAGGCAGAAGATCTCAGTTGAGCTTTAGATTTTTTCCCTTTACCATTTAGGCTCAGCTGTTACAGAGACCTGAGACAATTGCGTGTTGTCTCACAGTAATAGGACACCATAATAATTCTTTCCACCAAGGAGTCCCAAAGCATTCATGAGTGTTTAATTACCTATTCTGTTTCACAGATGAGGATGCTGAAATGCAGAGCAGTTAAGTGATGTGACGAAGGACACCTAGGTATTTGATAATGAAACTTGAAAGAGAAACTGCATGTTATTAATCTGTTTCCCATCACAGTGACTGGACCTTGCTTACTTCATCAGTGTGACTACAGAAATTTGCACGATTTGGAGCCTTGTCTCAGAATTTGCTTGCTTTATTGAGTTGACCATTCTATATTTATCACAACGTAGGGCTGAACTGAGGTTCTAATTTTTTTCTCCGGTGTCCTACGTGTTTAAAAATCCCCAATTACTTATGAATGTCCTTATTTACTTTATGTGTCATTCAGGAAGACAAATGTGTCACCATTATTGCAGAATGGGAAGAGGGTGAGATTTACAGAAGGTACTGTAAATGTAGTGTGTTGGTAGGGTTGGAGGCAAAACTGGATTCACCGATAGAAGGCTCACATGTAGCATTACAGACTATGTCAGTCCTATGGTCAGCACTAAGAAAGTACCTTAGCACTAAGAGAGGCTCATGCTGGCCCTCTAAAATGTCATGAATTTATCTCTGCAAGAAGAGATTTCTGAAAAGCTGTAATTCCTCCCTTCTGTTGTAGAAGCTATACCTTGCTGCAGTACTGAAGCATACTGAGCAAGGAGGCTTTGTTTTGAGATTTTAGATGAGTTATACTGGCTCAAAGTTCTTTTGGACTGGGTGGAAGCCTGCGCATGCACAGTAGTTTCAGGGGGAAAGGTTGGTGTACAACACTTGAGCGGTCTGTGAAGCAGACCTACCTTGGTTAACCTGCGACCTGTCACTCTTCCAAAGGATTTTCACTGCTGAAATAAGCCTACCTGTTCTCCAAATTGCCTTGTCACTTACTTTTTTTCAATCCACTTCTGTGAATAGAAAGCAATAGAGAGAGTCAGATGTGTTTGAGGGCAACAGCTCCCAAAAAAAGCGATGCTGGAATGGGCCCACGTCCTGCAGGCAGCAGGGAGAGCTGCCCATTGTTTCCCGCTTGTCCCAGCTACTGGAGAGATCCTTTCACCTCTTTGTATTTCTTGGCTGCCTGCAGCAAACAAGGTACCTCTCCCCTATATCACTTTCAACTTAGAGATCTGGCCCCTTTTATGTATTTGAAGTTGCTCACCCCAATCAGTGGCCTATTCATCAAGCCTTACCTGGAATGTTTTTAAAGTAATAACCTAACATCTAAGTTTGTCACCTTGAAACTAATAAAAGAGGGTGTTTGCTCAGAAACAATTACTTATTTTTTTTTCCTTTTTCTTTTTGGCACAGTTGCTTTTTGTAAGGTCACTGAACATCTGTATTTTCACTATTTACCAATTTTCACTATTGTTTTATGTTAATAAACGCAAAATAGATTACTTGGAACCTCTTGTATCTCCAAGTTTTCTCTCAAACAAAAAAATCAAATCAAAGATGTAAATGCTTCCTTCTAAGACTCTCATGCCATTTTTAGCCCCAATGACTTGGTGTTTCCTTGCAGAGAATGACTTGAACTGTCCCTTCCTGCAAGAAATGTGTGCGTGTGTATGTGTGTGTGTGTGTGTGTGTGTGTGTGTGTGTGTGCGTGTGTGTGCGTGTAATGGAAATGCTGACAGGCCCTTAACTATAACAGCATGAAAGGCGCCACTAAAATAACAGTGGAACAGATGCTGTCACCACTGCCCCTGGTGGGGAAAGAAGATGAAACAGAAGGGCATTAGAGTTGGTAGATGGCAAATTAATCCTATTGTACTAGCAGCTGCAACCATCGAGATGCTAGCATTCGTGCTTAGACACTTCCAGTACACCAAGCTCTAGTAGGGGTGGCTGGAAAGGACGAGGCAATGAAAGGTCACTGGAGCTGTTTTCATCTGAATAGTAATAACAAAAAATGTTAGTGTGTGAGTTCTCTACTATAACTGGACTCTTTTTACTGGGGGGATCTTTCCTGAATTGTGATTCTCTCAATATTTCTCAAATGCAGAAGTATAATCCTAACGTAAGAATAATTTTGTTTTCTTTTTTTCCAAGCTTGCAATGCCCAAATTTTGATTTTAGACTATGGGTAATGAAAGCTCAGATCTCTTTCTTATGCATATAGTAGAAGGAAGAAAAATCACTGTTATTTTTAAACAATGAGCAAGGAATTTATAATCATCGTTCCCAAGAACACAGCCTGGGTGATTTTGTGAGGATATTTCAGAGACTGAAACTCAGAAAGACCTGAAATGGTTAGATTAAAAAAAAGGAATCTTCTTTCCAATGGAGGCTGTGTAGACAGTGTAAAGTGGAATTTTAGGGGCTCAATTTATCCCTACAGGATTGATTTTTTTTTTTTTTGTGAAAACTTGTTGAAGAGATCTGTGCAAACAATGGCTTGTGTAAGCCAAAGCTGGCATCCAGCAATTCTTAATGTCTGAATGAAAGTGCCTTTTTTTTCCTCCACAGTACACGTTGCCAAGAAAACAAGGAGTAGTTGCTTTAAGCATTTACAAATGGTAATGCACCAACAGCTGGTCTCAATCCAACTGAGCTATTGTAGGGGTATTAAAAAGACAGGCCAGAGTTTGAGATCTACTGCCAACCTCCCTCGCAGAGTTAGGGAACATTTTACTTGGAAAAAAAAGGTCTTCTCTTCCTGCAGAGATCCACGGCTGTATTCTCCTGCAGAGCCTGAGCCCTGCCTGGCAGAGTAGGCAAAAATCGGTAGGCCAAATGTTTCGTTGACATGAAAGTGTCGAATCCAATAGGTCTCCGACTGGATTATTTATCTCAGCCTAATATTACAAACTTCATCTTTATTTTTCACTTTCTGCTCTTCAGAGGAATAGTGCTTTCATGTGCCTGTATGTTTATAAATTCTAATTTTTACCTCCTAAAAGCTTTATAGCCAGGTAAATATGATATTAATATTAATGAAATTAAATTAATTCTTCCAAATTGAAGGACTATTCTGAAGGGGATTTCATCTAAAAAACTCTTCTACTTTTTGCAGAAAGTGCTCATACCTTTCTCCCCATCCAGCAGGAATTGTAAAACATATATGATTTTGGGCTTCTAGGTTTGTAGGTAACTGTAATGGTAAAGAGTATTTCTTTTCTAATATAATTATAAATGAACTATGTTTATGGTAAATGTCCTGGAGAGAGCAATAGAAATTATTATTTTTCATTCTGAAGGCCTCTGTTATTAGCAGTACATTTTATATATGCTGCCTTTTCTGAATGGAAATGCAATGTTTGGCTTTTCAATAAAAGATAAATGATCCTATTTGTTGATGTGCCACACTTGAGCTGGACATTTATGTGAAATAAAAAGGGCCAAATTAATTGTAATAAAAATAGCAAGGCAAACAAGAAGAATGCACCTTTTTCTTCCTAGTCCAGTTATTTGTATTTCTAGGGTGCTCACAGATCGTGGCATGATGCCCACTTGTTTAGGTTTTGTGTGCTTGTCTTTTTGTCTTTTTTTTTTTTTTTTTTTTTTTACAATCATATGGCTTGGTTCTGTTTTCCAGATCTTGTCCGAGAGCTGCTATTTGAAATAAAAATGTTTGCATCCATTTCCTCATTAATTGTCTCATTGTAATACAACCTGCTGCAGCTAAATGACAAAACAGATGCAACGATGAAAATTAAAAGTGATGGACACTTATCTTTGGCTATAAAAGCTGCTAACAATTTAGAGAACTAGAGTGGCTTTTGGAGCTAGAATGTGGCAAATGAGAGAAACAATAATAGGGCTAAAGAGTTTGCTGTTTGTAAACCAGATAACTATGGGGAAGCTGCATCGCTGTCTAGCACCTGTTTTATGTGGTTTGCCTTTTCTATTGAGTAAGATCAAGTGAGGTATCATTTTAATGTCTGGTATGCCTTCTATAGCATTGCTGGAACTGGATGTAACCCAACCCCAACAAAACTGCTGGAAACATGACCTTGCTTTTGTATTATGTTTTGAACTTGAAAATAGGCCTCTTTCTTTTTGTCTACCACACACACTGGCATGGCTTGTGAGCTCTTCTCTGTAAAATGGGTTCCTTTTCCCTAATGAGTGCAGACCTACTCTGATACGAAATGTGATTTTGAAACACAACACTCTGATTTCCTTATGCTAAAACGACAAATTTTCAATGCATTTTGTGGGGGTGATGAACCTGAAGGGTACAAAAAATAAAAAGGTTGAAATCTTAAGGTGGAAATATTTTATGGCAGCTCCTTATACCTCTGGGAACTCCATCCCTGCTTGCAGTTAAGAAGTATTCTCTCATCCGTCTCTCGTTGCTAGCCTTCTGCAGCTGGGACTCTGTAGCCTGTGCTGTGCTATGATACATCTGCAGTGTCTGTGGTTTGGCTGTGTATTTCCAAAATACTGATGTACAACTCAGAAATGCTACAGCCAACCAAAATCTTCAGGTGCTTACAATGACTGTCCAGATGAAGCTATTTAAGAATGCATGATAATACCTATACCCGTACTTCAAACCTATATTGTGACTATTTCTAGATGAGGCCTCTATGAATAATTTTGAACTGCTCTGTTTATGCACAGGGAAGAAGTGCAGGTACTTGTTATTCAGCCATGTTTGAGAGAGTTGGGAAGAGGGCCTCCGGTATGTGTGTGATTTAAGATAAAAGAGGAAAGAGAATGAAAGAGGAAGTGATTGCGGTGCAGTTACAGAGTATGTTAGGGATGCAGGTCGTATGATGGACTGGGAGGTGATGCAGGAGGATGAGTTTCCTCCCTCAGAGGCAATGAAGCTTCTTTGGTTCCTTTCTCACAGCACACCTTGCACTTTTCTATTAGTAAGACTGAAGATGCTGTCTGTGGTTATTGCCAGCCCTGTGGCACTTTCAACAGACCTGTCAGATGTGTTTCAGGCCAAGTCTAATATAGGGTAATTGTAATTTCAGCTGAATGTATGCTCCTCATATTTTATACCAATACCATTCTCTAGTCTTGCTGCAAACAACTCTGAGGCCCACATGCTGGTCCACCCCAGCAGCAACTGCACATCAGTGGAAGGGAAACTGGTTTTCCTGCTTATGAGCCAGTTTGTGCTGAGCAGGGATGAAAGGTGCCACAGCAACGCAACTTCTCCTGTGCCATGCTCTATTTCAGATGGAATTTCTTGCCATATATGACTTTTATCCACAGTGAATGCAAGTTTATCTCAAAAAAGAAAACGGCACTGAGATGAAAGAAAGATTTTGATTTTTTTTTTTTTTACATTGCCTTTTCTTTTGTCATGATCCACTTGTTTGTTGCCTTTAAAGATTTCCATGTTTGAGAAGGGAAAAAAGTTTTGCACTGCAATGCAGACAAATCAAATGGAGGAAAGGCAAGGTAGCTTAAGACATTTTTAGCGGGCTTAGAAACCATCTTCTCCAGGTCGCTAGTTGGAATCCATCCTGGGAAATTTAAGGGGGTGAGTGTTTACCTGTCAGTACGGGCAAAGTGGTATCAGTTACAGAGCAAGGAAGTAAGCGGATATGTGGATGGGAAATGATTTACGGGGGAGGGCAAGAGGTGACAGAAGATCTGAGATGAAGCTGGAGAATCCTGCTTTTACCTCCCCCTCCGTCACTGGGTGCTTATGCTGTTTAGATCCCTTTCTGATTAGTTCCTAAGTTAGTTATTTCTCTGTGCATCATCCATGGCACATTTGAAATATACTCATGGCCTTACTCTGGGCTAAAAAACCCAGGAAGTCACTCCTGGGGACGGAACAGCTCATCCCTCTTGAAGTGCAACAACTGTCCCTGGCATCGAGGAGTAAAACAGGTGCTCATGGTAACTTCAACCATGCAGGTTCCCTACCTCCCAGGGCTCACTGCCGGTAAGAGAGTCCCCAGTAGTTCCCCACTACCCTTGAGTCAAACCACCCCTGCAGCCTAGTGTCAGCAAGTGCCTGTGGCCTGACAGCCTGCAGGTACACTCACCAAGCCTGGCTCCAACCTCTCTCCTGGAAAAGAGCACCTGTTCCTGTCCTTAGCAGCACTGCTTTCGCTCAGATGGAGTCACTGAGAAAAAGATCTTTATGCTCGGTGAAGCCCAGCCAGCTTTAGCTGGTGGCTGGTGGAAGTGTCCCTTTCGGAACTTGCTCAGCTCTGATCTTGCTCTCTGAACTGGGAGCTTTTTGCATTGCATGATTTTTCTATAGATAACTGAGGTAGCATATAAGGTGCTTCATAGTAGCCTTATTGTGGCATTACTTACCGTAGTTCAGTCCACTTTGTGCACTATGTACTCAAAGTCACAGGTCACTCAGCATCAGCCAGTCCTGACCTCAGCCAGTTCCTTCTTTCACACTGTTGAAATTCAAACTTGCTGTATCAGATTTTATTGTGCTGTGAAACATCCCTATGGGTTATCTCCCTTTCTCTCATTTCTTAAAAGAAGTCCAAGCTAAATGCATCTTCTTCACACTCGTAGTAGTCATGCCCTTTGAAAGATCTTGATATTCTCTATCCTATCCCACCATTTCCAATCATCCAGTACAAGCAACTACACTGAGAATTATTAGCCTGTATAGTGTAGCTGTGTTGTTTTAACCTGTCTCTGACCTGTACAGGAGAACGTTTAGCATATTACAACTAAAGTTACCACTTAGTGTTATAGTTGATGATGTTAGACTGTCTTAGTATGGAGAGGGAGTTTTCAAAGAGTAGCACTTTATTTGTATTTTAAAGGCAGACCTCGAAAAAGTGTCGTCAAAATGCGAGCCTTTTTTGATTTCTGCTCATTTTAACCTTCCAACTAATTTGGAGTTTTTGTTCACTTAGGGTGCATCCCTCAGTGTAAATGGAGAAATTCTGGGTACAAAGGGGATGTAAATCCAGAGAGCTGTGCTTTTCCCTATTCAGCAGCAAGTCAGAGCTGAGTTCCTGACATTTTAGAGCTTTGGTCCCAGTAGTTAACACACAGAAAATATATTTTTGAGGGCAGAGAACGTCTGTTTGCTATGTGAGTACATGCTTAGCATAATAGATACCCAGCATCCGCTTGTGAGCTTTAAGGAGCAACCATAATAGCAGTGACAGCATTACCTTCTGAAACCCCAGAGGGGCCTCCGCCAAGATTTGCCCTCCCAGCTTCCAGCCATCAGCACTGTAGAAATTTCCTGAACTGGAGGCTGCATTGCATTAATAGTTCCTGATAGACTTATCTCTCCATTAATTTATCTAATCCCTTTTTGAACCCATTTATACTTCTAGCTTTCAAAACATCCTGTGACAGCAAATCCCCCAATTTAATTGCGTTGCATGAAAAAGAATTTCCTTTTGTTATTTTAATATTGCTACCGGATAATTTCATTGAGGGTCTCCAACTCTGTGTGATAATGTAATCATTCCTTGGTCAGCTTCTTAAAACCATTCTTGGTTTTATAAACTTCTGTCGTATCCCTCCTTCATTGTCTTTTTTCCAGCCTGAGGAATTACAGTCTATTTGATTCCTCACTGCCAAAAAGCTCTTACGTGTCTCTGGTCACCTTTCCCATGCCGCTTTTAATATTTCTAGGTGTTCTGTGTTCTATCTGAGTTAGAGACTAGGAGGATGCAAGATGCAGGCGCATTGTGGATTTCTCCAGCAAGACAGTAATTTCTTTTTCATTCTGTTTTTTCTCTCAGCTTCTTTCATAGCAATTCTTAAAAGTCCCTCTGGGCCTTTCTGACAGCGGCTGAACACTGAGGTGACCTTTTCTAATTATTCAAAGTGACTCCAAAATTTCTCTCCTGAGTGGAGCTGACCACCGTGTACCTACAGCTAACGTTATTTTTTCCCCACATGCTTTGGTTGGCATTCACCACCACCACTGAGTTTTGTCTTCATTCGCGACATCCTTCTGCAGCTTTTCCCCACTAGCTTCAATTTTGCGTGTTCTAAACAATGCTGTATTACCAGCAAACTTTGTCACCTCACTTATAGTGCTTTCCCAGGCTGTTTATGAATAGTGAACAACATATTTGTAAACTTTTTCCATTGGGAAAACTTATTGTACAGTTTGTTGCCTCTTGCTAATTTCTTCTTCTTCAATAAATGCTTAATTTCATTGCAAGCAGAGACTTGTTAAACTTTATTGACTAGAGAGTGTCCTACGCCACATACTCACCTAGGACTTTAACAGATTTGTGAGACATGTCTTCTTTCTGCAGAAACTGTTGGATCATTCCCCAGCATATCATATTTACAAGTGTCTACCAGTTTTGTTCTTTATTATACTTTCTAGTAATTTATTCACTGGAAAAGCCAGAGTCACTGATCCGTGGTTCCCTGAGTCCAAAATTGAATTCAAAATTGTTGTCAAATTTCCCCCCTTCTCTTCCTCAAGATACTGAGGCAAATTCAGCACGTGGTTGCAGGCCTCCATTAGGAATTATGTAATGTCTTTGTTTCAGAGCTCTTGGATGTTTACCTTCTAATCCTAGTGACGGGTTACTATTCATTTACTGATTTGATCTAAAGCCGGTTATACTCACCCTTCCTTTTCAGTTTCCTTTCTTTAGTTATTTTATGTGAGCTTGGCTGATCCAGCAGCTACTGCTGGTCCTAGGGGCCTAGAATACGAAAGAAGCTGTTCCCAAAAGATTGGGAACATTTTGGTCTGTTTCTGGACATCTCTGCTTTAAGGGCAGTAATTACTGCAAATTCTTTATTATGCTCAGCAAAGTCTCCTGTTAGCCTTTCCATATTTTTGGGGGGATTTCATAACCTCACATTCTGCTTGCACTCTCTAGGAACAATTACAAGAATTACAAAGTGCTATTTTTCCTATTATCTGGACACTTAATCTCAGGCTAGAACATACTCTCTTGCTTTTTGCTTACATTTTTCATTATATTGAATACTGCTCTGTATTTCAATGCCTTTTTCTTTTTTCCAGCACTGCTAGAGAAACCAGTCTTTTATTTTTAGCAAAGATTTCTCTGTTAAGTGGTGGGTAAATCTTGTTTTGGAGTTTAATTCCTTTGCTTCTCCAGGCTATATTTAAAGAACTATTAACCACCTCTCAAACAAATTGTTGTGGTTTGGAATACAGCTCATTTAAATAAGCAAGAGATCTGCACTCTTGTGCTTTGTATTTGTTTACATTGCATTCATGTAAGACGGATCCCTCTTCAGTTTTGCTAGGGGTATTTTTACACCCTACTTGTATTTTACACTCAGATTGTATCTTTGCAAATTTAACATCACATGATGAAAAGTAAATTTTTGAAACAAACTGTCCCGTAACTTCCAGTTAGCTTCTACAGTTATTTTTTCTCCTAAGCAAGTGCTACTTGGATTTAAGTCAGCTGTATACAATTTCCAGCATCATCCTCTTGATCTCCCTGCTTCATTTAGGGATCTTAATGAAAGTGCTGCAGCTGGTTGCTCCCCTTGTGCACAGACAACACCTAATCGTTTCGGATTTTGAAGACACATCTTTTGGCAGTCCAACTGATTTAAGTATATCATGTCTCTGATGCTAGTGGATTGATGATCCATGCATATTTTTATATTGCTCAAATGCCTGTTTATAGCTGTAACTTATATCAAGCAAAGTCCCTTTGTAACATATCCTTAAAAAAGGGATCTCGCCAAATAATCTCTATCGTCATAAATTTCTATAGGTTCTCCCTACTTGTTACTTACTTTGATTGTTAGTTAAGACATTCTGCACTGTGTATGTCAGATAGCATAAACTGTTGTTGGGCCAGTCTTTGACTAGATAATACTAGTGGTTGACAAGATTTGCAGAAACTTCTCTTTTTTGCTTTATTCTGCAGATTCTTAATCTCAAATTAAACTTGCACAAACTGTAATATCACAGCCTGTGCATTTATTCTTTGAAATATCTCATGAGAGTTAAACAAGAGTGTATTGTCAAACAGGCATATTAAGCCTCACTTAGCTTTTCCAGCCAAAAGTAAAGCCCTATACAGAAAAAGTGGAAATATTTCTGTTTCTTATGACTTTTCCACTAAACATTTCTTATGTTTTTAGTGCTAAGAAAGCATTTAGATTGTTAAGTGAATTGTCAACATTTTTCTGTGAACTTTCCTTGCAAACCCAGGCGGCAGAGCGGAAATACTTCTAGCTTTGTTGCAGGATATAAGTGAGAAAGAATATAAATCTTAAGTTGGTAAGAGAAGGGCTTGTTTGTCTCCAAGATCAAGTTTGAACTTGTTCAGCCTTCTGTAAGCGTCCAGATCCTTAAAACACCTTCAGAGCCTGAGAACATGCCCCCTTTGCTAAATGTCTTGCCAACTCTCCCTCCTTCTCATCTCCCTGTACTTTACATATTGAGCGCCTGATAAGTGCTCAAGAATGAAGACTGCACAAACACTTTAGCCTAAGGATTTCTCTGCCAGTAACTCTGAGACTTAAGAGCAGGCAAGTCTGCCTGTTCCCATACAGACAGAGGAATGAAGAGGCATTGAAATTAAGTGATTTACACAGGAAAATTGTGGTGATGATGTTGATGCTCATGGTTTCCTGGCTCTCAGTCCTGTAATCAGATCCTTAGGCAATTCTTTTTGTGTCCTATAGTTGTGCTATCCTAGCTCAAAATGAAGCCAAATCATGAATCTGAGTCTCAGCACCCCCAGACATGGGGAAATAGCTTGTAGGTTCTCTCTTAAATTCTTTCAGTGTGAAGCAGAATTTATTCAGGTCAGTAAAACTCCCTGAATAGTAGCTTGGGCTTTTATTTCTTTACTAATTTTTAGTCATATTTTTGGTGAACATCCAAACTGTTTGATTACAAGTCCAGGGAGAGGCTGGAAGAAGTCAACAGTAGGTTGATGCAGACTAGTGACATTAGCGCTAGTGATGAGAAAGAGAAAAATTCTGATGATAACTCTTCAGCTGGGCAGCCTTGGAAGAAAAAGAGATGAAATCATTTTGGCTAAAATGGATGTCTGCAGCTTCATTAAATCTCTCACAAAGAAACAAACCCTTGCCTGATAGCTTTTACAAAGACAGGAGCCATCAGAATGCCAAGAGAAGGCTCAGTTTAGACAAACACTTCAACAGCGTTCCAGTGCCGAAACCCTGCTTTCCTCCTTGTGCTGCAAGAATCAAGAGCAACACAGTCTTGGGGTCAGGATTCTTTTTTTAGTGGTTTTTCTTTTCCCCTATGACAGGCAGCTTAAATTCAGACATGAGGCAAATGCTGGATTTGAAAACGCAGCTTTCAGTGAGCAATGAATCTGGCATCCGTACACTGCATTGTGCTGCCAGTCCTTTTTTATATACCAACTCATGTGCTTCCTACCGCCTTATGAGCTGGGGCTGCCTGTGCCATGATGTAGCTATTATGACAATGACATCGCCAGTTGCCTACACCATCCAATCCCTTTAGATTTGGACTTCTAAGAAACAGCAGATTGGGAAAAATCAAGTAAATGTCAACTCTCTGGACTTAAAATCAGTCCTTTCTTCTGAGGAGCTCCGTGCACTTTACACACCCAGGCAAATAATCTTGGGAATTATGGAATTAGATGTTCTCATCTCAAAGGTATGAGGCACCATAGAGTTGAGCAGCTTGCCTATGAGCAAACCTGAAACATTTTACCTTCAAGAACAGATTCACCTCTCCTTATTCCCATGCTATGTGCTAGCTAAATGGCTGTTCTTGTCCTGCAGCTCTCTGAGCTGAGGCTTGATGTATCAAAACTATGAGTAAAAGTACAGCAAAATAATTTTCAGATGCACTGTTGCAGGACTGCTTTTGAGAGGAAAGCAGCTGCCTTAGATAGCTGTAAGACTTATAATTAGATGCTCCAGATCTCTGAAAATCAGAACCTCTGCTAATATGTAGCATCCTGTGCTGAAATACAGGCTGTGCTGGCTTGGGTTCTCTACCTCAGTTGTGGAGTGATTCTCATGTGCTACCATCTATCAGCTCTAACAGTGAAAAATGCTCTAACAGGGAGAAAGAAAAACACATTTACCACGTACCCTTTGCTGATGTCTCTCTGAACCTGGGCAGCATGTTCCACTCCCCTATTCCTCATAGGCTCAACTATTCCATTTCTAGTCCTGCTGCCATCTTCCTCCTGTTATTTGCAGAGTTTGCTCATCCCTAACCTGCTGTTTATCTACACTTACATCTGACTTACTTGTCAGACTTTTGTTTTCTATTTTCCTTCTTTGCTAGTTCCTCTTCCTCCATCTTCCTCTCTGTATGGCTTTCCTGTCTTATCCTTTACTTTCTTTTCTATCTTTTCACTTCTTCTGTGTGCTATGTGCCTCTTTGATCCTCCCTGCCTTTACTCTGGGTATCTCCCATTTCATCCAGTGCCTTCAACCTGCCTCCTGTGATGATGGGACTTTCCTTACATGGCCTTCCAGTTACTGAGGTGCCTGCCAGGGTCTCTGCATGTGCCTCTGGGAAAGCTTAGGCAGTAACTGAGGCAGAGGGAGCTCTCTATGGGCGGATAATCATAGGTCAACTAATGCACACTGTCTGTAGCCACATGTTAACTGAGGGCTGCAAGCACTGTAAAGTATGAGAACACCTACTGAACTCTAGCTAAACTGTTTTGTATTCACATACTTTTGATGCACATCAACTGAAAGTGGGTTACATAGAATATCCTGCCAAGCGTTCTGAATAAATGAGCTTGTACAGTTAACAGATGATAAACTTCTCCACCAACTTTCCAAAACCCACTTCACTTCTCTCCAGTGCTTTTTGAGGTCAGCTGCAAAAGTAAGCATTTCACTTGAACCAGCTGTTCAAATTAAAGTCTCTTCTCTGATTCCTAATATTGTCTGCCTATACAAATTCACACGCTTTGTTCTCACCTTTTGTCCATCTTCTGTCTGGCCCCCAGTCACTCCCTTTTCTTGGTACAGGCTATTGGCTGGGGTGTTCCCTACAGTGCTATGTGAAGACACCTCACAGGTAGTGGGACCAGTCTTTACACATTAGCATGCTGCTTCTTCTGGACTAATGAATTCTGTTTTCCAGGATAAATGACTTCACACAGGGCATATGAACCCGTGAAGAAACTTCTTCCAATGCCTGAGCTTGATCGCTAAGAGCTGTCTCAGGTGTTTCTCTGTGCAGAACTGCTGTGCCTCAGCTTTGTCTCCACACCCACCTCTGTGGCTTCTTTCAAGCTATCCCAGTGTCTAGACTGGCTTCTTCGTCTTCCTCTTCCTTCAAATCTCTTCTGAGACTTTACTTCAAAGGCCCGTATAAGTGCCAGCCTCAGTGACAGATAAAGTCATTTACTTACTAATGAAAGTAACTCATAAAAAATAAAAGCCCAAACATTTCCTATATCCTGGAAATAGGCCCATAATCAGGCCAACCATTTGCTGCTTTTCTGCCTGTATTTCTCTGTTGTCCATTCTTATCTTATATAATGCACATCATCGCTGAATCCATGTTTTTTCTATCTATTTTTGTGTGCTATTAATGTGCACAGGAATCCTGATAATATAGCGTGTATATGTGCTTTGGAGAGTATATGCATGTGAACATTGCCTTCCAGTTGAACTATATCCAGAAAGAGAGAGACTGGAAGGGAGATCTTCTGCTCCCCCAGCTCGTGTGTATATGCAAAGCACCAGACTGAAGGAGCATCTATATTACTGCTTGCTCAAAGCAGCAGAGACTCTGTCATACATAATACAGAGACATCATTACTAATATAAAACACTGCTGGGGAGAAGGGACACATGGGCGGGCCAAGATGGCAGATGGCTTTTAGTGCCATGCTGCTTTCAGTTCTTCTACCTTTGTAATTTGTGCAATTTAAAGCCTTTGGTTACTGTTTTTAGTCTGCTGTCCATTGGCCCTAGTGGGAGCTTTTGTTGTTCTGCAAGAATGCAGTGTATTTTTAGTGAGGGCCACAGCCAATAGTATGTGCTGTGTTCTCCTGGTGGCTGGTGTTACAAAGGCAGGCTAGTCAAGAATAGCTTTTATGATCAGCTGGTTTGCTGAAGAATTGATGAAAATAGCAGTTGTCTTGGCCATATAACCTCTGCTCTGCCGTACCGCAGGATTTTGCAGTCACTGTGTAAGGCTCTAGTGCCGAGGTAGAAAGCTCTTTGGCAGCTAAAGAGGGAGGATGGAAATAAAATATGCCTCAAGAGGAGGTAGTTTGTAAGTGGGAATGGGGATGCGTGAGAGAAACGTCTTTGATGTGCATGGTGATGGATAAACTCGTTGTGGGGGTGAGGAAAGTGAAGGAGCTAAGTGGTCCTTCCTACGCTTTAGGAACAGTATTTAGGAAATTTGGAATTGCTTCTGGCTATCTCAGATCTGCCCTATCATGCGGGCCAAAGTCACTCAGATTTCTTTAGCCTCAGTCTCCCGTCTATAATGTGAAAATGAATAAGTCGTTCTCGTTCCCTTCATTCTCTGGGATCTCTGAGGCTCTCTGAGACCTGCTGATGGCTGATGCTGGAGGAGAGTAAAGTGTTGGTATAGTCAGTGCTGATGATAGATATGCTGGGCAAGATTGACTGGCCTGTTTGTAGCTGAGGAAAGTTTCTTTTCCTTTCTGTGCAAATTGCACAGGGGCGGTCACAGTCATAAATTCTGTCCATCAAGATCAGTGCCTGCAGGCAGGTGCAGTAAAGCAGGCTGACTCATTTTCTATTCCCAAACTCTTTTTTGGCTCAGTTCAGCACCATAAAATCTAGCATTTGCTATATCTTATACAGAGGGGGCTGCACACCTCCATTTGTTACATTAACTCTAATTTTGTAGATGGTTTGTTGTGGCTTGGCCCAAAAGTGGAAGCACAGATTTGCTGTGAAGGAGAAGTAGGAAATGGTGAAAGTCTTGCCAGGCACCCTCGAAGGAGAAGTAGGAAATGGTGAAAGTCTTGCCAGGCACCCTCTCCTCTGTGGATAGATACCCGCTTTAGTTTCTGGACTGAAGAAACTGAAAGAAGCAACCGATCGTGTGGAAGCTTACTGGAGTCTTCTGAGCTAGAAAGAAGGCCAAGATGCAAAGGCAGAAATTTAGATTCCCATGGCAGCTGGCACGCACTCTCTGTCTTCCCTCCTTTTTTACAGCCCTTCCACATTTTCTCATGCTTGGACTTCATCTCAGATTTGGTGGGTTTGTGTGAGGCTCTGTCTAATTAGAGTGGGTAAAAACAGCTCAGCCACGCACAAGCTTCTTATGGGTCTTGTAGTGCAGTATGGTTCTTTACACATTACGCATTTACATGGCAGTTTTAATACCAGATCTGCTTATGTACAAATGTACATTCATCTATTACCGAGTATGGGGCTCCTTATACTACAAAGACCATGTGCAAGCAAGCAATCTTGCCATGGAGTTTTGTTGCATTTCTGTAATAACAATACTTTGATCTGGACCCAAAGCTCTGAGACTGCATTGTTGGAATACCTTTGCATATGTATATTGGTTCATTTGAGCTCATCAGCTTATATAGCCTGGATTCTAAGTACCAGCTGAATTCCCGAGATGATTTAGGAATTTCCTAGATGTGCTTTTGGATTTATTTTTTTAGCATTGTCCTTCCTATATTTTTTATCCGTTTCCCTATGATCTGAACGTATATTAAGAGAGGATTTTTTTGTTATTGGAATTTGAGTGAACATGAAACTTGAATGTAATAACCTATTTCTAACTCCATTTTCAGGAGTTGTTTTCATCTGAGTTCATAATACATACAGTAGCTATAAAAAGACATATTATATTTTCAAGGTCTGTCACATTATTTACCATGTGCGAACATAAAACCTCTCTGATGCTTCCTGATAAACAGTCAGACCTAGTAGCACAGCTGAACAACAGGTTAGGTACATCAGGTGCATAACCAGCTTCAGGTGGAGTAAAGAAGCCAAGGGTATAAGAACATGCTCTTTCTAGAGGACAAGGATGTGTTGAGAGATCTGCAGTTGCAAATGCTGGAGTATGTGGGTTAACACAAACATTTCTGGTATTTCGTGGCCTAGCACTGCTACCTTCCAGGCAGTCAGTCATCTAAGCAAAATTTCCACATGGGTGGCTGCTGAAGAACACAATGCCCCTTACCCTAGGGTGAATCCTAGCTTCGTTGAAGTCAATGACAAAACTCCCTTTGACTTTAGGAGGGTCAGAACTGGTGTTATCTGACTTCCATTCAAGCTTAGAGTTGGAGATATCTCACAGGAAAATAGTTCAGAGCCTTCTGCCTAGGGGATGGAATAGCTCTATGGATTTGCAGATCTTTCACCTTTATGGCCAAAGAGGGCTTATCCTCCTCTGGATCCGGATGTGCCAGTAGAAGAAAATATTGCCCTCAACTGTCCCTCCCAGAGGTAATTGCTTCCTCGTTCCTTAACCTGCTCTAGGGAAAATTAGTTTGTACAACTGGAAATTGTGATTTCAGCTGGGATATTTGAACTGGAGTGAATTAGGGAATGCTCATACAAGCTGCACAGCTTGCAGATCAAAATGAGGTGGGAACTTGGAGGTGCAGAGCAGCTGTGGGTGGTAAACTTGGCCTGGACAGAAAAAGGACATGCATCCATAGTTTAAGACATCAGAAGAATGGCACCACCTGATGGTTCCTTTGCATGATCAATATACCTAATGGGTGCTAGCTACCACTCTTTGAGAGCCGGAACAGTCTGCACATGCAGGCACTTGCACACATGCAGGTCTAATTACTCTCAGGAAGAACCTTACAAGGGCAGAGGGCTATGTGGGGTTTGAATGTTTGCCTGAACCAAACCTCTTTTGGAGAGGTGGAGAGCTTCGATCCCTAGATCTTACATTCCTTTTGGAAAAGCTTTTTCTTGCATTCCTTTTCTGCTGATCTAGGTCTTCCCATAGAGCTGCTGCCACAGGCTGGGGCTCTTAGGCTGTTGCTGTGTGGTCTTCTGGTGGGATGAGCGGTCACCCAGTGATGATGCATCCTTGTGTTTCAGGCTGAGCACGTCTTCAGGAGGTGGGAGGTCCCTCATAACTACCATCGCACAACTGCCCCATCAGACTTTTTGTACCTTAAAAACTGTAGCTTTAGTTTTTGGTAGTGTCTGAAAGGCCGTTGTCAAATAGCAACCTGAGAGAAGGCGTCACAAACTCTCTCATTTACATGTAAGAGCCACCCTCAGGCCTATGAGGTACTGATCCAAAAATGTGTGTGTGTGTGTGTGTGTGTGTGTGTGTGTTTATGTGCACACAGCTGAAACTGAGAACAGTATATACAGTGAGCTGATTTCCACATGTAAGTGCATGGGTCTAGTGGCCATAGCTGAGTTCAGGTGCTGGTGAATGCTCTGGTGCACGTAACTGAGCTTGTGGGTTGGTTTCTGCTGTCTACCACTTTAGTGACCCCGCCACATTTTGTTTTTATGTAAAATGAACACTACTGGACTAAATCATTGGAGAACAGTATAAATCACACAGAAAACAAGTGAAAAATATAAATAAGTTTCTGGAACAGCACAAAAGGGCACAGAGCATTTTTTCCACAATAAAAGGACTTTATCATTTGAGGAATACACACTCGGTATTCTAACGTGTGCAAAAGGCTAACAAACCTGGGCTGCTTGATTTTCGGGTGACAGAACTTGTTTTGTTATGCAGTATTTGTTGCAGAATCCTGGGCTCAACTATATTTTATAAAAAGAGAAGATTTCTCCCATTTTTAATACAGCTCTTCAACACCAAAATGTCCTCTTTTTATTAGGTTGCATGCTTGTGTACAAAGAGCATATAGTGCTTGATGGCCATCCATAAACAGAGCATTTGGTACCTCTGATGTGCGTCTCCTAGGCTGTGGAAGAAATCTGATCTCCTTATTTATAAAAAATTCTATGAACATTTATGTATCATACAATTTAACTTTCAAAATGATTCCACAATTACATAATTCACAGACTGTGCTACTTTGGTGCCAGCATTTCTTTTGCATCTTGTTTGTTTGCAAGAAGGTTCTTCTGGCATTTTTGAATTATAAGTTGGCAAACAAGAATTTTTTCCTTTTTGACTTCAAAGCAAACACAATAATAAAGACTTAACAGCTGGAGCCTTGTGGGAAGCCTGCTGACACCTTATTTAGTCTAAGTTTTTAAATTACGTTAAGAAACGAGAAGACTGAACTTATTCAAAGTACTTTGTGCCCTTCAAATTGTAACTGAAGTCCCATATCCTATTAGAGCGATAAAACTGTGGCCCTTGGGCAATACAAGGGGGCTGGGAACATAGGGGTGGGATGACTCAGTGTCACAGTATGTGAAGCTGCTGACTGTGCACCGGGAGGGTCTTAGAGCTTGGATGGGGCAGCACACTGAGGCCAGAAGGCACTGCAGAGAGGGCAGAAGTGACAGTATGCTTGATTTTGTTGTAGCTGCAAACTAATCTCCAGGACAAACAATCCAGACAACAAACTCACAAGGGATGTTTTGAACTCTTCCTCTGTGAAGGCTTTTAAGCACAGGCTGAACTACTATCTGTCAGAGATGGTCTAGGTGTGGTCGCTACTGCCTAGCTGCAAGAAGCTGGGCCAGCAGATCTCCTGAGGCCCCTTTGGCTGCAGACTTCTATGAATTTATTATTGTAATGATGAGATTCTGGGCAAGAACAACTGAAAGGGAGACAAGAATTGTTTTAGCAGGGAAATAACAGAAAAGGGAAATGCTTCTCATTTTTCCTTTTTCTATGAGGCAATCATCATTAAAATGAGCGGTTGCTGCAGTATTTGTCATCCTTCCCATTGGGGTTTGCTTAGTTGCTTATTAATGTTGGATCTCAAGGTGAATGTGAAAGACTAGTGAAAATCAGTGACTTACATCTGGCTTCAGGGAGGACTCAACTTCTAAGACTCAGGAGATTCAAGGGGTTTTGTATTGCTTGTTACATTTGTACAGCGATGGAAGAGGGCTGGGCAGCACATCCTTGATGTGATCAGCTTTTGGGCTAGTCTATGATACTCGACCAGGTTGCTGCAGCTTTCTGGCGAAGGATGCCTCATTGCTGCTGCTTTCCTGCACTATTCTGAGTGTGGTTATCAGATGCAGCTCAACGCAGTGGGATTGTCTTGAAGGGCATGGCTGGAGGCGCCATAATCCAAGTGTCTGGGTCCTGCCCATTTGTTGGCACTGAGGGTCAGGACCTGACAGTGGGAATGTGCTTGAAGGTTGCAACATGAACTTTGCCTGGGAAGTTTTCTTAAACTGTCAAGGTGCAGCAGTTGGAAGACACACCACGTCCCACCCCTTCACTGTCTGCTGGCTCTGGGTTGAACACTTAATATGGAAGGAAAGGCAACTAGGAGAAGGACGCATTTGCACCCTCATACGAATGCTAGGTCAGTCTGGCTCATTATCTATTTCTGCTTGAGGTAAACAGAATCACTTATTACTAACTGGCAGAATCTGTATGGATAATCAATATGGGGACCTCTGTGGCTTGTTTCTTTCATGGCTGTACTAGGATCTTCTGTTTTCTCTCCTTTGATATTTTTATCAGAATAATTCAGTGTGACAATGTTTTTAAGCTAGTGAGAACAACCAAGGGATAAACAGTTCAGTCACCTTGGCCTCTTTCTTTTCCCAGTATTAAAAGTGAGACTAGCTGTTATTATGATACAGTATTTTACTCATTGACTTTCTTTTGAGAGTTCATAATGTGGAAGCTATTTAAAAAAATCAATTTGCATAAATGCTTTTTAATAACAAAAATGTGTTTACTCTCCCTTGACTGGTTAATCATATTCTACATAGCAATTTTATACAAAAACTTATGCGTATATGCACATATATGCATATATATTCACACACACATGTTCACATGCACAAAGCTTGTACCATCTAGCTGGAAATTGTTCAGCTGAGAAAAATAATGTGCCCACCAAAACAATTGTAATTTTTCAACAAGATCCCAGTGTTTTCTTTGTAAAAAACTAGGATTGGAAAAACATGAGGTTTTCCTGCCAGATTCCATTCATTTTCAGCAGGAACAATCTGCTCCTCTCAGCTGAACATTTTACAGCAAGAATGGCTGGAACTGAGGAACCAGCTCCTGTTTGGAAATAGTAATTGTTTTTAATGAAAATGCCTGCCTACCATTTGGAGCTAATACTAGAACCATGATTCCACTAGGACAAAGCATCAGCTGGACAAAAATATATAATGCAAAGAGGGCAAGATGTCATGTTACCAGGAAAGCAAAGGAGAAGCTCTTTCTTTTTCCCTGCTTTTTCTTTTTCTCTCCTTTTCTATTGGTTTCATCTGTGGTTCCCTAAGAGATACCAGATAATAAAAAGGGCAAGGGCCAAAAATCACCTGGTGGTGACTGGAGTCATGCCAAACCATTGTATGTTTGAAAACAAAGCTGATGGTAAAGGAGCAGTATGTTAGACCTCCCTGATAGTTAGCTTGGAAAAAATATAACCAGCTTGGTAGAAATAATCTGTTGTGTACGGAGATAGATGTGATCGAGAGGGCCGTTCAAGCTAGTACAGATCTATCCCCTCACTGAAGAAACATGAGTCTTAAAATAAAGTTTTTTACACAGTGGTGGAGATTAAGTAATTCCTTAAATACCTCTATGCAAGGCAGCCTTTGCTGCAGGTCTTATGACTGGGTGCAGATTAGGAAATCAGAGAGGCAGAGTACATGTTGCTACATTGAAAGTTAGCCAAACATTTACAAGCAAAATTACTCCCAAACTCAAGATTTATGGTGGTGAAAATCCATTAATGGATAGCTACCTTTTACGTAACCTGCTTTGCTTGTCGATCTTTGCAGTTTACCCTCAAACACAATGGAAGGTGTCTCTGATGCGCTGCACCTCTTCCCATCACATCAAGCATCTGAGCTGCCGTCACTGGATATGAAAGACACCTCCCAGTTAGCATCTGAAAGTTAAGGCTGACATTTTTACTTACTGTGCTGTTTACAAGATTATCAGCATTTACTGGCTTTACTGCTTCAAGTTTGGCTGAGAATGTTAGATTCTCTGATTCTTTCACTCTGATAAAACTGCCCTGCAATTCAATTTACACCAACCTGTCAACAAGCTCAGAATATTGTCTGAAAGCGCTACAAGGGTAGCTCACTTTTTAAATATTTTTTCTTTAGAATTTACTTGAAATGGGAGAAGGAGCATATTAGTTGAAAATACACAAAGTATAACATTGTATCTGAGATAATCCAAGAGTATTAGAGAGGACCGAGATTTTTAGGGAGAGGATTTATCTTTATTAGATGGGCTGATACAGTTGAAAATAATAGGCAAGGTTTCAGGCACACAAAACTTGCTGTTGGACCAAATTAGTGAAAAGGACTCCAGAAATTAGGCTCTGATTCAATCTGCTAGGGAAGATAGATATTTAGATACCTGAAAAATGTCTAATATAATGATGACACTATTTATTTTCACAGCAGGTGCAGGATGGCTTTTGATATCAATGACCACTGGAAACAAAGACAACCAGAAGTGTGAACTCACTCTCACCCCAATAATTCCACTGTGATAACATAGGTTAATGCTGAAAATAATTCAGGTCGCTGCGTGAATCTACCAGACCATAGCAGGTTCTTTACAGGCATTTCAGTTTATCATGCTATATTTGAAGAAGTCTAAAAAATGCCCCTTAATCTGTAGCTGTGACAGAAACTTGTCTCACTGACAAATTTGAGTGTCACCTCCATTTCTGCATCTCACATTCCTGTATGGCCAGTGTGGTTTGGAATAGTACAGAGGGGAGTAAAGGCTGTAGCTAGCTTTACATGCACCCAGATTTCATGTTGCTGAGTGCCAGTCTGGTCAGGGAGGAACTGTGTGTATTCTGGAGGTGATCCGTGGCCAAAGGACAGCCAGCTTGGATGGCTGTGACCCAGGCTGCAGCTACACGACAGAGGTGTGAATAGGTAGATGTGCTGAAGTATTAGAGAAACACGCAGTGAGATACATTCTCGTTTGCCCAGTCTACTTAGCATTTGACCACCTTTTCGCTATTGCAATCAAAATCTGTTAGCAAAGTAGTTATACCTCTTTATAAAGACTGCTGCCTAGTAATGCAGCCTTACTGATGCTCAGAGGGAAATCCTGAAGCTAGTGTGACAAACTAATGCATTAGCACTGTGCAGATGGGCCAGAAATCCTTCGAAGAATCATCTCCTCTTTTCCTGGATTTACTAGCAACACAAAGGAGACTTATGGGGGTAACTATAGATACACTGAAGCATTTGTGGCTGGATTTTCACAGCGATTTAAGGAACAAACTTCATTACAATTTGGTACTTACATTTGCTCACAAATCTGGCCTGTTGATTGAGAATCCAGATTTTGCAGTTTAAGCCCATATCTACAGAAAACTACTCTCAGAAATCTTTAGTTGAAGCTGTTGATGAGCCAGACGTACTGTCTAGGCAGGAAGGGCTGAGGTGAGCGGCACACTGTCTTGGAGAGAACAGCTGTGTCTTGGATTCAGAAGGAAGACGTTTCAGCCAAGATTGAATCTTCAGCCCTGCACTAGTGTCAGCCAATGAATTGTTGCTGTAAAACCTGGATCCTGTGTTCGAATAGGATCTGGCATTATGGAACATGCATTTTGGTTCAGGTGCTTGAGGTAGATCCCTGAGTTTGGATATCTGAACACACCAAGATTGCAAACTTGCAAGTTATCTGGTGAGCAAGCAGTAGATAGTAATTTATTTCTCTTGGTGAATGATATTCACCTGGAAAGAACCTGGGTCTGCCATTCAAGGAGGATGAAGAACATGAAATGCAGCTTTTCTAATATTTCCCTTTATGTTTTTTTAATAAATCCCAGTTTATTAGTCATTTCCTGTTTTGCTTTAGAGAAAGCAAAAAAATCTATAAAAAGCCTCTCCATTAATTTCTAAATGGGAATTAGAAAAGATGGTAAACTGTGCAATTGCTTCTTTGAGCTGGAGGAATTAGATCTGACACTATTTTCTTGTTTGTGGGGCTTGCTGGAAATGGGTATTTCTCCACTGAGTGCTTAGAGATCTGACATAGCTGCGCATGTTCAGATCCATTAATAATAATAGCTTTGAGTATGGAACAGTTTGATTATGTTTATTATGTTTCTAAAGCTTGTAGTTGATTTTGAGGGAAATAATGGCACAAAATGACAAGGTTTTATGCTATGCGTAATTCCCGTGCTTGTTCTTTGAGTTGTATTTGCTTCTGCCATTCCCATATGAATTTTGAGTTTTTATTACTGTATCCGTTAGATAATTCTGTGTTGACTCGTCTATTCTGTAGGGGTATGGATGAGCCCTCTGAAGAGATATGCAGCACAGCATCAACTAGAGTAACCTAAAAAGACTTTCCAGGTCCTAGCTATTTCTGTGAAACACATGAGAGTAAGGTAGCATCTTTCTGCCCCCTTCTGAGCTAACTTAAGGAGTAGAAGAACATTAAGAATGTGTGCCACAGTCTTTGGACAGACTCTGCTAGGCTTGCTACCTGGATGGGTCACAAGGGCACAAAGTGTGTTGGCGCTGCTGTATTCTTGCAGAGCTGACCACACTGCAACTGCTTCATTCCCTTCAGGTAGCTGCTTCAGAAGGAATATTGTAGGTTGTTGTGTTGTAGGATATTGCACTGTAGCCAAGGTTTCTCTTACTGGGTGGGCCTGGGACTACCTCCTTCCCGATCTGAGGCTTTGACTCCATGCTGACTCCACCTTGGGACAAGACCTCGGTGCCTTACATTGTCCTCCTTGTGCCCTGGCTTCCAAGCACAGAGGAGCTGTGTGCACGGCTCGTGCAGGTGTATGCCCCCAGCCCTCCCAGCTGGCTCCTTGGGCCTGCCTTGGTCTGCCTCAGCAAACACATGACATGTATCCCTGCAGAGAAGCAATATCTGCACGGTATATTAAGAGTTTTTGTGGGCTGTGCATCTAAAGAGATTTTCAAAAATAAATTGGCTTAGGTGAAATAGTACTTTCCCGGTTCTTTCCTTTCTTCTTTGCTTTCTCTCTTCCCTCTGTAGCTCAATCTGCACTGCTTGCATTGCGTTGCACAGTAAATTCTCTAGTCGCTTTGCTAGTAGGTGCATTTCTATCTTGGGCGATGACAGGGAGTGTGTTTCGGTGATTAGTATTTGACTGTAACAGTGGGGCCCAACAATATCCTTAAAGTTTATGCAGACAGTTCCTGCACCTCCTGTCTGTAGCAATCTCCTGAAACTCTCTATTGTCTTGGGTAATCGGAGGTCAATGAAGGTCCTCTTATTTTCTCTTTCTTCTCTAACGGTAGAATTTATGCTGTCCCTGGTGACTTATATTCCCTTGTTCAGCTCAGACTGTGGTTTCATTCAAACAGAGCAGTAGGAAGAGATAAAGCAAATTAACACACTGAACTCATCCTTATCTAATGGTGCTATCACACTACGTCAAAATAGTACTACACTAGGTCGTTTAACTTGAGAGATGACGTGGATTTTGTGTGAGATAATATGAGAGGAAAATGCAAGTGTGAATCAGAGAGCCCAAGAATGCTATTCTGAAAACATTGACTCTGAAATATCAGCCTAAATCTTTGTAATTACCCGTAAAAGCTGATAGCTATGAAACATTACATATGGAAGAATACGTATTGGGATCTATGCTTTCAGATTTAGACAATCTAGTAGGATTTGTGGAAGGAGTGGCTTTTACAGGATTTCAGAAGTTGAGTGCCAGTATCAGTAGTGCTGTTAGATATGACTTCTGCTTAGTTGCAGTTATAATGACCTTTTCTGTTCCTCAATTTCTTATATTCCATCGCTACACGATTTGTGATGTTCTATTATTCTTTTGTTTAACATGGCTGAAAAATCTGTTTTACTTCACTGCTTCCTATTGACATGTCCGTTTTGGGGGGGTATGAGATCAGTTGTCCAGATTGTTTCATGTGGTGGTTAGGACTCTTTCTGTTACAGCTTCAGACAACGCAGAAGACCTTGTTTCAAGTAATCAACTGAAATATACAGTCCCAGTTATACGTATATGTATTTACAAATTTACTGAAGACCAGTATTTTTCATAGGAAAATAATGGAAATGAATTATTAACCACTGTAAATAGTCATTTTCCTTTGATTTAATTGGAATTGAAATTTTCCTTTCAATTTAAAAGACATTTTTCATAGTCAACATTTTTTAAAATTTCTCTTTTGAGATTTTGGATTTTTAAATGCACAATCAAATTAATTATGCCAGGGATCATTTTATCCCTTTTTCCAAATTTCTAAATTTCTCAGCTTTTAAAATGTTACAAATGGCAAAAGGAAAAATAGAATCAAAAGCTTTAAAATAATAGAGGTAGTTGTGAAACTACTCCCTTGAATGGCCTTCCGGAAGATCCTATCTCATCTCTCTCCCTTGACTCTGTAGGGTCTTAAAGTGGGTATATGAAGTTAGATATTTAAGTTACACAGTGTAAATCCCTCCCATACTGTTTCACACTTATGGTGGATTCATTTGTGGATCAAAGTTCACGGCCAAATCCCTTAGCTAGCCAACTTTAAAAATGTTTCTATATCATAGCAGGTCCAAAAAAGGGGATCCTATGCTTTTTAAAAGATGGTTGTGAAGTCTCAAATGTCATTGGGAAGGCCCAAATTGAAAATCCTGGACACGTTCCATTATGCCAGCAGGAAATTAGGAGAACATGTTCTCATGTTAGAGTTGATGTGTCAATTTCTACATTTTTACACTAGTCGTTATCAGCCTGTTGCCCCTCTCTAGACTACTTTCCACTACAGAGTTTTTTGTCTGTGAATTAACTCTTGGTTCTTGCTGTGGGGTAGAATGGTGAAGCCCTTCGTTTTTGAAATGACTCTGCTGTGGACAGTATAACTGGGTGTGCACATTTCCCTTTGCATAGTAACTAGGTCTTGCTGCTAACACTATATCACTATATAGTTATCTCAACCACTATAGGTCAAAATAAGCTTTTTAAGTCTACTTAATAAAAAGTATTTGCAGTCAAGAAACAAATCAGAGTGCTTGTGCAAATTTTCCCATATTTTTAGCATTATGGTAAAGCAATATACTTAAATATAATTGCTAAGTAATTAGGGAAACCTGGAATATAGTCTGCTACTCAGCTGAGCAGCTGAACAGGAGTTTTACCCTTCAGATCTGCTAAAACTGCTGGAATACTTGGTGCCCTTGTTATAAATGTCCTATACAAGGGCACACATACATGGGCACTCTTTGCCATACATTACATGCCCTGCAGCTTTCTTGACCCTACACTCTGAAATCAGTCAACCCTCCTTTAAAATATTTGGCCCTGAGCAAGTATAAAGTTGTTGTGTGGCAGGTGAGGGGTTAATGGCAAGCAGGCAGCTGCTAATGCCTAGCTTCTGAGGCAGTATGGTCTTCAGGGGTAATTTATCCAGGCAGAATCTGACATGAGATGTGACATTTACCATCAAACTCAGCTAGGGCCGTTGCACATATTCTTAGGGCTATCAAAGAGAGCTCATGTTGGCCTTCTTCCTCTTTGCCTACTATATATATTTTCGTTAACTAGTTGGAGTCTCACTGTTTCTAAATATGCTTCTATTAGGCGTCTGTATACGTACTTCCCTGACTAACTAGGGAAATGTGCTGTTACTTGATGACTTACCAAAGAGTACTGAGTGATAATTCCACAGAATGAGGTGGGCTGGAGAGAAGTGATTGTGAGAGAAGATATCAGCAACCAGATATGTAGAGGCCAGACAGCACTAATTGGGAAAAGAGCTCAGCAAATATTTGAAGGTTTCGATATGTACCTGAATAATACCTTAGAAAAAGTTTGAAGTAAATAAGATAAAAAGAGATATTGACTATCAGCGGTGAAACTGAGGCTCAAGCACTGGGTGATGAGAACACTTAAGTCCAACAGAGATTAATTTGTACGGGTCTCCAGGTCTATTAGTCGTAAGGGAAGCTCAGCGCACTGGTGCCAGAGGAAAGGCTCTGCAAGCAGTGGATGGTAGGTCTATTTGCTTGCAAGGGTTCCCTCCACAGGGCCGGCAAAGGCAAGTGGGACCAAAAGGAGCCTAAGGCCCTGCCCGCGCTGTAGTCATAGTTGGGAAAATACACTTGAATTAGCGGATAAAAGTGCTGGGAACGCGTGAGCTTTGTCGGCACATGCAGGAACCCTGGCAGTCTTACTTGGCGTATGCTGAAGTCTGGACGGTGTATAAACTACAGTTATTTCAGTGAGAAGAAGGCAGGAAGGTTCTGCAGTTGTACTCCTAACAGCAATGCAGATATATCTTTCCTTGTGCCACTATCTGGCCTATCGGTTCTGCTCTCTGTTACTGTGAGTATAAATCCACAAGCACTCTGACATTCAGTTTGTCACACAGATGAAGAATTAAAAAAAATAAAAATGAATTAGAATAAAGGGAAGCAAGGTAATTACACTCATCTTCACCATATTCAATTCAGCTCCATCCAGATCTCTAATTTAAGGTCAGCCCAATAATTCAGTGAACAAAATAGAAGTGGATGCCATTAAAAACTGAATATTTACCAGGTTTCAGTGCTCATTAAATATAGCTGTTTCTTCACCTTGTTGTTTTTTTTTTTTTATTTTTTTATTTTACAGGCTTAAAAGTGAAAATTCTGCAAATACTATACTAACAATAACTACTGGCAATCTGATTCTGAATGGCACCAATGCTAGTTTTGGTTGATTTTCATACACAAGCTTACTATCTTTGCTTAATTTTTAGAGGGACTATTCACATTCAAGCAAAGAATTTCTATTTACTTTTCTGAGGAACTGAATAGTTAGGGAATGGATTATGGAACCAATCACTTCTGCATTGCTTCTTTAGCCCTCTGGTGAGCCTGAAATGTGTTACACTGTCTGAAGGTTATTCACTGGGGCAGGTGAATGAATGGGTGGTCTCTGTTCAATTTTTAATCTGCACATCACTTAGCTGCTGTCTTTGATGATGCTCTCAACAGAGAGGCCAAGGGGGGAGCAGATATTGCAGCAGAACTTCTTATGCCTTTTTTCTATGTTAAAATTTCCTGCTGTTGCTAAATAGGTCCAAGCACAGCTCCCAACAGTGAAAGTGACGGATAAACAAAGCAATATCATCTGAACTGGAAAACAGAAAGAATAGAAAACATAATAATAAAAATGTTGGCAGTGATGAACATCTTGTCTGCACTAGAACTCCCATCAGAAGTAACAAAAATGTGAAATTTTAGGAAAATCTCAGTAAGATAGAAGCATTAAATTTGGTTCCTGTAGCTCAGGATAGAGTGTGTTTCTGCAGGGCAGTTTCAGACATGATTGCCTTATTCCTGGATTACCTACCCTCTGAATAAGTCAGATTTTGATTTCCTTCAGTCTGACTCCCTTCATGAGTATGACATTCATTTATAAACAGTAAAAAGCTGTCTAGTAACTGGCCTCTCTTCCTACTGATGTGTCAATGAACTTCCAGTGCTCCAGCTGTGATGTTCGAGGCTTCTCTTTGCCAACAGGCTATGCTGCAGCACGCACAGGACTCTGACTTTCACTGTGAGATCAAAATGAGGGAGAGGGAGGGCTGAAGGGAAGAAAGCTCATACGCAGATATTAACAGCTTCAACAACTAGCAAAAAATAAAGAGGAAGCAATGTAAAACGACAGATCACATGTGACACGTTTTGTTTCAGGGCTTGTTGCAATGTGAAAGTTGAATCTTTGAAAGACCGTGGCCAAGGAGTCCTTCTGCTAAAGGACAGTGTGTAAGATAGGCAGAACATAGGAGCCAGGGTGGTCTTGAATGCAGCTAAGCAGATGGTGCTAGCAGGTTTGAGGACCTTCCTCTGTAGAGGGGAAGCTCCTTGCCCCTGCTGCTGCTGCAGCGGGTCACGCTGTGTTACACATTCCCTGCAGGCTGCGCTCAGGGCTGATGTCTCTGAGCACTGTGATGGCTGTGGGGAAAAGCCCAAGGCTGCCCATTTCAGGTAAATGGTGTCACCTGTTGGAAATACATACATTCGGATTTTAGAAGGACACAGTAACCTGTCATCTGGCTCACATGATAGCAAACAGTCCCTTGAATCCCTGGAAACAAGGGAGGTAAAAAATGCAAGAAGTCCACTGCTTTCTGCTAGGGTCTATCGATGGTATGCTGAGTCTCTGTGACTGGTGCAGATCTATGTCCCCTGATGACCAGAAGCCCACTGCTCTTCCTCTGCATTTCAGGGCTAAGCACTGGGGTGGACTGTTTTTATGTGGCATGCAAGGCTGGGGGGATTCTCTTCCCTTTAGGGGGGTGTGTGTAGGTGTGTAACTGGGACAGGGCATTTCAGCTAGTTCCTGAAATTCATGAATTTGTGGGAAGACCTTGAGACTTCTCCTAACTGTCACTAAACCCTGGAATAGCACACACTGGAATGGCTGTAATCGTTTGAAACAAAGAACAAGGCAGCAAGATCTCTGAAGTACATAAGTTATGCCAAATTTTCTGGAACAAATACTTACTATTGTGTCTATTTGGAGAGGGAAAATGAATGCTCCTGTGCCCAAAAAGAGCATAAACCGGTACTTTGATAGCATCAAACAAAGATGTAAACAGTGTAAATAGGCAAATGGGTGTTCCTTAGGTCATACTTGCTGCATGACACTGCTGCACTTCTCTGTCTCTCTCTTTCAAAACGCTGAAGCTTTGCTCAGTAGTTGCTACTAGTGTGGGTGAAGTTGGCCATATGGCAAGCAGAAAACGGTGCTGGAAGAGCTTTCACACATAGTTATTGCAGCGCTTTCTTTGCTAAATGAGGATTTTCTTCCTGAAGTCCAGATTTCACATTCAGGTCTCTGGAGTAATGCGTTAAACCACAAACAAGAGTGAAGTGTTTGCATCAGCCTGTTTGAATGCCTAGGAGAAATTCATCTTCTCCATCTCTTCCATGTTATGGGGCTGTTTTTTAAAACCTTTCCATTCCAAGTGCTATGGAGGCTGAGGGGAGGGAAGTATCCTGTTAGATTTGCTGTTAATTCTACAGCAGGCTCATCAACAACTTCTTCACCCGCACCTTCTATTAGCGTTGTCTCTAAGGAATTTTTCTGAACCATCCTTCAGTTTTGCTTACAAAAGTGTGTTTTGCTACTGTAAGTTTTAGATGAAATTTTCCCTTTCTCAGATCCACAATGTGTTCCACTAAATCACCTATTTCAGCCAAGGCATCTGTTCGAGTGTGATTGTGTGTACATGTTTTTCTTTGTATGACTTAGTTTGTCATATTTATTTCAATCTCTCTGTGTTATCTATCCATCCATATGTCAAGCTATAAACTGATACTGATGTGAGAGGGGCCATATGCTATCCTGATGTCTACAAGCATTTCTCCTGGTGGTATCAATGGGAGCCCTCCCTGCAGAGATCAAGGACTGTCCAAGATTGGGCTGTGCTGATGATACTCCTTGTTGAGAAAAGCTGATCAGCTTTTCTTCACGGCAGGTAGAAGAAAGTCAAGAACAACTAAAACAAACTTTCTTGGTCAGGCAACTATTTGTTGAGTGTCACGATTTTCCTTTAAGCAAGCTTTCACTGAAAACTTTATGAACAAAACGTTTTACTGTACATATGCACTAATAGTTAATGTAAAGACCAGCAATATGTGCCTTTTGCCCTGTCTGTCTGTGGTGCCTGATTTAAAACCTGCTGAAGTCAACAGGAAGACTCTTGAGCATTTTAGGACGTCAGGCTTATAGTTACCTAAACCCTCTAGTTAAACGGTGGAAGCTGTGTTTCTTCACTGCACTCCGTGGGGGCAGTTTGGGCACGCTGTGCTGCCCCACTCTACAGCAGGTCTGGCTTTACGTCTGTGAGTCCATGAGGCTTGGGTCTGTCTGCAGGCTCTGGGAAGTCCTCTGTCCCTGCCAGCAAGGACGGAGCACACAAGGCAATGCAGGGCGCTACAAAGGCACCTCTGTGAAATTCATAGACTGCTCAGTGGGACTGAGTCTCCAGCACTATTTTTTGTTGTTTTATGAGGCTTTCAGCCGTGTGGGCTCCTATCATTATTTAGTCATGAAGAGCAATTAGGAACTAACTATCTTGAAGGTAACAACTAATTGGATTCTCTTGCATTGTTCTCTCCCCGGTTAAGACTGTGTTAGTGTAACATCTTCTGCTGTGGGTGTCTTTATCCTAAAAGCTGAGTGGCACTGTCCCTGATTTTGTCAGGAAGGTCCTTCAGTGACCCCTTTTGCCTCTTTTTTAATGAACTTGAGTTCCAGTTTGGAACTGCACTTCTGCAGCATGAACACCTGCCTAATTTTAATGTGCTCTTATCTAATAAAAGATATGAAATTAAGAAAATACATATTTCTCTGACACACTAACTGTTCTTTTCAGGTGAAAGAGGCAGTGCTTTCTTTCTCAGAAGAAGTTCTGGAACCCAGACAAAAATGCAAAACCAGGACAGCAATGGCTGGATGGTGGATGGCAGGCCCATAGATTTAAAAAACAAATGCATACTGAAGCGCAGACACAGGACGCCAGTCAAATACTTTCTGCCAATGGATAACACTTCCCTTAGCCCAGGACAGGACTATCTGAGGAGAAAAACATAGATTCTAGCCTCTGTTTTCCTGAAGGCAGAAAAGCTAGTGGTGTGGTGGACATTGCAGTTGTAAAAAATACAGTGGCTGGCAACACCAGAATATCTCTTTGTTGATGAAAGTTTGTTCCATCTTGATTTACTGGACTATTTGGGGAAAATTCCTCCCGGGTGCTTGCAGAAAATTAAACTGATTCTTCTTCATAGCACACAAACAGGCATCTGTATGATATCAGTCACCAGTTTCAGGGGGATGCACACTGAGGGCTGTGTGTGAAAGACCTCACAGTCTCAACACACAGTTCCCAGAGACCTAATGCTTCACTAATGCCGTATGTATAAACTATCCCATGCAAGCTTTTTCAACCATAAAACTAGTGGCGTTTCTATAATCTTATCCATTCTAAGCTTACAATATATCTGTTTTCCTTTGGAAAACGATGGTCTTACCAAGAATCTTTATTCCATTGAAAAAAGTGAAAATGCATGGCAGGCATGTTTTTACAAGCATTAATACAGAGAAGTTTTTCTCTGTATAAATCAAGCCTGCCAAGAAAAGGAAGCTTTATTTTGCAGAGCGTATGAAAAAACACTTTTTTTTAGTTTGTATTATGCTGTTGTTAGTGAAGACAGCTTCACTTTTATGCCACAGCAACTGGAAAGAAATTTTACCTGTAAAGTAAAATTTACAAGGAGAAGAGATCCCAAGATCTTTCCTTCTGGGTTTCTTCATCTGGTCAGTCAAGTGCTGGCAACCTCTTGTAGTCTCCCATGTATTGCATTTATATTATGCACATTGCTGAGCTCTCTGTAAAAAAAATATAACAGTGTTGTATTTGAGATTTAATGAGAAACAAACGCAGTCTGCTTAGTTTATTTTAAAGCAGCTCTCAAGTTTACCAGCTGTATCTGTGGAGATGAACTGAAACCAGGACGAGAGGAAATCTCTGTAAAAGGTAGCACAAGTTCTGATCACCTTTGAATGAAATATGATGAAAATATAGTCCTGGGTTTGCTTATCTTTGCTTATGTTTTTATGCTTTATCTAGTTAAAGAAAGAGAGTGCTGGCGGTGGAGAAGGACAGGGTGGGCCTGGGAGGTGGGGGACATGGAGCAGACGTACTGAATAACATGCTCAAAAGCTCTCCTGCACAATGAGATTAGTACGATGTGATCATTTTGGTGCCAAGGTGCTAACACAATAATACAAGAGAGTTTGCCAACTTTTCAAATTGAAAGTATTTGATTATTTGCTTTTAATTAGTGTGAGTTTTGGAGTATGTACAGGATTGTTAGAGATACACGAAAAGCCTCCTATGGCTGGGAGAGTATTCTCAGTAAAGATGGTACAGCATTGTTCTTTTTTAGCTGTGGGGAATGAGATTTAACAGCTATGTTAAATGTTTTAGCCCATTTCTATTGTGCCTCCGTTTCAACCTATTGGCAAGCCCAACTGATGTGAGAAAATAAACCTCTTATTTGATCTGAATGTTGAGCGCTTTGCCATAAGAAGAATTTCCAGCCGCACTTCAGGATATAGAAACTATCCCTGGTTTATTTACAGGAGGCTCTTACTCCCTCTTCTTCCTTAATAAGATCCTGAGTAAACTCATGCTGTCATTTTTTTCCCATGCAGTACTCCCCTTTGTGTTCATTTATCTTGAATGCTTTAGTCGAGATTGTAGATTTATAAAAGCCTTTTAAATGGCAGAAACAGATTGCAGCTCTGGAGGAAATGTAACAAGACAGAAACTGTTTATTTTGACCTCTTCCCTTTTTTTGTGAAGTAAGAGGGCAGACTGAAGGTGTCTTGGGGATTGTTTGGATGATTTACTACTGGCTCACCTCACGACTTGCCAGTTACTGGGAGTAGCTCACCTCTCTGCACCGGGGGACACGTCAGCAAAAGGAAAAGTAACTCTCATTGTCTGGCACAGACTGTAAGTTAATGTCCATTTCTCGTTTTGGGCGTTACCTGTCTTCCAGGCTCTTGGTTTTCCATCATCCAAAGGACAGGACTAAGAAAGAGTTCACGCAGAGTCTGTGTGCAGTAACACAACCTTCTACCTATGCAGTTCTTCAGTCGTTTATGTACAGTTATAGCTGCACACACGTATATGTATATTTTAAATACTCTCGCCTTAAACAATAGAGAAAAACAAATGGTTGACAATAACAATGGCAGCAGCTCTCCAACAAAAGCATGCAATTATTACAATTATACTATCCTTGATTAGGCTCCCATGCATTGCATTTCAATGTAATTGATGTTGTAGGTTGACACATTGGACACCAAATATTCTCGCCTGTCCCTTCACTCTTTTGTTTCAGAGCCTGATTTGCATTTTCTATGCTTTTAGTAATGAAGACTTAGCACTTTTCCTCCATTAGAAAAAAAAAGAGAGACACAATAATCTGCAACTCGGCACTTGTTTAAGGATTCTGACCCTCAAAAATACCACTTTGCTTCACACATTAGCTGCTTACAAAGAAGGAAGCTAATGTATCATCTAATTGGGCAAACCACTGCATCTGATTTCTCTCAATCAGACTATTAGCTTCGTAATTACCCATCTGCCTCATGTGGAAAAACGGCAAGGCGAACACCCAGCTAATAACATTCTCAAGAGCTCTCTACCACAATGAGATGAGCATGATGTTGTGGGATATAGTCCCTAACCATTTAAGTGCCAAGGTGGTCTCACAATACAGTGGGAGTCTGCCAACCTTCCCAGTCTGAATGTGCTTAATTATTTGTCTTTAATTAGTCTGAGTTTTGGGGTCTGTTCAGGATTGGTGATGAAAAATGAGCGGCAGGAAAGCAAGCCCCTTGAGCCCTCTGGCAGTGTGTTTCGCATCCTCCTGTCTGCTAAGATGGTGGTGTGGAAAGTGGGATTTATCTCCTGAGCAGCTCAAAGTTTTCCCTCCCTTCTTCTTCCAGATTAGAAGAAGTTATCTGGGTACCTAAGCTGGGGAGCAGCCTTGTCAGAATTCAGATGGAGGATGTTCAAAGCAAGCTTCAGGCCTGAATCCTCTTACTCACTGCACTTTTACACCCTTGACTTTTATGGAGCTATTACCAAACCACATTAATTTGAGTGAGGAGATGCTCAAATCTCGGATTTCCTCTTTGGCAGAGAGAGAAGCCATTCTCAGCTTCCAGCTATGGTCCTGTCCCTCCTGGATAGTTCACAGTATCTTTGAGCATGGCTCCTGCTCAGTCAGCTATCTGAGTGATTGTAAAAGGTTGGAATGCCCTTGCTACCTAACTCCAAGGTTGAAACCATATGGTCAAGTGGCAGGTGATTCTCTGAGAAGGGCCCTTGGCTCTGTTTTCACTCCCACATGTGGTTTAGTAAAGCCCACATCTGGTTGCAGGTAGAGCACAGAGCAAGATGCATCTGCCTAATCTGTTTTCTTTTCGTTGATTTGGAAGCTTGGTGAAGATTCACTAAGGACAAATCCATTACTGATCTATATTGACTAACTGCAAGTAATCAAGTCTCCTTCATGTGTCCTCCCAAGGAGCATATGCTTGTCCTCATTTTCTTGCAATTTATTCTTTTGTCCCCATACCTAGAAGGCCGGTTATGGGCCTAACCATCTGAGTGCTAGTGATCCTGGCCAGGGAATTAAGAACTCTTAAAAAATGTTGGAAATTAAGGAAGAAAACCTATCCATGAAATAACAGATATCAAAATTCTAATAACGAAATTGTTGCATGAATCAAATTATTTTGCACACTGATATATTTCCAGTCAGATATGTTCACTCGTTGGGCTTCCTCTGAAAGCAGTATCTCAAATGCTATCACAACTGTTGTTATCAGTATTGGTATATGAGACACAAACACAGCTATTCACCGATAACTCAATAATCTAACTACTCTCGCTGTCTCTCTTTCTAACTGCAGGACTAGCAAGATGTGTACATAGCAAATGGAAACAACCAGATGGTCTTGCAGTTATGACCCTCACTCTCTTCTCTCCTATTGTTTACTGTTATCGCTCATTGTACTATGGCCAAACCCTTTTACAGGTCTGCCAGCATGGATTGCTGGATAAAGGCCCTAAATTGCAAATTCTTCTCATGCATATTTCTGATACGGCATAAATGCTAACTGTTTAGGTCACCATGGATGATCTATGAACCTGATCCTATAATCCTTACTCAGGGTAGTAGTTTTTCGTCATGTGAATCACTGTATGTACTTTCATGGGTGGCTTGCCTGAGTAACACTGTTCACACAGGAAGTCATTACATGCAGGTTTGGTTCAAGGTTTCTTAGCAATGTAGGCAACACTGAATGTTAATGCCAGGAGCAGGCTGCCCCTGCCCCCGAGCGAAAACAGACAGGAGGAAGGGCAGCTCGGGGCTGGTCCAGGGAATGGGGTCCTTCGCTGTGGGTTTGGGAGGAGTGGTGGCTGCGCTGCGGGGGTACCCTCTTCCCCTCCCCAGCAGTAGCTACTGCCATGGACAATGAGATATTTCCCTCGGAGGCAGAAACAGCTGGCCTGGCTTTCTGGGGATCTGACATAGCCAAGTCTATGCTGCCCTTGTTTGCCTGTTTCGCTGACCCTGGCAGTCTGTTGCCACAGGCAGTTGCCTGCATTGCCTTTGCATAGAAACAGCCCTAGCAATTTCATTAAGACCTGCATTTTTTGCTACTTGCTAATTGTGTCATAGTAAATAATATTTTGCAATTGAGTGGCACCTAGCGTTTTTAGATTCTTGAAATCCTTCACCAAATACCACAAAGTGAGTCTCAGCTGTATCTCTGTGAAATAGTGTCCCCATTTTACGGACTGCAAAACTGAGGCAAGACCTTAGGCAGTGCTGTGTAGTAATGTAGCTCTGTCAACTGCTTGAGTGCTTACCTGCTTACTAAAATCAGTGCAGGGCCTTAAATAACTCAGCCTCTCTTACTCATGCATGTTATCCTCACTCAAGTGGCAGTCTGCTCTTCAGGGAATGCTTGCATGCATAAGGACTGTGAGACTGTTATTTCAAATGCCCGTTTTGTGTGTTTTATCTTCACCTTCTCTCTAGTGACCTCTTCGGGGGCAGACTGCAATCTTTGGTCAGACACATCACTTCAGCAGAGGTGTTGACTCACTCATGGCTTCAGATTAAACTGGTATGGCTGAAGTGTCATTGCTCCCAACCGCCCGCCCTCCCCTGTGCTTCCTTTGCCTGACATTGCTGGCTCCAGAGCACGGATGGCCCAGCAGCTCTTGAACTGTTACCATTTATAGCCCAGCATATTACAGTAAACTGACATTGGCTCTGGTTTTCTTTGGTATATCGGCCTGTAAATTGCAGCAGTTCAAGAGCTGCTCCTTCTGTGCTTTGCAGTTGTTATTCCCAGTCATAGAGTGGGTAGTCCTGGGGCGAGGAGCAGGCAGGTGTTTTGGGGGCAGGAGTTACCGCACCATCCCGGCTGAAGGCATCAGCAAGTGCGGTTCAGGACTTGCTCTGTTTATGGCTGCAGGGCTGTGTTAAGCCCTTACCAGTGACAGTGGGGATTTGCGTTGGCCGTGCATGGGCCTGTTGTTTGGTAAGATCAAAGAGGGAGTTGAGAATGATGTCATAGCTAACAAAACTACACTGCTGGACCAACAAAAAGGGTTTTCTGAGTCACCCTCCAGATGTTGCTGCTGAATGTGACTCCACTTTTCAGTCATACATGCACATTAACTGGCACTAATTTGGTGGGAAAGCTGATGAAGAGAACTGTGTCAGGTGGCTTGAATTGCATGAATGACCTATGTTACAGCTGAGCAGATACTCTACTTTGTATCCTCTGTTCTGAAGGAGAAGCAAATTCGGTACATAAATAAGAAGCTAACATTTCAGAAGAAGAAATGCTATGCCTTTCACTGTCGTCCATCAGGCCAGAGGGTACCGAATAGGATAACGTAAGTGGTGAAAACACATAGTGACATGGTGGTTAATAAAGCCTTCAAGAAGTGCACTGAATCAGGTTGGGGAAATTAGCTCTTCAGGCCATGGTTTATACTGACAACCACACGGGACTGCTCCTCTCTCTCTTCAGGTCCCCAGTAGCTTAGAGGGCGCTTTGCAAAGGAAGGGTCCTGCTAGACCAGTCTCAGTACTTGCCTGGGAGATGTTACGTTTGGCAGGCTAAATAAAAAGAAGAACAATTAATCAGTTTTAAATGACTGCTGACTTCAGGTTCTGACTGAGCTCTGTGGGATTAAGTTGCATTGCAGCTCTCATTTCTTGGCCCCGTGCTTGTCTCGTAACTCACCTGAAACATGTATCCATCTTTCATCTGCCACCATATATCCCATACATGACAGACGTGCCTGTCTATTTTCATCAGAGACACCACACTGTGAATTGCAGTACCTAAGGGGTGGCACACATCTTGCTCTGCACGTCTCATGCAAGGTCAGTAACTTTGGGGAAGAGAGAAGGGCAGAAGATGGGGGAATGACGTTTTTTAAACCCTTGCAGCTAACTTCATCAGAGCCTGTCTGCGACTTTTAGTGATTCCCTTTACAGAGATTTATTTTGCCATAGTTAGATCAGTTTAATAAAAGCAAAGTGAACTCTTGTCTAAACCACATGTATGTTCTAGGTGTCACTTCTATTTGTCATGAACCTGTTTCAAGTCATCTGAAAATTAAAGGGAAATTATCCTGATTGTAGTCCAGAATAACAGTTCACAAAGCCGGCTTAACCTCAGTGAACCAGGTGCAAGGCAACCTGTAAATGAGAAAGCCAGTACAGCTTCAACAGTGCACACCGTGAAATGCAACTGATTAGACAAAAATGACCTCCTTATTAAAGGAACTATGTTGAAGAGGTAATGGCTGATGAGGTGGAAAGGAAAATATTTTAAGGATTTATTTTTTCAAATGATTACTAAAAGACCCTTAGCACACACTGCTCTTAAGCAGGATGATGCAAGAAGATTTCAGTTGCAGGAAGATTTCAGTTTCAGGTCTCAATTTTTTTCTCAAACATATGTCAGCTATCAGGGGACTTTCTTGCTGGAATAGGATTGGTAGTTCCACTCTATCTGAGAATTAGAGAATATTCATTACAGTCCTATGTGAGCATTTGCCATTCCCTAAAAAATAAGTGCTTCCTTTCTTCTGCCTCCCAGCCTCCAGAAAATTAATTTTGCTCTCTTTTTATGAATGAATGAGGGATGGGCTGGCATTTTAATTGTTTGTTAATGAAGCAAGCCTAGTTGTTCATTCTCCTCTCTTCTGGCACTGATTTCTGTATTAGTTCTGCTCCTTATTGGTTATCAGGATTTCCCCTAAGTATGACCTGTTGCTTATGGCTTTCCAAAGTCATACCACTGCTGGTATGGTTCAGTTCTCTGTTGGACCACAGACATCCTGTGTTGTCTTGCGCTCCCCACTTAACTCTTTGTGCCTCATTGTAGCCCTTTTGTACTTTCTTGGGGTGGGATGAGTTTTATGCAATTGTGAGATTTTCAAATGCTGCGTAAGAGAGACGCTAGAAATGCCAGGAACAGATATAAATGGGCTCTGCTGAGAAGTAATTAGTCTGAAGGGCATAATCTGAAAGGGACAGGGGTATGTTGTGTGCATTCCTGGTGTCCTTCATCTCTGCTGCATTCTGAGAGGTTCTGGAGGGTTTGAGCACTTCTTGTAAACATGGACCATTGCAGTAGTTCAGCTTAGATGATCGAGCATTCTTATTGGCCCAAAATTTTATGAGAGAAAGACACCAGCAGATCCAATGGATGTCCTTGATTAGTTTGACTCACACAGCACGTGAGTGCAGTAAGGAACTTTGTCGAATAAAAGTCTTTCTCATCATTTCTTTTACTCTTGCAGCAAAGCTGGCATGGCTGAAATATGAAGTGGACAAAGGAGCCTGAAGGATGTGTTGTGACTTCAGGCAGTGCAAGCTGGGTGCTGTTCCCCGGGAGCGATTAGCAGTTCTCCTGCTAGGAGATCCTGGTGTAGAGCCAGCAATGAACAGTCAGTACCTCATGCAGCCACCGCTGGAGTGGAGGGAAGTGAATTTTTAGGAGAGGAGGCCAGAACAAATCTCTGTTCTTATGAGTTATATGAGCTGTAATGTCAAACACAGTTTCTCTGCGGTGTCTTGTCCGATTCAAGAAACTGTCGTAGAATTAAAAAAAAAACAGCTCTGCTCAGATTTGAACCTACTAAAGGTATTAGAAATCTGAGACTAGACCAACAGAAGAATCACACTCTGCAACATCTGACAGCAGAGTTTTTCCCTCCATGATGTAGTTTTTCTATTTGCTCATGACAGCTTCTGCTAACAAGCAATATCAGTTTTGTCTGAATGCACAGAATACAGTGTATTCCACCAAACTTGTGTTCCAGTGCCAAACTACAAAGTCACTTCATATAAGAAGGGCACTCTCTCTGTCATAACCTAGGCCTATTTGCGATTCAACCTTTTCACCTTGGCTGCAAAGCTGTTTGTTGTCATCATGACACAAGCTGAATGTTTATAATAATGAGCCTATATATTGAATGGTAGTGTCCAGACTCACGGTATTACTTGCAGCAACACTTGCGGTAATGAAGAGTTCAATATTATCAGTCACAGATCTGGTTTTGATAGCAGTTTACTGACTTCTGCTGTGTGGAGAGACTAATGTAGCTGGACTGAAAAGGACTTTATAAACAGCAGTTTTGCTTAGGGCATCAGCTGTCAATCATTTTTTGTGAGAGCTTGTAAATGAGGTTAGTGTGCTGGGTATGCATGTTATCTGTTGTTTAATCAAGTCCTTGATGCAATCTTCATGGTCCTTCTGGATTCCTGGAGGAGACTCTGGACAGGCATCTAAAACAATTGTCAAGAAGTGCACCTGGAAGGACAAAGAGGCACTCTAGGCAGATGACATCCTTAGAGAGGTTAGCAAGCCTGACTTGCTGACAGATGAACTAGAGGGTGGTCTGATTTCAAAGAAAATGGCTTTTACATTTTTTTCTGTCTGACAAAATGAAGCTGAATAAACTGGAATTTATGAAAAATGATTATTTTTATAAAATTATTTTAATGAAATGGGTAGTGAATTTACCCATTCCATTCAGTAATATTTAAACGGCTTACACTACGAATGGGCTCCTATTCCAACAGTGCTGCTAGGTGATTAATTAAGGTGTGATGACTTTCATAGTGTCTAAGTTCAAGAGATCTGTGTCTATACATATTACAGTGGCAACTACTCCTCCTGGCCACTAGACCAATCAATCACCTTATGACACAATCTCATAGGTCGTGTACCAGTGCGCTCAAACCTGTCTGTCTCCTGCCGAGGGGGCAGCCTTCTTGTAACACTTGCTCTTCTAGGAAAAGATAGAGCAGCTGCTCTTGTACTGAAGGGCAAAGAGAAGCCCAAGAAATTTGCCCGTTAGGCCTTGTGAGCCTGAGAGAAAACAGGAGGGGAAGAGCCCAGCAGGGGAAGCAGCATTTTCCCTCTGTTTAATAGAAAAGGCTGAAGCCCTTTCTCTTCATCTCCTTCTGCCTTGGTGCAATTTTCTGATGGCTTCTTACTCGGCTACTCAGTTGCTCAGCAAAAACAGCCTTTTGGTCTTCAGAGAAGCCCCAGGACCTTGAATAGTAAGAATCACCTTTTAAGTTCAATGTTTAACACAATTTTAAAGCAGAAAGGGCTACTTGTGGGGAAAGCAAAATGTGTTTGGTCCTGCTGGGACAATGACTAAGAGCTGCTGCGTCTCTGGAGTACCCAAGAGTGTTAATCCTTGCAGTGACTATTCGGTCGCTGGCATCCAGTGAATTAGTAGGTCTCCATCCAGTTTCAGTGGACAGGTGTCATTCCACATGACAAAAAAAAGGCTCCTCAGAAGCAGGCGCTAATTGGCCCCCTTGTTAGCAATCTCAGCAGAGATGCCAGAGTGAACGAGCATGAAATCCCAGTCAAACCCTTAGTGGTTTTCTCCTCAGGTCAAGGTTGAGGTGCTTTGGCAGAAGTGTGAGGAAAGCTGACACTGCTGCTGTCAGTCTCCAGGTCTGTCAAGCTGCCACCTTTTTTTAAGCACTGAAATTCAGGAGTTTGGGCTTGTAAGATGTGTTTTATGATTGCATTAAACTTTCTGCTTTCAGAAGTATTGTCCTTTGGGTGGGCTTTAATTGCCAGCAAACAGAGGAAATTTCTACCCCTCTCCTAAGGCATTTATGCCATATAGCATAAACGTGTTACTTACCTAGATTCTACCCTCCCTAACATTTTAAACACCCACCATCATAGTCCACCACCTTCTTCTACAGAGAGTAAGGGACATCCAGCTCCATTGTATATAGTCCGGGCGACCCAGAATAGTTTAGACCTGCATGTTCATGTGATACTTTACTAAAGATGCTGGCCCTGAGGACATATCAGCTAAATAAACTTTCATCATATGCATTAATTGAGCTTCACATATATCAACTATAAAAGCTCTCATGAGTTTTAAAGCAACCTGATGATTTTAGGGGACCTGACTCAAGATACTTGAATGTGTGTGGATGACAGAATTGCTGTATAAGAGAACATTTAAGTCAAAAGAGTCATTGATTCTTTAATATACGCAAGTGGTTTGGAAGGGATGTAGATTTTTGAGACTCCTCCAAAAGATTGTGTTGCAGCATCTCCTGGCACCACATGAAGGCTTTGGTTCAGTTCTGAGTTTACATCCAAGCTAACAAGAGCATCTGTGGGGACTGCACACAGAGCGTTCAGCCAGTGAGACCTCTGATACCAGCTTTTGCAGGGCTTTCTTTCATCCCCGCAATCTATTTCTTAGAAAAGACAAACAATCCATTAAAAGTTGTAAGTATCTTGAATACTTCTCTGTTTTCTAAAAGCTTCTGCAGAGAGACTTATAGTCACTATTAATGCTGTTTTAGTATGAATTTCTGGCCCAGACCCTGAGGGCTCTTTACTTGCTGTTGGATTTTTTTCTTGACTGATGCTTTGCAAAACCACAGAGGGTATTAGCTCAGCTGAGAGCAGGTAATGTTGCAAAGGCAACTGTTTTCATTGTCATTTTCCTCCTTAATGTTCTTTAAAGCTTTTGCGCTGCAACAAGCTCAAATAAGCATTTCATTCTAGAATTTGTGCCAGATAACAGGCTTTCCCAAATTTCGTGCCCTCGTTATGCGAGCCATACACTGTCTATATCTAGTATTTTCCTAAAGACTTTGATCGTATGCTTTATACTGTTTATCTAAAATAGGCGATGGGGAGTGGCTGAGATGCTGGCCTACTCAAGGAGGTGCTGCGTATCCGCTGCAGGTCTGTCCTGGCTCCTTCCTTTGTAACATTAGCAATACAAATGAAATAAGCCTCAAAGCTGCAGAAAACCATTTACAAGCTGCACCTGTTCACAGCTAAGTTGAGGACAGCAGTGGAAACTAAGCACACAGATTTACTTTGCTTTCCTTCTATTTCTTTTTACCTTGCTCTGCTAGCAGCCAAAATCATGTTACATGAGACTGGGAATCTGCTGAAACCCCAGAAAAGAAATTCTGGATTACAGGTGGGCAAGCAGTTGACAGCGCGGGCCAGAAGAACAAATCCTCGGACGTCGAGAGAGGCAAAGGTTTTGAGTGGGAGCAACTGCTGCTGCGTCCAGTCTGAGGGGCCGCACTTCAAAAGGAAGCTAAAAGAAAAAGGGAGTTCAGGGAAGAGTGACAGGAACGATTACCTGAATGGAAACCTGCTTTGGAATGCAGGAGTGAAGGATCTCAATATATTTTGTTCATCAAAGAGAAGTTTAAAGAGTGACAAAAATATCTGTGGAAGGGAAGAAATTGGTAACAGTAACAAAAAGATATAAAAAGAGTCCAGGGCTGAAAAGTGAAGCTTGGCAAATTCGGACTAGGTATAAGACACATTTTTATCAGAGAGGATAATTAACTGTTGAAACAATTTAAGGGCTGAAGTGGTTTCTCTGTCACTGGAAACTATTGCATGTTGTACTATAAGATGTGCTCCAGTTTAATCATGGCTTTCGGATTCAAAACAGGAAATAATAGAAATTCAGATGGTGTGGAAGAAATGAAAATAAGTGATAACACTAGTCCTTGTCTGTTCCTAAAGTCCATGAAGTTTATCAAGTGTTGCCAATCTCTGATTTTCACAGTACATATTTTTTCATTTAGAGTTACTGTCAGAAGCAAAAACTTCCTTTTCCATGTGCCTTTACATATTTTTATGACATAAACAGTGTTTCTACTAATCTGAAATAATGTAACTATTGAAGTACTATAACTTTTCTTCTTAAGAATTATTAAACAGCTGATCTGTGTTAGTGCCAAGCAGTGTTAAGGCACTCAAACAGGAGAAAAGAAAATTCTTTTCAGGGAGGATGAAGTAGTAACTGTCTCAATCTTTTTACAGTAAAATACAAAAATCTCCAAGCATAAGTCAATATTTATGGTGCATTGTACACTCTAACTTTGGACATGTTAGAGTAAATATAAATGGGTTAAAGTAACACAAGGACTTGAAGCAATAACCTGAAGTTAAGCTATTCCTACATTAAAAATATCCCAAATGAAATTTTTTGTTGTGATTTTTTTGTGATGAAATTGTCACCAAAATCCACATATTTTTTCCATTTTCATCAAAATGGGTACCTTTGTAGAAGTTCCTATATTATCGTATGATTTGAAACAGCTGTAATTATGACCTTTTTTTGCATTTGGAATAGCGAGATCCTCATTCCAAGGAGTCAAACATCTTTGTTTCCTGCTTGATATTATTTGCACTGTAGACACAAACCCACTTGAATGTCTTATAGTCTTGTCTAGATTCGTCGCATTAAATTCAATTAATAATTGTTATGAAAAAGAGAGGAAAAAAGCAAATATGAAATGCTAGATGAAATGAGACAAAAGGTTGGAAAATGAAACTGTGATTGCAAGGCTATAGCTAGGTAAATTTAAATAAAGGCCAATTAGCCAGCCACAAGGGAGGGATATAAGGGAATAGCTCCTGGGTCAGAATACAGACGATAGATGGTTCAAGTGCTCCAGGTTCTGATCCATTAAATAAATCTCCCTGTGCCGGTGTCAATGCAAATAAATTTCCCAAAATAATATTTCTTCTGAGCTTCATCTTGTAAATATTGATGTAGCCTACGGGGGCTGTCATGGCATACTTTATGTAAGTAAAGCTTCCCTCTATCCTTCTTCTCTTTGGACTCAGACATATGATCAATTTGCCATGTATTGGCTGGGCTGTGGTCATTGCCTTGTATTTTGTCTGATATCTTTTCACTTCATTTACCACAGCGAAGGGTATCTAGCCGGTCAGGTAGCACAGCTGACACTGATTTAATCCTATTCTAAGCTGTCTTTGAGCAGTGGAATGGCGCACTGTCAGGCGTGCATAATCTGTGTTTTGGTGAGAAATGTCCAAGGATATCATCTAGAAGGTCAATGAACGCGATTTAAAAGTAGGCGTAACTGCCAGTTACTTGCACTCTGAAACAGCATGAATACATCTTTGTATTTGCTCTGATAGAACAAATAATTCAAGTTAAAAAAAGCAAAGGTTTTGTTGGTGATCAGTAAGCAGTTAAGTAAAATTAAATTTCTATTGATTTAAACAGAAAGGAGATAGGAGTGATATGGAATTACACAAGGAAGTATAATAGGAATTACCCAGCTGCATTAATTTTATGTACTGGTAAATGCATGAAATATAATTTTATTATACAGCGCTGCTGGGTATAGCACCATGAATAAACTCTCTTCTGCTGCAATGCCTACAAGACCATGCCAGTTGATATATATTTTGGGTTTATTTTGTTTGTTTGCTTGTTTTTTATTGTTACCTCATTTTCTCTCAGCTTTTCCCTCTCCACATGTTTGCTTTGCCCCTGTTGCATCCGGTTGTAACCTGGATTGTAAATTATCTGAGGCAAGAGGCTATCCGTTTAGCAAGTGTGTATGTAGTGGCTGACACAGTGGAGCACCAAAATAATTACACTAGTAGTCTTGCTGGAGGCCAAGGGATTGCCAGTGGAGCCCTGCCCAGGGAGGAAGATTTGTAGGATTAAGCTGCTAATAGCCAGCAGAATCCATAACAGTTGCGAATGCGCAGCAGGTACGTGGTACACATTGCCGGGAATGTACAGCTTTGTGGCAGAAAGGGTCAAGGTAGGGAAACATGACGAAGCAGATCTGTTCGTAAAGCACCTGACTTCTGCAACCCCATTTGGGGAAGGAGGTTGCTTTGCTTGAGGTAGAAGGTGGATTTGGAAGCAGACTTAGCTGAGAGTAAGATGAGCAGTGTTCCTAACCCTGCACCACTGCAGTCACGGGAATATTTACCACTAATGTCAGTGGTGCTGGCTCTGGTGCCATGGGAGGAATGCCGCCTCTCTACCTCTTACTGTGTGGCTCCTGGTGGACGATCTGGACTCCTCTCGTCTAGATCACATGAGACCATTCATTCAAGTAATAAAAGTGTTAGGGTGGTAGCCTTGAATGGTTACATATGACTGAACTGCTGGAAAACTATGACTTAAGCCACATGGTGGGGAACCTGGAACTGCTCTTCGTTTAAGGAACAATGAGAAAGAGCAGAGCGGAGACCCAACTAGAGTCACTGGCCTCAGTGCTGAGAGAGATCATTTCTGTGGCATGAGAGAATCACAGTATTTACAGCACTGGGTGGTGCAAGAAAATAAAAGTGGAGGAAGTTTCTAGAGAAAACATCCTTTAAAAGTACTACAGTTGTTGCTGTGATAAACATCATTCAAAGCAAACAGAACAGCTGCAAAATATGATAAAAATCACTTGAAAGTTCATTGATTTTGCAGTAAAACTGTAAGTACTTCACTTTATAATAATTGTTCCTCTCATGCTCTCAAATCTTGTACTTGAGCTACAAGAGTATTCAGGTCAGGGTTGCATTCAGAAAAGAGGCACAAAAAGACAATGAAGCTCAACTAGAGAGATACTTTAATCATGAGCTAATTTACAAACCAAAGCAAAACAAAATCATTTTTGTCTAAGATTATTAGAAGATGCTAATTCTCTGCCTAAAATTATCTTTTTCCGTAACCTAAAAAAAAAGAACCCTCTTATCTTCCTAATTAAATTTTGTGACTTGGCTTACATGGTTGGTTGGACTTTTTTTTCTTGTCTGAGGACAATATGCATGTGTTATTCAAATATGAGTTCCTCTGTAGTATAAACTCATATACACATTGTTCTGATTGTACTAAACTAATGATAGTGCTCTTTGTAATCATTTTTCTTTTGGCTTGTAGCTATATTTAAAATAAGTGAGCAGCTTTTATGGAGGAGAGACACGTGCAAAAATGGAGCCCCACTAAGCGTTTGCAGCCTTGTAAAATTTGTAAGAGACTTAAAAAAAAGATATACTAACAATTTAAAGCAATATTGGGTAGGAGGAGCATTTCTGTGATCATATGATAAGGACACTTAGCATCAGAGCTAGGAAAGTGAAGAATAGAGAGCATTCATTTGAATTAAAAATATGAATATATCCTTCAGTATCTGCAGCCATGTTTATTTTGTGGAAACATTTACTAGAGTATTTTTTCTTTTTTTTTTAAAACTGAATCACAATGGTTCACAACAGTGAATCACAATCACTCTGTCTATGTATACGTGCGCAAACAAATAAATACATTCGCTGGCAAGCATTTTATTTAAATATGCATTGAAGTATTTTGATGTAAACTTGTAACTTTGCAATTGCATTTTCTTCAGATATCATTGCACAGCAATCCTAAAGGCTCTTCAGGGCCTTAAGGCACATCTTGTAGCACATTAGTAATTTCACAGATTTTGGCTCAAGGGACTACTCACGTGTTTCATTTAGGCACATGCTTAAGAACTTGACTGAATTTGGATCTTGTGGGGCTGGACATCATCCAACCTGGCACAGTAATGACCTCATCTACCTTAGGTGACCCTTATGCAATATCAGTAATGGAGTATGGAGAGTTAGTAGGCTAGCTGCGTGTGCTGTGTACAGAAAGAAATCTTTTACACCAACTTCTAGCCAAATCTGCAAAAAAAACCCCAAATTCATGAACATCTCAGTGTACTGGCAAGCTGGGGAAAATGTGGGTAAAATGGCTGCCAGAAGTAATTTGGTTTTTGAGCACTCTTAAATTTTTTTAAACCATATGGCCCAATGGCCACTTGCTTTTTTATGGTTAAAAAAGCTTGATCATGTTCAGTTCTGTCCTAAGCAAGTGACTATATTATGCAATAAAAAAGTTTCAAATCTGTCCTTTTAGCAAAGTTCAAGCATTAATTACAGAGCCCTTCATTCCAAAGGACTGTGTTTGCACCAAGGGAAATGTCAGCATAGGTACAAGCTCTGTAATTTTTTTTTTTTGATACCTCATGGCATCTTCTGTCTGTCAGCTCATCTTGTTTTGTCCTCCTCTTTGTTTACAGACTGTGCAGTCTGTGCCTGCTGCGGCTCAATGTGATATCTCCTTCTTTCCATCACCCAGGGCAAAGATGGACCTAGACCTCGTACCAGCTGCCGGAGCTGTGGTTTCTGGGGAGTCCTCTAGCTTTGTCTTCTGCGATTCGTTCTGACTGCTCTGCTGCTGGCCAGGCCTGCTGGGGCGCTGAGTGGAGGCACCACCTTGAAGACTCTCTCTTGCACGCTCCCCTTCGGTTGGCTCGCTAATTAGCGCTCTCTGGATGTTCTTGTTTAAGCAAACGCTCCCTAGGTCTCTGACTGTGTCCTCTTTCTGGTCAGTTCTTCTAACGGTATGAGGCTGATCACCCTGATGTACTCAGTAAAACGTATCTCTCAGCGCTGCTGTCAGCGGTCTGTAATCCTATCACTGCCGATTTGTCAGGTTTCCCAGGAGTCAGGGCAGTCATGACTTCCCAGTTTTTTTTAAGGCTTCTATGCACATAGCAGAGAAAGCAACAGTGCATGTGAGCGTATCAGGTGTCAGGGTGTTACTGTTGCCCTTTGGAAAATGCAAACCCTCTATTTCACTTCTTACCATTTTGACCTCATGGTGATGTGCCATGCAATAAGTCTCAGAAGCCAAAGGATGCTGTAGGCTGAAAATAATTTTTGCAAAGTTGTATTTAACATAGTAATGTTAAATCTGTGTGAATCTATGTTTTTATGCAGAGAAGTCAGAGGAACAGGACTATCACTCTAGGTTATATGTGTATACATCCTTTTTTTCAATGGCTACCTAAAAACATTTGAGTGCAAGTTTAAATGATGCTGCTGAGTTAGTTTTCCCATTTCTTTTATGAAGCAAAGGACTTGACTGTTCTCAACTAGCATAAAACTATTCTGCTTCAGGAACATCCTTTGGGAATGTCTGCAATGAAATCAGAGAAATAGATTTTTGAATAAGAATTTGCTGTCATTTTTGGCTCTGGAAGCTCTCTAGCTTCTTCTCCCTCTTATCCACATATTGGAGTTTCTGTCAACATGACTACTTGTACTATAAGTTTTTTTTCCTTCTAATTTGGTCTTAGACTGTAAAATATTGAATAACTACGGTGGAAAAATATGTCCACTACCATCCAGTTCATAATGCGACTGACACAGCTGACTATCCCGTGTTGAAGTTCTTCCACAACACATGGCCTATATCTGCATTTTACCTGAGCTGTCTTTTCCTGGCATGGAAGAAATTGGCTGTGCCAAACCCTAGTACTGTGCCCACATTGCCCTTGTAGATTTCCTGCTGCAAGGGGAAGATAGGATTTGTAGGCAAAGCCAAGGCCTGGGATGATTTTATAATAAGATGTCCCTTAAAGGGCAGATGAGTTGTAGGGAAGTTTCTGGAGCATACTCCCTGCAGGGATGGTGTGCTTGGGTACATCAAGAGCACAGGGCCATGCCGAGTTTTCTCCAGGTATTTGAAGGCAGCCATGAGAGAAACAAGTCCAGATCAACAGCCTGCTCAGTGGTCAGTGTGTACATCTGGCCTCAAAGCCATTGATAAAATACATTCAGCCACTAAGTCTTCGGTTATGTTGTAATGGCATAAAAGGACACGAAGCCGACTGATGCAGAGAATGAAACATCTACAGATTGTGTCGATTCTGTGTTACTATCGCACTGCTCTTCTAACAGGCCTTCAGCTAGTGTTTCATAAAGTGTGTGTTCTGTTCACTGTGGCCTGGTCTGCGCAGGAGCCATATTAGTTACCTCTCATTTCAGGGCTGAGATGAGGTTACAGTTGGCTCCGTATTCGTATTGTAAGCCATTCTGTGAGACTATCAGTGGAACTGCTCCTCTCAACTGGAGCAAATGTTGGCTTTCCTTTTTCTTAATTTAGGGGGATAATGCAGATGCTTTTTCAGTCTTCTGCAAATAACCAATCTTCCAAGATTTGGGAAAACTCAGTGAAGCCAACACAAGAAATCAAAAGCTCTGCATTGCAGTATCGCTAATGAAAGGTTATTAAGATTCGGTGATTAATCATTTTTTAACTTTTTGACTTAACCATCACTGGACTGTTTTCTGCTGGATTTATTTTTGGATCACTTGTAATTCACAACTGTGTAGGGTTTGGTTCATTAAATTGCAAAAGTTTTCAAGCCAATGCTTACATTGTCCATCAATATCTTGGCAGAATTTTCCATGAGTCTCCTTAATTGAGGGGAGCTGTGAGAATGGGCATCCAATTAGGGCATTCATTGTCTCAAACATCCATTTCTGTTTATGCCTCTTGGAAGCTTTTTCAATGTGCTGTGTTGTACTGGCCTGAGAATCATACTGGTCCTGACCTACTTGGCCTGTTAATCTCACTTATCCTCTGTCTCTCCCTTTATGAGACTTTTGCAGGCCAAGATTCTGGGACATAATGTGTAGATGCCTTTGTCCACTGGATATTCCTTGGAATGCTGTGTTTCTGGGCGCTCTACGCCAGTGAGTTGAATAGATGAGTGAAAGACAGAGCCTCTTGCAATATTTCTCACGAGAGAAAATTCTGCTTTGTCAGATATTTCTGCAGCACCCTGATGGTGTATTTCCAAAGCAGAATGCCTGTAGAGATTACCTTACTGCTTGTAAATAAGCAGTGGTAGAGGGGCTAATTTACTTTTCTTGCACTAAGTTTCAAATCACTCCTCAAGTAGGATGGCTTTGTGCTGAGCTGCACATGGCAGGGCTGCTTTGTGCTGCAGGGTCCTCATAGGACCCGTGGGGACAGCTGATAGTCCATCAGCCAAACAGGCTAGCAGCCAGAGCCATGTCTCACCAAGACGTGGGGATGGAAAACTTGACTGGTAGATCATGTCCACACCATGAGCAGGCGTTTCAGGTTTGGGCTCCTGGGGGCTAATTCCTTGGGATCTTCAATTGCATGGGCATTACCAGTGATGGAGGTACTGGAGGGGGAAAAAAAGAAGGGAAAAAGCTTGATGCAGGTTGGTTGGGGGATCCTATCCTGGTGTCATCAACTGGCTGGCTGGCTTTTCACGTGATATGCTCATTCCCACTTTATTCCAGACACAGATAGTGGTGCGGTTGTCAGTGTCATCGACCGACAAGCAACACGGAGCAGGTGTGAGTGTGTAGCCACTGCCTTGGCTGGGTGGTGTGTGAAGGACAGGGTGGCAGAGGTGCCTCCTCTCTCTCCTCTTCCAGAGAGTGACGTTTTCTGCACTAGAGTGAATGTAACGGCACCGATATGCCTGCTTTTAAAAAAACATTGCTGCCGTGGCATCCTGGCACCCCTCTGTGAGGACAGGGACGTTGGAGCACCTTCTACCTTGGCTGAGTTCGTTGTTGCCACGATCAGCGTTACATCTTTTACGCAGAATGTCTGGTTGGCTTATTTATCAAGATGCACAGGTGATCTCCTTTAATAATACTACTACTAATAATCATCCTCCTACCCCAATTTCTAGGCACCTAATGAAATTACAGCAGCCTGGTGTTGCAGGGGTGAGGAGTGCTGCTATATCACGCAGGTGCCTGGTGTGTGAGGGCCGAGGTCCCTCGCTGGAGACAGCCTAGCAGATGACGGTGGGAGCTTGACCTGGGCAGAACCCTACAGCGGATTGAAACAGTGAGAAAGCAGATTTGACATGATCTTTGTTTTACATCCCATAATTTGGGGTATTTTGGTGGTGTAGAACAGCCAACATATACTAAAATCAGAGCCTGGTCTTGCATAATTGAGTCCAGATTTGGCTTATCTTTGAAGACTCAGCTCTCTCCCTGTAACCTTGCATTTTAAAATGTGACCACAGCATTTCTGTGTATAGATATTTAAGTGCAATTTAAAAGTATATCTGTTTGAAATATCACCTTCTTTCTCCTTCTGAGGCATAGCAAGATTCTCATAGTTAAAGGATCTTGGTTCATGACAGGAGGGTTGGTAAGAAATAATAATAAATTCTGTGGAATGTGTGGCCATTCCAGAGTCAATCTGGTAAACCTCTTATGTCTCACAACCCGATCATGAATTTTCTGTGTCAGTGGGTGTGTAATCACTCTTAATACAATGATTTACAGTTTGTGCGCACATGCATGCGCACAGATATGTACACTCAAAATAGGAACGACTATCCAGAGAATATTATATTTATAATTAAAGAACATTCCAGTATTGCAGGTGCAGTGAGACTAATATCTGTTAGAAGTCAGGAAAATGTGCCAGTGATTTTCATCTGAAAATCTGTAGGATTGGAATTCTGTAAGGAATTGTCCAAGATTAGACCCCGACAGGCATTAGCTTGTGAACACTGGGGGAAAAAAAAGAGCAACAGCTTTAAGCATTAATGTGGTTAATCCCACCACGTAGCACTTGGTTAGAGTCAGGATTTGGAATTATAGCTCAAATGGTGATATTTCAAGGGGAAGGTCAGTTTGAATCAGTGATAATACTCTGCTTTTTTACGGTGCCTTCCATGTAAGAACCTCAGAGGGGTTTATAGACATTAGTGAATTAAGGTTCTCAGATCTCTGCCAAGAATGCAGTTTTTATACCTGTTTTATAGAGGGGGAAACTGAGGCATGGAGCATTTAAGTGGCCCTGCTGTAACAACAAAGGGTGATGCCTTGAGTGGTGATCCCAGATCAGCGCAGCTCTGCACAGGCAGCATGGGCATGACAGTGGGAAATCGGACGTGCTGCTGGCGGAGGCAGGGATAAGGTGAAGGGGAAGCTCAGGAGGATGAGTTTGGCTCTGGTGTTTTGTGAGTGAAAGTCAGCAGTTTGTTTTATCTCATTGTCTCGCCACATGTTTTGCTGCAGCTTCTCAACATAGGCTCCATAGGACAGTTCGCTGAGACGGAGCTCTTTCACGCTGCTGTCTGTCCTGGGAGACCCCTCTTGACTTCTACTCAGCAATACTGAGAGAGATCTATAAAAATAAAAATCTAATAAAATAAAAGAGAGCTACTAACTGTGGAGCATTTTGGAACTTGGTGGGAGATGGATTTTCCTTTTTTTGGGCGGAGGGAAATGGATTTCTGTGCTTGGCAGGGGTTCTATCCCTATACAGTGGGAAGCAGCAATAGGAATCAAGAAAATCAACAAGCTCCCATCTCATAGTTCGATATTTCTTTTTAGATATTGTTTCCAGTATGTGGCTTACAACAAAACTTATTGTTCAGAGTGATACTCAATTGAAATCAATTGTTAATTAAATTTATGTCTAAATTAATAAATCACAACTATTCAGATCATGTTCGTAGGAATAATTTCTATTATGGTGAATGTAATTATTAGATTCAGCATTTAATGAACCATATTGTTCGATGAAATTCTTGTGACAATTGGGACTAATAGAATATGTTAACCTTTATTCGCCTCAGCTTGACACCACATTAGACCATGAATTAATATATAAGTGCCTAGAAGAGTTTCATAATTAAGTAGCCATTGTGACTCCTTTGGCCTATTCGATGAGTTACTTATCCTGTGTCCTTTCTTTAGAAAGCAGCATTTGAAGCAAAGCAATAAAGGCCCATGAAATCTGAACAGGGTGTTCTATGCTTTGTCTTCCCTCAGCCTGTGCAAGTAGTGTGCTGGACAGTTTGTGTGCGTTCTAGTGGGATCCAATTACATGGGTTAACTCCCATAAACACTTCAGCTGAGCCTAGTTCCTCCCTTTCCCCTATTTGCAAACCCAAGAGAAGTAAGAGCTCTGAGCTTCCCATATGTGTATTTTATAAACACATGCGAGTCCTAAAAGTTAGTGTACTCAAAAAAAATTGTCCAGAAGTGCATCAGTGCAGAATTCCTGTTCAATGATGCGCTGTCACAAGTGAATTCATACATTTAACCATCTTTACCTATGTTGTTACTGATTCTGGGGCACTTGAGGAGGAGAAGGCCTAGAAACACAGTTTTTCTTTGGCAAGCTGGAAGGCAGAGCAGGGAGACCTGAAGACAGGGAATCCAGGGGATTCAAGGCCTTTAAATACTTTGCAGATAGGTTTTTTTTTTTGGGGGGGGGGGTTGGAACGCTGAAAGCCAGGTCCCCATGATATTGCTCCTAAACAGTCTATATGGTATCCCTTGAATAACTAGACTTTCAGCCTACCTGGCCCAACGGAAAGCTTTTAAATGCCCCACGCTATGCACTTTGACTAAGGACTCGAACCTGCATTGTCCCATGCTGAGGAGTGTAATCCTTGGCAATTAAGCAAATTGGGAAACGGCAAAGATATTTCCAAGTGAAAGCCTTCATGTTCTTGAAAAAAACAGAACAGCAACAACAAAAAATTGCTGAAAAAATGAATCGAAAACACTGAGATTTGCAAGCTAGAAAATGAAAGCTGGGAGCCCACTTAACTGCATCTTCCTTTTAGCTTTAAGGTCAACTGAACAACTTAAATTACGCCTCTGAGTATTCCCCGGTTTACACCTTGTACACTGGGCTCTCACCCATGAGTTTATCTACTGGGAGCAGCCGTTCTAAAAATTTTAAGAGGTTTCCACAAGACCTTCCAAGAAATGGCTCTTCTTATTTTAAATTTTAATGAGGTGGGACAGGATTATCGTCACAGGCCCGTTTTTATAGCTGGAGAATCAAAGTATTAAAGGACTTGCTCCAGTGCAATAGGAGTTTGACAGAGACAGAAACAACTCAGGATCTGAGGGCATTTTCTACATTGTTCTCTTTTGTATCCACACATGAGGAAGAAAGCAAAAGATATGTTTATTTATTTCTAGATTCTTTTCCATAGCCCAGAAATATAAGCAGCAACATTTTGTGATAGCTGCTTATACTCTTTAACAGCAAGTAATAAGGCCCTGAGAAAATGATTTGCTAAGTAGAAGGAAGAAAGGCCAAACTTGTTAAGGAAATAATGTTATTTTCAAGGTTCTCAGGGGATACTAGAAACAATGGAGAGTAAAACAAATATTAAAATTGCATATAAAAGGTACTTGACATTTTCTATCTCTAACGGCCCAAACAGCATTACTGCAAAATGCTGTGATGTTATTCTATTGGCAAGAATACAAAAGGGAGCAGGCCTGGGAGATGCCAGCTATTCATTTTATTAAGAACTCAAAGAACAGAAAAATGAATAGGTAAATTAAATCATAATAAGAGCTGAAGAAATAGCAATGCATTTAGTTATTAAAGCCCATTTAATAGCAGAACTTTCATAATTAAAGTGACTCATCCTACAGCTAGCAAGAATGCAGTGCCACTGCATGTAGTTTGTGTAAAAGTCTTCGTGGACTTGTCATGTTCTTCACAAAGACTGGTCCACAGGGAGGTGGAAGCTTCCTGCTTTTATCTGTTAAAACAGTTTCTTCTTTTCCTCTGTTTCTGCAGGATCTCTGCTTTGGCACCACGGCTTCTGATTCTGCTCAGTAATGGCTCATTCACGAGCTCCTACAAGGTCAGCAGGAGATGAGCAAACACCGTTTAGAACTCATTCCGGTTATGACTGGGAGCAAAGAGCAATATGGCAGTGTCCATCCTTAGGCGAGTTCAGATAAAGGCGGTGAAAATAAAGGCTCTGGTACATGTGCTGGAGCAAACAGCTGTGCTTCTTTAAGAACTACTGTCCCACTCCTGACCAGCACAGCATTTTACTCTTTACTCCTGCTCTCTTTGCAGAAAAACACTGGGGTCTTAATAGCAAGTCTACCTTTACGTGCAATTCCAGGCCATGGAGCAAGGTGGGCAGCCAGTGATGGTGAGTCCTGGAAGTGACATTGTGCACTTTTATTTTTTTCTTTTTTACCTTTAGCTATCAATACTCTCCTCGGAGTACAGGGCTGCTAAATGAAGCAAGGCAGGGTCAGTAATTCCTTTTGTCCGGCTCAGCTGGATGTAGATGCCGTGTTCTTGGTTCTTGACAGTTCTTGGGAAGAGCAAGGGTTTCTCTCACAGTAAGCAACCAGGGCAGAAGTGAGACAGAAGGAGGTTGGACATAGGAAGAAAGTTGCCCCCGTCCCCATATGCCTTCCACGGGCCAGAGGTGTCAGGCTGAGCATGAGGCAGGAGGGACTGCACGTCCTGAGAAGCAGTGAAATAACTTACTTCCCAAAGTCAGGGCGAGCAGGGCAGAAATCTGACTTGCTGAGTCGCAATCTGCTTTTGGCCGAAAACAGATACGCAGCACCCCTTGCTCAGAGCAGATTGTACAGTTGCCTTTTAGCCCTTTGGTAGTTGTTGACACAGCTTGTTCTGCTCATGGGGCAACACAGTAACATTAGCTCACAACAACTTCCCTTAATGTTAAGTCTAGAAGTTTAAAAATAAAAGTTTAAAAAGGCAGACACAAGGATTTTACAGATATGCTACTATTAGGTAATTATATTAAATATCACAGATCTATTATATAATATGCCATGCAAGGATTTTATAATATAGAGCCTTGTCTGCACGATCCTGGAGACTTGCATTTGCATCTTTTCCGTAGAAGGTGGCCTGATTTTCAGGATGAATTTTAGTCATTAATGCTGAGTTTCCACAGTAGGTTTAACATGGATCTGGTATAATGGTGAACAAATATATATTCAGACCTATGGCAAAACCATTTGCTTAACACACATGTTTCCACAGTTTGTTTCTTTTAACTTTGATTCTCTTCCAACCTGAGCTGTTTTGTTGTTGTTAATTGTTGGCCTTTAGTAATTTATATATAAGCTTTTATCTTGATTTATTTGCAACTGCTTGGCAATTTATTTTGAACCTAATATTCTTTTTGCATTACATTTTGGGCCAAATGTTGCCTGATGAAGTTCTGCTTGAGCTGCTCGAATGAGGCTGACTTACCCCAGCTGCAGGCTTGCTTGATTTCTTTTTCTGACCAGCACAAGTCAAGGAGAGGTGATGGCAATGGTGCACTTGGACCTTGTCAGCCTCTGGCCGATGGCCCTTTTCAGGCTGTGACAGAGGGACAGTTATATGGGAAATAACAGTGTAAACCTAGCTCTATTTTTCAACATCAAATGTTTTTCTTATCTTTCTTACTCTTGTTCGTACATTAGCTAAAAAGAAAAATAGATTGTTAGTTTCTGTGCTTTAAAACAACATCTCCCTGCTATTAAACACCTATAGTGTTGGTTCAGCATTGTAGAAAAGTGGTACCTTTTTTTTTCATTAAGATCTCACATTTTGAGGAAAAAAAGGAACCTCCATTTTAGGAAACTCTCTCCTGTTCCATCCTCTCCCTCCTTGATCTTTAATGTATGTCCAACATTTATTCAGTTACAGCTGTGAGGTGGGAGAGCAAAGGGTGGCCACAAATACCTTTGGCAGTTGAGGTGAGGGGCTGTGGAGGAGAGAGGAGGGAAAGACCTCCTGGAGCCAAAAGGAGTTACGTAAACACTGAATTTGTGGTGTTACTGATCACTTGATGTGTTTTTTTAGGTCTGCTCTTGTGACGGGAGTTGTCCAGCCTTTTGGGTTATCTTGATTCCAGCACAGAAAAAGAGGAAGGATTGCATGAGTGTGTGGCAAGTTAATACTACCAAGGAGGTCTTCCTGTTTAGGTTAATTTGAGCCGTAGAAAGGCTCAAATTCTTGTTGGGATTTTGTCTCTACATTATTCTGTGGCCTTGAGGCAGGCCTGATCTTCTCTGCCTCGGCATCCCACCAGTAGACCTGACGTTAATTTAATAAATAAGCAAAAGTTCCTTAAATGTTTTGAAAATGGCCAGCTCCACCTAGGTACTAGATGCCATTCTCATGCTGACTCCCTCAGCGTTTAGTTTGGAAAAGGCTAGGAAGCTGGGCAGAATATAGATCTTTGTTTCACCCTGAAGATCCCTGACATATTTGGAGGGCTGTAGAGACGAAAAGCAGGCCTCTCTGCCATGTAAAGACAGTTTTATGGGCCTCTGCTGAAATTAAGGGCATGCTCTACCTGAAGCATGACTCATCTCAGCTCTGTGGATCTCTAACCTGCGGCTTAGACAACATCTTATCTGGCAGCGAGTTTCCCACCTTTCTAGTCCAAGACTGAAAAAGGAGAATGCATAGGCCTCTGTATTGTCAAATGAGTGCTGGTTTGCAGTACCCCTAAATACCAACACCTCCAAAGCTCACACATGTATGGAGCTGGCTGAGCCTGGCCGTGAGCTGAGCAATTCACCCAGCTGCTTCCTGTAGCTTGTGTTGATGAATTTTCATTGCAGTGGAAATTAGAAAGGAATTGCTCTGATTCTAAAGCCCGTTGGTTGCTAATAATAATAAACAATAAAAAGAGTCATTTCTTAAGGACTGAAAACTAATCAGTGAATGTGTAGTATCTGTGTCTCCTGCAGGTTCTTGTCTTGTGGGGCTGCCAGACCGCCTGAATCACATGGCGGACTGTCTGATTTCCGACTCAAGCTTTTCATTTCCTAAATGATAACGGATAAAAGATAAAATCTGGCACACACAGGTAATCTTTGCCATCTTAATATTTGTTAAGCTTTTTGATTTACTGAGAAGTTAAAGTCACTGCAGGTCACAAAACCTGCACATTAGATCTGCTTCATAAAACACTGTGAGTGAATGCTTTAGTCATTCATTTCACCAACTTTAAACCAATGTAGCTGAAGAATTGCACCTCCAATTTATAAATCTTTCAATTTATTTCTGATTCCAGTTTATAGGATGGGACTATATCCAGCTTTTCCCAGCCATTTGCGCATAGCTAGAGAAGAAACCTAACATATTTCTTGCATAATGAAGACTTGATCCAGCTTACATTTGTTAAATCATCCAAAAGGAAATAATCTCGCTAGGAAACTTTTGCACATAGTTAACGTATCCAATCTGACCTGTCTTTTAAATTTCTGCAGTTATTCTGTATGCAGTGTCTCTTTCTTCCTCCTCGCCCTGATACACACTCTCACCCCTCCCTTCTGTGAAGGAGAAATATGATTTTCATGGTCTCTCTGTCTCTCTGTTTTGCACATCTGCTCCCCACCCTTCTTCTGAAGGAGACATATGATCCACAGAGAAATTAGAGATGATCTGAACCATTTTGGATGCCTACTGCTATGGGATGTGTGGAGGCCCATGGGTAGCTCAGGTTTCACATCTGCCAGCTTTTCAGAGGATGTGATCAAGGGCAGAAATAAGCGGATGATGATGATGATGCCACGGAAACTGGTGTGAAGGAAATGGGATCCCTCCTTCCGGACACATGTGTGCCCCTTTGCCCAAGTCAAGATCATTTGGCTATAGAAATAACGCTACCACAAAGGAAAGTGTATTTTGAATCATGTTTTATTAAAAAAGGGAGCCTATATCTTTAAAATGCAGCCTCTGAGTTATGATCTGCTTTAGATTTGGGCATGGTCTTTGACCTTGGAACGCTGACAGAGTAAAAAAAGAGTGAAATGGGTCAAAGAGTCTGTCAGAGAAGGTGAGAGAGACTGAGCTTGCCGCTGATCTCACACCAACATACAGTGGTGTAACTCCATTGCCCTCTGTAGATTTATGCAAACATATGGAGAGTAAAACCTGCCCCAGAATGATTCAGTACCAAAATGACCCTCCTTTTCTATGGCAATGTAAAAGCCTTACAGAAACAATGCATGAGGCTCCAAAGGGTAAAATTTTGGCTTGGATTAATCCTGCTTTCAGCCACCCCAAAGCAGAGACTCCTCTCCTGTTAGCTGACCTTGATGGATAAATTCCCCCTTTTTTATCTTCCTCCAACCTTTCCCATATTCCATCTCTCCTTCTCCTTGATCCTCCTGATAAAGTCAGGCTGTCCTTCCAACTGTGATCAGCAGAGCCTTTAGCCAGGGCACAGCTCTATCTGCAAGGACTCCTAATGCCAGGGGCTCCTTGCATTTTCTCTGCAAATACTTTTTAACAAATTCAAAAGGCCTTACTGGGGAAGCAATGAAATACATTTGTGCATAGTGATGTATCTGCTAAACGGTGTATGCTTTTGCCCATGCAGTTCTCTGGGGGCTTTCAGGCACGTTCTGTGGGCAGAGCACATGGTATCGCTCAGATGTATTGTTTGTGCAGTGGGATGCTTTTTTTGAGAATTAGGTCCTAAGAGAGAACTAGGAACAGATAATTTTCGGAGACCTCCTGGACTGAATGGGTTAGATTCAGGCTGCCTCATTTAGAACCCAGCTTTGCCATCTCAGTACAAGGCAGGTAGGTGTCTGGCCCCCACACAGTGATTGAGAGCACTTCAGCCAAGTGTCTAGGCTCCCTCCACGGTCAGTGCAGCCAAGAGAGAGCAATTTATCATGTGGCATCAGTCAGACTCTTCCGGTAATTGGTTTTGGGATGAGGCATCCAGCCCAAAGTTCTTCGCGTTATCTAACTTGTCCAGTCAGCTAAATTTCTTTGGATACTGTGCAAATAGCAGCAAGCAGTAGGCTTCAAGTGTGAACTAGACAAACACTGTTTGAGCTGTGCAAGTTAAAGCTGCTCACAACTCAATCCTTCTTTTATGGGAAATTACCAATCACAAGGATGTTAGTGGAAAACAGATGAGTGGGTATCTGAGAGGGTCTCTGGCTTTCGAACTAGGGCCTGCATGTCAGCAAAGGAATTTCCTTTCTTTGGCTAGGAAGGAGGTGGAGGGGGTCAGAGAAGCAAAAACTTCAAGAAATCTTTTGATGGAATAAAGAAGTGTGCATGTGTTTGTGCTGGGGCATAGGCACAGCAGCTACTAGATATGCCAAATGCCAGGTGCTTTACCCTGCTGGACTGTCTGCTGTACCGTAAAACCACTTTTTGTTTTCTTTTGCCCCTCCAACATTCAGCAAAGAGATATTTCGTTTGAACCTCCCAATTTACCTCCGAGCAGTCTCTAGCTAAGAAAGAAACCCTGAGAGACACTACTGCACATGCACACAAGGACAAGAAAGCAGGAAATGTACCAGCTGCTGCAGAAAAAAGAGTGGAGTGCTTGCAGTCCGGGAAGGACTCTCAGTATTTCTTTTCCATGTGCTTATTAGTTCACTGCTCTTTGACATCTTCCCCCCCCAGCCACTGCTTCCAGCAGATTTGCTATGAATTTAACAGCAAACAATTACCTTCCCCCAACTTTGAAGCTATTGTTCCTCGCACGCTCCTGTCTTTGGTTCACAAAAGATTTGGCTGTTGCTGTAAGTTTTTGTATTCTTCATGTTTCAGATGATGCGGGCTACATCTGAATGGCCCTGGCCTCTGTTTCTAATAAAACATCTTTTTCCCCAAGGTGCTGTGAAGAAAGACCTATTTGGGGTGGAATCATGTGAAATACCATCATTTTTTGCATGTCCTCCACCTTAGATCAGACAGTATTAATTCCCTATGAGTTTTGTTCTGTTTCCTTTTGAAGCCATAAGTTACTCTCTAGCCTACCTTGAGAAGGTTAAATTCAGTCTCCACCTTGACATTTGATTACTGAAATTTGGCCTTAGTTTAGCTGAAAGGTTTGTAAGCATGACCCAACTTTTCGTTTTGTAACAAGCCTCAGAACAACCTGCTTTTTAGATCTCTTACAAACCCTTCTTACAGATTTCACTAGTATGTGTGTTGCACTCAGTGTGGGATGGCTGCTTGTCCTCTTGTTTGTCCTCTTCACCTCAATCTTGACAGTGGGGAGGGTGGCTTTGGGATTCATGGCTGTCCGGAGCGTGCCACGTGCACCAAGCATGCCGTGGCTCCCTCTGCACGTGGTCTTCTCCCACGGTGGGAAAGGGATGGGCTGGTGCCTGCTCAGATGTGGAACCAGTCTGCACCTGGGCTGCATGGCACAGCTTGGAGAGGGGAATTGCCACTGGCCCTTTCAGGCTAGGCTAGGTCCTAGCTCAGGGCCTTGAACCCCCAGCACCTCCCTGCACGATGGCTGTCCCTCAACCTGGCTCGGGCCTTGCAAAGGCACTTGGTGGGGGCTGGCATGTGCTGTCATGACTTTCTCCTAGTCCACTGTGGAGCACCTCCATCACATCTCTGAGGGTCTCGCTGATTGAACAGAATAGGGATCTACATGACTTTTTAATAGATTTCTCTGCTTACTAAGAATAATTATTGGCCTTTGTAAACCAAGATTCATATTGAATTGCTTTGGATATTTAGTTCTACCATTATAAAGTACAAAAACATGACCCAAAGGGAAATTAGATAGGCAGAAACAATGTTTTACTGGCTTTCTTGCACAATTTGTGACAGAGCCCTAGGGGCAGACAGAAGACTGTAACTTAGGTCTTCCCACCTTAAAGAGTGAATCTTTGAGAAGGAAAAGATATTGGAATTTCCTGCAATTGAGTTTTGGGAAAGTGAATTCTTCCATGCTATGTCATACACTAAAACTTTTTATGTTGAACCAGTTTTTCTGGGCTCCCAATGACTTTCACTGTTAAATGATTTCAGTATACTGCCATCTCAAGGTTTTCTCTCTGCTAAAACATTCTCAGGGACTCCAGTGATCAGTAAAATTGCTTATCTAACTTATTCACATAAGTGAATATGTTTATGCCCCACAAAAACGAGCTATGTGTTCACACAGGATCTTTCCAGGTAGCTTTCACGTCCTCTGTTCTGTGCTTGGTCTTGAGTTGTCAATGTTACTGTTCATTTGCATTTCAAATCTCTGAATAAGACAATGTCCTCGGGGTTCTGACTTATTACTGGATGCCAGAGCTAAAAAACTGAGCTGTACTTTCATATTCTATTGTATTTGATGAGGGATTCTTAGCAGTGTTGTGTCTCTTCCTGTTTGGAAGATATCTCCTTTCCTGACAAAGTTTGATACCTGCTGGTGATCAAGGTGTATCACAGTGTTAACCCTGTTACTCCCAGCAAAAAAGTATGTTGTACCATTCCAGTTCATTTGTATGCAAAGGGTCAAAGTATTTAAAGGAGAATTTGAGGATATCTCTCATGTAGTGAGTTGTAACTGATGGATAACAGCAGTCTGTTCAGGTCTTCCTCTCATTGCCAGTATTTACCCGAGAAAGCTTTCATTTCCCAGGGTTCTATACTAGTATGGAGAAGCACAGAACAAACTTTGTTGCGCTGATGCAAAGACCCTGTCTGCACTGAGGCCAAAACTCAGATTAGCAGTTCTTGCTGAAATGCAATACTTGCTGTTTCACACCTGAAGATGGGCAAGGGCTATAGCAATGTGGAGTATTTTACAGAATCCTTTCTAAAGATCTACTTAGGGTCTATTGAAATCAATGTAATTTTATTGCAGGCCTAAATGCCTGAAACAGCGCTGTAAGAATACTAGTTTATTGAGATTAAGGAACACTGAAAAACTTAAAGCAAAGAAACCACAGAAATGACTGTTAGAGGAAGGCAAAGGAAGATTTTGTAAACCGTGTTGGTTCTGTCTACGCTGAAATGCTATGGTTGGTGGGCTTTCAAATCTCAGGTAATAAAGGGCTCATTTACAGCAATTTCAAGTTAGTAACAGTCTTCCTCTTCATTTCTCTAATAGACGTTTCTCCACTTATTCTATTTTATATTCCTCAAAATAGTTCTTAGCTTTCGTAAGGCAAGACCCATAATGAATTGTTTCAGATATTTAGTTCTACTATAAAAAAGAATGAACATTATCCAATGGAAAGCTAGATAGCCAGAAACAATATTGCTCCGTCTTTCTGCATAATTAACGTGAATATTTAGTTCCACCCAACTTTTATCTGCATGATATCATTTAATTGTTCAGTTACTAGAAAAGCCCAGGGAAGAATGTATCCTGTTTTTCTGCTTATAGAATCAGTGTGATTTCCTCAGCTTGGTTACTATAATTATTTAATAATAGATGGTTAGTTCTCCATTTCAACAAGCTGCCAGCTCACTCTACCTGTAGGACAGCTTCCACTGTGAAAAGCAGATGAATCAGTGATTGGCTCCCTCCTGAACATTTTAAGGAATCAAGTCACTGCTCATGGGAAAAGCCATTCCTCTCCATAGGTATTTTAGAATAGGATACATTTACAGAAAAAGTCTTTGGCTTCCCAGCACAGAGAAGTTACCTGCGGAAGTGTAAAATGGAAATCAAATTGCAAGACTAGCATGGGCTTTGCCCTGCAGCTGTCCTGGTCTAACATGAAGCTCACTGCTTCTGTCCTGTCTGCAGCAAGCATGTCTGTCTCTAGGTCAGTGATAGTATCTTATATGCTGTGGTTAAATAGATTATTCAGGATGATAGGGGCGAACAAAGGCCTCTTAAGGTGTCAGCAGGATACTTTCAGTGTCCTGTTTTATATTTTACCAGATATTTCCATATTGGCAGGTGCCCCTCAAGACGTTCCTCTTGGTCTGTTCTGCCCCCTTGATATCCTCTCCTAAAATCTGTTGGATCTTTATTTTGTTTTTTTATGGACAAGCTGCTTTCCTTCATCCTGTCTGGTTCCTTAGCTTGTATTTCATTTCTCTTGTCAGTGACTACCTTATAGTGCTTATTACCTGAAACATCCTCTTGGTTTTCACCCAGGTCTTCCCTTATTTCTATTTCTCAAGGACGTCCCTGTTACACAAGCCCATATCAGGCATCCTTGGCACAGTTGTCCCAGGACACTCAGATAATTGTGATATAAGAAAAAAAAAATCCAAGAACTTCTGCATTGAAATGAAACTAATTGATTGCAAAAATCTCTGCTCAAAACCCCCAAACTAAAAATCACCGCTTTAGCACATTTCATTCAGTTAATTTTCAAAATGGAAGGTACTGTGGTGATTTTGTGGTTCTCTCTTATATCAGCTAGTCATTCCACTGGGGATATGGAAAGCTTTTCACAATTAAAGTTTTATTGAAACTAGCAGATTTCTATGAGAAGTGTGACAAACCAATTTTTGTAACAACAGCAAATCTCCCAGTCCCTCATTTGGCTGGAAAACTTAGCTACCCCAGGGTGAATGATATGGAGAAGGTTAGAAGGGCCCAGCACAAGGTTATGCATGTGCTGTGCTTCACTACAAATTAATAATGTCAGGTATGTTGTCCTCGAGAAGTGACTATACATGTAACCAGACAGAGATTTAAGAACATGCTTCTGGTTGCACTTCATTTTACTAATTCATACATTCACACATTCAGTAAGGATTTTCCCCCCCAAACTGCGCCTATCTTTGCCAAAATCATCACTACATCAATTTTAAGTTCTTACAGCACAGTTCGGATGCTACAAGGTGTTGTTTCTGCAAGTGTAAGCAAACAAGTGTTTTTTCAGTAGTGTGTTAGAAGTAGTCATGTTGCTAACAGTATGAGTTGTGTGTATATTCCCCTGGAAAACAAAGCTGTTTTTAAAATCTGTAACAGGGCTTATAGGTATTTTCTTGATCTGTGACAAAAAATTAAAATAAAAAGCACTGTATATACACCACACATTAAATATTTTCAGTATTAATTTATTGTTTGTAATAAGTTTAACCCTAATCCAATGTTTATTAAAACTGGACAGGATTTATTAAATTGGTTCAAGATTATCAAATATGTGCAGATCTTTACATATATTACATTAATTCTTTTTCTAAATATTTGCAAAATTTATTAAGTCTTTGCAAGACTTTTAAAAATGTTACATGGTATTCAGATTGGCCATATTCATAACACTGACAGAATGCACTGATTACAGGAATATGTGAAAACGGCATCTGAAGTACTAAAGAATACAGTCATGTAAAGGTGATTACAAAATAGTTTTGATATGTTGACTCTAAGAAACGTATTTTCTAACAGAAAGCTCCTTTTTGACGTTTTATTTTGTTCTGCAAGATAGCGTATGATCTCCTGCACAAACAGGATGAACTTGCAGCTATGTGTATGCTCCACTTTTTGCCCTCCCTAGTCTAACTGTGAACCGGTTCAAACCGTGGTGCAATTTAGAGAAGTTTAAAGGCTGCTCCAAACCTCAATGGATACTGCAGCCACAGTGTGCCGTGGGAAGCATCTATGGCAATGGCAGCGCCTCCAGTGAGGATACATGAGGGAGATTCAGGAGAAGATTCAGACTTCTGATGTAAATTTGGATGACTATTTTTAGGTGTCTTGAGACAGGCATTAAAATCTTGAGATGCTGCAAATCACTAGGAAATTTTGAAAATCCTAATGTTAATCTTCCTCTGTCTCAACTTCTTCTCTGCAAAATAATGAAGATAACACAACTGTAGAAGTTAGGGCAGGTGGCATGGAGATCAGCAGGTCATTGCTCATGACATTTTTGGGTAGTATATTGATTATGACTATATAAGTACCTCTTAGGCAAAACAAAATTTTTCCCATGAACAACAAATTTTCAATGTAAAAAGTCTTTTACTCTAAAGGAAATATATACCTGAAAGTTTCATTTTACAGAAAAATTCTTGACTTTTATCAAAGCATGACTATTCAGCTTAAATTTTTTTCCTTCTCCGTTCCCCACAGTGACATTTATCTTTTTGCTAATAAGTACAATACGATCAGTGATATTCAAGCAGTGTTCTCTTGCGGAAAAAAGTATGGGTATTTCGTGGTAAAAGCTAAGAAAGGAGGAGAAATATAGAAACTGTGCACATGCAGAGTGTCATCGTTTCAAAAGCTACATTTCTCATTAACTACTTTTGATAATATAAAATATATTTATTCTATTCTACATTTATGTAAAATGAATGTAGATATTTCTGTGTTACTTTGTGGACATTTTTTTCCACTTTTTGACATGAAATAATAATTGAAGAGACCAAGACAGCTGTCTGTTTCTTGGTATTTCTCTTAGCCAAAGGCAATCCCCCAGAGTCCATTTACACTGAATTTATGGGTGCTCTGCACAGTCAGGGCAGGTCATCAGACTTGTCAAATTTAGCTCTCGGGTACTTTGATCAGCAAATCTTATTCTATCTTACCAAACACAAAATGGTTGAAATGAGAAGTAGCATTTAAGTTTGGGAATGATTACGAGTTACAACTCAACCTCCAGTAAGGAAGGATACTGTTAGAAGAATCAATTCTTTGAACAAACAGTATACCTTGACTACTCTAGTTAAAATATGTTTATCTTCCCTTGTTCTTAATCTCTACTTTTGTGACTGTGTTTGCCAGATACTTAGCGGGAGGCCTAGGCTTTCTTTCACTCTGCAAAGTGCCAGGAAGTGATGCTGGGTATAATATTTCAGAGCAATAATAATTTTATTGAAAAATGCAACTTTAAAGGCAGCCATATCAATAAATTTGCTTCAGATTTTGCAGTTAACCAGAACTTACCAGAAGAAAAAATGAGAAAGCATGAAAAGCTTTCATTTTGTTATCTTAAATGTGAGGCACCTTATGTTTTTCTAAAAAGCTTATTTGAAAATTGACCTAAATAAAAGAAAACAATAAAAAATATCCCAATGGATAGTGCGTCCTGTCTGAATTTGAACAAAACTTTGGGACTGAACCACAAAGAATGTTTTCAATTTTTGTTCTGTCAGTTCACTCATGCTCTCAGTTTACCTTCACTTATCCCAGAAACTGATACTCCCCTTGTGCAGCTTGATCAGAAATGTCTATGCGAAGGTACACAAACACTAATAATGATCACTTGGAAGTGTGCAAATCCATCAAGTTAAAAGTTCACTCTTCAGCTTTGTTCACAGACAAAACCTCAGTCCTAGACTTTGATGGCACAAAGCTGCAGTCTAGCACTGACAGTGCTTTATGAGTTGACTTATGCCATAGATGCTCTATAGGTGTACTGCAGCCTTGGCTGGCCTTGTGCAAGCTGCAACAGTTTACACTCAGTGCTTCACTGCCTTCAGTAGGCACAGCATTATTTGCTGTTTGTGAAAATACCACAGATAATATTAATTTGCCAGTCGATTTTTGCAATCCTTATTTTCCCTGTTGGTATAAACAAGAGGAAACCATGTCAGGAAGGCTGAGAACTGGTTCCTGGAAAGTAAGTTCTAGTTCAATAGATAAATGATTGCTAGAAATGGTATCATTCTGCTTTTATTTTCTCAATAGATCATCAGATACATTATCCCAGAAATGACAAGAATGCAAAGCTAATTTATTGTTTCATAATATTCCTTTTAGACATCTCCATTTAAACAAACAATGCAGTTGTCTGAAGTACACAGGAAATATCTTCTGTTGTGGATGAGGTCATTGTCCGATGCAAACTAGAACAGGACTATGGAATTTCTTTGGAGTCCTGACAATTAACACTGCTATGGGTCTGAATCTGAATGGTAATCAGTCTGCGTTAAGCCTGTTTTCTGTTGTGTTTAACCTTTGGGTAGGCTAGTTACAGTAGACACTGTATGCATCATTTTCTCAACTAGTCATTTAAACAGCCTTCCACAGAGCCTGTGTGCATTTCGCTATGGGCAAAGAAAATGCATACCTAACATTCCTGTTCTGAACCATATTTTAAATGAGCTCTTTTGTAGTTATGAAATATGTAATTAAGGCTGTAATCCAGCAGAGCACTTAAATGTATGCCTTAGAATTTGTATAGTCTCATGGACGCTCTGGGTATATTTACTAACCTAGATCCTCCTGATCTAGTCTACATTTTGTTTTCAGTCAGCTGGTACCATGGCATAAGGGTTCTCTTGCACGGATTTTCTCAGCTGTAGGAAAATTATTTCTTTTGTTTGAAACTATGGAGAACTCTCATCAATAAGAGTCAAAATGAGGAGATGAAGATACCAAGTATGATAAAGGACTTTTGGTGATCCTGAGGCTTTTGGTGGTGTTCGTGCAGCTGGGCTGTATTTCTGCCCATAAAGCAACTGACTAGAGTCTTCATTTGAGGATTAGGGCTCTCCTTCAAGAAAGGTGTGGAGATGCTCTGTACTGCAGCCTCAAAGGGTAGAGCAGCTGGTCCCAGGAGAAGTGTTCACAGAGCTGAGTTAGGCATCTGAGTCTCATAAATGGTATAGGAGGGAGAGTTAGGATCCTAGACGGGGCACGACGCACAAGCTAACTTCTGAGAAACCTCAGCAAGACAATAGAAATCACTGAAGAGATGCTTTGTTTCCAATTCTGAACTTAGGTGGCAAGCTCAGGACCACAGGCCTCTGTAAACAAGGAATTAAGAGCCTTTTTGCACATAGAAAACATTTTTTCTCTGAGAGGGAAGAAGTGGTGCCACTTTCTCAAAAAGTTTTCACACAAAGAGGGAGATACGCAGGCCGTATTTTTTCACATCCCGGGAAAATGCACAAAGCAACAGGCTGTAAGATTTTTTCAGAGTAAGCAGCATTTCCCATCCATCTTGTTGAAACGGGACTGCCAGGCAGAGAAGACCTGAAGATGCATGGAGTCAGACTTTGTGGTGCAGAGGTAAAGTCAATCCTGTGGGGGCAGAACTCTGCTTTATGGTAGATGATTATTGGATTGAGTTCAAAAACTCTTCAGAGGGAAAGGATGAGCCTTTCCTTTCCAAGCTGAGTAGCTTAACCACTAGAATAGGACCAGATATTTCTGGCCCTATGATTCTTCGATTCCCGGCTGCACAGCAGTTACAAAGTTTTCTGTAACTTCATCGTTTGGGCACGCTCATGGGATGTGGGGTTCAAAAGCCTCAGGCTAAAGTGAGGCCTAGTGTCTGACTTCGCACTTAGATAAATCCTGCAAGCGCCAGACTATTTGGCAAGAAGGAGGCACCATCACCAGTGAGAGTGAGTCATGACTGTTTGGAATATACCTAGCTTCTCCCGGGACTTGCGTGCTGGGTTATGTCTTTCCTAAATCCCAAACAGCTTTAAGCAGAAATGCCCAGGTGGCCAGCTCAAGAAAAGATAGACATCCTATGGGACATCCTCTGTAGTGCAAATATAGCCATAGTTCTGTGACTAAATTCCTGAACACTTTATTGAATGCTGACCTAAAATAGTGCATTGTAGTGTCAGAGGAAACAATTTAATTTTATCCAGTTACTTCTTTATGGATTCACACAAATTTTTGCTTGGCTAGAACACATCAGCCAGAAAGTCATCTTGTTTTCATTTGAAGGATCCAAAAGATGAATCCACCATTTCATCCAGTTATTTACGCTCATGTTAAATTATGTGCCTTATTCCTCAGTTGAATTTGACTGCCTGGCTTTCATTTGCAGATGATAGGAGCACAGTTTCACTGAGTAGCTGCAATTGCTTTACAGCAATTGTGTAGGAATAATTTTTCAACCCAAGCATTTCTTAAAAACTACAAATCTCTTTTTGTTTGGCTTCTCTGGAGGTCCATAGCTTTACATTTAGAATTTGCTTACTAGAGCATCCATCTGAGCTGAATATCATATAAACAGTATGCGCAAGTTAAACAGCTACTGGCAGACTGGGAAGTTATTGTTTATTAATTGTTCTTCTGTATTTGTTAACATCTGATCTTCTGTAACACACAATGAAGATGCATTTTTGGTGGCATGGCTTGCCCCAGTTTAGACAGATCAATTTGGCATATGAAAGGCAGCTTCATTTACTGTCCTTGACATAACTAACCATACATTAACGGGAACACTTCTTGCTAGCTAGTCTTACTATTTGTTCAGAATCTTAATAGATTGGCTTTGTGCTTTTAAATTTGTAATGCTGCTTACCCTATATTTTAAGTCAAAGTGGATCTTTCTGTTGAGGATTCTCCACCTCTTTTTTTTTTTTTTTTTACAAAAGAGATAAGTGTTTTCATTCACCTTCTGTGACTTACTAGCTATTGAGTAGCACTTCTTGTGTTTGAATGTCACATTACATGTATCATAGCTGATAAAGAAAAGTCATTTTTCCGCTGTTGCTAATATCTCTTGAGACACTCTTTAAAACAAGATGTTTTGACTCAAAGTGTTTGTCTGGTAAAATATATTTAAAATAACATCATGAATTTGTTGGAGAAGATCAAATGGTAGTGAGGTTCTCCTTTCCTAGTCATTCACAGCATAATGATTCCCCCTAAATTAGTAAACATCTGAGGAGTATTTAGCGTAAGACAGACAGCTGGGCTGGTATTAAAAGATAGCAACTGCTATATTGAGTCAGATCGAAGATCCCTCTAGCCCAGTGCTTTGACTACACTGATAGCCAGTAGCACCAGTGAAATGTCTGCTGTGCAAGGCACATAGATTCGGGAAGCCTTGGCCCGGCCAATTTTTCTATGTACATATTTATGTATATGTACACACAGTGACCATCCACTGTTACTCAGCTTCTGGCAAACAATAATTTAGAGATTTCCAGGACTGGAGAATGCATCCAAACCATGCAGTTTAATAGTCCCCTTGAATAATCCTGGGATTAGCAGCCTGGAATTAAACTAATCCTTTCTTGCACCTTGTGCTTTTGGCCCCCTACAACATCCTGTTGCAGAAGTCCCTCAATTTAATGGCAGATTAGATGACGAATAATTTCTTTGCCTTTGCTCAGAAACAGCTAGAGGAGGTCAAGAGACTACTTTTGCATGCTTAGAGAAGTCATGCAAACAAATTCAGCCACAACATGATCAAGAATGAAACATGTTGGCCAACAGGACATCAATGAATGTCTTCTATCTTGTGCGGAGAATAGAGGTGCATGACCAAATGTCATAGAGCTTTCTTAGTTAAATTTCTCACTACAGAAAACATAGCTTTCCTCTGAACTTTCTCGTTCATCAGATTAAGGTGAATTTTATCATTCTATTTGTTTAGTTTTGCAGAAGATCATTGAAATATACCCTTTTTTCTCTGCATGTTACAATGAATTAGTCTAGTTTTCTTCATGGCCCTAGGCTTTATTTTTCTCTGTGCCCCTAGGTCTAATAAAATATAGAGACGTTCTACCAGTGAAGGGCAAGATAAGGAATTGGCCCTGTTTCATTAGGCACTTAAAAAGCAAATGTAAACCAGAACTTCCAAGGCGAGACCTATTCTTTAGGTCCAGGACAGTTGGATTTCAGTGCACTCCTGCCTCAGCCTTTCCTATTCAGGAATTTCTGTTTCAGGAACTTCTGTCTTCCTGTAAGGAACTGAGGAACGGGTAGTGCAGAGTGAGTCATTCTGGCACTCAGCCACCTGGCAGTGCTCCCTTTTTTGAGGAAAATCCCCTAGCTTTTATAGGGCACTCCTGAGACTCAGCACAAAGGGGCCAGAGTCTGCCTCAGAAACCATAACAGACACGGCTTATAAAACTGCTTAACACTCTCCCACAGCTACAACTCACCATTGTCTGCCCATCATATCTTGTGGAAGCTCATGGTGATTTTTTCCATGCATCTTATCCAGCTGTATGTTGTTATCAAGTGCAGCTTCTGTTTGTTAGTTCCTCAGATAAAGGCCTCCCTAAGTCTGATCCACGCTCTGCTATTGTGCCTCTTCCTATATCACTGTATGCGGTGCATTTCTTCTTTTATGTCTCATCCAAGACTATCTCAGAGCATCCATCCGTCATCTGGTGATGTGACTTGCCCGTTGTGATTATTTTTTATCCAGAAATAAAAATGTATGGCATACATAGTATTTAGGAACACTGTAAAAGACACCATTCCATGTCCTAAAGAGATTAGTGTCTCTTGATCAATGTAATACAGTTTCCAGCTGCAGCCACAGTTTGCATTTCTATTAACTGAAAGTTATGTATAGATGTGTCCTGTTCTCTTAAATGTTTTCCATCTGGATCCTACTCTTTTCAAATTGACTAAGTCAAGTATGCTGGAGCGTGTGTGTGTGTGTTTGTGCATGCATACAATTCTTGGTACAGCTAACAATTTTCAAGGAAGATATGGGCACATCTAGATACATACAATAACACATTAGAGACCCTGAAGTGAGCAAGTGAGTAGGTTCATGTACCTGAGGCAATACCATGTTGTGCAGACTTACTAGCTTGACCTCAATAAGCAGAGTAGCATGTTAATACAGCTAGGACTGGCTGATTAGAACTGCCTCTCAATCAAATTAACCTGCTCCTCGGACCACAGAGAGGTGGTTACACTGCTTTTTAGTTCAGTCCTAGCTCATTTGACACTGACTGGCATTTGCAAGCTGAAGTGGTGAACAGTGCCGAATGATACATGCCCTTGTGCAGTATAGTCGATATTCTCTCTCTTAAACGTTTGCTGGGAACTGCTACAACCTAGTTCAGATTGCATGAGCTTTTCCCCTGTGGGCAATTCATTGCTCATCATCAAACCTCAGAGCAGCAGCAAGAACTGCAACATGATTGCCTAATATCTAAAAATGTTAGGAAAAGAGAAGATAGACAGTGTTCGCAGGTACCCTGATTCCTCTGCTAGCAGTGCAGCTGGTGTAAAGTCTTTGCTCCCTACCTTGGTACCTCTGTAGACCATGTCAGTAAACTATTTTTACCACCTTTAAGGATGTTTCAAGCAACAAGAATATGAGTGCATTTAAAAATAAAGTGCCCTTAGCAGAACTTTCCTTGAATTGTTATCAGGTTTAATAGTATTTTTGGTTTATTTGTCACTCCTCTGTATTTTTACTTTTTATAACAACAAATGTTCAGTTGTGGACACATCAATATCATTAATGAAAATAATTCTTACTATTCTAAGTTTCAGGTTTTACTGTGAAACATCTTTTTAATTTTTATGCTTTGATTCACATATTTTTGAACTTTTAATCCTGCTAAACTGATGTACATTGGGACATAGTCCTATCGGACCTGCCTGGTAGATCTCAGTATTTTGAGCTTCCTGAGAGCTCATAAGAGGTACAGATTGGAATATCTAGGAATGAAGTCACATGCCCTGAACAAACTCCATCTGGAATGAAATGCAGCAGCATCTGCTTAGCAACATGGGTCAGCACGAGCCTGGTGTTCCGCTCCCTGCCCTGGCTTTTCAATCAATAACTAGGTAAAATCAACAAAGAAGCAGTAAGGAAAATAATGGGCCATCTCTCAAGTATTGACTCTGAAAAGCCACTATCTTAAGAAAATTAGAAAAGACAAAAAACCACCAATGCTAAAATGGCATATGTAACGTTGTAAATTCAAGCTATCAGAACTACCACAGTAAGGTTGATTGCAACTTTAATTCATATCTTTTGTGTGTTGGTGTTAGGAGACAGACTGTAATGACATGATTATAGATCATTTTCCCCAGTTTTTAAAAAGAAAGATGAGAAATTTGAAATGCCGTCATGTGGCAACATGGCACCCCACTATCTCATTTGCAGTATTGGAGCTGCACACATATCCTGAGGGATTTGTGGGCACTTGCTGCTGGAAGAGGACCAGTGCCAGGAGGCTCTGGGCTTCCCCTCCATTGTGTGGGAGCAGTGTGCTCCTGGGGCTGAACTTCTCTTCCTGTTTATTCTCCTACCCTGCCTGGCCTTTGGCTTTTCCAATCCACCCCTCCTGCTGCTCTGCTGCTGCCCTGTCCCACTGAGCCACATTGCCATTATTCACCTTCTTTCTCCTCAGAATTCAGTGAGAAGAGGTGGTTTCCTCTTCTCTGATGTCTGGGCACCAGAAAGAGAGCTATTTCACAGCACTGGAGAGATGAAGGACAGGAGCATCATTTTAATGCCCATCACTTCCTAGGTGAGAGCAAGGGAAGTTCATCTTCACCCCCGCGCTTCCCAAACTGCTGCATGCTCCATGTCTGTGTTGGGATGGCTCGTACCCAGCCTGATTGAGCTAGGAGCTGTGACAGGCCTCCATGTGCCGGAAGAGGATGCATTTAGTTAATCTCTAGTAAATCTCTACTGGGGAGGTGCAAAGTCTTACAGTCTGGGTAAATTTGGGTCAACCCCCTGTTGAAATTCATTGGCACATTTGATAATGATGGGTAAGTTACTGTTACCCCCAACAGAAGACACCAGAATTTTTTAATATGGATTAAATAATCCCCCCACAACTTGTGCTTGGAAGTGGGTGAACAATTTTGGCTGACATTTTAGACTTGGAAAATATTATGCTAACTTATTTAATTTGTTATAAAACATTGTTATAAGTACCATGACAAGAATTTCCAACGAAAGTGTCAGTCACCTTTCATAAAGTTGACACAAGTTGTCTTGCCTATCATACTTATACATCCAAATCATAATCAAGTCCTGTAGTGGTGAACTGAATCAATTCATGTTTTTTCTGTACGTGATACCTAATTCGCACATTGTAAAGAGTGAAGGCCTTAAAAACAGGGGATACTATAAGTTCTTTCTTTTGAGGCTATTCTTAGTTAGGGTCTGAGCTGATGTGATTCTTGAAAGCCTTTAACCTGTGTGTCAGTCAGCAGGAACTAATGAGACTTGGTAGGTAAAAGAATCCAGCCATGGTTATCTGGAGTCTTCTTGCACAAGTTAACAGGCTTTTTAGAGGCTGGGATCAGTCAGTTCGCACAACATTTAAATAAAATGCCAGATAGAGTCAGAGAACTGGACCTAAGTGAACATACAGAAATTGTCCACACCTCCACACTGGTAAGTGTGGTTCAAAATCAGGGTACGAGATCAGAAGCAGGCTGCAGAAAGCGAGCTGGACTGCCTCAGATTATCTGTTGTTTGGGCATTACAAAATATGTACTATCTGATGGCAACCTACAGCCACACATTTAGGCTTCTCAGCTGGCAGATTATGTCTTAAGAAAGTATTTACAGATATGTTCTTAAGGAAAAGAACAGTACAGAGGTATAGTTTCAATAGGACTGCCTCAGTTTCTCTTTGAACTTTCAGTTTAGAAAACAGGCCCAAGCTCTCATTGCCCCACCAGCTGTGGGTCAAAGCCGTTAGCGCTTTCAGTCTAGCGCTTTCAGTCTAGCGCTTTCAGCCCCCCCGCTGAAGGGGCCCAAATCGCGGAGTGGACCAGAGTGCAGGAGATGCAGGTAGCAACCTCAGATCTCATAGCCTGAGTACGGGTCCCTCTGTTGCGCATGCACTGCCCCACATATGGGCTGAAGTCGGGCTGTTTCTCTGTCTACCTGCTTTATCTCTGATTTACTCAGCAGTTTGATTATGCAGCCCTTTGGGTTCTTGTGGTCTTTGGGCTTTGTAAACTTCATAATCACTGCAGTTCGTTCTTGGGAAACACCTGTACAAGGTAAGGGCCCGGCCAGCATACATTGAAACTAAGCAGCACAAGTAGTTGCCAGCCTAACCCTTTTAGAAGTTTTGATGATGTCTTCTTTGTTCCGTCAGTCTGTCTGTCTGTGTAGGCACACAAACGCATGATAGATTAATCGAGTTAAATATATCCCAAACTTGTCTGAAGCAATGCCTATTTAATTTTTTCAAGAGACTGCACAGAAGTATAGCATTGTACCACAAATAAAAGTGTTGCCACAATGCCTGTAAATCAGAGCTTTAAACTATGTTTCAATTATCCTTCTATTATCCAGCTGGTGTTTAAACATGTTTATTATTCAAATCAGCAGAGAATGTGCTGCTGTTGTGTAAACAACTGTCAATTGCTGAAACAATGATTACAAGGCACCATCTCTTTCAGGTGTACTTAGAGGTACTTATACCTCAACCACTTGTATTTAAATAACATGCAAACACAATGCTTGAGTGACTACTTTCACTCCTGTTTCCAATACCTCGTGCCAATTCTATTACATTAAGAGGGAAATCTATTACATTTTTCATTTATACACATCTGTACTCTGTTTTTAACCATTGTATCATTAAGGCTTGAGTTAATATAATAGATATGCCAAGAGATGCAGTACATATTGAGAAATCCTGTTCAAAATAAAAGCCAATTTCTCTGCATTATTTTAGGGTATTTGAAAGCTTTTATGAAAACAATACTAAGAAAATTGTTTTCTAAAAAGGAAGCCTGAGAAATGAAAGATTTACTCATAGAACTCTGCTTTCCTCAAGCCTTTATTTGTTTTGATGTAAAGTGAGTACATTGCAAGTCGGATTTTTTTCAGGTAGGCATTAACAAAAAATAATATTGATGACATTAAACTGTCTTTTCTGTGCGCGTATCAGTATTCAATATTTTTACACACACCTACTGCTGGGCAAAGGTGGTTTAACAAGCGATGTTTGCCAGGCGAGCTTCTGAGGCAATTCTCTGCTAGTTTGTCACAAACTAGAGGGGAAAATGTTTTAAAAAATTGCATTTGGGAATATGTTGATGAGGTCCTCAAAAGGCACAACTGAAATAACAGTTTTTATGCTAATGTCGATGTTCTCATGAAGCAAAGATGCAACCACTGTCTTTGTCTCTGTTCTGTATTCCTGGAGGGGAAAACCTGGAAAATAAAAGGATATATTAAAAAAGTAAAAAAAAAAGTGAGCTTCTGGCTAGTAATATAGCAATTGCTTCCCCCTCCCCCCTCCTTTGCTTTTCTTTTAAGCTAAATGCTTAAATACAGAGCTAATGGAAGAAACAAACACTACAGCAAGGATAAGCTGTTGTAGTGTGCTGATAAAATATGACATTCTTTTTCAGAACTTAATAGAGATGCTTTGACTGTTGTTCTGCAGTCAACAAGGCTGGTCTAATTGGTGGCCATGGCAACAAAATCAGGTCATACAGAGGTTCATACCGAGATCAAGCATATGTAGATCTTCTTGTTCAAATATACATAAAGATAAGAACCTTTAGTGAAAGTCCACAGTGAAAGGCTGAAGATGGAAGCTCCCACGCACATCTAATATTACTTAGAAATATTTACCTGTTTGTAACATAATGATGTTTTGCAGAACAGAAATAGAAAATCCTTCATAGCCGTTGGAAAACAATAATTTTTTAAAGTCAAAGTAGAGTGTATGCATGCACATTGCTTCATAGCTGTTTGTAATTTACTCCCTGGGGTTTTTAGTGTGTCTGACTTATATTTTAGATGTAATTAAGTAATCAGTGGTGTACACTGTAAAATGAATGTTTAGGCTGCTTAAGGTTGAATTTTCACAGCCATAGCAGCTGCGCAGTTATGGCTCCTGCCCCCACCTCCCTTAGTACAGTCATCCATTTACAATTATTACTTGAGTTATTTACATAGTTATGATATTTCATAGAAATGAAATAGCAGCTACCTGGTAACGGCTGGCTGCAAATATGCAGTAACTCACATGATTGCATCTCTCTTATTTCCTACTAAGTATGCATGTAAGGTGTACAAGACTTGGGTGGTTAGCCCTCAAGTAACCTAAGCCTTGCCCAGGGGAATCAGAAGCTACTGGCTCTGTGGCTCTGTTTCTGCAGAACAAGAGGTGATGTCTTTAACAGACTTCCCTCTGACCAGGTGCGTGTGACCACAATGGAGGCAAGAGAGGGCCTCTGCTGCCTTTCACCTTCTCCATCTGTATTTACAAACCAGGCTTGTCATAGTCAAAAATTATAATGTTATGACACTCAGTAGTTTAATAAAAATGAGTAGAAAGTCTTGGGTCATGGGGACAAAAACCACACATGCACGCGTGCACACACACACACACACACACGCACACACAAAGCAATGTTCCAGCAAAAGCTGGAAAAATAACTGAAAATATTCCAGCCACTGGTTCTGAATCCAGCTGTTATGTAGACGTGGCAACAGACTGTCAAAGAAAGAGCTCTACCACCCTTTATTGACATGCCGAGTTGAGGTGAGGCACAGCCATTGCCTGCATGCCCAGCTGCATTCATTTGCTCATGAACAAAAGCTTGTAAGTACCATTTACAGTGAGATTTTTGAACGAGGTGAATTAGGAATATCTTTCTTAGGAAGAGCGAAAAGTATTTTGAAGTCATCTCCACCTTTTCGGGCCTATTCCCCAGAGATTTTGCAACAGGGAAACAGTTCTGCAGATTTCCTGCTTTCTGCTGGTCTTTGCTAAAGGTATTTGGAGCCGGCAGACGTCACCTGAGTGCTAGTGGTGGCACCTCCCCTGTTATTCTTTCCTCAACCTTGTTTGCTTGGTACTATCAGCAAAGCCCCTTTCTGAGCCCCCACCCCTACCTTCTCAATAAAAGCTGTTTTCTTAGCTACAGAGATATGCAGAAAAGTTAGTTCAGTTACCTGTTCTGCTAAAGGATTAAGAGTAAGATTGAAATTCTTTTTTTTTTCCCCCTAGATCAGAATGCTCTGGTCCAGGCCCTGTAAATGTTGCTAGATTTCAAACTCCCTTGCCTTTCCTCCCTTCCCCAAAATATTATAGGTTATTTTGCTTTACTTAGTGTGTGGAAGTTCTTTTCCTCCCTAAATCACTGAATTTCTGCATACACCCAATGCAGGGATCGGAAACTCACCCTTACCCCAACATACCCCCTTTCAAAGCAGGTTGAACTCATCTGTGAGGTTTTACATTCACTTCCTCTCTTGACGTTACTGTAAATTGTTGCTACTTTGGAGGCCATAAGAATGAGATTTACTCATGGAGCTGAATGTTAGTGCATGTGGTTAAATCTTACCAGTGAAGAGGGACTGGTCTGACCTCTGAAAAAACAAGAGTCTATAGATGAGGTCTGGGGTAGCGATGAACCTGACTGTGGGAGTGCAGAAAGCGGGGGTGATGCTGGCGTGGATGCAGGCTTAGATGTGCTTGTGAAATAAATGTTACAACCTTAGCTGGGACATGAGGAAAATACAAAGTTTGCATAGACTCACTTAATTGTTTGGATGGGTCCATGGAAGAGAGGCGACTTGCATGGTCCAATCAGTTTTCACCTGTAGGAGCAGATTGTTCCTCCTTCCCTCTTCCATATACAGATATATGAAAAATATAAGGCGAATGAATACCCACAGAAATATTCCAGGCTATGGCCCAGTGTGTGCCTGAGGCACAGGCTGAATAAACTTCCAGGTAATGCTAATTTCTACTGGGGAGTTAAGTAAGCCTGTAAACTCCCTTGTTCAAGTATTCCTTTTTTGGCACATAAGTGTCAACAGGTGTGAACAAGTGTATGGAGGTATGAAATGCCAATGTTTCATTGCTGGCGCAGACAGTGGCCTTCATGCACAAGAGATGACAATTGCGGTGTTGTGCAGCCTGCCCATCAAAACGCATTGTTGCCTGGCACCTATATATCATTCAACTTGTGAGCAGGC